>NW_023416324.1:181249977-182449977 GCF_014108235.1 Myotis myotis
ATACACAAAGAAATAAGTCTACAGCATGAAGGAGTAATAAGTGCTATGAAGAAAAAAGTAAACAAGGAGATGTGATAAATAGTGACAGGGAACTATATTTATGCAGAGATAAAGGAGGAAGTCTTTGAAAGGTGATGTTTGAACAGAGCATTGAGACACACAAGATTCCCAAGGTCATCTGATAATTAATGGATTAGACATGCAAACATGGCTCTATATTATCAAAGCCATGTAATAAAGGTACATTTTCCAACCACGAACAACTACTTGGGTTTCTCTAATTCAACATCATCTCTATTTTGAGTTGACATTTGAAATGATGGCAGAAAACAACTCAGTAAATCCTAGGGTAACTGATTTCTGATTAAAAATAAGTCAATTTAGTATTGTAATCCCTCTAACATTCTTCCCTTGTCCATGGGATTTAACTAATCCATGGTGGTGATAGTGGGGGTGGGTGAAGGGGTTATTAGAGCATCACAGTTTCAAGTGTGCTAAACAAAAGTGTGTGTTCCACATTTGTTTCCCATTGGCATCCACTAATATGTATAGCTCTGTGTGAACAATTACATGGTCATCCTTCCACAATGGCTTTCTTTGTTCTGTCTACCTTTCTGGTCTCTGACCATATGGTCCAAGTGCATTCTGTTGATGTCACTGTCAAAGACACGGAATTTTTCTTGGAGCCTCTTTCTTACTCAGTTCTATATTATAATCTCAGGCACAAACAACGTTAGGCTGAGATTCAGGGCTGTCTTCCAGGGCTAGTTCAGGCCCTTGGCACCTAACATCCATCTGTCCTTTATGTTCCTCTACTGTGAAATGAAAAGAATTCCTTCAAGTTTTTTTCTCAACATTCCCAGTGGGAAAAAGGCAGTGTCTCCTCTACTCTTATATCTGAACATGTTTTAGGAGATTCTATCATCATTCCCTCCCTGTGGAAGTTAATAGGGAAGGCTGGATATAATTCTTATGTTATATCCAACCAACATGTAACTATTTTTCTTCCACTTTAAGTTTATTTCCCCAGCGGAAAATCTTTAATCATAAGGGAAGAGGGAGAACTAACTCAGTAAATAATCTTCCTGCCCTCTTTTATTAACAGTTTAACTTGGAAACAGAGAAATTATGTCTTAATTCCTTTGTGGCAAAGTCCCTTTGAGAACAGAGCCCCTTGGGATGAGGAAAGAGCCTTGTGCAACAAATGAAGAAATTCAGTGAAGCTCAGACAGTGGATAAGCAATTAAATATTTCACAGATTTTGCAAGGTCATAATTAAAGTGTGTGAAAACCTCTGGTCACAAAAGTATAAAATCCCACAGAAAATACATGAAATATCCTATCTAATAAAGAGGAGATATGCAAATTGACTGTCACGCAATCACACAAGATGGCAGCGCCCATAGCCACAAGATGGTGGTGCCCAGTCCCCTCAATTGCACCAGAGTCCCCCAGTCCTTTCAACCCTGCCGGTGGGTGGGGTGTGGGCTGTCAGGCAGACAATGCAGCCAAACCCACCCTCAGGCTCCCAGTTGCCCAGGGTGGCCCGAGGTGCAGGCAAGCCTCAGATGTCAGCTACCCAGCCACCTTAGGGTTGGCCCAAGATGCAGGCAAGCCTCGGATGGCAGCTGCCCAGGCACCCAGGGCCGCCCGAGGCTCAGGTAACCAAGGCCAGCCAATGCTTTTGCTGCCAGCAGTGACAACAGCAGAGGTGTGATCGGGGCATCGCCTTCCCCTGATTGCCAGTTTGCGTCCCACCCCTGAGAGCTCCCGGACTGTGAGAGGGGGCAGGCCTGGCTGAGGAACACCCCCCTCCAGTGCATGAATTTTCATGCACTGGGCCTTTAAGTTACACAATAAATGTGGGACCACATTGGAGGCTATGCACACTCCAGGAGCCTGGAAGTAGCTAACAGAGGGCAGAAGACTGATGACCAAGTCAGTCTGTACAGGAAAGAGAGCCAGTGGGGCAACCATTCCCCCTAAAACTGGGTCTGAGAAAAGGGTGAGTTAGCACAAACCCACAAAGCCCACAGTCAGGTAATACTGTTTTCCTGAGCCTTGGCTCAGTTGTGTCTTCAGGTCTGAGTTATACTATGTGCATTGTCTAAATGTCTGTTCCCACAGAACTGTAAAGGTAATGACATCAGTAATTTCCTTCTGTGTCTGGCTAAGCAAAGGTAAACCCTCCCATAAAATATCCTCAAATCCCAAAGGAAGGTATAAAATGAAAGAAAATATGAGTAAAATGTAGATATGGGCAAATTTAATAAAATGTTGACTATATAGAAAAGTAATGCTCTGAATGATGTATAAGTTGTAGAGATTTTTAAAAGGACACAATTGAAAAGCAGGGTAATAATGGCACATAAGCAGAGAGAGGTTAAAGCATTTTAGGATCTTTAGTTTATTTAGAAAAAGGATAAAGAACCTAATTACACTTAATCCTTAAGTTAGACATGCATGTTAAAATTTCAAGCCTAACCACACACATATAAAAACAGGATTGTTGCCGTAACCGGTTTGGCTCAGTGGATAGAGCATCGGCCTGCGGACTGAAGGGTCCCAGGTTCGATTCCGGTCAAGGGCATGTACTTTGGTGTGGGCACATCCCCAGTGGGGGGTGTGAAGGAGGCAGCTGATCGATGTTTCTCTCTCATCGATGTTTCTAACTCTCTATCCCTCTTTCTTCCTCTCTGTAAAAAATCAATAAAATATATTTAAAACAAAACAAAACAAAACAAAAAAAACAGGATTGTTTTCCTAATACATTTTTAAATTATTTTACAGAAGAAGTTAAAAATAGAATTAGAGAAAACATTTATATTAACACAAAATAAAATATAAAGTACAGGAAAAAATGAAGCAAGAAAATCTTAAATAGGCAGCAAGAATAAAATGGTAGAAATAAATGCAAATATATCAACATATATTTAGACATTGAGTCAAAAATATCCATCTATTTGTTTTTTTAGTAGAATTCTCCTAAAGCATAAAGACTGATAAAAGTAAAGAGTGAAAATTTGGGAAAAGAAATTCAAGTAACACTAACCACAAGAAAACTGGTGTAGTCATTTTTCTCAGGGATATCTATTCTCATGGGCATGGCTGACTGCAACAGTAATGGGAGACCTAAATGACTTTATAGCAGGGGACACCGATGAGGGCAGCAGATGGCAAACACATTAGGGACTGTTGTTGTTAATATGATGTGAAATAACTTGAGGGATATTTTTGTTTCAAAGGGGGAGTTGTTTTGTGGTATTAGATTATTATTATATACTAGAGGCCCGGTGCACGGAATTTGTGCATGGGGGAGGGCGGGGGGCATCCCTCAGCCTGGCCTGGCCTACACCCTCTCCAATCTGGGACCCCTCAGGGGATGTCCTACTGCTGGTTTAGGCCCAATCCCACATACTTCTCACAATCCAGAAGTGCTGGTTCCTAACTGCTCACCTGCTTGCCTGTATGATCGCCCCTCACTCCCCTCCCTGCCTGCCTGATTGCCCCTAACCACCTCTGCCTGCCTGCCTGATCTCTCCTAACTGCTCCCCTGCTGGCCTGATTACCCTTAACTGCTCCCCTGCCAGCCTGATCTGCCTCAGCCCTGAACCTGGGACCCAGGATTCCCTCCTCCGGCTTGCCACCGGCACCCAGGACCCAGCCCGGCTTTGCCTGGGCATGGCCACAGCCGCAGGGGACCATGGGCAGGCGGTTTTGCCCAGGCCTCAGCCGCAGGCACCCAGGACCATGGGGCGGGTGGCTTTTTTCCCTCTTCCGGGCCCCAGGTGCTGGTACCCAGGACCAATGGGTGGGTGGCTTCTCCCGGGCCCTACTTTGTCAGGACAGATGTTAGGATGGTCATCCTGGAAGACAGCCAGTCTAATTAGCATATTACCCTTTTATTAGTATAAATATGTAATTTAAGGACAAATAATGTCACATTAATTATAATGAACATTTACTGACCTGTACCAGCAGGCAGATGAATTCTGGGGAAAGATGAATTGTGCCTAATTACATTTGATTATAACTTTCCAAGAGACCCTGGCTATTGCTGATGGGACATTATTGACCCACCAAGTGCAAATTATCTCTGCAAATGAGTCACCCTTCTCAATACTAAATATTGGGTAAATACTCAAATTTAAGTTATTTTCTGGAATGAAACTACAAGGGAGGTAACAGATCTTTCATAATTATAAAATTAATTATAACTACTAGTAAATGAGAATAAATTATAAAGTATCCACAATGGTAATAGAGTGATAGTATTAGATTTAACTTATTGGCAAGTATCCACTGGGATTTTTTAAAAACATATTCTTATTTAATTTTCAAAACTAATCAACATAATGATTATATTATTGTTTTGAGTTAGGAAAAAAAAATCAATGAAATTACATAAGTTTTTAAAGTAACATAGGAGAATTTAGGCTATACTTTCCTAAAAATCCATAGTTTGTTTCCATGGTTTATTTTTTATCCTTAACACATATCACTAAACAAATCCTGGTATATATTATACTTTTTTTGTTTGTTTGTTTCAAAAAAAAATATCAATATTGTTGAAAGTATTACAGATGCCCTCCTTCTTCCCCCTATTGATTCCTTCTACCCCATCCCTTCCTCCCCCCAGGCCTTCCCTACATGCACTATTCCCTGTCCATGGGCTATGCATATCTAAGCTAATAAAAGAGAATCATGCAAATTGACTGCACCTCCGCTACGCCCCAAGCCATGCCCAGCAGCCAAACAGAGCAACTATATGCAAATTAGCCCAACCAAGATGGCAGCCAACATTCATGGAGCTGGAACAAGCAGGAGGCTTGGTTGCCCTGGTGATGGAGGAAGCAAACTTCCTGCCTGTCCTGGCCAGCTGTGGCCTCTGCTCAAGGCAACAAAGTTTCAATTATAGAAGATAAATAAATCCCAGATACTTGTTTCCAGCCAGCCTCCACTGGGAGCTTGGGTGGCTGGGGGACGAGGCCAGCCTGCAAACAGCCATCAGCCCCTCACCCAGGCTGGCCAGGTTCCCCAGTGGGAACCCCCACCCTGAAGGGGCTGTGGCCAGCTGCAAACAGCCATCAGCCCCTCACCCAGGCTGGCCAGGAACCCCAGGAGGACCCCCCACCTTGAAGGGGGAGTGGCCAGTCTGAAAACGGCCCTTAACCCCTTACCCAGGCTGGCCAGGCACCCCACCGGGACCCCCACCCTGATCCGGGACACCCTTCAGGGCAATCCAGCCGGCCCCACCCATGCACCAGGCCTCTATCCTGGGTAATATGCAAATAAAAGGGTAATATGCAAATTGACCCTAACAGCAGAAAGACTGGGAATGACTGGTCACTATGACACACACGGACCACCAGGGGTCAGACGCTCAATGCAGGAGCTGCCCCCTGGTGGTCAGTGTGCTCCCACAGAGGGAGCTCTGCTCAGCTACAAGCCAGGCTGATGGCTACAGCGGTGGTGGTGGGAGCCTCTCCCGCCTCCTCAGCAGCAATAAGGATGTCCGACTGCAGCTTAGGCCTGCTCCCTGCTGGCAAGTGGACATCCCCCGAGGGCTCCCAGGCTGCCAGAAGGATGTCTGACTGCCTGCTTAGACTCAATCCCCCGGGGAGTGGGCTAAGCCAACAGGTGGTCATCCCCTGAGGGGTTCCAGACTGCGAGAGGGCACAGGCTGGGCTGAGGGACCCTCCCGAGTACACAAATTTTTGTGCACCGGGCCTCTAGTCTGTATTAATAAAAGGGTAATATGTTAATTAGACCTGGTCAACAGGACATCTTTCAGTTGTCCTTCCTTCCTTCCAGACAAAGCCACAGTGGCAGGGGCTGATGCAGTGGCAGTTAGGGGTGATCAGGCTGGCAGTGGGGAGCAATTAGGGGCGATCAGGCCAGCAGGGGAGGGCAGTTAGGGGTGATCAGGCAGGCAGGCAGAGGGGTTAGGGGCGATCAGGTAGGCAGGCATAGTGGTTAGGCGCAATCAGGCAGGCAGGCAGGTGAGCGGTTAGGAGCCAGCAGTCCCGGATTGCAAGAGGAATGTCCGACTGCCTGTTTAGGCCTGATCCTGTGGGGACTGGGCCTAAACTGGCAGTCGGATATCCCCTGAGGGTTCCTGAATTGGAGAGGGTGCAGGCCGGGCTGAGAGACTGCCCCCCCCCCAAATTTTATGCACTGGGCCTCTAGTATGCATATAAACTCATTGGTTAACCTCTTCCCACTTCCTGCCCTTTCCCTCTGAAATACATGAGTCTTTTGCATTATCTATCTCCCCAGTTAGTAAGACACTCCAGGAGAATAAATGTTTCTGATTGTTTGGACACTGCTCTTTTCCTAGAAACTCTAAAAGTTTCTGGCAGAGCCTTAGCCGGTTTTGCTCAGTGGATAGAATGCTGGCCTGTGGACAGAAGGGTCTGGGTTTGATTTTGGTGAAGGGCAATTACTTGGGTTGCAGGCTCCTCCCAGGCACGTGCAGGAGGCAACCAATTGATGCGTTTCTCTCACATCGATATTTCTCTTCATCTTTCCTGTTCTCTTCCATCCTCTCTAAAAATCAATAAAAAAATAATCCTCAGGTAAGGATTAAAAAATTAATAATATAAAAATAAAATTTCCTGACAGAGTAAGCAACAACAAATATATTTTTAATTAATACAAGAATAAATGAATGATCTTTAATTAAGAATTTAGCTTTATTCAATGCCTATTGATTCCAAAATCCTTATAATGGAGAAATAAGATGGTGTCTATCAGATATTTCACCTACCCCAGAAGCCCTTGTTCAAAGAGGAAATTCATCTTTCTTAATCATAACGGGATAAATCATAATATTACATAACGTTTCAAAAAGAAAGGATTTAAAAGGTTGAAAATAAATTACTAAAAGGAAACCACGAGAAAAATATTACCAGATAAGAAAGAAACAATCAATGAAGTAAAAAGAAGTGTTAATTAATAATAGCATTTACAAAATGTAGAAATGAAGTAAAAAAATGAACACACACATTTGTACATTAACTCAAGGAATATAATTACATATTTTGTGATTTAAGACCTTTGGTATCATCTTGGATACAAATCAAAGCCACTAGCTATGTCTTAACTAAAAATAAAATGGTTTACTTTAACAAAAGTCAAATGTGTTTCAATTCCATGTTTATTATAATTGACTAGAGACCTGGTGCACAAAATTTGTGCATGGATGCAGTCCCTAGGCCTGGTCAGCAATTGAAGCCTAAGTGTCTGGCATGTAAGGGCAGTTCCTAGCTGACTTCTGGGCCCTGGGAAGCACCTGGGCCACCGGGCCCCCATGCGCTCCCTCCACCTGAGTCATCAGGCCCCTGCCTCCCACAACTGCCACTGGTATCCATCTGTAGGGTGATCAGCTGGGTGATCGGATTCTGCTCGCACCTGCCTTGGCCTGGCACCGCCCACTTACCTGCTCCACCATCCCGCCACAGTCCTGTTCTCCTTGGGTCCCATTGGGGCTGGCAGTGCCTCCACTGCTGCCTGCTGCCAGCGCCACATCGCCGACACCCACCATGTTCCACACCAATCCCTGGTAGTCAGCGCATGTCATAATGAATGTTCGAACTCCCGGTCGAACTCCTGGTCGAGGGGACACTTTGCATATTAGACTTTTATTATATAGGTTAGGCAATACGAAATGTCTACCTCACCTCTAACTCATAATATGCTTTTTAAAGAGGCATTAATAATGCTCAGTTCTTCAGAACAGTAAGAGCAGTAATTGTGCCTCTAGCATTAATTAATTGGTGGCTTGTAAAATTGAGAGGCACAATTTCATTTATGTAAATAGTCTGTTTCAATTACTCTGAGTTATAGATGAATTGTGAATAGCTTAGTTAAAAGAAAATATCAAGATGTACTTCAATTAGTACATTCAGGTCTTCCTAGGAAGGGGTAAAAAGAATCTGAAAGAAATTTTGTGTTTTGTACTCACTTTAAATTTGTAATTTATTTTTTGAAATGTTGGTATTGTGTCAACGCTCATAAAAGTTTTATTGTTAAAAATCACTAATTCTATTATAAAGTCTTAAATATGTAACTGAATCCCTTATTTTGTGTATGTATTTGCCTAATCTATTATGAATGTGTTCTCTTTTCCTTTGGCCAACATGTAAACTTGTATCAGGCATGGATTTCTATCAAATGACTAATACTAATAATAATAGCTAACATTTATTTAGTGTTTACTATGTCATGGGATTTTTTTTTCTAAACCCTTTATACATATACTAGAGGCCCGATGCACGAAAATTGTGCAAGGAGGCTCAGAACTTCAGGAAGGTCATTCAGCTGTCCAGTCTAATTAGCATATTATGCTTTTATTATTATATATATTAACTTATTTATTTTTAAACACAACAGTATGAAATATTTTTTATGATAATTAATCTCAATTAGCAGATGAAAAAACTGAGGCTGGTAGAAGTTAAAGTAATTCTCCAGGTCACATAACCAGTGGGCAGTGAATCCAGGATTGAAACACAGGTTTCCTGACTCTAGAGCACAAACCACTACACACTGTGACATTATTAGAGCATTACAAAAAAGCACCTACCACTTATGTGCTAGATGTTTTATGTAGATTATCATTTCTTCATTAATTTACTAGGCCTCTTTACTTTGGGCCAACCACGGATGTGCAAACCTATTTCTGGACATTATTATTTCTACTAATAACGTCACTATTTACACCAATATCACACTTTAATGCACACAAGAACTTTAAGACTTGAAGTCAAGTAGTTTACGTCCTCCCACATTTCACCTTTCTTTTCAAATTTGTTTTGGTATATTTCTCTATAAATTTTAAAATCAGCTTTTAATTTTTGAAATAAAAAAAGGTTGTTTGTTTGCTTATTCTTGCATTTTAAGGATTCTTTAATTTGGATAGCAACAGTCCATTAGCAGATGCATCCTTTCTAAACAATTTCTTCCAGTCTGTGGCTTGTTTTATCATTCTCTTGATAATATCTTTTAAAGAGTAGAATTTTTAAAATTTTGATAAAATCCAGCTTATCAGGTTTTTTTTTTTTCCTTCCTGGATCATGTCTTTATGTTATATCTAAAAAGGATTCACCCCAATCATGATCATCTTTGTTTTTCCCTATGTTATCTTCTTGAAGTTTCAAAGATTTTCAGTTTTCATTTAAGTCTATGATTCAATATGAGATAATTTTTGTGAAAGATGTAAGGTCTGTGTCTGTATTTGTTTGTTTGTTTATTTGTTTGTTTGTTTGTTTTTGTTTTTGGCCTGTGGATGTCCAGGAGTTCCAGTATGATTTGTTGAAAATACTACCTCTGCTCCATTGTACTGGTTTTACTCCTTTGTCAAAGATCAGTTGACTATATTTATGGATTCTACTAGAGGCCCGATGCATGAAATTCAGCAAGAGTAGGCCTTCGCAGCCCCAGCTGTCTAGGCCCGAGTGGCCCCGCGCCACGGGTTGGATGGAAGGTTGTTCTCCCATCTAGTCTAATTACCATATTAGCTCTTTATATAGAATTCTGTTTCATTGACCTATTTGTCTATTCTCTTACCAATACCACAAGGTCCCTATTCCTCTAGCTTTATAGTCTTGGAGGCTAGTAGTGCCAGTCCCACAAATTTGTGATCTTCCCTTTTACTATTGTGTTGGTTAGTCTGGGTCTTTTTTTTAATTTAATATATTTTATTGATTTTTTACAGAGAGGAAGGGAGAGGGATAGAGAGTCAGAAACACCGATGAAAGAGAAACATCGATCAGCTGCCTCCTGCACACCTCCCACTGGGGATGTGCCCACAACCAAGGTACATGCCCTTGACCGGAATCAAACCTGGGACCCTTCAGTCCGTAGCTGACACTCTATCCACTGAGCCAAACCGGTCAGGCTAGTCTGGGTCTTTTGCCTATCTACATACATTTTAGAATCATTTTGTCAAAATCCATAAAATAAGTTGCTGGAATTTTAATTGGGATTTCATTGACTCTATAGATCAAGTTGGGAAGAATTGATATCTTGACAGTATTGTGTCTTTCAATTCATGAACATGGACTATCTCTCCATTTATTTAATTACTTTTGTTCATTAGAGTTTTGTTTTCTTGTTAAATAGATCATTTACATATTTTGTTAGATTAGATTAGATTTATACATAACTATTCCATTTTTTGCTGTGCCAATGCAAATGGTATTGCATTTTAAAATCAAAATTCTACTTGTGCATCGTTGGTAAGTAGAAAAGCAATTGACTTTTGTATGTTGACATTCATCTTATAACCTTACTATAATTGCTTATTAGTTCCAGGAGGTATTTTTTCTTTTGAAAGTTGTTTAAAGTTTTCTGCATATTTGGTCAATTCACCTGTAAACAGAGACAGTTTTATATCTTCCTTCTCAAACAGTATGCCTTTTATTTCCTTTTCTTTTTTTACTGTATTTGCTGGCACCTCTAGTACTACAGGGTGGAGCAAAAGTAGGTACTAATATACAGTGGTTTATGTGGAAAACAATACCATAATTATAAATACTATTACTACAAGAATAAACTCTGTGTTTCATGTACTCACAACTGTAAACCTACCCTTGCTCCACACTATATGTTGAAAAAGAGTCCCGAGTGGGGCATCCTTGCCTTGTTCCTGATTCTGCTGGGAAATCTTTGAGTGTCTTACTACTAAGTATGAGATAGCTATAGTTTATGGGCTTTATTTTTTAGACAGTCTTTATCAAGTTAAGGAAGTTCACCTTAATTTCTAATTTACTTGGAGGTTTTATTATGAACAGATGTTTGAATTTGTCAAATGCTTTTTTTGCATCTCTGGATATAATCATGTGATTTTTATTTTTAGCATATTGATGTGATGGAATACTGTGGTTGATTTTTGAATGTTGAACCAGCCTTGCATACTTGAGATAAATCCCACTTGGTCTTGGTGTATAATTCTTTTTTTTTTGGATTTGATTTGCTAATATTTTATTGAGGACATTTGCATCTATGTCCATTAGAGATATTGGTCTGAGCTTTTTGTCTGATTTTGACATTAGGGTAATCCTATCCTCACAGAATGAGTTTTAGAGTTGCTTCTATTCTCTGAAAAAGATTGTAGAGAATTGATATAATTTATTTGTTAAATGTTTTATAGAATTCACTAGTGGACTCATATGGAGTTGGTGTTTTCTGTTTTGAAAGGATATTAATTTTTTAAGTAAGTTTATTTAATAGACAGGCCCATTGAGAATGTCTATTTCTTCTCTAAATTTTGGAAAATTGTTTCTTTCAAGGACTTTACCCATTTAAACTGTTATCTAATTTGTTGGCATAGAGTTGTTCATAGTATTCCCTTATTATTTCTTTAGTGTTAATAAAATCTATAGTGATGTCCCCTCTTTCATTTTTAATATTAGTAGTTTGTGTGTCCTCTCTTTTTCTTAGTTAGTTTGGCTAGAGGCTTATCAATTTTATTAACCTTTTCAAAGAACCAGCTTGTAGTTTCATTAGTTTTTCTATTGTTTTCCTATTTTGAATTTTATTGATTTTTGCATTAATTCTTCTTATTTTTTTTCTGCTTATTTTAAAGTTTCTTTAGTTGGAAACTTTGGTTATTTATTTTAGATCTTTTTTTTCTCATTTCTAATATTTATATTCAATGCTATAAATTTCTAAGTACTGTTTTCACTGCATTCCACAAATTTTGATAAGTTGTATTCTCATTTTTATTTAGCTCTTGAGATTTATTCTTTGAACCATGTGATATTTAGAAGTGGGTTGATTAATCTCCATGTATTTTGAGTTTTCCAATAATCTTTCTGTTATTGATTTCTAATTTAACTTTACTGTGGTCTGAGAGCAGATATTGTTAAATTTCTATTATAAATTTGTTCAGGTGTGTTTTATGACACAAAATGTGTTCTATCTTGGGGAAATGAAGTAGTTTATTGATATCCAATATATCCAGTTGATTGAGGGTGTTATTCAGTTCAATTGTTTCCTCACTGAATTTTCTGCCTATTGGATCTGTCCATTTCTAAAATAGGCGTGTTGAAGTCTACAATGGTAATAGTAATTTCATCCATTTTGCCTTGTAGTTCTATCAGTTTTTGCTTCATGTAATTTGACACTTTATTGTTAGATGCAAATATGTTAAGGATTATTATGCTGTTTTATAGAATTGACTATGTTATCATTATGTGAAGCTTTAGTTTATCCCTGTTAACTTCACTTTGCCTTGAATTCTTCTTTGTCTAAAATTAATATAGTTACTTTTGCTTTCTTTCTATTAGTGTTAGTATGGCATATTTTCCTTCATTATTTTACTTTTAATCTGTATGTCTTTATATTTAAAATGATTTTTTGTAGATGATATATAATTAGCTCTTATTTTTGATCCACTTTGATAATATCTGTCTTTTAATTTGTGGATTTAGATCATTGATGAAGGAAGTGATTATTTTTTTTTAATCCTCACCCAAGAATATTTTCCCATTGATTTTTAGAGAAAGTGAAAGGGAGGGGGTGAGACAGAGAGAGAAACATTGATGTGAGAGAGACACATTCATTCGTTGCCTCCGCCATACACCCCGACCAGGGCTGGGATTGAGCCTGCAACCGAGGTACATGCCCTTGACCAGAATTGAACCTGGGACCCTTCAGTCCACAGGTCGACACTCTACCCACTGAGCCAACCCAATTAGGGCCAAAATAATTATTAATATCATTGGGTAATTACCTTCTATATTTGTTACTATTTGGATAGTGCCAGTACCTTAATTACAAAGTAATTTTAATTCATCTTCCCATCCTTCGTATCATTGTTATCATTCATATTCCTTAAGAATAAGCATATATAAGCATATACACATATCTGCATACATAATCATATGTATTGTTGCTATTATTATTTGAACAACTGTTATCAGTTCATGTCATTAAGAATAAGAAAAAGTTTTTAGCTTTACTTACTAGTATTTTCTTCTTTGATGGTCTTTCTTTCCTTATGTACACCTAACTTTTTTACCTATATCATTTTCCTTGTCTCTAAGAAAGTTTATTTAACATTCAAGGCCATTCTAAGAGTGGGAATCCTAATCAGGGTTTTCAAGGCTAATTTACTAGACACAGGGGCAAAGCAAGGATGCAGCAATCTATGCACTGCTCAGGCATGCCCTTCTGGAACCCAAAAGATTGATGTCACTCATTGGCATACAGCCTCTTTTGTTTGAGCTTGTTTGAACTTGTATATAGGTTGACACTAACCTACATAGTGGCTGGTTCCTGTATAGCTCCTATGTTGGAGGCTGTGTTGTGGGAAAGAGATATTACTGACCAGCTGGTGCTGGCTATTTTTGCTAGGATGGCTCCTGTGTTTGCTACTGTATTAGCAAGGACTGCTTTGCTGGACTGCTTGTCTAATGGCTCCTTAGTAGCAATGGCTACATGGCCACTGGCTCCTACAGTAAAGACCCTCTTATATGCCTACAACTTCTTTTTTTTCCCTCCGATACTCAGGGGACCTCCAGTCCCTGGCAGAAGGGCTCAGACACAAGAGTTGACTTAGTGGAGCAGGATTCAAGGAGTGAGTACTCCCACAGCGAGCAGGGTCAAGGAGACACTTACTCCAACAATTAGTGCAGCGAGCAGGGTCCAGGAGAGTGCGGAGGGTTTAGGAGCATGTGCGGACTCAGGTGTGAGTGCTCCCGACAGTGTCCTGGAGATGGTACTTCCCTTCCCCGGTCAGGTAGGCTCCGGTAAGCCCCCAGCAGGCTAGGCTCTGGTTAATTGTTTCTCCTGAAGGCAGCCTTGTTAAGATCAGAGTGCTCTGGCTCATTTCAAAAGGTTCCTTTTCTTCTCTCTCTGCATGAGGGCTTTTTCTTACATATTTACTGTGGGAACCCAGTAAGGTCCTAGAGATAAATCTCACCATGTTGTGAGAGCACCTTATCACAGTCCCTTTGGAGGTTTTAGCTCTCAGACCTGTCCTCACTGAGCCACCAGCAATTCATGGATTACTGTTGGTTCAGATTTTCCTGCCCAGCACTGGCTCCTGGGGCAGCTTCCCTTGGGAGTCCCCTCTCCAGGACCTCATGGCTCCCCCTTCATCCACCTGTGTGTCTCTCCCATTTGAGGGCAGCACTTTGCTCTGTGTCCTCTCTGCTCTTACAGATCCAAAAAGAATTGTGGATTTTTCACTCTGTTCAGCTTTTCACATATTAAAAACTGCCAAACGGTTTCCAGAGTGGTTACAGCAATTTACTGGTTCCTTCCCACCAATATTATATAAGTGATCCAGGTTTTCCACAACCTCACTGTTATTGATTGCTACAGAGTTTATAGTATACATCTTTAACCTTCCAATTTTAGTCAATGAAAGACATTGTGAATTTTGTTGTGTGCTGGATATTTTCATATCCCTAAAAATATTCTTGAGCTTTTTTTTCTGGGATTCAGTTTAGTTCATTAAAATCAATCCTGTTCCTTTCAGGTCTTGATTTTTTGCTTTATTTGTGGCATCAGAGAAGCAGATCTTTTGTAGGTTCTGTTTTTGTAAATAAAATTTATTGAAACATAGCCATTTATTTATCTATTTTCTCTTGCTGTTTTTGTGCTACAATGGCAAAGAGGTGGAGATGTACCAAAGACCATGTGGCCCAATAGACCCTGGCCTTTTACAAAAAAAAAAGTATCCCAATTGTTATCCTAGTGGATGCCTCATGAGTTATGAAGTTTCTACTCTGTCTTTTGGGAACAGGTATTATCTGGCCTTGTGTTGTTCTTCCTCTGGTCTCAACTAGTTGGCTTTCACATATGTGATAATCAGTACTCAAATGCGTACTGGAGGGGACCCTCTACAGATCTCTGGAGTACTCTCTTCTTGGAGCCACCTTCAAGATTTTGTGCTGTAAATCCCAGCCATGTGGCTTCCCTGAATTCTCACCTCTGTCTCCACAACTCAAGAAAGTTGAGATGCTTGGTTTTCCCCTCTCATCACTGTGGCTTAGAATCTTTCTCCAGGCAGAAAGCTGGGACAATCATAGGGATCATTTCAACATGTCTCATCTCTCAGGGATCACTGTCCTTAGTTGCCTCATGTTCAGTAAGTAATCTGAGAGCCATTGTAGTACATATTTTGTTCTTTTCCCCCTCTTTGAGTTATTTATAATGAGGAGATTAATTCATTCTTGTAGTTCAGTTCCTACTTTTTGATCTTGTCTGCAAGTAGAATGACAAGAATTAAGGTTTTTTGCTCTAATAAAATAATCAATATGAAACTCAGAAAAAATATTAATTTGGAGAGATGAGAGGGTGTTTTTATGCAAGTAATCTTTGCTAGGTTAAATTAAATGTAAGAAAAATTTACTCAGATATTAGCAGTGATGGTGTTATATAAGCAAATTTTTAAAGCTTTTTAAAAGAATTTTTATTGATTTCAAAGAGGAAGGAAGAGGGAGAGATAGAAGCATCAACGATGAGAGACGATCACTGATCGGCTGCCTCCAGCATACCCCCCACTAGGGATTGAGGCCACAACCGGGGAATGTGTCCTTGACTGGACTAGAACTCCGGGACCCTTCAGTCCACAGGTCAAAGCTCTATCCAATGAGCCAAACTAGGTAGTGCTAAGCAATTATTTTTTTCTTTATTGAGTAAGGTATTACATATGTGTTCTTATCTCCCCCTATGCCACCACCTCCACTCCCAACCCCCACTCATGACCTCGCCCCTCTGGTGTCTTTGTCCATTGGTTATACTTATATGCATGCATACAAGTCCTTTGGTTGATCTCTCTCCCTTACCCCTTCTCTCCCCTACCTTCCCTCTGAGGTTTGATGGTCTGACCCAGTGGTCAGCAAACTCATTAGTCAACAGAGCCAAATATCAACAGTACAACGATTAAAATTTCTTTTGAGAGCCAAATTTTTTAAACTTAAACTATATAGGTAGGTAATTGTTATTAACTTAATTAGGGTACTCCTAAGCTGGCCTTTGCTAAAAGAAGTCCTCAATCTGAGAGGTCGACCTCAGCAAATGTACCCCCACTTCTTCTAATGCCACTTCTTCAAAATAGACTCGCCCAGGCTGAAAAACGACTTCTGCGCGTGGGCCACGAAATTTCAATTGCACTGTACGTGCGTGCCCGCACATGGTGTTTTGTGGGAGAGCCACACTCAAGGGGCCAAAGAGCCGCATGTGGCTCACGAGCCGCAGTTTGCCGACCACTGGTCTGATCAATGCTTCTCTGTCTCTGGATCTGTTTTTGTTCATCAGTTTATATTGTTCATTATATTCCACAAATGAGTGAGATCATGTGATATTTATCTTTCTCTGACTGGCTTATTTCGCTTAGCATAATGGCTAAGCAAATTTTTAAATAAGTGCAGTTTTAATCCAATAATTGGAGTACCTTTAATATATATTCCAACATAGATCATCTTTTTTTCTTTTTTAATAAATGGTTTGTGTTTACTGGTATTGTTCTCTAGTCAAAGGCCATTGGGACTACACTTGTAATTGAGTAGATTACTCTTCTTGTTTCTGAAAAGAAGGAAGAAAGCACACTATTGGAAAGTGTCTCAGTAAGAAGCTGTTAGAAAGGACTTATTAGGTGACTGAATTGTATTAGGCAACTTTACGGGAGATTCAAGGAAGCAGGTATGTGTGTACACACATATACCTTATAATATGGTGTGTTAACATTCTAGACTGGATGTTGTCAAGAAGTGGGTAAAACAATTGAGTATCTAATAAATATCATCCATGAGGCAGGAGGAATAAATTGGGGCTAAAGCTGTAATTGGTAAAGAAGCAGCAGCCAGTCATATTAATCAGGATTGAGCAATTTGGTCTTTTTTTGTGATTTAGATAATGATTATATTGTCGGTGTTCACCCATGATTATAGAATGTTTTTGTTTTTGTCTTAATTCATTGACATCACAGAGCAACCTTGTCTGATATTGATGTTCTGTGAATGTGTGTTCAATAGGGATCGTTTTTCTCTTTCTCATTTTCATGATATAAACAGCAGCATGCTAGAGTGGCAAGAGCCCTGAATTGGTATTCATAAGACTTGGGTTATTATCATCCTTCTAATGTATGTCCTTGGATACGTAAACTAAAATTTCTGGGTCCTAGTGTTTCATTTACCCTGGGTAAAATTTCTGGGCTTAACTCTGTAATATGAGAAAAATGAGAGGGTTGGATTTGAAGATTTTAAAAGTTGTTCCCATTTTTTATACTCTAGAATTAAGAAGTTTGCTTTAAAACTTACAGAATTCCATTCTGAAATGTT
Organism: Myotis myotis; assembly: GCF_014108235.1. Lineage (NCBI taxonomy): Eukaryota > Metazoa > Chordata > Mammalia > Chiroptera > Vespertilionidae > Myotis > Myotis myotis. The sequence goes on from NW_023416324.1 coordinate 181,267,275, forward strand.
GAATAAAATAAAACCATGGGGAATTTTTATTATTTCTTTAGATGTAACTTTGTAGTAAAGATAAAAGATGTCTGTTCTCTGTTGATGGCTCCCTGAATCTCTGGGAATAAGTTCTTGAGTAAAGCTGTGTTACTTCATTTTTCTCAATAATGCTGATAATAATACTTGCCATTTGTTGAATGGCTCTGAAACTAATAAAATAAATTATATTTTCTTTTAATAAGAAAGATGGTATATTACAATAATTACTTTTATTCCATTCTCCTGCAATCTTAAATCAACAGGATTTATAAAATATTTTTTTTAGTGTATTTTGTGGCTAGTTTTAAAAATGTTCAGAATTGTAGGATTATATTAACCACTAGGGTTCTTATTTTTATCTTCCTTTTCTGTGTAACTACTTGTTGCTGATAGAACCTCACATTTTAGCAATGAATCCTTTCAAAGTATCTCACACCCAGGTAATCTAAAAAGAGAGTAGGTATTTTGTTGGTTTGTTTGTTTTTTTTTGCCTTGGTTTTCCATGGAGGGTCTGCTCTTTGTTGAAAGTCCTTGCATATCCTCTCTTCCCTGATTGATACTTCGCTGTATGGTGGTATAAAATATTTTCAGCAGATAGCATGCCGTTATGTGAGAGTCTTCTTTGCATGATCCTCATTAAGTCCTGCTGAGTCTGCTTATGTTTCCTTTACTATGTGCAGAGGCTCCATAAATGGCTCAATCAGGGAAGAGAGCAAAATGCTGCCTGTGTGTCTGGTGTGGGATGTCTTCCAAGTTGACCCATGGCCCTGCTTTATCTATCAGCTCCTAGGACAGTTCCTAGGAGAATCACAGGCTGGATGTACACAGATGCAGTAAGAGGTTAGCCTGTTAAGTAACCAGTGATAATCTACTTAGATGTATCCTTTATCTTTTAACTTACAAAAACTATAAAAAAAGGAGATAATAAGAATTACATAAAGTTTTTTTATTGAAAAAACCTACGGGCATGTGACAACTTAGTTACACATATGTTGGAGATGGAAATATAAAGTTTAGCATAGGATTTTATTATGTGCTAATATTTTGACACTCTTTTAGCATGTCTGGTTTAACTGGTCTCTTTTTTTGGAACAGGTTATTGACACAGAAGGTTGATATAAGATGTGGTGGCATTTATCCTTTTCTGCCTCCCAGTAAAACCCTTTTGCATTGTTTGCAAATAGATTATCAGATCAACAGTGATCTTGGCATTCATTACAGGGAATCAAAGATGCACGTGCTAGTTGTGTCAAAGAACTGACAATATAGCTGGAAATATAAGTTGTTAAGTATGAAAAATTATAAAAATTTAATCTTTCTAAAAGGAAATGATAATGAACCATGTTATATTTATAACTAAAGACCTGGTGCACGAAATTCATGCACGGGTAGGGTCCCTAGGCATGGCCAGTGATCAGGGCCGATGGGGCCTTCCAGCTGCTGGCCGGGGCCTCCCTTCCCTGGCTGCCGGCCTGGGCTTACCTTCATTCCATGCCACCTCCTAGTGGTCAGAAAACATTATAGCAAGCAACTGGTCTCCCAGTAGAACTCCTGTAGAGACAATTTGCATATTAGGCTTATAGATAGATAGATAGATAGATAGATAGATAGATAGATAGATAATATACAGATTTCTCAGAGATAATACTATCTTTATTGAATTTTATCCTTTTCTTAAAGTGAAATATTATGTGTAGATTTCAATGTTGATGCTTTGCAGTACTTTCTATAAAAATAAGAATAAAAACATGAACATGTGACTGGCTTCTTTCTCCATTTTAGAACATGGTTACAGAAATACAAACACACAAAAGTAGAAAGTCATAGTTATAGATAGACATATTTGTATATAAATGACTTCATAGAGAAAGTGGAATTTGAAGTGCATTTTAAATAATTAAGAAGATTTAAATAGGAAGGAGAGAACATAGAACTTTTGAGGAAGAAGAACTATGTAAACAAAGACATAGCATTAGGATACTTAGTACTAAATCTGGAAGATGGTAAGAAGACTAGCCTAGAATGAACAAGGGTTTTGGGGGGAGAAATAATAAATTAAATGGGTTAGGTGAAATAGGACTAGTGTTTGGAGGGCCCTCAAAAGCTGACTTTTACAAAACAAGTATTACATTGTCTTTGCTATTCCAGTATCAAACCATATTTTTACTGTGAAAAAACAAATTTTCCCCCATCTGCCAGAGGAAATGTGGATTGTATAAATTTAGATATACAAGCCAGAAGCCAGCATAGCAAAGTAGACAAAGGGAAACAATGAATTTGAGGATTTTAGTTTTAGTTACCCTGAGAAATTTACTTAAGCACATTAAGTCTCAACTTTCTCTTTTGTAAACTCTGGGTTATAGTAATAATATCACCTTATAGTATGGTGTGTTTAAATATCTCTTAAAATAATGTTTACTCTACATTAGTTATTTATTTTTTATTAAAAACACTGAAAATCTAGGTATGACTTGATAAGTGCTTGGACAGTAGAGGTTACATGCAAAAGAAATGCTTGAATCAAAAGAAATATATATATTTTTTATTTTCCATGTTGCATAACTTCTTTCCAGTTTCATGGTTTTCTTCAAGTAGAACTTTTCCCAGCTGCACACTGGTAAGTGATCTGCAGCTGTTGCAACCCATCAGTCCAAAGCTATGCCACTCTCTTTAACTGCTGTTCAGGGAGGCATTAGAAGTAATGGTAGGACTTGGTAACTGAAGAGCATAATAGAGAGAAAAGCATCAAAATTGGCTCTTTTCTTATTTAGAATTCCAGAAGAATAATGGTGCTATTAAAAAATATGTGTTGTATGACAGAGAAGCATTTTGTGTGGTCAAAATCAGGGAGTTCAATTTTGAACAAGATGTACTCCCTTTTGGACATATTAAGAGTTAGTTGCTGGTAAGTCATGTAAATGAAGATCTGTAGTTCGCTCCACACAAAGCCTTATCATAAAATAGAACAGGCTGGTATTGGCACCAATTTTGAAGGAAGAAGAAGAGAAATATGTTGAAGACAAGAAAAAAATATAGAAAATGGTAAAAACAAAACAAGAAATGCAGTCTTGAGGAAATACTTTTTTTTTTTTTTTTTTCTTTTTTAAAGGAAGTGATCACTGGAGTCAGTAACAGGACAGGTTGTTCAAGGAACTGAGCACTGAGTATGTTTGTTTAGAAAAAATATTTTACTTGGTTAGAAATTTTTATTTTAAAAGTGCAGTTTTATTCCAAAAGAGGCTTGGGGACTTAAGACTCAGAAAACAAAAATCCAAGTAAAACTGGATGGATAACACTTAGAATGGATCAAGGTATGGAAAAACTATCCCAGGAATCTGAGGAAACAGGAAAATCTGGGTGGCAAGAGGGGGAGCTTATTAGAGTGTGTTTGTGTCATATGTATTGTATGGGGAAGGTAATAGTGATTGGAGGTCCTAATAAAAGCAAAGTTAGATACTTGGTAGAGAGACTTGGAGAGAGAAAATAGGTTAGGATAATGATCTCAGAAATGATTCATCGTCTGTTTGTATGCTATGAAATAACAACCTGTGCTTCTTAGCAGAGAAATGGTCCTGATTCTTAGCAGAACATGTTAGTATCTCCGTTTCCCCAGCTCCTCATGGTTCCTTAAACTTCTATAATATCCCTAAAAATGTGTGCACTGCAACCAAAAAACTATTTTATATATTTTTAAAAAGGGAAATGGGGAAAAAACAAACAAACGTGGTATCTATGATATATTTAGACAAATACACAGTTTTGAGGAACTACCAGAAAGTCAATACGTTTAAATATATGGGAGATCAAGTCAATGAGCAGAATTAACATGGACATTTATTTTTTTATTTTTTATTTCTTTTTTTGCACAAAGGCATTATGAGATGGCAAAAGAGTTTTGAGATTTGAAAGAACTGGATTGAATTCCGGCCTTGCCATTTGGAGAATATTTCAAAGCCCATTTATTTCTTTCGCCTTTAAAGAGAGATTGATAACTGCTTTTACAAGAGTTTTCTGAGGATTTAACAGGACAATAAGACATATTAAAATGCTTTATAAATGCTAAAGCACTGTGCAATTTAAATGTATTAGAATTATTTTATCATTGTGATTGTTATCTAGATGACAGTGAATAAAATATTTGAGTCAAATTTGAAGACCCTAGTATTTAAAAAGTAATTCTCCTAAAGAACACACTACTAGCAATGACAATTAAAATAAAAATGGAGAGATTTGGAGAAGATGTAAGGCATATTGGTTGGGAAGTTCTATTTGTGAGCAAGCAAAAGACTTATTCTCCCTGCCATGTATAGAAAGAAGAGAACTAACATTTATTTGAGAAGACAATATAGTCTATGATAATTTCAGAGAAGAGTCTAATTTTAGAACATGCAACTAGAGATCAAATGAAAGTCAAGACATAATAAGTATCTATTCTTTTAGATATCTATATATATAAAAGCCTAATATGCAAAGTGTCCCTTTAGGAGTTCAACTGACCAGGAGTTTGATCGCTTGCTATGACGTGCACTGACCATGAGGGGGCAGCGCAGAATAAAGGAAGGCCAGGCCTGCAGCTGGCAGCCAGGGAAGGGAGGCCCCGGCCGGCAGCCTGCAGCTGCTAGGTACCCTACCCGTGCAAGAATTTCTGCACTGGGCCTCCAGTATTACTACATTTGATAAATTAAAATCGCATAGAATAACAGTATCACCTCCGTTTTCAACATGAGGAAACTAGAAACAAAAATATTAAATAATGGCCCCAACTCATCTCATAAGTAATAAACTTTAGTTCCCTAATCCCAGTCTAGTTTTGTCATTAAAAAAAGAAAAAAATAAAGTGCTTGTGCTCTTTCCAGAACCATTCTGGACTCTTAAATTTTATAAGATTGGGTTTACATGGACTTCACAGGGTAGAATTGAAGTTCTAGGTTTTTTGTTTGTTTTTCTGTTTTTGTTTTTAGTTGTTATACTTCAGGTGTGTGTTTAATCTAAGTCTGGATTTATCTGAACACGTGAGATTTTTCTATGCCCAGGACATCCTGATAATTAGCTGCAGGTGGTAAATATATTGCTCTCTCTTTCTTTCTTCCTAATGCTACTCGGTTGGATATAATGAAGGTGCTATTGAGATTGAGTCCTGCTATTGGACCTGGAGGCAGAGATGGGGAAGGAAAAAATGGCAGCAGTACTTTTCTCTTCTCTCTGTATATTTAATAAGAATATTCTAATATTCTTAAACAGAATATCTCTAAATCAAGAAAAATTTTATTTAAGTTTTGTCAAATTCTTAACAGTTGGAAAGGAGCCTATGGGAAAAATACAAATGATCTCCTTTCCATATCCAGACAACTTCTTAGACTGAGATAAGAGAGTGGATTGAAAAAAAAAACAATATTGGGTAATAGCATCATATATACTAAGATACATTATTTCAGAAAACAAATGAGTTACATAGAACAGATTTCATAAGTACTATTTAAAATAATTAAATATGCACTTCTATGTCTTATTTGCTAAATAATTCAATTAAAATGAAAATATTTCAAAATATTTAGTTCTAATAAAATTATTTTCTCTCTGAGATTTTTGATACATTTATGTCATCACCACTTTTCTCAGTTTTATTATATATTTGCTTCATATTTACTTGATAGCAAACCTAACAGGAATTTTCATAATTGAGTTTTTTCTTGCAAAATAGACTTTTAATTTGTGCTAATTCAAAAATAAATGAATGAGTGACAGAGGAATATGTTTTTGCAAGTAGGAAGCAATATTGTTAATTTCCCCAAAGGAACAGTCAGCTGTGCCAGAAATGGCTAACTAATTAAAATGGAAAGATAGAGAATGCACACACCTGTTGTAAGTAATTTGCCAAGTGAGTTTTATTATCAAAAGCTGTTTTCTTGGAGTTGATACAAAGAAAATTGGTTGTTCTTGAAGATCTGGATAAATGGTCAAGTAACCCAGTATAACAACATATAGTTTTATAGATCTGCTAGTGTTTTTGTTTTTTTTAAGTGACAAAAGAACCTCTCTGATTCCTCCCCTCCTAAATTCATATCTAAGAGGATATGTATTTCTAGAAATATAGATAAAATAATTCTTATTTTATTTTTTGCTTAATTCACCAAAGACATGTCAATAAAATTAGCCACCAAAATATTAAGAACCATCTACTGAGAACCCAATAGTTCACCCAAGAGAATACAAACTAAAAGACTGAAGGAATTCAGGACTCTTTCACTTTTCCTCCTACATTCTACTAATTTTTTTGTATTTACTAATGAACTTTGATAACAAAAGTTCAAAAATATAAATAAAAGAGCTCATTTTTCATTGACTTGCTTTATTTTCCTTAGTGACACATATTTTGCTTACAAACATGCATAATACACATAGAAAATGTGTATATGTAAATAATGTGTACATACATGGTATATATTATACAGTAATATAATTTAGACTATTATATTATTTTGAATATTAAAATATATTACACATATTTATATACACATATAATACTTATGTGCATATGTAATCCTATATAATAAAAGGCTAATATGCAAATCAATCGAACGGCAGAACAACCGGTCAGTGTGATGTGCACTGACTACCAGGGGGCAGACACTCAATGCAGGAGTGGGGGAGCGCTGCTCAGCCAGAAGCCCTGAGCCAGGCTCATGGCTGGTGAGCGCAATGGTGGTGGTGGGAGCCTCTCCTGCCTCCGTGGCATCGGTAAGGATGTCCCACTGCCAGCTTAGACCCACTCCTCGCCTTCAGTCTGACAGCCCCCGAGAGCTCCTGGACTGCGAGAGGGTTCAGGCCAGGCTGAGGGATTACCCCTGAGTGAACGAATTTTGTGCACCAGGCCTCTAGTTGTAAATATTACTAACTGTAAAAATGTGTATCCCAGGATTCTTGAAAAATAATGCTTGTTCAGATGAATTGCTGTAATTTAATGCTTCATTGCTGTTGTGGGTTATCCAAATGCACTGAAATCTCTGATAAAACAATGACAGCCTCAGCATAAAAATAAAGGCCAATAGGGGTCCTTCTTTCTTCCTGCTGAGTCATCCACTCAGACCATGGTTCCTTTTTTCCCTGCCTTCAACTGCTACTGACAATAGACATGAAATTCAACTTTTTTTTTTCTTCTACTATAGCCCTGCTCAAAAGTAGGTGGAGGTAGAATGGGAAGTGTGCAAGTGCCCTCCCTTCTAATTTATAACCTATAATAATCATCTCTCCACATTTCCAAAAATGCACAAACATACATTATAAAACAGAATCTCAGAAGGAAAATAAAAAGTATAAGATACAATATATTTGTAACTCAGAGATGTGATAAAAAAGGAACTTTTATAGAACACAAGAAAGACTAAATAAAATTTGAAATATGTTATAGTTCCTTTGTTCTTCTGCAGGAACAAAACTAGGTTTTATAGTTATTATTTAGCTAGAAAGAGAAAAACAAAGATAAACCATGTATAATTTACAATGGCATATTGTGACCTGTTGTCTCCCAAACCATGTGAATAACTCTATATTCTATTAATACTCATAATCACCAATGCACTACCTATAATAATAGGACTCGATCTCCCCACATCCCCCCCTATGAAAGGCAACTTTAAATATATATATATATATATATATATATATATATATATATATATATATATATTATTACTTATTTCAGAGAGAGGGGGAAAAAAAGGCAGAGGAGACAGAAATATCAATGATGAGAGAAAGTCAATGATTGGCTGCCTTCTGAATGGCCTTTTCTGGGTATTGAGCTCACAATCCTGACTGGGAATTGAACCATGACCTCCTGATTTATGGATCAACACTTAACCACTGAGTCACACCGACCAAGCAAATAGGCAAATTTTTTTTTTAATTGGTGGGAATGGTGCTCACTTTCCCAGTAGGTGTTTCCTTTCTTTGGTATCATTACTACTTTGAATGTGCTTACTACAGAACCATCTACTACATCTCCAAAGAGAAAATGAGTAAATAATTTCATTTATGGTATATCACTGTGTTGAGTTATTTTCTTGGGCATAGTTTATTCATATTTGCATCTCTATTATATAATAGTGTTTAAAATTGGTCCATTTACAAATATAATTCCACTAAAATTTTTTATAATTGCACTTTAATATGAGTTGACCCTAGGAAGTAACTAGTTATAAGACAAACAAAAACAAAGCTAATTAACTAATCACAAATGAATTCATAAAGTCAGCACCCTTTAACTGAATATTCTTCCATTGTATAGTTTCACTTCATAATGTAATCTACTATTGATCATTAAGATACCCAGTGTCTGGTTAATTTTGTATTTTCAAGTATCCTATATAATAAAAGCCTAATATGCTAAGTGTTGGTTGGCTGGTCAGCCATTCAACCAATCAAAGTGTAATATGCTATTGATATGCTAAGGCCGCTCAACTGCGCGCTATGACAATCACTGATCACCACGGGGGCAGACAGTTGACTGGTCGAACAGTTGCTATGGCATGCACTGACCAACAGGGGGCAGATGCTCCAACCAGTATGTTATCTTGCTTCTGGGGTCTGGCCTATCAGGACTGAGTGAGATGAGCTAGACATGCCTTGGAGCCCTCCTGTAGTCCCTCCCCAGCTGGCCAACCTTCACATCCCTCCCCAGCCCTGATTGTGCACAGGTGGGGTCCCTTGGCCTGGGCTGCACCCTATCACAATATGGAACCCCTCAGGGGATGTCAGGGAGCCATATTTGGCCTGAAGGTGGAATGACCAGTTGCTATGATGCTCACTGACCACCAGAAGGCAGACGCTCAAAGCAGGAGCTGCCCCCTGGTGGTCAGTGCGCTCCCACAGGTGGAGCACTGCTCAGTCAGAAGCCAGGCTCATGGCTTGGAAGTGCAGTGGTGGTGGCAGGAGCCTCTCCCACCTCCATGGCAGTGCTAAGGATGTTCGACTGATGGCCTAAGCCGTCAGTCGGATATCCCCCGAGGGCTCCTGGACTGCAAGAGGGCACAGGCCAGGCTGAGAGACTGCCTCCCAGTGCCCGAATCTTATGCACTGGGCCTCTAGCAATGTAATATATTACATTGCTAGAGGCCCAGTGCATAAGATTATATATATATATTATAATATATATAATATATAATATATAATATATAATATATAATATATAATATATAATATATAATATATAATATATAATATATAATATATAATATATAATATACAATATACAATATACAATATATAATATATAATATATTTTAATAATGATACTGTTTAATTATTAATTTTATTTAATATTACATTGATGTAATGTTAATTTTAATAAATGTATATTTTATTTTAGTTTTTATTATAAACTATCTAATTATTTGAACAGCCAATATCTATTTAGAATAATATTGCTTAAATGACATTTTAGGTTAATGATAATTAAAAATCACTGAGAAGATAATTTGAATGTAACTGAAAAGCTTTTAGGCAACTTAGCATTAAAAGTGTATCTCTCCTTACTCATTAAAAAAGAAAGGAAGAAAGACACCAGGTTTGTCTTCTAAAACTAGTCATTATTCAAATAGAATACCTGAAGTTCCAATTTTTAACTTTATTCAAAGCAATCTATTAAATCTCCCCAGCGCATTTGGTAAAAGTAAGAATATAGTACACATTATTGTTGAACTTAATTGCCCCTACCCACTGCACACAGAAAGCTAGTAGATTTAATTCGCACAAATACTTCTGATTGCTGAAAAAGGGAAGCACACCAACATTTACTGTTTACCTGATGTTATTGCCTAAAAACAACTGTGTGAAGTACATATTATTTTATACACAAAAATAGAACATCTGAGATTCACTACAATTTTATGATTTTTTATAAAGCTATTAATTAGCAAATCTATCGTCTGAGCCTAGAATTCCAAAGAATAAACTTTGAAGTACGGGGCTTGAATTTTCATTCTGAGAAATAGGAAGTCTCTCAGAACTCCAGTGACAGTTTGTACCTTTTTGTACTACAACTTAACACATTTCATATTGTGGTGTGGTCAGTGGTCCACATTGCCCATCTCACACTACATAAGCTCCTCAAAAGAGGGAGCTGTCCTTACTCTTTCTGTTTCTCATGGACACTAATAACAGACAATGACAATGTGTTTTAAAGTTTATCAATAACAGTAACAATAATGGCTGTCTTTTTAAACGTTCAGGAGATATTTGTTAAGAAATTTATGAAAGTTATCTGTTGGCAAAAAAAAAAAAAAAATAAAGAGGAGGCAGAAGGAAGGCACAAAGAAATAAAGGAAGGAAGGAAACAAAAGAAGAAGGAATAACTCCTGGTTAGAATTGCTTTTTAAACAAGAGGCTTTGATTTAAGAGCTAAGTGTCCTCCTCATATTTTCAAACTTTTACCAGTATCTTAAGTCCACTGGCAATAGAAACACCAAGTAACCACACACCAAACAACAGCTTTCATCAACAAGGCGGTAGCTTTCTCCTGAGGTTTAAGCAATTAAAGATCTATGTGGGAGGCACTGCTTTGCCAACATGAAAGTCTTCTGCCTTGGTGCCTCTCCTGCACATCCAGTCCCTCAACATGTGTCCCATTGATCTATGAGAGCAGCAATTAATCCCAGGTGTCTCTTTGGACAAAGGCATATTCCTGGCTTCTTTGTGCAATGGCATGTTTTCTAACAAGTGTCTTTACTTTCCACATTCAAAAGAAGTGCATTTACCTATCAAAAATGCAGTGTGCTATGAATTCAAGTTTTCTCTAGCAAATATTTGCTCCAACTCTCCATTGTCTCTCAGAGGCTTACCTGTGTGACATTTGACAAATCTTTCAGCCTAAGTTTTCTCTTTTATGTATTTACTAGAGGCCTGGTGCATAAAATTCGTGCATGGGGGCGTGTCCCTCAGCCTAGACCAGTGATGGCGAACCTTTTGAGCTCGGCATGTCAGCATTTTGAAAAACCCTAACTTAACTCTGGTGCCATGTCACATATAGAAATTTTTTGATATTTGCAACCATAGTAAAACAAAGACTTATATTTTTGATATTTTTGATATATATTTAAATGCCATTTAACAAAGAAAAATCAACCAAAAAAATGAGTTCGCGTGTCACCTCTGACACGCATGTCATAGGTTCTCCATCACTGGCCTAGACTTTGCCTTCTCACAATCTGGGGCCCCTCAGACAGGGTCCGTAGGCCTGGCCAGCAATCAGGGCCTATCAGGGCTTTCCTTCCCCCTCTGCTGGCGGCTGGCCCTGCCCCCACCGCTGCCACTGCTTGCCATCTGTGCAGTGCTGCCCCCAACCCTGTCACCAGTCGCCTCCCTCTGTGGGCGACAGGTGTGGGGTGTGATTGCTTGGCTGTCCTGGGCCTCCCTCTGCGGGGCGATCGCTGGCCGGCACTGCACACCTGCCACAGTGTCACTGGCCAGTGGCCTGGGCCTCCCTCTGTGGGGCGATCAATCACAGGGACCCCAGATTGATTGCCACACAGAGGGAGGCCCCCCCCACCCACCGCAGCAACACTGGCCGGGTAGCCTGGGCCTCCCTCTTTGGGGTGATGGATTTTAGGGCTCTGTGATCAATCGCTTAGCAGAGGGAGGCCTCGCCCACCTGGCTGGTGTTCTGTGATCAATCACTGCACAGATGATGGCCTGGGACTCCCTCTTTGGGGTGATTGTGGAGCCCCCCCACCCTGATTGATCACCCTACCGGCCGGTGACCTGGGCCTTCCTCTTTGGGGTGATCAATAACGGAGCCCCCCATTAATTGCCCCACAGAGGATGGCCTGGGGTGATGGCAGGGCCTCCTGACCAATTGCATCACACCTGCCTTGGTTGGGCTGGCACCAGTGCATATCATACTGTGATCATCTGGAAGGTCATCCAGAAGGTAGTTCTGATGTTTAGTTGTTCGGTCTATTTGCATATTATGCTTTTTTTATTACAGATTAAAAAAAAATAATTTATTTTTCCATTAGAGCTGACATACAATATTATATTAGTTTTAGGTATACAACATAGTGACTGGACATTTATATACTTACTAGAGACCTGGTGCATGAGATTCATGCACTGGGTGGTGGGTCCCTCAGCCCAGCCTGCACCCTCTTGCAGTCCAGAACCCCTCAAGGGATGTAGCCAGCAGTCAGACATCCCTCTTGCAGTCTGGGGCTCTTGCAGTCCAGGACCCCTCGCTCCTTACCACCCACCTGCAGCAGAGGTGGGAGAGGCTCCCGCCACCACCAGTGTGCTCACCAGCCATGAGCCCAGCTTCTGGCAGAGCGGTGCTCCCCCTGTGGGAGTGCAGTGACCACCAGGGGGCAGCTCCTGCATTTAGCATCTGCCCCCTGGTGGTCAGTGCATGTTATAGTGACCAGTTGTTCTGCCATATGGTCAATCTGCATATTATGCTTTTATTATATAGGATGAAGTGATCTCCCCAGTAAATGTAGTACCTGTCTTTTAAATGTGAATAATAATTCTGCTTTTATTGTCTTATGAAGATACTAGTGTGGGGAAAGTGAAATAAAATACTGCAGAAGACAGAAATATATTTGTAAGATCCTAGAAGGAGGTAGAGTCAGATAGGTAGCCCCCCCCCCCCCCCAAGGACACTGTGTAGTGACAAATCCTCAGTACTGTAGCATGGGTTTAGCTACTCTCTTAGCCTAAATTATTAGGAAGGAATCTAATAATAAAACATCTAAGAGAGAATATATTAAAAAAAATAGAAATTGATCATTTTGATTTAATGGGGTTTATTAGTGATTTTAGTTTTTCACTGGTGAGTTACAGGCATATTAGATAACCTAAAGGTAATTTCTTCCAGTATGTCAGTGCAAGTAGTTGTATGATTTAAAAGAAAAAACAAAGAAAACTTTTTTCAATTAAAAAAGTAAATTAATGCAACTAAAATTCAATAATTTATAACTAATAAACAAAAAATGAGTTAATAGTGCAAATACTCAGAAAGGATTTTTTTTTTTAAGATGAATTCAATATGTCTGTAAGGGTAAACTCAAACTAAGAACCTGTTTAATCTTAATTCAATCATTCGCAGCATATTTTTAGAGGTAAAATACTAGTAAATCCTCACATTCTGCTATCCTAGACCAACAATTTTCAACCAGTGTACCATCTCACATAGGTTGGTGTGCTGCAAAATATTTTAAAACATGCAATATCTGACTGTTTTAGTCAGGGGCACTGACCTTTTTTCCCTTAGCTTGTCAAATAAAAAAAGACAATAACAAACACAACAAAAGCCACCCAGTGTGAATGAATGAAAATTAGATCTATTTTTTTATCAAATCGGCAAAAAATATATTTTTTGGTGTGCCACTGAATTTTAGTACTTACTTTATGCATGAGAATGTAAAAGATTGAAAATTGCAGTCCTAGAATAACATACTATATTGGGGGATTTCGTAACCCCTGTTCTCCAAGGTCCTAGCTAAAAGATCAGTTTCCTGTGCTCTTAGAAATCAAAATTTTGCTTAGACCAAGAGCTAAAAAGTTGATACGTTGCTTCTTATTATCTTTTATGCTTCAATTTATCTCTTTAAAGAAAAATGGCACATCTTTTTGGTCTCAGGCTACATCAAACCTAAGGACTTCCCACCTCAGGGTGGGGTGAGATCCATCTCAGAAGGCAAGTGGTAGGACACAGGAAAGGTGACACCTTTGGCATGAATTTTTAAGTACTCTCTGGTTTAGAAGCATGCTAATGGGATAAAAAGATTGAAAAGACCCTGAAGTTAAGAAGGAAGATGGCGGCGGTATAGGCAGACGCGTCCCAGGTCGTATCCCTGAGCAAATGGAGTGAGCAGCTGAAACTAGTAACATCCACCCCGAATTGGCGAAGTTCCTCAGCTGGCGAGACGGTTTGCAGCCGGGAAGAGCAGAACTCCCCTGGAAAGGTCTAAGGCGAGCCACACTGAAGAATAGAAGAACCGAAGGACCTTCACTACTGCAATATTTTTTTTTCCTTTTTTCACCTTTTAACTAAGAAACCAATTTTTTTTTCTTTTCTTTTTCTTCTTCTTCTTCTTTTTTTTTTTCCTCTTCTTTTTTCCATCACCTGATTTTACCCTTTTAATTACTACCTTCTTATTTTTAACCAGCATTATTACTGCTACCATTTTACCATTTTTTTTTAAAGTGCCATTTTATTTTCTCTTTATTTTATTTTGGGATTAGTGTTCTCCATTCTATTTTCATCGTTATATTATTGGTTGTTTCTAGTTTGCATTCATCTCCAGGGAGTTGTTGCTGGAATTTGTTGGGATTAATGGCTGTTCTATAGGAGTATTCTCCTCATATAAAAAAGTATCTTCCCCTCTTACACTTCATTCTCTCTTTTCGCTCTTTTTTTTCTTTTCTTTTCTTTTCTCGCTTTTATTTTCCCCCCTCCTTTTCCCCAATTTCATTTTTGCACTCCTTTTTTTGGTCCCTAATTTTCTTTTCTTTTTTCTCTTTTCTCTTTTTCTCTTCCTTCTTCCTTATCCCCTAATTCTCTTAATTCAGGTGGTCACCTTTATTTGGGGTTATTAATCTTGCGGATATATTTGTGTATAGTGCCTGGTACGTGGTGCCTTGTTGTGTTGTATTTTGTGCCTTTAAAACAATGCAGCAGATCCAAGCAACAGCAACCTCCTGAGCACCACACCCTCTGCTGAGGAACAGCAGCTGTACGTGAAACCTTGCCCCACCAGCCAGAAGAGCCACCACAGCTGTGAACAGCACCCACCAGAGGAGCTGCTGCCAACGGAAGAGCAGCTGCTACCGCAACCGCCCGAAGAGCAACCACAGACCAAGGAGTCACTGCCACCAAGGGAGCAGCCACTGAATGACTCAACATCTAGATATGTCAGCGAGATCAAACATGGGTAGACAAAGAAACCCCCAAAGGAAAGAGAAGGAGGACTCTCCAGAAATAAGTAATACAGAGGCATGCAATATGACAGATAAAGAATTCAGAATAAGGGTCCTAGAGTGCATAAACCGGATGGAGGAAAAAATCGACAACCTCTCCAAGAAGCAAGAAGAAACAGATGAAAAAATCGATAACATATGGAAGAAGCTAGAAGAAACAGATGAAAAAATCAACAACTTAAGTAAGACCCAAGAAGAAATGAAGAGTGATATAGCTGCAATGAAAAACTCCATTGAAAGTATCAACAGTAGACTAGGAGAAGCGGAGGACCGAATTAGTGATTTAGAAGACAAGGAAGCAAAACACACCCAAAACGTACTGCAATTGGAGAAAAAAATGACAAGACAGGAGGAGAGCCTAAGGGAGCTTTGGGACAACATGAAACGAAACAACATACGAATAATAGGGGTACCAGAACAACAGAAGGATGAACAAGGTTTAGAAAACCTATTCGAAGAAATAATATCAGAAAACTTCCCTGAGGTGGGGAAGAAAAAAGTCACACAAGCCCAGAGAGTCCCAAACAAGGTGAACCCAAAAAGACCCACACCAAGACACATCATAATTACCATGGCAAATGTTCAGGACAAAGAGAGAATCTTACAGGCTGCAAGAGAGAGATGGAAAGTTACATACAAGGGATCTCCCATTAGATTGTCAAATGATTTCTCAACAGAAACACATCAGGCCAGAAAAGAATGGACGGAAATTTACAAAGTGATGCAAAGCAAAGGACTGAATCCAAGAATACTCTATCCAGCAAGGCTATCATTCAAACTTGAAGGGGAAATAAGAAGCTTCACAGACAAAAAAAGGCTAAGGGAGTTTATCACCACCAAGCCAGCAATGCAAGGAATGCTAAAGGGACTGGTATAAAAATAAGAAATAAAAAGCTCAGAAAGAAAACAGCCACACAAAAACAGAAATGCCTACAAACAAATACCTTTCAATAATAACTTTAAACGTAAACGGACTAAATGCTCCAAACAAAAGACATCGAGTGGCTGAATGGATAAAAAAACATGACCCATACATCTGCTGTCTACAAGAAACCCACCTCATTAGAAGGGACTCACACAGACTGAAAGTGAAAGGTTGGAAAAATATCTTTCAGGCAAATGGAAAGGAAAAGAAAGCTGGGGTAGCAATACTTATATCGGACAAAATAGACCTCAAAGTGAAGGCCATAACAAGAGATAAGGAAGGCCACTTCATAATACTAAAGGGATCAATACAACAAGAAGATATAACCCTGGTAAACATATATGCACCCAATGCAGGAGCACCCAAAT
This sequence comes from Myotis myotis, assembly GCF_014108235.1. Taxonomy (NCBI): domain Eukaryota; kingdom Metazoa; phylum Chordata; class Mammalia; order Chiroptera; family Vespertilionidae; genus Myotis; species Myotis myotis. Next base: position 181,283,556 of record NW_023416324.1, read on the forward strand.
TCATAAAAAAAACTCCTGGAAGATATCAAAGGAGAGATCGACAACAATACAATCATAGTAGGGGACTTTAATACACCACTGACAGCACTGGATAAGTCCTCTAGACAAATAATCAGCAAAGATACAGCAATCCTAAATGACTCACTAGATCAGATGGACTTAATAGACATCTTCAGAACACTTCACCCGAAAGCCAGGGAATATACATTCTACTCAAATGCTCATAGGACATATTCAAAAATAGACCATATATTGGGTCACAAGCAAAGTATCCCCAAATTCAAGAAAATTGAAATCATAAAAAGCGTCTTCGCAGACCACGATGGCATAATATTAGAAATAAACTACAATAAAAACAACCCAAAATACTCAAACACCTGGAAGCTGAATAGCATGCTATTAAATATTGATTGGGTTACCAATGAAATCAAAGAAGAAATTCGAAACATCCTGGAAACTAATGACAATGAAAACACAACAATCCAAAACCTATGGGACACAATGAAAGCAGTCCTGAGAGGGAAGTTTATAGCTCTACAGGCCTATCTCAAAAAACAAGAAAAAATGGTAGTAAATCATCTAACTCTACAACTCAAAGAATTAGAAAGAGAGCAACAAGAAAACCCCAGAGTGAGCAGAAGGAAGGAGATAATAAAGATTAGAGCAGAAATAAATGACATAGAGACCAAAAAAACAATACAGAAAATCAATGAAACCAAGAGCTGGTTCTTTGAAAGAATAAACAAGATTGACAAACCTCTAGCCAGACTCACCAAGAAGCAAAGAGAGAGGACCCAAATAAACAAAATCAGAAACGATAGAGGCGAAATAACAACAGACCCCACAGAAATACAAATGATTGTTAAAAAATACTATGGACAGCTCTACTCCAACAAACTAGACAACCTGGAGGAAATGGACAAATTCCTAGAAAAATACAACATTCCAAAACTCAATCAGGAAGAATCTAAAAATCTCAACAGGCCAATAACTATGGAAGAAATTGAAGCAGTCATCAATAAGCTTCCAGCAAACAAAAGCCCAGGACCAGACGGCTTCACAGGGGAGTTTTACCAAACATTCAAGGAAGAACTAAAACCTATCCTCCTCAGACTACTACAAAAAATTCAAGAGGAAGGAACACTTCCAAGCTCATTCTATGAAGCCAGCATCACCCTAATACCAAAACCAGGTAAAGACAACACAATGAAAGAGAATTACAGGCCAATATCCCTCATGAACATAGATGCCAAAGTCCTCAACAAAATCTTAGCAAATCGGATCCAGCAGTACATCAGAAAGATCATACACCATGACCAAGTAGGATTTATCCCAGGGATGCAAGGATGGTACAATATCCGCAAATCAATAAACGTGATACATCACATAAACAAATTGAAAGAAAAAAACCACATGGTCATATCAATTGATGCAGAAAAAGCATTTGACAAAATTCAACACCCATTTTTGATAAAAGCTCTCAGCAAGGTAGGAGTAGAAGGATCATACCTCAACATAATAAAAGCCATATATGACAGGCCCACAGCCAACATCATACTCAATGGACAAAAACTAACACCATTTCCCCTAAGAACAGGAACAAGACAGGGATGCCCCCTCTCACCACTCCTGTTCAACATAGTACTGGAAGTGTTAGCCATTGCAATTTGGCAAGAAGAAGAAATAAAAGGCATCCAAATTGGAAAAGAGGAAGTAAAACTGTCCTTATTTGCAGACGACATGATATTATACATACAAAACCCTAGAGACTCCATCAAAAAGCTACTGGACTTAATACATGATTTTGGCAATGTAGCAGGATACAAAATTAACCCCAAGAAATCCGAGGCATTTCTATACACCAATAGTGAACTTTCAGAAAGAGAGATTATAAAAACAATCCCGTTTACCATCGCACCAAAAAAATTAAGCTACCTAGGAATAAACTTAACTAAAGAGGTAAAAGACCTCTACTCAGAAAACTACAGGACGTTGAAAAAAGATATAGAGGAAGACATAAACAGATGGAAGAACATACCGTGTTCATGGATTGGTAGAATCAACATCATTAAAATGTCCATACTACCCAAAGCAATCTATAAATTCAACGCACTTCCCATTAAAATACCAACGGCATACTTCAGAGATCTAGAACGAACTCTCCAAAAATTCATCTGGAATAAAAAAAGACCCCGAATAGCTGCAGCAATCCTGAAAAGGACCAAAGTAGGTGGGATCTCAATACCAGATATCAAGATGTATTACAAAGCCACTGTTCTCAAAACTGCCTGGTACTGGCACAAGAATAGGCATATAGATCAATGGAATAGAATAGAGAGCCCAGAAATCGGCCCGAACCAATATGCTCAATTAATATTCGACAAAGGAGGCAAGAACATACAATGGAGCCAAGATAGTCTCTTCAATAAATGGTGTTGGGAAAATTGGACAGATAAATGCAAGAAAATGAAACTAGACCACCAACTTACACCATACACAAAAATAAACTCAAAATGGATAAAGGACTTAAATGTACGACAGGAAACCATAAAAATTCTAGAAGAATCCAAAGGCAACAAAATCTCAGACATATGCCGAAGCAATTTCTTCACTGATACAGCTCCTAGGGCACTTGAAACGAAAGAGAAAATGAACAAATGGGACTACATCAAAATAAAAAGCTTCTGCACAGCAAAAGAAACCATCAACAAAACAACGAGAAAACCCACTGTGTGGGAAAACATATTTGCCAATGTCATATCTGATAAGGGCCTAATCTCCAAAATTTATAGGGAACTCATACAACTTAACAAAAGGAAGATAAACAATCCAATAAAAAAATGGGCAAAGGACCTAAATAGACACCTTTCAAAAGAGGACATTCAGAAAGCCAAGAGACATATGAAAACATGCTCAAAGTCACTAATCATCCGAGAGATGCAAATCAAAACAACAATGAGATACCATCTCACACCTGTCAGACTGGCTATCATCAACAAATCAACAAACGACAAGTGCTGGAGAGGATGTGGAGAAAAAGGAACACTTGTGCACTGCTGGTGGGAATGCAGACTGGTGCAGACACTATGGAAGACAGTATGGAGTTTCCTTAAAAAACTGAAAATGGAACTCCCATTTGACCCTGTGATCCCACTTCTAGGAATATATCCCAAGAAACCAGAAACACCAATCAGAAAGGATATATGCACCCCTATGTTCATAGCAGCACAATTCACCATAGCTAAGATCTGGAAACAGCCTAAGTGCCCATCAGTAGATGAATGGATCAGAAAACTGTGGTACATCTACACAATGGAATACTATGCTGCTCTAAAAAGGAAGGAACTCTTACCATTTGCAACGTCATGGATGGAACTGGAGAGCATTATGCTAAGTGAAATAAGCCAGTCAATGAAGGAAAAATACCACATGATCTCACTCATTCATGGATAATAGAGACCATTATAAACTTTTGAACAATAATAGATACAGAGGCAGAGCTGCCTCAAACAGATTGTCAAACTGCAGCAGGAAGGCCGGGGAGGGTTGCGGGGCAGGAGGTAGGGGGGTAAGAGATCAACTAAAGGACTTGTATGCATGCATATAAGCATAACCAGTGGACATAAGACATTGGGGGATAGGGGAGGCTAGGGGACTGTCTAGGGCGGGGGGATAAAATGGACACATATGTAATACCCTTTGTAATACTTTAAGCAATAAAAAAAAAAAAAAAAAAAAAAAAAAAAAAAAAAAAAAGACCCTGAAGTTAAGTTCAGAAAGGAGGAAAAAAAATAGTCTTAAAATGAACATTTTCTTTGGGTAATAGAAACTATAATAATTTCAGGTATTGCATAGTATTAAAATGATAAAAATATCTTACAGTTTATTTTTCTTGGAAATAGAGTTATATAAAAAGTTTAGCATTAATGATGTTAACACTTGTTGGTTTGTTATTATATAGTTTATTCTTTATTCATTAAAATGATCTATTGACTATTTACTGTAAGAATAATAACAGCTGATATTTTATTTTATGCTCACTATGTTCCAGGCATTGTTCTAAGCATTTTTTTTTTTAATAAATCGGCTCATTCTGTCCTCTTAATAATCTGAGATCTGTATGTTTTTAACATCATTTTTTGCACATAAGGAAACTGAGGCAGAAGAAAATAGTTTTAAAGTATATATGTAGTTAAGAATGTAGTTGAAATTCTAATCTAAGCAGTCTGGCTCCAAAGTCCACTACTTCTTTTGTTATAGGAACAGTGGTAGATGACATGCTGGCTCTACTTTCAAAGAGCCTAAGCCAGGGGTGGGCAACCTTTTTGTGAGTGCGTGCCAAAACCAACAAAATCTCTGACTCAAAATTCTTCTGCGTGCCAACCCTAATTTTTTGAGAACATGTTACACCTACTTGATATCTCTTAAAGTTTACGTATGTGAAGAACCTTGAAGAAATAATAAAATTCATTCAAGCAACAAAAACACAGTATATGATGATGAAAAATATTTATTTTTTAATGTATACATGTTATGTAAAATTATTTATTTATCTAAGATGCACCTACACTGAATTCATCTGAAAAATAAAAAAGTCGATATTAAGAAAAACATTGTAAATGGAAGATTATAAGAGAGGGTTTCGCGTGCAAGCAAAAGTTACTGGTATGCCATGTTTGGCACGCGTGCCAGGGGTTGCCCACCCTTGGCCTAAGCTCTAGAAAGGGGGAAGGGGGATTGTGAATATGTAATTCTCTGGAGAAAGTCACAAGGGACAATGAAGCACACAGCAAGGCGATGTCAAGGACAATGTTGCCTTCAACAGCTCACATTCTGCCAAAGATAGGGAAGGGAATGTCAACAAGTGCAGATATATAAACTATAAACAATTAAGCCACAGACAGTGTTAGATGTAATTTTCTAGCAATCACAGTGAAAACTCAGGGGAAAATGTCACAAATCTCTACATAATGGATTAGCGGATATAGGAAATAGTAGAAAATCATTTCCTGAGTCTTGAAAGAAAATTAGGTGACAGGGAGGAAGGGCACATAGGGAAAGGTCAAAAGAAATGAGCACTAAGAAGAAATCATGAAGTCTGATGCAGCATGAGATAGACATGTCTGAGAATAGCAGTACTTCAATTTGCTGGGTCATGGAAGGTGGGATGGACATCTATTTCAAGGTAGAATCTCAACCTGTGGAAAAGAAAACCACTAAAGGGAAAAAAAACACAGATGAAATATTGTTTATTTTTCTTCTATGAAAATCCACAGCCAATCACAAACTCTTTTACAAAAAGAAAAAGGGGTTTTGCTAAAATATGAGTCCTTAGCAATAGATACTACTATGGAGTCACTCTTTCTAATCCATAAGTTATTCAATCATTTATTCATTCATTTCATTATTTACACTTTCCAAATGACTAGGGATCACCCATTATGCTCAAGTCAGTGTGGTAGGAACCTTAAGAGAAACAGAGGTGGATGATGGATAGGATCTGCCCTGTAGACACTATAAAACCTTTTGACACAGCTGTGGCATACTGACCAGTATCCATTCTGATTGGTTGGCCCCCATGGGAAACGATTGTTAAGTATTTTGAATGTCAGTCCTACTTGTAGGTAAATTGGCTTATACAGTGGGATGCTAACATCTCTCCTCAAAATATAATAATGGGCTATGTGTATATTTTTAAGAATTATGAATCAAGTTGTTAAATAAAACATTATTGAACATAATCAGTATTAGAAATGTACAATTAAATATGTTATGTTCAAAAGAAAAACACTCAAAACTCATAATTTTTAAAATATATTTTACCATCTTCTATGCTCTTGAAGTTATTATCAGTTACATCTGTAATTGCATTTAGTCATATATCGCTTTCCAACTTCACATTCAATGCTCAGTTTGAGATCTAAAAATCGCCATACTAGGTATATTTACATCATGAAAATCATCAAATCTATAAATCAGGATTTTGTTTTTCCCCCAAGGATCTGGCTGTTGAACATTTACCAGCACACCACAGCTCATTCATAAAATGTCAGTACAAAGTGCATCACCATGTGTTCTTACTGCCCCAACAGGGGTTTAGCGGTACCCCAGCCCCTCCTCATAAATTAAAGGCTCAAACTGCTCTCCATCTACTAGTAACATCAGCAATTCTAAAATAACCTCTACCTCTCACCCTACCTTATATTCTTAGTTTTCTGGCTCAGCAGTTCTCAGCCCTGGCTGCAGATTGCAATCATCTAATGAGTGTGAAAATGTTTCCAATGCCTGAGTCTATCTCTATTTGTATCAGATTATCTACCAGTGAGAACTGGGCAACCATGTTTTTAAAAATATGTGTATTTCCAAAGTGATTGTATTTGTGCAGCCAAGGCTGAGAAACGGCACCAGAACTCAGAAGTCATAGGAGTGTTGCTAGCATGAGTCATGTTTTGTTGCTAGGAGAGAATAGATTTCACCTTCCACAAAGTAAGCATGGGGGAAAAGCAGGTGGCTGCTAGAAAGAAAACCAGGGGTCAAGCTTTAAAAACAGGGGTGAGATCAGGGTTTTCTGCTTACTGTCCCATCAACCTCACTTCCCTCAGCCTGAAATAATGCCCTTTCACAGCACCTCTTTGTTCAAGTTCCTGCCCACTGATGCTCCCTAGGCCGGAAACTTAATAAGGGCAACCAGGTCAGGAAATCATTTTGTGGCCTGTTTCCTCAAAGACTTATCATCTTTCTTTGCTTCTTTCCAGGGAATCTATTTTAAGCCTTTAAAACACAAAAGAAACTAGTTTTATCCCATTCATCAGGGGCCCCCTACTCTGGTCCTCTCAGTTCTAAAGAAAGCTACCTTTAGTTATTCCAAGGCACTGCCTTTTTGTTCTTCCTAAGGGGAAATGTTTTTGGCGAAACCCAGAAAGCTTTAAGAACTTTTTTCTTCTTTGGAATAAAATAACACAAACTAATCTTTATAAAGAGAGTTTTTCACAAGGTAGAAAATATAAAAGAGACATATTTATGTGTCTGTGTCTCTCCACCTTCAGACCACCATTCACACTACCATACTAGTTTCTTTCTTATGCATACACATATCACCACTAAAAAAAGAAATCTGTCTCCTTAGGTGCACAAACTCTAAGGAGACCCTCACATCCCTGCACCTGGTGTTTACAATGTTATCTAATGCTATCCCCTTGAGTGTTTGTGACTTACTTTTAACAAATAGAATGTGGCAAAAGTGATGAGATGTCATACTTGTAATTACATTATCTATAATAATAAAAGGGTACTATGCTAATTAGACTGGACAGCCGAATGACCTTCCTGATGTCATTCCGGAAGTCCTTCCGATGAAGCCGCGGTGGCGGGGGCTGAGGCAGAGGCAGTTAGGGGCGATCAGGAGGCTGGCAGAGTGGTTAAGGGTGATCAGGCAGGCAGGCAGAGGTGGTTAGGGGCAATCGAGTGGTTAGGGGTGATCAGGCAGGCAGGTGAGTGGTTATGGGTGATCAGGCAGGCAGGTGAGTGGTTATGGGTGATCAGGCAGGCAGGTGAGTGGTTAGTGATGATCAGGCAGGCAGAGTGGTTAGGGGCGATCAGGCAGGCATGCAGGTGAGCAGTTAGGAGCCAGCAGTCCCAGGTTGTGAGAGGATCAGGCCTAAACCAGCAGTCGGACATCCCCTGAGGGGTCCTGAATTGCAAGAGGGTGTAGACCAGGTTGAGACCTCCCTGTGCACGAATTTCATGCATTGGGTCTCTGGTATTACTTAAAACTCCACCATGCTAGTGGACTTGCTGTCATCTCCCTCTCTCTCCTTGTGCATTTTGAAGAGTCAAAGGACTGAATGCTGCCAACAACCACCCATGTGGGAAAACATCTGCTACCCTAAGTGAAGTCTCCAGATGAAAATCCATCCCTAGTTGACACATTGCAGCCTTTTAAGACTCTAAGCAGAGGATCCAGCTAAACCATGAACATGGTAGACAGAAAGACATGAGGAGAGCAAGGACGCTGAGCCAGGTACAGAAGGTCATCAGGGCAGAAGCTCCAGGTGCCTAGCAATGGGCAAAACTGAGAAAAGAAGGATCTCACCTTAGGGCAGTGGTTGGCAAACTCATTAGTCAACAGAGCCAAATATCAACAGTACAACAATTGAAATTTCTTTTGAGAGCCAAATTTTTTAAACTTAAACTATATAGGTAGGTACATTGTTATTAACTTAATTAGGGTACTCCTAAGGCTTAGGAAGAGCCACACTCAAGGGGCCAAAGAGCTGCATGTGGCTCAAGAGCCGCAGTTTGCCGACCACGGCCCTAGGTTAACTTTTCCTCTCCTAGCATATGGATGGTCATGTGGTTTAGACCCCTAACCTTTCCTCTCTAGAGATTCAGTTGTATTTCAGGTCCAGGCCCAGAAAATCAGCAAAACCAGAAAAGCTGCATTGACTAATGACCTCCTTTCCTTGTGCTGCTCAATCAGTGGTGAGACCGTGATCCTAAAAGGACACATCTGTAAAGCTGATTAATATTCAGTTGAGACCTACCCTAAAATCCCTGCCCTTCACAGCCATAGGATGGAAGACCCAGACTGTCCTTCCTGGGAGCATGCCTGAGCCTTTCCCCTCCCCCTCCTTTCTCCCCTAGGCATTTACCTTTCTACCTCCTAAGCTTCAAGGGCCCTTCTTTTGTCTCTGTAACTTGTTTTCTGAGCCCATTTTTTCTAACACTCACTTCCTCTCCCTCTGTGCCTCTCTAAATAAACTTGCTCTTACAGTTTGAGTCTTACCTCTGAATTCTTTCCTAGCCAGAACTCCATGAGGTTGCTGAACTGAGGTCTGGCCTGACCTCACTGGTCTAACACCTGGTGCCCTTCTCACCTCTGCCAACACATGCTTTCTGACATAATATATAAACGTTACTTTAACCTACTAAGTTCGTAGTGATTTGTTATTCAGCATAGAAAACTAATACGGCCACCTTTAAAATAATAATAATGTCCAGCTCTTCAATATGACATCTAAAGTTCTAAATGGTTGACCCTAACATCTCTTTCTACTTCCTCTCCTGCCAGTCAACTGATCCAAGGACCTGCAAAAAGTCCTGTGTACATTTACACTCACCTTCAATTCCCTTGCTCATATTCTTCCCTGTGCTTGGAATTACCTTCCCATTTAACAAAGAGAGCAACCATTTTCCTTTGAAAACCAAATGTAATAACCAACTCTGTGCTATCCATTAAAGCACCTGCCACCCAATGGCCCCTCAAGGTCAACTTTATTACTCCTTTATTTTTTTGATTTGCTTGTTTATTCTTATAACAGTTTCTCCATACCCACCTAATTGTGCTGATCATGCTGTCTCAGGGTCAATTTTTGTTTGTTTGTGTGTTTCTTTTTATATTGCGAGTTCCCTGAAAATGAGCACTTTGTATTATTTATCTTTACATCCCCAGAACCTGGAGTAGTGATCTGACATGTATCTGGCATCCAGTAAATGTTGCTAAGTTGAATCAAACTGAATTGGAATTCCCATAGTATAGAATTTCAGTGTTTGGCACATCATAGGCACAATCAGTTTTTAATTACTGTGCATAATTACTTATATTTGTAACAACATTATCTAAGCTGGAAAAGAATCATTGTAGACAGTAGGCTGCTTTAATAAGATAGGGGCAATTCAGGCTACAGAATTACCTAATGGATTTTGCTGATAACATTTAGAGGCTGGCAATTCCATTTCACAATTATATGATGCTTAGAGAAGATTTAAATAAATACATAGAATCATAACCTTAAGATGAAGAAGAAAATGAGCCAACTTAAAATCTGACAGAGAAATGCATATAATTGTTTTTTTTTTTAAATAAGGCTATCTATTGAGAATCAAACCAAAGAAATGAAAAGCTCACTTTCAATTAATCATATAACTTAGTGTTCTATAATGGACTAGCTACCAAAGTACTGTAGGGTTAAGGGTAGGTCACCCTTAGAATGACTTGTCAATATAATAATGTAATATAAATTCATTGCAGGAAGTGAAAGTAGACTCTAGGGAAGAGGATATAATTCTATCAGTATATCAAGATGTTAGACATAATAATGAAAATCATGTAAAGACTAAAGGCTAATATATTTGAACCATGGGTGTTGATCTCTCCAAGATATAAGAAATTTTTCATTGAAAGTAAAGTAAAAGAATGACATCATCAATATACCATTTTAATATCTGGGCAAATCTCATCTTAAGGATTGTAAATCATTTTTACAAACAAAGTAAGGTATGGCTAGCACCTCCCAGAATTTTGATAAGTCTTCATTCTCTAAATTTTCAATCATATTTCCCCAACATTTCTGTTGGAAGTTCTATAGTACCAATTAACATCAACATAAGCTTTGCTGAGGTAGAAAACTCTAAAATGCTTGCTATTTTTCTGAGAGGATTATCTCTCTGCTTTAATTCTGTAATGAACACAGAGACTCCTATTGATTCTCAAGCCTCAGCCAAAATAAGCACTTCTGAGTCCCTTAACTTGCTGGATGTATTATTGTGGGCAAGTTTTAGGAGACTTTAAATTTCATCATTCTCATATGAAATATAGTAATAATTACTTCCTATACTGTGGCTATTAATGGATACCTGGTAGCTTAGCTTGAATATGAAATAAGCATAACATAGTCTCGGATGTAGTAGATGCTCCAAATATACTAGTCTCTGATAGATCTTCCTTCCTTGGATACTAGGTTTTTGAGAGAATTGCACTGACATTGGAGTTTACTACTAAAACTAAAAATTTATAAAAGTCTTGGCCTCAAATGTTCAGAGTACCCCTTCTCACACGCATGCAGCATAGGGCTGAGCTGTCTTTTTTTAAAAAAAAATTTCTTTAAAAAAATATCTTTATTGTTGAAGGTATTACAGATGTCCCCTTTGGGTTTTTTGTAGTTGTTTTTATCCCATTGACCCTCTGTATCCTATGCCCGCCCCTCCCAAGCGTTCACCACACTATTGTCTGTATCCATATATGCATAAAATTTCCCTGTTAAATCACTCCCCAGCCACCCACTCACCCCTGCTTCCCCTCTGAAATTCTTCAGTCTGTTCCAAGCTTCTATGTCTATGGATCTATTTTTGTTCATCAGTTTATTTTGTTCATTAGATTCCATATATGAGTGAGATCATGTGAGACTTATCTTTCTCTGGTTTATTTCGCTCAGCATAATACTCTGTATTTCTGTTTACATTTATTTTTTTGGGACTGATGAAGTACTGGGAAAATGCTTTTGTTTTGTTATTTTGCTTCCAAGTGACTTGAAGGTGCTAGTAAAAATTTAACCTGAGTACAATATTGCTAATTTTGTAACTGGCACCAGGTTAAAATAAGAAGTTCTCCCATTTCTATTTTTCTTTCTTTCTAGGTATGTATCTCTCTACTAAACTTGTAGAAAGCTAACTGGGTCAAACACAACAAAGAATCTCTAAACACTGCACAATTTGATGCTGACTGAGATTTTTATTTGAACCAGTGACCCAGAAGTGACAATTTTGTGTGTGCCAAGAACTCTTTATCATCAAACACAAAATAAAATAACACTAAAGGAGTGTATTCTTTTGCACTCCTTCAAGGAACAGAGGATACAGAAGATAACAGTCAGTTTAATTCAGTTTCTTATTTTTTTAAAAAACCCACAAAAATATTGAGTTTTGTATTTTAAAATTTGTAACATTTTTATTTAAAGATTTATTTTTGGATTAGAAAAATAGTAACTCCAGGTTCAGCTCTTTTCTGTCCTCATTGAAGACAGTCAGATTATGACATCTCATTCACTTAGTTATCACTGAATTGCTCTACTGAAAGTAAAATTTTTAAAACTTATAAAATTCAGCTACTTAACCTATGCCAGTATATTTAATCAGCTTTGGCTTTATTAATGATTTTAATGATATTTTAAGTGAATTTTAAATTAAAAATTAATGATAAATTAATGAGAATTAATTATTCTTGAGTGAGGTTTTTGACATATTTCAGAATAGGAAAAAAGAGAACAAGATTTATCTCACTTGACTTGGCATCCTGAAAAATAGAGAAAGAACATTCCATTTAAATTGAGAAGACCTTGGTTATTCCGCCTCCACCATTATAGTCTGTGAGCTTTTGGTCAAGCCACATATATTTTGTAAAAACTTGCATGTTAATTTCAGCCATGTCTACCTCACATGATTCCTGAGATATATGAATACACTGTAAATTGCAATGTGCATAAAATTTAAATGATTATATATGAGACTCAAATTACATCTGTTATCATGTATTTTAACAATTAAATATTTATTTCACAAGTTGAAATACAACTAGATATCTGTAGAGCACAATCGATATGTAAACTTATTTGGTAGATTTGATTTATCTATACAAATGTACTCTTCAAAAGTGCCATCTTTACCATTCATTGCAGAAGAGTAAATATGCAAAGACTATGAAATACTATATGGTACCTAACCAACATTTTGTACCTGTTGCTTTATTTTTCATTCCTATTATTTATTTTGCATTTGCTTTTACTTTTATAATTTGTAAATCCATAAATCCATTAATAATCAAGGAGATTATATATATATATATATATATATATATATATATATATATATATATATATATATCTCCTAGAGCTAATAGAATGATACTGGGGAAGCACTATAACCTTCAAATATAATACAATATTTATACTATTGCAGTAATGATAAAAACACATTGACATAATAATTTCACAATGTACTTGAATTTAGTCTTTATAATCACTCTTCTAAATTAAGTTGAAACAGAAAAAATATATTAATTACTTAGGGTCAATCAATTATTTTATAGATTGATAACCATGTTTTTAATCTACCTTTGGGTTAGTAAAATCTCAAGTATTCATTTATTAGTCTACAGTAGACCACAAACTTAACTTGAGCTATTAACTTGATAAAAATTAGCCAATATGTTGTAATACCAAGAAATGATAAACAATATTCACTGAAAGCATGAGTTATTCATAAACAATCTATAGTATCGCATCTTCTAAAGTCTCATGTAGTACTTCGAAATTCATTGATGTTTTTCAATAAAAATGTATTAAGAACATAGCAGTTTTCTAGTTACTTGAGAGGACATAAAGATAATCTATTATGAAATAACATATTTTAGCTCATTCAAAATAAAAAATATGTTGAAACTCCTTAACTCAAGGTAGTATGAGCTAAGTACCAAAATAAATAGTTCAGACAAAAATATCATAAAATGGTATGATAGAAGCCTACATTTTACCCCTGTCAGGTAATTGCAAAAATATATTATCATATATGCTTCTAACTATGCATAAGACTAGATTTTAACAGATTACATCTTACAGAAAGTCATGTGTAATTTATCCATTTGTTTATTTTTTTCTCTCTACCATGATTCTTTATACATAATTGCATCAGGATTCCATCATTGGAAACCACAGCTCTCGGTGGCTAATTGGGTAGAATGAAAGGTTTTGGAAGGTTTAATATTGTGGACATAATTTATATTGGGTAGGATTTTGGTGGATCGTAAAGAGTGGGTGAAACATTCTGCAAACAAGTTCTGCTTTTACAAAATTATGTAAGTAGTGAGGATAAGTATTAACTTGCTCAATGTTGATATCTTATAGGCTGACCCCACCCCCACTCCAGAGAGAGAGATGGCCTCAGACAGTAAAGAATCTTTTGTTAAATGAAAACAACTTGTATAGGAAACTATACAACTAAGTATATAAGGCTACCAACTTGGTAAAATATTGAGGGATCTGATCAATGCTAGAAACCACCCTTAAACTATGTTGAGTACCTACAACCACAAAGTTTGGACTAAAGACCTTGACCAAACCAGAGAACAGATTGTCACTCCAGACATCAATGATGTATTGGCAGAACAGTGTTGAATTATCATGAGAAGATTTCTCTCTGGTTCCTGATTACATCAAGGAAGAAACTGATACTTCCCATCTATTGTAAATTATAAAGCTGTGACACTCAGCCATATCAAATCACCATGTGCTGCCACAGAATGCAATAAGCTTTGGATAGCACGCATGTGCTCCAACTCCTTAAGTTCTCCCACCCCACCAATAAACACTATTCTAGTACTGTTATTGGTGTTTCCTATACATGTAATTTTTTTGTTTAATTGATAGTAATAGGAATGTATACTTAAGGAACTGATGGAAAATTTATTTTTGAGCACAGATTTCATGTTTGGAGAAATAAAGAGAAAAGTTTGCAATAAATAGCAATTATTTATTATAAATTTGGGCTATAGATTCTTGTATGGATCAGCTTGTTATGCAATATCATGGTTGCACCTCTTATAGCACTTTATTCAATACTAAACTTTAACACAGAACATTTTTCTTCCAATTCTTGGAGTGGGGATGAAGGGTATTTATGATGGGATTCCAGCTTTATAAAAGGAATCATTATGAAGTCACTAAGTAATGTATGCCCTAGTCAGTTCCTTCTTGTTCCTACTATTTTTAATTCATAAAAAGTGAAATGTCAACCCCACCCATGTGGCCTGGTAGGGGGTATCCAGGAAGCAGCTAATCAATGATTTTTTTCTCATCATTACGTTTCTATCTCTCCCTCCCTTCCTCTCTGAAATATCTATATCTATATCTAATCTATCTATCTATCTATCTATCTATCTATCTATCTATCTATCTATCTATCTATCATCTATCTATCATCTATCTATATATGTATATATCTGTATCTATATCTAATCTATATCTATATCTATATCTACACTGAGTGGCCAAATTATTAGGACCACCTGACGTTTGTAGGCAAATTAGCCATACACTGCATCATATGGGATATGGAAGCTGAAGGCCTTTTCAAACACCTTTGTTGTCTGGAGTTACCAAGATCAAACGTCTCCAATTTGCATAGGAACACAAGGATTGGACAGTCGAGCATTGGAAAAAAGTCATGTGGTCTGATGAATCATGTTTCCAGTTGTATCATGCAGATGGCAGAGTGAGAATTTGGCGGAAACAGCATGAAAGCATGTACCCCACATGCATGAGTACAACCCTTCAAGCTGGTGGGGGCAGTGTTATGGTTTGGGGCATGTTTTCCTGGCATGATTAAGGCCCTTTAATTTATGTGGGACAACGTCTGAATAGCACAACATACCTAAGTATCATTGCTGATCAAGTTCATCCTATCATGTTGCTGGCGTATCCCAATGGAGATGGCTTCTTCCAACAAGACAATGCACCATGCCACAGTGCTCATATTGTGCAGGAGTGCTTTCAAGAACATGAGGGAGACTTTACCTTGCTTAGGTGGCCCCCACAGTCGCCAGATCTCAATACAATTGAGCATTTGTGGGAAGAAGATAAAAGAGCCATCAGGCAGCTGGTTCCACAACCATCAAATCTCACAGAAATGGACAGTGCTATTCATCAGGCATGGTGTCAGATTCCTCACATCACTTTTCAACATCTCGTGGAGTCAATGCCAAGAAAAATCGCTGCAGTATTGAAGGCAAAAGGTGGCCCAACGAAGTACTGATGGGGTGTTCATAATAATCTGGCCACTCAATATATATATCCTACATTCAATGGCTGTTAAATTGCGTTGTTTACCCATATCTTCAGAAAAAAAAACACTTCTACTGTCGTGGTAAACAATCTGCTTCCCTATTTATAATGGTCTGGCCCTCTAGCAACTTCAGCGCGAAATTATAGCTAACTTGCCTACAAATGTCAGGTGGTCATAATAATCTGGCCACTCATTGTATAATACATTTCAGCATGAAGATGAACAAAGTATTTTAATTTGATGTTCCTTCCTTTTACTTAATCATTAGTTTGTTAGCAAAAACTAAGGGCATACAAACATAAAGAAATATAGGCTAGTCCTGGCCAGTGTGGCACAGTTGGTTGAGCATCTCATATGTACCAAGTCACTGGATCGATTCCTGGTGAGGGTACATGCCAGAATTCCAGCTCTATCCCCAGTGAGGGGCAGCTGATTGATGTCTCTCTCTCTCTCTCTCTCTCTCTCTCTCTCTCTCTCTCTCTCTCTCTCTCTTTCTCTCTCTCTCTCTCTTCCTTTCTTTCTAAAATCAATAAAAACTTACATATTTTTTAAAAGTCATATAGGCTAGGGGCCTGTATATTGAAAAGTTTATTCAAAACATACAAATTTCCTCTATGGCATTTATAAAATATGAGTTATTATTGATTGCTCCTATTTCCTCTGTACTTACAAAGACAATATCTATATATATTTAGTATTAACACTTCTTACTGGCTTAAAAGGGAAGAAAGAATTAATCTTAAAAAGCACATAAAATTTCTCCCTACTTAGTAAAACAGATGCTGCTTCCGACTGCTACAGTTTATGGTTGAATACAAATTAAATACATGATACCCTGAAGATAATTTTTCAATTACATAAAATGGATAAAGCGTGATGACAGAATGAACACGCCAAACTTACCACACCAAACCATGGACAAAATTAGTTATTTATATTATTCTATTGACCAATAGAAGAAGCTGAACATTTTTATTTACCAACTTTTAAATATGTGACAATTAACCTGCGCGTAAATGGCAACACAAATATTTCTACGTGACTGAAAGAAACAGATGCACGACGTAAACTGTGCCTTTGTTTCCTCCTTTTTATTTACCTGTCATATGGATTGTGGTGATCCCAGAAAAGTGAAGTGATTATCCCTACTAACCTTAGAGGCAGTGATACCTAATGAATATGAAATCATATATATTTAATATTTGCATGCTACATGCAATCATGAGATTTGCTTTGGTTTTATAACCATAAGCACTCTTCTTTGCTTTACAACTTACTCTCTAGCTATAGCTTACATTGTTAATTCCTAAAATAGATTGTTCTGTCTTATTTTAGTAAACTCAGCCTAGCAGTTGTGTGCTCTAATATTCTAAGAAAATTGCAGTTATGGTCCAATTTGGAATCTCAATCTTAGAATTTTCTATCCTAATGGGTATTTCCTTTGTTTTATTGCTGTTTCCCATATTAACAGTGCCTCTGCTTTCTCAAATGATGGCCTGTTTAGTGAAAGGAAACGTTGTGAAGCTAGTTACTGTTTTGGTCCCCCACCCTGCTCTCTGTTACTGCCAGTATAATCATCTTATTCACCCCTGGTACTGGGTGCCATTAGAGGAGATATCTTCTCTATTGTCTATCTTCTACTTGGTACCAGTAACAGCTGTCAGGTGATTTTGGCATATCTGGGAGATGTGGTTTTGTTGGGCAGCAACCAGTTTTACTTCACCAGCCCATTGGGACCCACAGGAGGCAGACTCATTTCCCTTCATCCCCTGCCAGTGTTCCCAAATGCCTCATCACCTTCCTAGGTGCAGTATTCAGACTTGACTAGGTATACATCAAGGCAACCCAAGGTTCCTCCCTCAACTAACTACATTCTCCCTCTTGCAGAGCCCCATAATCCAACTGGGGGCTCCTGTATACCCCCATTGCAGAGCTGGAAAGGGATGACTTCATGATCTTCCTTCTAGGCAAACTATAAGAGGCCTTTTCATAGTTAACAAAGAGCAATTTATCAGGTATCAAACTTTATTAAAAACTAGAGGCCCGGTGCACAAAAATTTGTGCACTCTTTGGGGAGGGGGGGGTCCCTCAGCCCGGCCTGTGCCCTCTTGCTGTCTGGGACCCCTCAGGGGATGACCACCTGCTATTTTAGGCCTGCTCCCCAGGAGATTGGGCCTAAGATGGCAATCAGTCATCCCTCTGGCAGCCCGGCAGCCCTTGGGGGATGTCCACTTGCCAGCGGGGAGCAGGCCTAAACTGCAGTCAGACATCCTTAGCGCTGCTGAGGAGGCAGGAGAGGCTCCCACCACCACCGCTGTACTGGCAGCCATCAGCCTGGCTTGTGGCTGAGCAGAGCTCCCCGATGTGAGAGCGCCTTGACCACCAGAGGGCAGCTCCTGCATTGAGCGTCTGCCCCCTGGTGGTCAGTGTGTGTCATAGTGACCAGTCATTCCCAGTCCTTCTGCTGTTAGGGTCAGTTTGCATATTACCCTTTTACTATATAGGATAGAGGCCTGGTGCATGGGTGGAGGCTGGCTGGCTTGCCCTGAAGGGTCACCCGCCAGCCTGAAAACGGCCCTCAGCCCCTCACCCAGACTGGCCAGGCACCCCAGTGGGGACCCCTACCCTGAAGGGGGTGTGACCAGCTGCAAACAGCCATCATTCCCTCATCCAGGCTGGCCAGGCACCCCAGCAGGGACCCCTACCCTGACTGAAGCTCCCAACCTCTCCTTTCTTTCTTTTTTATTTTTTTATTCTGGGATTTATTTACCTTCTATGGCTGTCACTGGAGCTGAGAGCCGGCTTTAGCTCTGAGGCTTGGCTCCAGCTCTGAGACCTCAGCTGCTGAAAGCAGGTATCTGGGTTTTTTTGGCTTCTATAATTGAAACACTGTTGCAACTCCAGTTCTGAGACCCAGCTGGCTGAAAATAGGTTTCTGGGGTTTGTTTAGCTTCTATAATTGCAACATTGTTTCTTAGAGTGCAGCTCAGAGGCCGGCAGTGGCATGCGGGAAACCTTGGCTTCCTCCATCACCAGGGCAACCAAGCCTCCTGTTCGCTTCAGCTGCCTGGCTGCCGGCCGCCATCTTGGTTGGCACTTAATTTGCATATCACCCTGATTAGCTAAAGGGAAGTGTGTCAGGGGTATGGTTAATTACCATGTTTGTCTATTACTAGATAGGATTGTGCATGAGAAGTGAGAACAAGTTCTACAACTTTTATCGAAATCACCAGGGGAAGTATGTTGACTCTTTCATTCTATTGTGTTGGGGGAGTGAGAAGAAATTAGACAATGTATCAAACCCACAAGAAAACTAACTTGTGTCTTTGAGCATTCTTTGATACCATGGTCATCTCACATAGGTTGAAAACAATCCAGTGTTTCAATTTGGTCAAATGCTGTTGTTGTTGACGCTGTTCTTGTTG
Source organism: Myotis myotis (assembly GCF_014108235.1). Lineage (NCBI taxonomy): Eukaryota > Metazoa > Chordata > Mammalia > Chiroptera > Vespertilionidae > Myotis > Myotis myotis. Next base: position 181,302,593 of record NW_023416324.1, read on the forward strand.
GATATATGCTACAATTTGATGGGTAGAGGGTGTGAAAAAAGAAAAGCATTTTGGTGGTTTTGACATGTAACAACATGCTTAAGGAATCAGTGTATATCCAGCTACTTTCTGTAAGCATGTAGTCTACAATTTAAAATGTTTTTTATTCCCTTAATATATCATTACATTTCTGTAGCATAAATCATTACTATGATTTTAATAAATCTGCACTTTACATTAGTTACAAAAATATAGCTACCAGTTGTCCTGTTATCTTACTAAACATATTTCAAAGTTGACTCTGTGTGACTGCCAAGTTATTTTTGAGATTCTGATTATTAGTTCATATTTGAGTCTGACCTTTGCCATAAGAAACTGTTCCAATTTGGAAATGTGTAGTTGGTTAATTCCCATTTATTCTTATTTAATATCACAGATAGATATTGCTCTCTACAAATTGCTGATCTTACAATTGGAAAGAAGTGAAAAGGATTCAAGGTCACCTTGGGAACTTTGAAAACTTGCTTGATCATTTTCCATGGGCAATTTTAAATACTCATGGCTCACACTGCTAATTAAATGACTTTTGTTGCACTCTTAAGCTTCTATAATCATTTTGTTGAATTTTTCATATATAGGTGGTATATACATTTATATCATGGTAGAGACATATATGTAATTTATGTTAACCAATAAAAGTATTAATCAAAGGCATTTTTCAGTAATTTAATACTTCTAAAAATAAAAGTTGTTTAAACCTGACAACCTAAAATAATTCATTATTTGATTGAATTTAAAAATTATGTCATAAGGTTTGTCAGTAAAAACAATATTGTCATCCTATTTAAAACAAATGGGCAGGTATAAAATTAGCGATTTATCTCTTCCAGAAAGGCATTTTTCTCACCTCTGCCACATTCCTGAAGCCCATTATTTAATGTCTCCATAACTCCAATCCTAGCATCAACCATCTTCTGCATGCCTTTCCTAATACAACCTAAATCACATGGCAAAATGAGAAATATGAAATGTATTGACTCTTGGGAGTCATAGAAACTCCTAGTGCAGGTCTTTGAAACATTGACTGTAAATCAGAATCGTATGTACAGTCTCTGAAAAATCATCAAAAATGATAAATAGGGCAAAAGTGAGTGCTATATACATTCAGTATTATACTAGGACAAACACTACTGAAAATTATGTAGGGAAATATATTCAGTTTTACTATTTACTAAACATTTGATTAAGCTCTCAGACATATTAAAGTTATAAGTTAGCGTGTAGATTTTTGTCTTAGAGAAATAGAAATTTCTGTCTTGGGAACACATTATCCAAAGATTGTGTTAGCCCTGGCGGATATTAACCAATTTTATAACCTACTAGAGGAAAAGTGCACAAAATTTGTGTATGGGGGCGGGTGTCCCCTCAGCCCAGCCTGCACCCTCTCCAATCTGGGACCCCTAGGGGGATGTCTGACTGCCGAGTTAGGCCTGATCCCAGGGATCGGTCCTAAACTGCCAGTTGGATATCTCTCTCACAATCTTGGACAGCTGGCTCCTAATCACTCAACTGCCTGCCTTCCTGGTCACCCCCAACTGCCTCCCCACCGGCCTGGTTGCCCTTCACAGCCTGCCCCCCCAGCTTGCCTGGTCACCCCATGCAGCCTGCTGTTTGGTCATCCCTCAATAACCCCCCTGCCATCCTGGTCGCTCCACGTAGCCTGCTGTTCAGTCATTTGGTCATCCCTCACTAACCCCCCTGCTGGCCTTGTTGCCCCATGCAGCCTGCTTATTCAGTCATTTGGTCGTCCCTCAATATAACCCCCCTGCCAGCCTGGTTGCCCCATGCAGCCTGCTGTTTAGTCGTTTGATTGTTCCTCACTAACCCCCTGTCAGCCTGATCATAGGCAGCCATCTTGTGATGGTGTGAGGGTTCATTTGCATGTTACTTCTTTATTATATAAGATTATTATACAAATATCCTAGCTCCTCAGCTGTTGTTTTGAATCAACCATATTATCATTTATTCTCAAGAATTAATGAGTTAGGTAAAATTTTAACATGCTTTTTTTTCTTTATTTTTGTCTGAGTTATTAGGTTAAGCCATTTGAAAGTTTTAATTTAAGAATAGCTTTTGAAATATGTGAATATCTGGGCCACATCACAGGCTTCTGCATTTGGAAACCAGTACTCCAGAGTCCATAGGTTTCCCATGATAACATTAAGTAACACTCAGCAAAATGGAGAAGTCTATGAAGGTTGCCTTCTGTGATCTACCAGTACCTAGTTAATGCCTCAGCCTTATTAAACACTTCATCTACTATGCCTCTCCTCATCTTCAAGACCCATCCAAATATTGCTTCCTTTAAGTTTTGTTTTATTCCCAGCAAACTGAAACTAAAAAAGAATTTTTTTCTTGCAATCTTATGGCATTTTATTCACATTTTTATTATGTAAATTTAGTTCATGTGTCACTCTCATTAAACTATTATTTACTTGGGCAGAGATCTGCCATAGTCATTTCTATTGAGCTGGCTCCTAACTCATTGGCAAGTAGAGAATGTGGGCACAATGAAAGTATTCTGACTCATACGAAGTCAAGAATGAATGAATAATGAAAGAATACATTAACAATGGAAAGGAGCAAATCATCATATTAGCACTAAGGCAAATAAGTCAACCTGAATAAGAGTATAGGGGGTGTGTTGGAAGGGGAAAGGATGGAAAACAATATGACGATACTGGCCAAATCAGGAATGACCTTGCAAAAAGGATTATTAAAATCTTGCAATTTAAGAAACAGACTTCAGTATTTTTATGTTAGGTACAAATGCATTGACTTTGTAAATATATTTTAAAAAGTTATCTGAATAAGTCGTTTGTATAAAACTTTACATAAGTCAACATACTATATACAGTCTTGCTACATAACACTGTTTGTAAATCTTAAAACATGCAATTAACAGCACATATGTTCCTACTAGCTAGAAAGATTTGGTAAGAAAAGAATTTTCAATTATACTACAGTTTAAAGTGTATGAAAAATTTCCTTTCTCACTATAACTCTTAATATAAAATAAAACATCCATTTTTTTTGATTTCTCTCTTGAGGAAATATTTCAGATTCACTGAAGAACTAGAAGATAAAAGAAACAAACTTTTTTGTAGAATATTTTTAAAGAAAAATTTATTTTTAAAAGTATGAGGTTTTTTTTTCATGTGAATTACATCTCCTTTCTGTGTCAGACTCCGACCTGTTCCTGTGTTGTGCCTTTCTTTCTTTCTTTTCTTTTTTTTCCAGCCCTTTCTGTTTTCCTTTCATCTTTCTCCTTGTTAAATTGTATCTTCTGTGCAGGATTAGACCTGAAGGTTTTAACTTTTTGAGTTTTCCTTAAATAAAGTGAGGTTGCAATCAGGTAACTGTTTGGAAAGGTAAGGAACAGAAAGAAAGGAGTAAAGAAAAGGCCATGCTGAGAAGAAAGACCAAACTCGGAACAGAGAGAAGGTGAAGTTGTGCTAGCAATTAACACATGGTGTCCTTTTTGCTTCAGGATCTGGAGAAATGTTTGGTTAGGTAAAGGTAATGACTTATAAGCTACCTCTGAAGTCCTTTTTATCTACTTTTATTGCATGAAAATGTCTGAGTTAATGGGATGACTGCACTTAGAGATCTGAACTCTGCTTTAGAAGTAATAATGACCTAGCCCAAAACTTTTAGAAGTAACTGTAAAGGAGCAACAAAAAAATCTCTAGAAAGTTCTACAGTGAGTTCCAGTGAGATAAATTTCAAAAGTTCATTTCATAAACTGTTTTGATGGACAGATACCTAAATATCAGAACTCTAAATTTAACGTGCATCTTTATTTTCCTAGTTTTCTTTTCATATTTGGTATGTTACAGAATTTACCAGGTGACCAAAGAACACACAGGAGTTTTTGGAGACACAGGAAAAATCCATTTATTTTCAGATGTTTCACATGTACTGGTACAGTGATTAGGGAAGACTGTTTCTCTCCAAATCCTGAGCAAACCAATATGGAGGAAGCTTTCCCTTTATACCCTTTGGTTTCTTTGTCCCCCAAATATGGAACAGGACTTCCAGACCTTTTGCGGGCTTTGCAAAAAGCCCTGTGTGTTGGGGAGGAGGCCATGAGACCACACCTAAAGGCCTGGCCTAGTGCCAGCGCTGATAAGCCCCTCCGGGGGTTGTTCATGGTTTATGGCCTCTGTAAAATGGGAGTAGTACTTAGGTAAACAGGTCTTGCAAGATCAGATTGTGGAGAAAGGGGCAGTGACTTGATTATAGACTATCAAGAATGTACCTTCAGTTACTGGCACAGATTCAGATTGCTAGCCCTCCCAAAAATGTCTTATTTTCCCCATCAGGTAATCCCAAACTGTTTGATTTCACCCAATATGTTTGTTTAATGAGAGAAGAAAGGAACACGGCTTTGCTTTGTTTGTAAAATGGAGCTGCTGATAATTAAACTTTCCTGTTTTCTTAAATTTCTGATTGGTAAACTAGATTGCAACAATTCCTCCTACCCTCCTCTTCAGAAGGCAGCAATGTTATTATTAACTAGAGGCCCGGTGCACACATTCGTGCACTGGTAGGGTCCCTTTGTCTGGCCTATGGGGATTGGGCAGAAACTGGCTGTCTGATATCCCTCAAAGGGCCCAGATTGCAACAGGGCACAGGCCAGGCCAAGGGACTCCATAGGTGCACGATTAGGGCCAGGGAGGGACTGTGGGAGGGCTCCAGGTGTGTCTGGCCTGTCTCACTCAGTCCTGATTGGCTGGACCCCAGCAGTAAGCTAACTTATTGGTTGGATCATCTGCCCCCTGGTGGTCAGTGCGTGTCATAGCGACTGGTTGAATGTATGGTTGGACACTTAGCATATTAGGCTTTTTTTTTTAATTTTATTTTTTTTTAATTTTTTTAATTGCTTAAAGTATTACAAAGGGTATTACATATGTGTCTTTTTTTTTCCCCCACCCTTGACTATCCCCTGGCCTCCCCCACCCCCCAGCGTCCCATGTCCATTGGTTATGCATATATGCATGCATACAAGTCCTTCGGTTGATCTCTTATACCCCTCCCTCCTGCTCCCCAACTTTCCCCAGCCTTCCCACTGCAGTTTGACAATCTGTTTGAGGCAGCTCTGCCTCTGTATCTATTACTGTTCAAAAGTTTATAATGGTCTCTATTATCCATGAATGAGTGAGATCATGTGGTATTTTTCCTTCATTGACTGGCTTATTTCACTTAGCATAATGCTCTCCAGTTCCATACAGTCCATTGCAAATGGTAGGAGTTCCTTCTTTTTTACAGCAGCATAGTATTCCATCGTGTAGATGTACCACAGTTTTCTAATCCATTCATCTACTGATGGGCACTTAGGCTGTTTCCAGATCTTAGCTATGGTGAATTGTGCTGCTATGAACATATGGGTGCATATTAGGCTTTTATTATATAGGATTAGAGGTAAGAAATCTGATCCTAGTTTTATCTTGATAATCAGATGCACTCTGGGACATCTATTAAAATTAGTTTTCAATGGCTGATTATGATAATACTAGAGGCCTGATGCACGAAATTTGTGCAAGGGACTCGGCCCTCGCAGCCCCGGCTTTGTCCAGAAGGTCATTCCGCTGTTCAGCCCTCTGGTCTAATTAGCATATTATGCTTTTATTATTATAGATTGAGGCAGGAAATTTTAATATACTATACTTAGAATTTGGTCCTGAGAAAGAAGGAAGTATATTTCTCCATTGAGGGAAACAAAAGAACCTTAATCAAGAGTTTTTTTTCCCTGCTCCTCCCTAAATAGAAACCTGAGAACTCCTACAGCAATTAACTCTACTTGATACTTAAAACAGAAATTTTGTATATACAATCCAAACTTAACTCGAAAATCTATGTGAAAACTACTGTTATGGAAAAACAATTTAACTAAATCATATAAACAGTGATAGGGGAGACCAAGCAGAAAAACAGAAGTTGGTATATTATCTAGAATCTTCCTTTTCCACTGACTGCCTGGGAAGATAGTTGGTAGCAACTGTTAAAACACTGCTGAGACAGTATTTGTTTCCCTTATCCCTGCTGGTTCTGTTCCTCATTGTTACAGATATAGTAGAGCCTTTGATTAGTCTTATTAAAACATTTTGGTACTCCAGATGCATGATGCACTTCCATGATATTTAATAGTTTGTGAAAGTCATGAGAAACTTCATCTCATGCACTGTGGGCTGGCTTGTGAGAATGAATGGGTGTGAGTAATCTTAGCTCACGGTCTCACATCTCTTGCTCAGCATGGTTTCATTTTACTTGATCTGCATACAGTCCTATATGTAGTAATAACAGCTTGTGGTTTTAAGAGAAAATGAACACCCAAACAAAATCAATCACTTTTTCTCTGTTTAAAAGTGAAGAAATCTGAGGAAAATCAAGGTTAATTTTAAATATATTTTTATTGTTTTTTTACAGAGAGGAAAGGAGAGGAATAGAGAGTTGGAAACATCGATGAGAGAGAAACATCGATCAGCTGCCTCCTGCATACCCCCCACTGGAGATGTGCCCGCAACCAAGGTACATGCCCTTGACCGGAATCGAACCTGGGACCCTTCAGTCTGTAGGCTGATGCTCTATCCACTGAGCCAAACCGGTTATGGCGAGGCTAATTTTAATTTAGTTTTTTAAAAAATAAAATAATGAATTTGTTGTTGTTCTGATGTGGAAATGACAAATACTTCATAAATTTTATATGCAAGTGGAAGGGGGAGAGAAAAAAGAATAAGAAAAACTACTATTTACTTTCAAACACATTTTTTTTCAGTCTGGTGAAAGTAACTCTATTAAATTTTGAAAAGAAGCAAGAATCGTTGCATGAGATTTATGCCTAATTTTAGTTCTACCCTATTTAGGACTTGCCTATTAGAACCATTTTAAGATGAGCCAATAGAACGTGATTTTAAACCAAATGTTTTAGGTTATCCAGGCTATTGACAAGTTACATACATATCTATAAAGTAAGATATTGACAGACAATGACTACATTGTCCCTTTGACTCATTGCTCTGGAAAGATAGCTCATTTCCAGCTAGACATAAAAGCATTGATCAGACTGTCAAACCTCAGAGGGAAAGTGGGGGAGGGTCGGGGCAAGGGGAGAGATCAACCAAAGGAGTTGTATGCATTCATATAAGCCTAACCAATGGACACAGACAATGGGGGTGGGGGTGAGGGCATGAGTCAGGGGGTGGGTGGGAAAGGGGGCAATAAGGACACATATAATCAATAAAGGAAAAAAATCAATAAAGGGAAAAAAAAAGTTAACATCAGAATTTAAAGAGCATGCTAATCCTCTGTGAATAAGTCCCTAACATTTCTAGATCTTTCTCTCCAAAGCAGCTCCTATTTCAAGACTTTACCATTCACTACCTTCACTCTTGAAAAATTTCATTCTTCAGGATTTTTATTTTGAGATAAAAACTCTATTTAGTAATATACAAAACTGCAACAACCTTACATAACAATAGTCCTCTGCAAATAAGTCCCAGAAACACCTTTATTCTCATCTTTCTCCTTGTTACTTTTGTCCCATCCACTCACCTAGCTATCACTCACTTCCACAATGCAGTTGATAATGAAATTGTAAGCATTTTTAGTCACACAATTAGTGCCATCACTAATTGTGCCATCACTAAGCCCTCACTAAGAAGACCTGGCCACAAATTAGGAAGCAAGCCTGTAATAAGCATGCATTATCAATACCTGTGTGCTCCTGACCTACACTATGGAGTTCAATTCACTACACAGTAGGAATGCTCAGTTCTGGGCTTCACATCACAGAAAGAGGGCCTGGATCATATCTCACTACAAGCTCTTTCCTGGCTCAAAAAATACTGTTCTGGTACATGTATTAGCAAAGACATTACCAGACTTTTCATTCGGAGCAATCATCTATACAACCAGTCAAAAGGCCCAGGGTAAATCAATATGATCAAAGACACACACACACACACACACACACACACACACACACACACACACACACACACACACATTTCTACCCTGATTTTGTTGACATTCAATTTCCTTAGCCTAAGGTTAAACTAGCCACAGAACTGAGGAGATTTAGCTTAGAATAGTGGACCTATAGATCTAGAGTCTTATTATAACAAAAATGTTCAAAATTGCCCTGGCTGGTTTGGCTCCGTGGATAGAGTGTCGGCCTGTGGACTGAAGGGTTCCAGGTTCGATTCCGGTCAAGGGCATGTACCTGGGTTGTGGGCTCATCCCCAGTAGGGGGTGTGCTGGAGGCAGCTGATCAATGTTTCTCTCTCATTGATGTTTCTAACTCTCTATCCCTCTCCCCTCCTCTCTGTAAAAAATCAATTAAATATATTTTTTAAAAATGTTCAAAATTAATCTAACAATAATAACTAATTAACCATAAATGTCATATTTTTGTCAGGATGTGAAAATCATGTTGGATATGATGTAGATTGCCCTCTTCAATTGTATTTAATTTTCCTGTTGACTCTCAGGGCTTCTTCTTCACAATGGAGCTTTGAAACAAAAAGCCACTTGTAGGCCAGCATATTTGTCCAGCTGTGCTGCAATTGTCTTAAATATGAGCTGATGGAAGAAAAACAAACAATAAGAATTTGTCTCAACCTAGGCATTAGAAATGAGACCAACCAAAACAAAAAATGACAGTGAGAGTAAAACATAACCCATTCTAAACTGAATGAGCCGGCCACTTGTGTTTGAAATGAGATATTCCATCACAAAGGTCCCAATGCTGACTCTGCTGGCTCCAGGTTAAGCCTAAAATAAAATTTAGGCAGGATTTAAAATTATCACAACTTTCATTCCTTCTATGGTCTAAGTTATATTCATGTTTATTAGATTTTTATTATTTAAATAGAAAAATCGGGTTATTCTTTATCTTTAGATATAAAAATGATTACAAACTTTATATTAAATATGGTGAGAACACTCTCACCATATGGGAGTTCATACTTTCAGTTTCAAAGGACCTTATAAAATGTGGCTAACATGCTATTGAAATGGCTCTTGGGAGCTTGAAAAAATGGAAGGGGCTAAATTAAGTGAAATAGAAATGCCAGTATTATTGTGGCAGATAAAGATGAGGCCAGAAGGCTCAGAATAATGGGCAGAGTGGATATACTGCTAAAAAAAGGAAAATCCATCATTTATATTTGGTCTCTGGGAGGATCCAGAGGACACTTCATTTACCAATGTGATAGGAAAGCAGCATTGTTGAGATGCTCATGAGCACCTCTTCTCTATAAGCCAGGTTTGACTGTAGGAGATACTATCACAGAATTGGGCGTTCTAACAGCAATGGGGGTGATCGGATTTAGAATTAAGAGAGACCATATTGTGCTACTTAATCATCAGAAGCAAGGTAGTCAAATTACAGTAATGGGTAACAGAGTGGCATTGAGTGGAGGAATGGTGATTTTTCAGAAAGCTATGGATATAGATAGAATTGATAGGGCATGGTGCTCTTAAGAACAAAATAGTTGGGCAGCCAATAAGGATATTACATGATCAGAGATCTGAGGACAGCCACTCCAATAGAAATTTATAAGAACTTTTCTAGTTTCTCAGACTATTATGGTTCTGTGGCCCGGAAACTGCTGTCTGAAGAAGAGGCAGAGTCCTAATGAGTAAGGACTCTATAATACCACAACATCGTGTTTAGTAAATAATACCCCTAGGTCTTTTGCCAAGGGAACTATGACCATTTACACAGGTAACAGTGCAATAGGAGTCAAGGAAATGTTTATAAAGGGTCTACGTGACATTAATACCTGAACTTGAGGCATCAGTATGATCTCCTACCCCTATTAGAGTGTAGGTGAATGGGGTTCAGGTAATAATCAGAGTCCCGACCCTGACCTGGTTCTCAGTGAGTTCACATTGTAGACTTTTTCCTGGTCTTCAAATGTACTGTTCAGTGGATATAAACATATAGTTCAGTGGTAGTTGACAGAACCCCCACAATGGCTTGCTAGCCTTTGAGAGCTGTTTTAGTACAATGAGCCAAGAGAAAGGGTCTGAAACTGTTCATACCCCTGGCCAAGATTGTACAAAGCCCTGTCAACCTCCAGGGAAAATAACAGAGATTTGTTCCATCCTTAAATATCTAAAGGTTGCAAGAGGCTAGCTCCAAGACATCTTAATAGAGAACCTACAAAAAAAAAAAAAGATTGTTTCTGGCAAATGACAGTTGACTATCACAAACTCAACCAGAGAGTAGCCCCAATCGTAGCTGCTATGCCAACTAGAACTTTTTAATGAGAGCAGATTAACTCAGCCTCAGGCATGCAGCCATGATCAGGTGAAAACATTTTCATTCCTTTATTTTGTTTATTTTTTATTTATCTTTATGGTTGAGAGAATTATTGAAATCCCCTTCATTGCCCCCTCCACTCAGTTCCTGCCCTCCCATAGGTATTCACTATAAACAAGAATAAACTAAAAAATGGATAAAAGACTTAAATGTAAGTTGTGAAACCATAAAAATCCTAGAAGAGAACATAGACTGGAAAATCTCATACATCTCATAGCAGAATTTTCACCGATATATTTCCTAGGGCAAGAGAAACAAAGGAAGAAATAAACGAATGGTACTACACCGAATTGAAAAGCTTCTGCACAGAAAAAGAAATGAGCATCAAAATGAAAAGGGAACCCACTGTATGGGAGAACATATTTGCCAGTGATACATACGAAAAAAGGTTAATTTTGTCTCTTTCAAAATAATTGATAGAAAGCACTTCACATTTACAGTGTGTGGGGAAAATAAGAGAATGCATTTAACATTATGCTCCAAGACATCTTAATTGTTCACCTTAATAAACTCAGAAGGGGCCTAGACCTTCTGAACATTTCATAGAAGATAAAATTGGTCCACTATAATGACATTAAGTTAATTAACCCAGATGAGCAAGATATGGCAAGCACATTGGAGGTCTCTATAAGACAGATATGCTCCAGAAGTTAGAGATAAACCATATGTATCAGGGGCCTGAAGTGTTCAGAGGTCTAGTGATCAGAGGCATGCCAGGGAAACCTCTCCAAAATAAAGAACAACATTATGGCACCTCACCCTTTTCACACCTAAGAAGAAAGGAAAACATTTGGGCGGCCACTTCAGGTTCTGGAAGTAGAATAGTCCTCACTTCAGAATATGTGGAAACTACTCTGATTCATTTACTAAGTGACATAAAACACTTACAAATTTCAGTTGGACTCATAACATGAAAAGGCTCTTTAGCTTGTCCAGATCAGTACAAATGATGCTATACTTGAGCAAAATGACCAGTAGTTCTTTTAGTACTTGTGATAGTCAATTTTATGTTTCAACCTGACAGGACTAAGGGATGTCCAGGTAGCTGATAAACGTTCTTTCTGGGTGTATCTGTGAGGATAATCTCAGGAACAGATTAGCATTTAAATCAGTAAACTGAGTAAAGAAGATTGTCTTTACCTTGTGGTTGGACATCATACCATCCTTTGAGGACATAAATACAACAAAAAGTTAGAGGAAGGGCACATTTGTTTTCTCTGCGTGACCTGAAACAAGCATCTTCTCCTGCTCTTGGACATAGATACACCATCCCCCCACTCCCCATTCCCTTTTCAGGCCTTTGATTAAAAAATAATTGTCACCAGTTTTTCTTATTCTCTCTACTTTCAGATGGCAAAAGGTGGGACTTCTCCAAAACTGCATGAGCCAATTCCTATAATATATAAATCTATATATCAACAGTTCTCTCTGTATCTATCTATGTATGGAACTACCTAGTTATCTAATCTTCTATTGGTTCTGTTTATCTGGGGAACTCTGACTAATACAGTGTGAGAGCAGTATTTCTCAACCTCAGAACTCTCAACATTTCAGGCCAGATAATTATTTATTGTGGGACTGTTCTCTGCAATGTAGAATGTTTACCAGTATCATTGATCTTCATCTACCAAATGTCAGTAGCTCCCCCCTCCCATCCCTAGTCATAACAATCAAACATGTGTCCAGACATGGCCGAATGTCTCCCAAGGGACAACATTTTCTGTGATTGAAAACCATAGCTTTAGAGTTATCTATAGTGGGGAAAAATACTATGTAGGTTTAGGGCAAACAACACCATCAAATTGCAACATAGATTTATGGAGTTCTGGGACAAAGATATGTCATCTGCAAAAAAGATATACACCACTAAAAATGTTCCAATATGGTATTGGCCCTGACAAAGATTAAGAATCTAACCATAAATCATCAAGCCACCATGTAGCCAAAGCTTCCTTTTATGTTCTGGGTCCATCAGACCCACAAAGTCATAAGATACTTCTATGATCAGTTGCATGCAGGGTCAAAGGATATAAATACACTGCATGAACTTATATTTCAAACCATCTATCATTCGCCACTATTCTTTTGAACTTCTTAGTTCATCCTTATGGTCACAAGGGAAATTTCTTATGATCAGCTAAAGGAGAAGGAAAAAGCTGAACTTGGCTCATGGACTAACTAGTTTAGTGAGTGAATATAAGCTGAAAGTGAACTATAGCCCTACTTAGGGGTGGAGCTAAGTAGGGTTGTGCTGCTCACTTCATATTTGACATAGTTGCAAAGGCAATTTAATTAGAAAAAAGTTTTTTTCAAGAGATACTTTGGTAACAGTAGCCATTAGGATAAAAATGAATCTAAACTATTTGTTCACATCATACACAAAACTTATATAAAAATTGATCATAAACTTAAACATAAAAGCTAAAATTATGAAATATCTAAATAAAATGTCTAGAGATAAGCATAGATTTTTATATAAAACATTATAGGCACAATCATAAAAATTAATTACTTAAACATAAAAATTAAGAACATTTGCTTCTTAAATACTTTATTAATACAATGGAAAAACAAGCTACAAATTGACACATATATTTGTAATAGTTATATTTAACAAAGAATCTGGTATCTGAATATATAAAGAACATTTTCAATTTGATAATAAACAACAATGCAATAAAAATGGGTAAAACAATTAAACCTTTCAGGAAAGAAAATGTCCAATAAACATATCAAATATATTCAGTATCATTTTTGTAAAAAATGCAAATTAAAATAGTTATCACAACTCTATGAGAATAGCTCAAATTAAAAGTCTGATGAAATCAAGTGTTAATAAGAATATGGAGCATTTGGAGCTATGCTATATTGTTGAGGAGTGTAAAATGGTAAAAGTGCTTTGAAGAACACTGGAACTTAGTTACATATGCTTACAATAGACCCACCAATTCTCTTTTACTTAAGGAAGAGAAGTAAAAACATGTATCACACAAATATTTGTGTATCAATGTCCATGGCATCTTTATTCCCAAAATTTAAAACTGGGAAAATTTAAATGTTAATCTGAAACTGCATGTATGAATAAATTGTACCATATTACATTAATAAAAATATTTAGAAATTTTAGAAATATTTGGAAATTACAGAACCTATAAATAGCTGATCAAAGAGTAAATCTCAAGGGCAAATTTTTTAAAATACATAGACATTTTTAACATATTGAAATTTGTAGGATTCAACTAAAGTGGTGCTTAGAGAAAATATATAAATGTAATTCCTATATTTAAAAAATGAAAAAAAAAAACATGGAAGTAGGAATCTAAACTTTGAAATTAAGAAGCAACTAAAAAGTAACTAAAACCAAAACAAGCAGTAAATATAGAACAATATTAGCAAGAATATAAATTAATATTTTTTAAATAGAGATAAAATCAATCCAACTAAAAGCTGTTTTTTAAAGGTTAACAAAAATTGATAAATATTTCACCAGATTTATATGAAAAGAGAGAACATATAATTTATAAATACCAGAAACAAAAGGAGGGACATCACTGAAGACTCCACAGACATTTAAAAAAATCATAAGAAAATATTATAAAAAACACCATGGCCCCAAATTCAGCATCTTTGAAGAAATGGACCAATTCCTTGAAAGACACAAATTAACAAAACATACTTATTACCAGATACCATGAATAACATGTATTTTTAAAAAATTGAATTCGTAGTTAAATATCTTAAAACAAAACAAAACGTTTCAAGCCCAGATTATTTCAATAGTGATTTCTACCAAACATTTCAGGAAGAAATACTACTAATTCTACACTAATTCTTAAGAAAATAGAACAGAATAAAGCATATTCTGAAGCTGGCATTATTTTCATACCAAAACCAGGCAAATACATTACAAATAACAAAACTACAAACAATAAATAAGAATCGACAGAGTAAATAAAATCTATAATAAAATATTAGTAAATAGAATCTTTAAAAAGGATAATATATTATGCTTACTTGTGGCTTATACCAGTAATGTAAGACAGATTCAATATTTGAAAACCAATACATGGTAATTCACCATATTAATAGAGTTAAAAAGGAAAACCACTAAAAATTAAAGAAAAATTATCTAACCTGACAAATTTTATCTACCAAAAAGTCTACATCTAATATCATATTTAAGGGTCAGTGACTGAATACTTTTTATTTTATTTTATTTTTTAAATATATTTTTATTGATTTCAGAGAGAAAGGAACAGGGAGAGAGAGATAGAAACATCAGTGATGAGAGAGAATCATTGATCGGCTGCCTCCTGCAAGCCCCCCACTGGGGATTGAGCCCACAAACCGGGTATGTGCCCTTGATTGGAAGCAAACCTGGGACTTTTTAGTTTGCAGGTCGACGCTCTATCCACTGAGCCAAACTGGCCAAACTAAATACTTTTTAACTAAAATTAGGAACAAAGCAAAGATTTCCTTTCAACACTTTTATGCAAAATTATATTGGAAGTCCTAGTGAGTGCAATCTATATAACAGCCAAGCAATGGGAATCTATATATACAAAAAGCCAAGCAACTGAAATGACAGAACAACCAGAATTACCAGTTGCTATGATGCGCACTGCAGTGGCCAACCAGCTTGATCTGGGCCTGGATTGACCCCCCCCCCACCCCGCAACCTCCTGTGGCCCCCCCTGGCTAGCCCTGCCCCCAATAAACCCCCGCCTCTTCCTCCAATCTGCCCCCATTGGGGTGGGCCAGCCAGACCCCACCCATGCACACATTCATTCACAGGGCCTCTAGTAAAACAAGAAAAATAAATAAAGTGTGTTCGGATTGGAAAGAAAAAAAAAAATCTGTCTTTAGTTAGAGAAAACACAATTATTTCTATAGATAATAAAAGCTCCTAGTATTGGTAAATATATTTTACAAAGTCAAAATTTTATAAAATGTAATGTTCAAAAGGAATTGTTTAATATAAACTAGTAATAAAATATTTAACTTTAAAATCTTATAAAGAACCACTTCTGAGTACTAAAAAATTAAATATGTATGAGAACTATAAAACATTGATGAAAAATTAAATAGAATAGGCTTTATTTGTTAGTTTTAATGGAGAGATAAATTCACTCATAATATGAAAGAATCAATATTGTTATGCCATCAATTTTTCCAAGATTGATCTATAGATTAAACACAATTCCCACTGAAATTCCAGCAGAGATTTCTTTTGAGACATCAGAAAACTGATTCTAAAGTAAATATCTAGGCAAAGGAGTTAGGATAACTAAAACTATTATGAAAAAGATGAACCAGGTTGTAGTTACAATACCTGGTTTCCAAAGTTATGGGAAATAAGATACTTTGTCATTGGTGAAAGGATTGGATAGGCACATAGATCAATGGAGAATAGAGTTCAGACATATCACCTTTACCATGGTAAACTGACTTTGCCAAAACTGCAAAGTAAAGAAGAAAAAATAGCCTTTAAAGCAAAGATTAGTAAAACAATGAATAGTCTAAATCAGCCGTGGGCAAACTACGGCCTGCTGGCCAGATCTGGCCTGTTTGAAATGAATAAAACTAAAACAAAAAAAAGACCGTATCCTTTTATGTAATGATGTTTACTTTGAATTTATATTAGTTCACACAAACACTCCATCCATGCTTTTGTTCCTGCCGGTCCAGTTTAAGAACCCATTGTGGCCCTCGAGTCAAAAAGTTTGCACACCCATGGTCTAAATGCAAAACAAGACAAAAATAACAAAAATCACTTCACATTCTCACTTACTTTACACCTAATACAAAAATTAACTCAAAATGGATAATCCATCTAAAGGTAAAAAGTAAAAGTATAAAATTTCAACAAGAAAATATACATGCAATAGTTTCACAAATCTTATTTCCTTACTTTTCCTTCCATGAGTGTTTCAATATATGTTTTTAACATCAGTTTTGAAAATTGTCTGTTTCTTGAGAATACAAAAACTTAATGTATATTTCTCTCATCTTCCACTCGCTTGCCTTAATAATCCCATACTGATATTGATGATCAATAAATACTTGTCAGTTGACTTAGTAATTTGCCTTACATACTATTCTTCTCCCCCAAGAATTTCATACTTCTTTTTACAAATGTTAATTTTTTTAAATTTAGAAACATTATTCAGTCCAAAGAAGAAAAATTTAGCTGTTACATTAGCGATCAGTTAGCAAGAGAACAGAAGGTAGAAGTTAGGTGTTATTGACGTATAATTTTAACTGACAGCATGAGAGTTAATTGAATGTTAGTGCTAGTACTACAACTATAACCGTATAGTCACTTGTAAAGTATAGAAACAAAGTGATTATAAAGTCAAAACAGTGAATTAAAACAAGCAAATAATAGAGGGTCTTGTTATCAGACCATCATATTTTCAAAGAAATAAAATTAAAAGCAGTGAGCCAAAAACAATGAGGCAAAAAAATTCTTGGTGTTCAAGTTAACTATTTTGAATGTTATATTCAGAGAGAATTTTGGAATCAAAGAGAAAATATAAGATTCAATAATGGATACATTTGCCTCTTGAAAGCAATTTACCACTCATGTCTGTTTATTGAAGTATTCTAGTACTTAATTAATTTTGAAATTTTGGACCCAATTTTTTTTTTTTATGTTTGTGCTGATGGAACATCTTTTAATAGAATAAGTTGCATGTTTAGAATATAGTTTTAATTTTATCAATCTCGTGCTATTGAGATAAATTTAAAAGATAATGAACAGTTTGAAATAATAATCTCCTCCCTAAAACAGAACGTGAAATAGAGGTAGAGAATTTTACCAATAGGTAAGAATCCTACCTAATAAAGAGGTAATGTGCAAATTGACCATCACTCCAACACACAAAGATGGTCGCCCCCATGTGGACATAGGATGGCCGGCAGGGGAGGGCAGTTGGGAGGGACCAGACCTGAAAGGGAGGGCAGTTCAGGGGGACCAGACCTTCAGGGGAGGGCAGTTAGGGGTGACCCAGGCCTGCAGGGGAGGGCAGTTGGGGGTGATCAGGCCAGCCAGGGAGGGCAGTTGTGGGGGTGATCAGGCCTGTAGGGGAGGACAGTTAGGGGCAATCAGGCAGGCAGGCAGGTGAGCGGTTGGGAGCCAGCAGTCCTGGATTGTGAGAGGGATGTTCCAGATTGGAGAGGGTGCAGGCTGGGCTGAGGGACACCCCCCCATGCATGAATGTTGTGCACTGGGCCTCTAATCATGGAATAGAATTCAGAAGCGTGTATTATTTGTTTTAGTAGTTACATTTGAAGCCATGATTATTATGTATGTTATTCATGATTTCTACTTTGTCCACTCTGTTGCTGTGTACATATAATGTTTCCGGTGTCTTCATATATCAGATAGAAGTTAGCATTAGCCATGTTTTGGGATATGTGGGAGCCATATGTATGGTCAAGGTTACAAAATTTGCCTGTCCCGGCCCATTGGAAATCCAATAGCCTCTTTTAGAAGTACAAGTGTGCCAGTGTAGAAAGCTCATTTTTACTTAATACCAAAAATGAGTTTCTCTGTACTTAAAAAAGTCAGAATCAGAATACCACTAATGAAGCGCAATTCTCTTAGTGGATGTGGAGGGGATTATAACTAATAAATCTTTTATGCTCAATCACTTTCTCTCTTTTGTTCATTTTTGCTTTTTCTTCATCTTACTCTTTCTCACATTATTAGAACATGAATTTGAGATGGCTATAAAGTTATTAGAATACAAAATTAATAAAATAAATAGTTAATAAACAATGAAAGGAAAATAATAATATAACTTTTGTATAAATGGTAGAGAACTAACAAACTTCAATGGGTGTCACAGTAACCAGAAATACTAATGAGATTCCTTCACATTTATGACATGCATATTTTCCACAAATTTACCCAAAGTTATGCTGGCTAACAGTTGTGTAGGAATGCTGCATTTACATAACACAATTCACTCTGTGAAGAGGGAAAGTATATGTGAAAGGAGAATCAGATATGTGGAAATTTATAATTTTCTGCATTTCAGACCCTCATTTTCCACAAAGCAAAATAGGTATATTATTTTTGCGGCAGTAATATGCAATCCTGCTGGAGCTATAACCACCTATTTACATTTGAAAGCTTTAAGAAAAACATTCCTTAAGGTAATAAATAAAACTAAATTCAGAAATCACTGTTTTAGAAATTAGAATTCTATAAAGATGACAAGTGGGACAAATACTTTGAGCCTGATCCCATCTCTAATTTATGAGCCCCTAAGGGGCATGAATCTGAATATCTTAATTCCTAATGAATACTAGCATGTTGTTTTACATGTAATAATGCCAAATAAATGTTGGTGTGATGAAAATGAAACAGATTTTTTGTTTAATTTATTCTCTGATTAATGCAAACTGGGTACTATATACAGATATGTAAATGTTAGGTTGTTCTTGGGGATGAAGTACTTTTTTATGATCCTAAGTGTGGGTCTATCATGAGAAAAAAGAGAAAAAATAAGAAATTAAATAATTACATTTGTGTATAGTTGTTTGTGTGTGTATCTGTACATATGCAAATGTATTTGTTTGATATACCTATTATAGCAGACTTGATTAGCTGTCTATCCAATATCCATTCTTTCCATCTTTTACAACTAACTAAGTGAACCTCACATTCTCAGGATGTCTTACAATTTGTAGTCATCATGCAAACCAGATAAAAATGGATTCAGCCAATATGCCTTTTGCCTTCTTGCTTCCTAGTGTTGTAGAAGCCATGTTGCATGTATGAGCACAGAATCCACACATAAAGTGAAAAAAAACCCTGGATTCATGAGGGAGACATGAATGGTATAAAACTCTATACCAGTATTGTCTATCTCTGGACTTTTTTATATGAAAAAAATACTTTTATTTGGATAAGGGAATACCAGGGTTTTGTAACCTACAGCTGAATGATCTTATCTGACATATTAGCCCCTCCTGTTCAGAAGAGATTCGGGAGCATAGAGTTATTTAAAACTGTAAGATTAAAAGTTTAAAAGGGTGGCATGAAATAATAATATTGGAGACGTGATGGAGATTCACATAAGGTTAGTTCAGGAAAAAAGAAAAGGCTGCACATTTCCATATACTTTGTTAGAAGAAGCACACCAGTTCGGCTTTGAGTTTTCTGGGAGTCAATACTAAAGTGGAAACATAGTCATAATCTATGGCCAAAGGAAATCAATTGTTTTGATAAAGCCCAGCTCTTCTTGATACTTTGGTCCTAAACTAGAATGCACTGAGAAAAGTCTATGCCAAAGGGCATGATAGGGATAAAGTTTGCATAAGAGAAGGTAATGATTATTTCTTGGTAAAATATTAACTATAATAGTGATGGATAGCCTAGGCTTCCACAGTTTATGCTATACTACGTCAGGAACTTGGACATAATTCTGAAGTTACATGGTAGTGTATGAAATCTCACTCACCTCCCAAGCAACAGATTTTAGGCTAAGGTGGTTTATATAAAGCTACTTCTAAATGAAATAATTAAACTCATTTATATACTGTGGTGAGGATACAACTTCACTTGGTATAGTATTGCCCCTCTATACATAAGACTTCGATAGTATCAAGTATTTCTTTGAATCCAAAATAATTTTAAACTTTTGAAGAATAATAAACCCACAAAATTGATCTAACTGGGAGTGAAGAGCAGTGGGAGTCTTTGAAGTAATGCTTTTCCTATTTTAGGAAAATTTAATGACAGTGACTTGATAAAAATCAGGTCAGAAACTTAAGAGTAGATGGGAATGTTTCTTGCTGTTCTGGAATCCTTCTACCCTCGAAGCAAACAGCAGGGCAGATCTGGTTCTAGTGAAACTCAATATACTCTGTGGCCTAGGATTAGGGTGTGACTTATAGTTTATGTACATAAAGGAGTTTGAAGGGAAAAAAAACAAAACAAAACACCACATATGGTTCTCAACTTTACTTTATCAGTCCTTGGATAGTGGAGTGATGTATCAATGAGAAAAGGATATGTTTCTGTAGGAGCCCCTGAATGATAGTAAGAATATATTTCCATTAGACAGAATCCTTTGGTACATTACATTTGAGCATTAGCTGTTGCTATTCCTCTAATATTTTTCTTAAGAAGTCCTAGTTTTAGAGCCCTATACAACTGCTTTAAGACTTTGAAATATTTATCTTTTTCTCGCCTTTTGATCATTTTTCTATATCCAGAAGTTATTAATTCTTCTAAGTGGGCCATGATTCCCTTCCCTTCCCTTTTCTCCCTCCTTTTCTTTTTGTCTGTTCCATTTTCTTCCCCTTCATTTATTTTCATTTCCTTCTCTTTTTTTAATATATTCTCCATTTATTTATAGACAGTGCCTGACAATTACCTAGAATGTGTAAATATTGATGGCTTCTTAATCCAGTTCTCCTGTCCTCATTAATATCTCATAGATATGAGTAAGTGGTCCATCCCTCTTAACAACCATTTTGTTGATCAGAGAGCTATTTGTTGGCAGAAAACGATATGAGACGAAATCACATTTGAAAGAAAAGTTGGGTGGCTCCTTTACCAGCACTTTCACATATAGATAGATTTCTATGGTACTGGAGAAAAGTCAGAGATTCCTATTGTTCTTACATGTCAGTGTAGAGCTTTATAGATAGAGTTACTAGTATGATTAAATTAAGAAAAATACTTTTTTATTCATTCCATACCCCTACACCACAGTTTTCCTCCTTTTTACAATTTATCATGATGCATTGAACTAATTAAACTCACCTCAGGTCTGGTGGCTTGTCAAGATGAAACCTTTATGAAAAAATTTGTAAAGCTATTTATATTAGATAATAGTATTTCTTGCTTCTGAATTCACAGTGTTTGAGTAATAAGTAAGACAAGGTACTTCTGTTTTTCTCTCTGCCTTAATGAGTGCTTGACACTATGTGTAGTACACAGGATTATCTGTTATCCAGTTAGGAAAGCATACAGGCTTATCTTTATTCTGCACAAAATTGAGCCATGCATCTTCTATCATCATCATTGTTTTATCTCCCTCAGAGATGCTCATTATCGTGCATAGCTTTTGCTTTTTGGCAGAATTGAGACTGTCCTTTGGGGGGTTGAACCTCAAAGTAACTTGACATCCTCATTAACTTTTATGGCAATTGCCGTATTGAGCATCCTCATAATGAAGAGTTGTCTCAAATTCTTATTTCCTTCTCCCTTCATTTCTTACTGCAATCTTATACTATTACTAGGGGCCCAGTGCATGAATTCGTGCACCTTGAAAGGAACTGTAGGCTGAGAGGCTGCAGTGGGCACAGGGGTGGGCCTTGGCCCATCCTCTGTGCTGCCTCCTGGCCCCTCCTGCCATGGTCCCTGGTCCCCTGTTTGCCAGCAGCCCCGCTCCTGCCACTGCCACTCCCACACACTGACGATGCCGTCCCTGCTTGCACCCGCTGACGGTGGCGTGAAGTGATTAGGGCTGGTGCCAGCAGGGGGTGCGAGTGGGGCCGGTGCCATCAGCAGGTGCAAGCGGTGGCTGCCGCCCTGATCTCCCCTCAGGAGTAGGGGGAGTTGGAGGAGCCCTCAGGGGAGATTGGGGCCGGCACCACAGCAGGTGCAAGCACTGGGCAGGACCACAGTGTGCAGGAGCAAACAATTTTCAGTAACCACCAGAGGCTCGCCCCGATGACAACGACCAGTGCCCCACGTTGGTCTGGCACCTCTGCTCACCTGCTCCACCATCCCGCTGCCATGTTCCACGTGTGCCCCCTGGTGGTCAGTGCACGTCATAGTGACTGCTTGTTTGGTTGTTCCGCTGTTTGGTTGTTCCACCGTTTGGTCTATTTGCATATTAGCCTTTTATTATATAGAACAGATCATAAAAATGGGCAGAAAAACAAAAGAAATCATCTGGATTTTTGAATATATTTTTAGTGTATGTCTAAATATAAATGGCAACTTTTCTCATAAACCAAGAGGCAGATTTCCTATGAAAACAAACCTTTAATAGTTCACATTAACCATTTAGTTTTGTTATCTCAGTGAATTTGAAATTTAAAAGGGATATTAGAGATTACTGAGATTATCCACCTTATTCTATAGATGTTGTCCAAAGACCAAAAGAGAGGAAAAGACTCACTGAGTTTGGCAGGAGAAAAATTACAATCACAGAGTATTTTCCTAGGCCAACTGTGTTTAATGCATGTTCAAGTACGTTTACATATTTAAAATGAGAATATAACAAGGTTGTGGAGAGAGATTTGTCCAAATTTTTCCTTTCTGCACTATCCTCCAGGTTACCATAATATGCATATTTGAACATGGCATTCTTCTGTTTAAAATGTTTTGCTAGTTCTTCATCATCATCTACCAACTTCACAAACTTGATCATCAGAATCCCATAGTGCCTATCATATGTTGCCCACTCTTCAGTAATTAAGCACATATTGTCCTATCATTGCTTACTAAATATGTAGTTTCATGGGAAGATCGTTGTGGATGGACACTTTTTTCTTCACCCTGGATGTATTGAGAAATCTATTATTACTCTCTTCCTACCAAAGTATATCACCCTTCCTTTGGACTAGAAGTGCACTCTTATAAGTCATTTTATGAGATGCCCACTAGGGGCAGGATAAGCCATTCACAAGTGTCAAAGGGCTACTTGGAATGTGGGGTGGGGAGTTAAGAAATGTCTGTAGCTTTCAGATGTGCCAGAGGTGGCATTGAAATGAAGCAGTTGGTAGACTGCTTGACTTAGGAAATGTTTTTATAAGACATCTTCCCTAACCACACAGTTACAAATACTTTTTATAATTGTGGAATAGAAAGATACACAAGTAAGCATCTATGTCCATATCTCCATTATGTCTATGAACCTTGGAGATCCATGTGTACCAGTTCAGAGCAGGCTACATGTATAAAATCATAGGTCAGTCTCTAAAAGTATTAATAAAATAACTCAAATCCTTTGCTTTCATCCTTGAAGCACATTAAAAAAGGATCAACAGACATAATCCACATAATCAAATTTTTTTTATTTCTATTACCCTTCATTCTTTAGTTCTAAAACCCTCTGGAAATTCTCACTCCACAAACCACAACATGGCTTCACATTTATGCCTTTGCTTCTTTTTCTTGGATAATTTCATTTTCTTGACAACTTTTGTCCCCACCAGAATCCCTAATCATACCCATGCCACACCTTCATAGTCCCCGTAATGATAATCCATTCAGTTCTTGGCTGCTCATTTCTGGGAGGAGTGGACTATCATCACTGCTACCTCTCTTACTAGAATTAGCTCTATCTGCCTTACTCCCCTAGTCTAATTAAGTAGGAATCAGGAGCATATGATTGTAGATACTCATGTGTTAATAATTGTGTAAATTATTAAATTCTTAGTATTTCTAATTTTCAATGTTAAGTGTATAAATGCACAAAGATGAAACAGATAAATAAAAACCACCTGCACTTATACCACCCAATGATAAACACAATTAATAGATCATGTGATTTTTTCCACTTAGATAGAGGCATATTTTTTTTAACATATACCTCCCAATACCAGGATTTGGATTATATTGTATATATAATTTTCTATTCATACTTATTCCATGATGATATGTTAAATATTAAGTAGTTATATAAAAATGTAATTTTAAAAATAATTGTATTTTATGATATGAATATACCATAATTTCTTTAAGCATCCTCAGATATGTGGACGTATATGTGAAGAATCCATATTGAAATGAAGTTTAGAAGTTTCCATTTTATAGAAAATAAGCTGATTTCAATACCTGAAGGATTTGCAACTACTTTTAAAACTCTTCAGAATTTTCAAAGACCCACAGATACTTTCAACTGTAAAAGAAAATATTTGGTGTATAATGAAACTGGCTTAGATCCAGTTAAACGTTCTTTTTAAGTTACCTAGAGAGTAAGTCAAGGTGTCACCCTCTCTATTCCAGTAGAGGAAATAAATATTATTGATTTCAATTTTTTAAATTAGATTTTAAATTTAGCTTGCAAAGTTCTTTTTTGAGTTTTGTTTTTATAATGACCATTACTATACACTCATCAGAACATATTTTAAGTTCACTGCAATCATTCAATTATTTCTTCAATCTAATGCAGAGAATACTTATTTTTCATAGTAATTTTATTCAGTATTTTTGTAACCCAGACACACTAAAAAAATGCATTTTTTAAAATAAATGAAATTGGAACCATCAGTGAAAATAGGCTCAATCTGATTTAATATTTAAGTAAATGCCAACTACAGTATTCAATTTATTTTTTAAATAAAAGGACAATTGATGGGTAAAGAGGAAAACATGATGTTTTAATCAGATTCTAAATTCATAGCTTAGCCCTGAGACAGAAGGTACCAAATAGTGTAGAGTAATACATTTTTCTTCTCTGAGCCCGTTACCAATGGATCTTGTAAGGTACAGACATTAACCTTTCTAGTAACCTTGTAAAATTGGCCCAATCCACATTTTTCAGCTGAAGAAACTAAGCAACGGAGAGGTTAAAATCATAGTACCATAGCAGGGATAGCTAAGATAAGTATTGCTCTATATTTTACTCATATTTTATTCTTTTTTTAAAATATATTTTATTGATTTTTTTACAGAGAGGAAGGGAGAGAGAGAGTTAGAAACATCGATGAGAGAGAAACATCGATCAGCTGCTTCCTGCACACCCCCTACTGGGGATGTGCCCGCAGCCAAGGTACATGCCCTTGACCAGAATCAAACCTGGGACCCTTCAGTCCGCAGGCCGATGCTCTATCCACTGAGCCAAACCGGTTAGGGCATCATATTTTACTCTTATAGCTATACGATGTCCTTGTTGGCAAAAGAGAAACTAGTATTATCATGACAACAATGACACTGATAACAATAGGACAAAGAGGATGGCTACTAATATTATTACTAATAATAATAATGATAATCCTAACAATAATAGCAATCAGAACAAAATATTATCATAATTTGGAAAGTTTTAAAAGATTCAAAAATTTTTATCAAGACAAATTAAAATGAAGAAATGCCATTTGAAAGAAAATTTTCATATTTTTAAGAAAAGATTATGTTGTAATTGTTATCCTCCAAGTTAAATAAGAGTAGGGGAGCAAGATATAGGATTGTACTGCTTTCTGGAAAGCAAGCCTATTCATTCTATCTTTATCTAATGATTAATTAAAAAAGGAAAAGACCCTTTTTTTCAAAGTTTTGGCAGGAATATATAGTTTCAACGAAATGAAATTATTGTTTGTATGTCAAAGTGAGTCAAAGGCCAATGATTTTATAGAATTTACCTAACAGAACTTTACCTATTTAGTTTCTTACATCCAACAGTTTATTTAAGTCATTTTCTCTTGGTCTATTTGCCTCCCCTACTAATCCTTTAGGCTCATCTAATCTCCCCTAAACTCAACTTGCTTTTTACTTCTGAAACATTCTTACTTTATGTTTGTAGCCAAGAAGGAGACATTTTTAACAATGCTATGTCAAAGTGAGTCAAATGCCAATGATTTTATAGAATTTACCTAACAGAACTATACAGAGCAACAGATTGTTGCTCTTTAATGTAGAGGCTCTATAAAAATGATACATGCATGAAGTTTCATTAAGTAGTAACTAGAATCATAACCATATTCCCAAGGGCAGGAGTTTGAAGCTCTTAGTAGATTTTGGAATCAGTCAGTTCTTGGTAGGAATCCCATTTCTAACTTCAAAATTACAGCAAATTTGGCAAATTAAACCCTCTGAGACTCAATATTTTTACCTGAAAAATAGGAATGATAATTCTTTCTTTAAAAGGAAACTGAAATTTTAATAATTTAATAATAAAATATATATCATAATATATAATATATTTAATACTGTTATTTATCTATAATAAATAAACAAATAGAGTGTGGAAGACAGATTCTATTTGCTGTAGTGGGAGTTTGCAGATAAGCAAGGAGAAGAGGTTAGAATGATTCTCGTGGTAATGGATTAGAGATGGAGACTTAATATAAACTCATATTTAGATTAATGTAGATATAAAAGGTTACATATAGAAAAATTTATAGTTATTTGTATATTTATGGGTTATTCCACAAACATATATTTCCTTGCTTTATCTGCTGAGAAAGTGTAGAAATAATAATAGCAATGAATGCATCTAGTATTCAGGTCATGATTTCTAATACGAATCTCCAACAAAAGGAGCCATGTCCTTGGATAGATGGTTTATTTTAGGGCTGTGGGGGGAAACATGCAGGGTGAGCCTGGAACATTTTGAAGGGCCATAAAGTAAAAGAGTGCTAAAATCAAAAGCAAATACACCTTATAATGACAGAATTTGAAAGGGGACACAGATCCAACTAAAATAGCTCCCAAAGACCAAAGCTGATACAATTTTTTTAAAAATATATTTTATTGATTTTTTACAGAGAGGGAGAGAGAGGGATAGAGAGTTAGAAACATCAATGAGAGAGAAACATCGATAAGCTGCCTCTTGCACACTCCCTACTGGGGATGTGCCCACAACCAAGGTACGTGCCCTTGGCCGAATCAAACCTGGGATTCCTCAGTCTGCAGGCCGACGCTCTATCCACTGAGCCAAACCGGATAGGGCAAAACTGATACAATTTTAACAACAAAATAAAATAGTATTAGACACAGCATAAAGTCTAAACAAATAACCATGAGTCCTTTTGATATAAATAAATGATTGCATAACTAAATAAATGAGGAAGAAGAGTCAAATACTTGATGTAGATACTTCAACCTCAAAGAGGAAGAGCAATGCTTCCACTTAATTATGGGCTTCGCATAGTGACCTCCTTTCAAGGAATGTAGCACAAAAAGGAAAAACAAAACAAAACAAAACAAAACTCGCTTTACAATGGAGAAACCCGTCAGACAACAGCCAGGTGGTGAAGGTCAACAATGATAAGTCATGTTGATAGAATGTACCCTTGATACAATGCTATGACAATTGCACTTTACCTCCATGGTCTTCTCAAAAACACTTCAACCCAGGTAAATCCTAAGAGAAACACCAGACAAATCGCAATAGGAGAACTTTCTACAAAATGTCTGACGTGTGCCTCTCAAAATTGTCCAGGTCATTAAAACAAGGAAAGTCTGAGTAATGGCGAAAGCAAGGAGTAGCCTAAGAATATATGACACATGTTATGCTATGTCCTGGATGGAATCTTGGAACAGAAGAATAACATTGCAGATTAGTGTTTGTGTAGAGGCGGGGGGTGGGGAGAACGGTGACTGGCTGCTAATGGGCACCCGATGTGTTTGGGGGTGACTTAAATGCTCTAATATTAGATTGTTGTGATCATTGCACAGCCCTGTGAATATGCAAAAAGCCACTTAGTTGTATACTTTGAATGGATAAAACGTGTCGTGAATTATATCTCAGTAAAGCTATTTTAAAAAAATATTGGTTTAAGGTTAAAGTAGATTTTAATGACTTTTCTCCTTTTCTATTAAGAGAAAGCAAGCCTTGAAAAATAGCTAACATCCTCCTAAGTGTCAGGGAGCCAGTAATCATTTGGAGGAAAAGCCACATAGAGCAAGGATGGATTCTATAAACACCTAAGTCCTATAATGTTCCCAGCTTGAAAAAATAGTGATTACTTTTAGTAATACATTCCACACCAGCTTCATGTTATATGACAGAACAGCAAAGCCAGATCCCTGAATTCCTTTAACTCTACGGGATCCATTTCTGGCCATGGCTACACTCCAATTTACACGGCTGGTATAATAAATCCCACCCTGCCGTAGCTATGCCAATTAGGTTTTACTGGGCTCCCCACTCATGCTTCTAGGCCCTACTCTTTATTTTTCTGTCTTTGCATGACATTACAAATGTCAGGGAGCCTCAGATTTGCTCTCTGCTTGCTTTATTATATTAACATGATTTGCTAAGCCTGTTTGCTGCCTAAGTCCATAGAGATGGAAATAATAATCCTTTTTCCATTTTATGGTGTTGTTAAGTCTGTAACTAAGTAAGTTTAGAAATTCATCAATTCAGTTTAAAATGTAGTCAAACCAGCTGTTTCACCATCAAAATGGCCCATTTTAGTGATTATATAAACAGAGCCTAAGTGTGTTGGAACGCTACATGTAAATGTTATAATTCAGAATCAGATTCCTTCCCCAAATGGTATGGTAGCCTTTTCTAACTCATAATTTTGCTGGCCACTAAATTTATTCTTTGTATAATGTTGCTTAATGTTTATGTAGCTGTGCTATTGAGATCTGCAGTGAGCTCCACAGCCTTTAAATGTGGAAGATTTCTAAGCTATGGTGACAAAGTACTAATGTTTGCAAATGATTGCACGTAATATGGCTTTTCCACAAATAATCATTTGTTTTTTATTTCTATGCATCTTTAGGCATTGCGTGCTGATTTTGGTCACTAAAATTTAGTTGAGAACATTGCAATTTCAAGCAATTTAATTATAATTATAAAAATATTTATTAAAGGAAGCTTAATTTCAAATGCATCTTCTCTCATTAAGTTTTTCTGTTTTTCTTTTTGAACTATAGGAAATCTTGAATTTCATAGATCTTGCTGCCTATTGTTTTCAATTGTAATAATTACTGTTATTTATACTAATTATTGTTATTCATTAAATATTTGGGAAATGAACGAGAGGGGGGGGTCCATGATAATTTGATCACAATATAGTTCTTGCCATCACTGCTTCTAATTTCTTGACTAATTTAGCACTTTTTTTTTTTTTTACTATTTTCTCCAATACCACTGTTTTTATAATTCTTGGTAATTTCAATATCCATGAAATCATCTCCCAAAAGCTTTTGACTTGATTTCTTCTTGATCTCTTCTTCACCTGATTTTATATGCCACATTTCATCTGTCTTCAATGTCGTGGACAGACCACAGATACTATCAATCAACCTCTTCCATCGTCTGAAGTTCATCATTCCACCATCTGAATAACCCTTTCTTGCACCTCTAACAATCCTCCTTTCTCCTCACTATGACCTTGTTGCTATCTAGTTGACTAAGAAAGTAAAATCCCACATGATGATCAAGTGAAATTGATTCCAGGGATTCAAGGACAGTTCAACATCCAAAAATCAACAAATATAATACATTGTATCAGCACAAAGGTTAAAAATCATGCAATCATCTAAAAAATGCATAAAAAAAACATCTGATAAAATTCATTGTCCTTTCAACATGAACAATTTTTAACAAACTATGTATAGAGGGAATGTACCTAAATATAGTAAAGGCCGCATAGGACACCAAAAGCAAAGGTGACATCAGTATTTGCCTTCTTATTGGGTCAGTCCAATCAACATACAAATATGATATAAATACTCTGGTTCCTCTTCAGATCGCATAAATCTTTCGCCTTTTACAAATATGATATCACATCACCTAACTTTAAAAGCTGCACTTGGCTTCCCACACTCATTCCTGTCTCACTGATGCCCTTTCTCTACGCTCACTGTGAGGTGCAGTGAAAGTAAGGAATCAGAAAGACCTGGTTTCAGTTTTGGTTTGCTACATATTAGCTATGTGATCTTAAACAAGGCACTCAAAGCTTTAGTCCTCTGTTTCTTAATCTAGTTAATGGAAATTAACAATACCTAAAAGGATATAAAAGTGATTTTGAGGCATTGTCTCAAAATATTCAAAGTGCTTCAAATGTGGTAATGTTTAATGTTTACCAGAAACCTATGAGGTGGGTTGTGTTATTTTTCCCCAGTTTATGGATGAGGAAATCAAAGACACAAGAGGTTAATTTGCATGTGCTACATTATGTAAAGTGCAAAGCTTGCATTGGAATTCAGGTGTATTGGAGAAAATCAAGCTTTCATCAGGTGGCAGAGGCTAACAAATCTCCAGCAAATTTCCTTCTACACTTTTTTATATTGATAGTGTTATAGCAGTCACAAATCTGCCCAACATTGCATCATTTTCTAGCTTTCATTACAGGAAGATTTGACTAATTTTCACTTCTAGTATGGTCCCTAAGACAGTAGACATTATCCCCTTTCTCATATTCTATCCCTCTTTCATTGGCCACACCCAAAAGTGCCAGCAAGCCAGCTTCAGCTCTGTGACCATAACGCCCTAGGACACATGTTGGTAATATGGCCTTTGGACCAAATATGTTCCATCTCCTGTTTTTGTAAATAAAGTTTTATTGGAACACAGGTACATACATTTGTTTACAGATTGTCTATGTTTGCTTTTACACAAAGACAGCAGAACTGTCAAGTGCCACAATATTAGTTTTTTCTTTAGTTTTCTTTCTTTTGTTTTCTAAAGTATTAAACATATTTTTTACAGCTATTTCTTTATAAAATTTAATATTGTCCATAATTATTTGGATCAGTGTAGCCTATAAGAAAATTATAAATCTTACCTACCATTGTGAGTTACACTTCCTAACATAGTCATTTATTTCTTTATTAAAAACTTTTTTCCTTTACATATTCTTACATTACACATGAATTTTCAGGAATTTATTCATGTCATATTGCAAGTGCTTATAACAACACTGCTTACATTGCCCTAATCGTGAGTAAAAATAAATAGCTTTAGAACTTTTCAATACTTTATTTTAAAAACTAAGTTATAAAAAATGATAAACGTTGCAAGAGGCAACAGAATTAAATCAATAATATTTTAGTTGTTGTGTGTGTGTGTGCCGGGGGGGGGGGGGAGGGGGGAGTCCAAAGTCTATGATAAAATAATTTCTAGTGTGGTAAAGTAGGAAAATAAGTAAAATAAAGTATACACTCTTATTTATATAATTTTTTCTTATCATCTATGGACTTAAAATAGTAAAAATTTACTGACAAAGAACATTTTCTTTTGATATTGTGGTCCAAGGAAATAAACACTGTCCTTTTATTCCTTTAGTTCTTTAAACTATCTGCTCCTTGACTTCATTTGTGTATACTTATCCTTCCACATGAACTTTGATTTGTGAATATGTAAGGTGTCTCTAATGTATGTATTTTATGCCATTATATTTTGAGCACATAATTGTGTGACAAGCACTATAAACTAAACATCTTTACATCATCTCTATTCCTTAGAAAGGTTTTCTAAGGCAGATATTATTATCCCCATTTCATTAATGTCTACATGGTTCCTTGCTTAAAACCATCTACACTAATGAAAGATGCAAATTGACCATACCTTCACGACACCCACCAGCCAATTAGGAGTGAGTATGCAAATTAACCCAACACAAATGGTGGGTTAATTTGCATATGCAGGCACTGAGTAGCTGGTGTGGGGAGGGATGCTTATGTCATCACCATGGCGATGACACAGACATTCTGCACGGCCCCAGCTGCTCCAGGCCTCTGGGCAGCACGGGAAGGCAGAAAGGCAGCTCCAGGCCGGAAGGAAGGCGGTGCCAGCAACCAGGGGAAGGAAGGCCCATTCTTGCATGAATCTTCGTGCATCGGGCCTCTAGTACAGCTAATAAGATTTGGAATTAGAATTCCTTCCTAGGAATGTTTAACTCTCAAGCTATGATCTTCCCTGAAGTTATTGTACCTCTTTATTGACTATTAAACTAAAGACAAGTCAAAAGAAAATTGTGTCTTCACAAGAGTTGGTTTGCCTTCATCATTATGAGTAATCCAATATTTTTAACATCTCCCCTAAATAAACATTTTTTACTATTTTCCCTGAAGTACCATTTTGCTATTTAATTTTTATTACAGAAAATTTTTCCTTTATTCCATTTTATTTTATTCTATATTAATGTTTTCATGATGTATAAATTGCATGCAGAGAAGTATATAAGTCATAAGCTCAATAACTTTTTACAAAGTAAGCACACTAATGCAACCAGCCCCAAATCAAGGAATATAATTATATCAGCACACATAGAATACATTCTCTTTTGTGCCTGGCTTCTTTTACTAAATGCTGTTTGTAAAATTAATCCATGTTTCCTATATAGCAATAGTGTTGGCTGTGCTTATAACTGTATACTATGTCATTGATAAAATGAAGTCCAATTTATTTATCTATTTTAATCTTGATTGAGATTTGTTTTGAGTTGCTAGTGTGAGTGGAAATTGACACAATAGAATCATTTATGGTAAGGTTTGCCTTATGTTCATCCCATCTATGAACTTTTGGCTGCATAAGACCATACCTTAATATTTACTTTCTCCTCAATATGGCAACCGGACCATCTGCACTCCTCATCTTGAGTGGAGCCAATCCATTTCACCAGTTTGTATGCTATAAGCATGTAGCATACATTTGGATAAAGGACCTAGAAGTTTTGAACTCTTAGACTTTCATGCTTGCTATAGGAGCACATCCTGGAACTTGCTTACCTCAGAGTCTCACCACCTGGAACTAACTAATCCTTTTTGAACTAGTCATCAACTCATGTTAGATATTCAATAGGAAAAAAAATGTATTATGATTTGTGGGTTTTGCTTCTGTAAGCGCTGGTTCTTTGTCTTCCTTGGAGCACATTTCAGGTATTCCTCTGAATCTGTGTCACCCAGATTCAGATCTTTTAGGACCCCAAACAACCTTTTGATTTGATTTATAGCTTCAACCTTAGTCATTTTGAGCTATTATGAAGAATAATACTATACACATTCTTGAATACAATTTTTACATATGTAAATGGATTTTTTTTTTTTTAGTTCTTTGAGTGGAGTTGATGAGTCATTTAGTATGATTTAGTAGAAAGTGACAATCACTTCTCTAAAGTGTTGTACTGATTTATATTCCCACCCGCAGTATATGTATTCCAATTACTTACAACATGGAATTGTCTCTTTCTGCTGAATATGTATGATTCTGTGGTTTTAACTATAATTTCCCTGATAGCTAATAAGCATCATTTTTATGATTATTGACCATTTGGATATCCTCTTTTATGAAGTGCCTGTTGACATCTTCGGTCTTTTTTTAACTTTTATTGTATCATCTTTTTTCTTCTTGACTTGAAGGAACACTTTCCATGTTCATGTATAAGTTCTTTGCATTGTGTCCACATTACATACATTTTACCATACAACTCTCATAAATCTTCTGCTCTATGGCTTCATTTTTCACTACTAATGGTATCTGTTGATAAGCAGATATCTCTAATTTTAATGTAGTCTAATAAATTTTCTCCTTTTTGTACTATTTAAGAAATCTTTCTCTCTTTTTCCTTGATTTTTATTTTTTGCTGAATATTAAAAATGGTGCTTTCTTTTAAAATATCTAGAGGACAACATATCACACATTTTCATTTTATTATTATATACAGTTTTGAAAGGACCCCGGCAAATATCTAATTAAGTATTTATTCATAAAAGCTTTATCTATAAAAAGATTTAACAATTAAAGTATATTCTACCATAAAAGTATTATTAATACTTAATACTTTCAAGATCTTTATTTAATTGTAAAGTATTGCTTCTCATTATTGAAGTTATGAATAAAGAAAATTAGAATATTAGTCTACTTTATGGAAAGGGTATGCTTTTTACTTGAGAACACAGCACTATTTAAACTTCTAATTAGCAAAACTGGCTACGTTTTCTTGATTTAACAGTTACTTACTTTGGGGCTAATTATTAAGCCTCATAATAAATGATGCAGCAGAAATTATAGGATATGCCCTCTGAAAATGCAAATAAACAATAAACATTTTTCTTTTCATTTACTTCAATTTTTAATTTTCAAATGATAGTTTGATTTTCTGATCTTTGTCCAATATGCTTATTTACATAACTGAACTTAAAGTAAAAAAGAAATCTCTCTGGATGTTCTGATTAACTGTAGAGCTGCTTTAAAATAAAAAGGGTAATTATCATAAACTTCCTCGAGCCTGCTTGACTTGGATCCAACCGCAATGAAAAGGCACAGCTCTGCTTCCAGAGTGTTCGGTTATTTTCAAAATGTAAATTGGTTTTACTTATGTATGGAAAATTTGAAATTGTTTCTAAAATACACATTCAGAGATAGTAGAGGCTACTGTGAGTGAAAATCAGTATCTCATCACACCCTTTAAGCTTAAGAAACTGTATAATATATTAAAAAATATTTTGCTAGAGTAAGTAAGGTTGAATACAATCCTTTAAAAAAAAAAAATGGCTGCACATTTTTGTATTCCTCTTTTGGGCTCATAAACTGTGCTGTTATCCCCTCAAAGAATGTGTGTTATTCCAATATGGCTTTAGTGTGAATATAGTTGTCAAAATCATTTTCCCCAAGATAATAATGTTAATATATATGTTAAGTGTCATCAAAAGCATAATATTGTATTGACATAATTTAAAAAATATTTTTTAATTTAAATTTTAGTAATAAATATGTTGGTAAGATAAGATAGGTAAATTTGTTGTAGAATCAGAAAGAGAACTACATATAAAAAGAAAGAGCTTCTAGGATTTACCTTTGTTAAAAGATTTCTTTGCAGAAAACTCTTGAAAGGTGAAAACTATTAAGGCTAATTTTTTTACTTTATTTGATATTGTTGCTTCGCTGGTACTATTGCTACTGTTTTAACACTTGTGTCCCTGTTAATTCCAAGTATCAGAATTGAAAGAAAATGGGATGTTAGGTCTATGGACATAATTGATTCAGGAAATAGTCAAATCCCTGTTCATGTTCAGTGCCAATGAGGAGGACCATGTCCTGCTAGTAGTGAGGATGAGAAACAAATGAGTCAAGAAATTCAGAACAAAGTTATATAGTAAAAATGCAAGCAGGCATGAGAGGACCAAAGGAGACCAAAGCCAAGAGACCTGTAAGAGAACAATAGAAACAAATGATGGAGACCTTCTTAGAACCACATTAGGAGATATAATAGAACTAGGGGTCCGGTGCATGAAATTCATGCATGGGTGGGGTCCCTAGGTCTGACCAGTGATCAGGGCCCATCAGGGCCATCTCATCCAATCCAAATTGGGGCGGGCCGGCCGGGGCTTGCTGGCCGCTGGCTGGGGCCTGCTTGGCAGGGGTGGAGAGACTGCAGGAGATTTGCCAGCAGGGGGGAGGAACCAGGGGAGGTTGGCTGGCTGTGGGAGGTTGGCTGTGGGAGCGCACTGACCACCAGAGGGCAGCTTCTGCATTGAGCATCTGCCCCCTCATGGTCAGTGCATGTCATAGTGACTGGTCAACTGGTCGTTCTGGTCATTTGGTCGTAATGGTCTCTTAGGCTTATATATATATATATATATATATATATATATATATATATATAGTATATATTGTACAATATATATATATATTGTAAAAAAAAAAAGTGTCTGTGAATTACAGCCATCTTGGGTTTAAATCCCGATCTTGTCATTTCCTCCATTTGAGATTTTATGCACAAATTGACATGTTCTATGTATAGTTATATCTATTCCTGCTTTAGGAGTTTGTTATAAGATTTAATAACTCACGGCTAGTACTTAAGAACAGTGCCTTCACATGATGAGTAGTCAATAATATTTACTCATGTTACTATATACTTTAATATCTGTACACACTTCTAATTTTTATTATAGTTTATTATTTTTGAGAAGTGGTTCTCATAATCCTCAAGTCAAATAGTGCTGGCATCACTGTTTTCAATCATGAATATTTTCTTACTTTTCTGTTCTTCTTTTCTTTACTCTCTTATCCCTCTCCTGCTTGTTTTACTTCCATTCTTTGCTCTCCATATCTCCTCTAATTTTTCTTTAAACACATATAGTTTGGCTTTGGGTATATGCAGAGTAGTATAATTTCTATCAAAGAGATAGTATAATTTAATTGGCAGAAACAATTTATAAAAAAATATTTATTGCACTGGAAAATTTTGTACAGCTTTAACTTACATATTACATGTTATTTATAATCTCAATCAAGCTAGAAATAAAAGGGAGACAGATATACAAGAGAGAGAGAGTAAGATGGAGAAATAGAGAAAGAACTCTTTTTTCCCAAAAAAACTTCCACAGTAAATTCTTCCCTACTCAATAAGATCCTGACCATCTAACTACACTTCTCCCACAAACCTCAGTATCCTAGAGAACATAGATACTGATGGAAAAGCAATTTTCAACACTGCTGACAAATGGGACGTCTGGGTTTTGCCCAAGCTATTTGCTTAATAGCAGCATCTCTTTCTCAAAGAACCCCTTTACTGTGTGTTGAGTATCTGAGTCAGTTCTGAAGAGTTGGTTCTGGACAGCTGACATTTCTATTGCCCTGGTTGTATTTGCCTCTGCTGTTTTTCACAAAGAAAAGTAAGAAATTCCAAGTAAAACATTTGGAAAATTTCCATTGACATGAATTGGAATTTCAGACTGTGTATTTCCTACCTCTTTGGGTAGGTAAGAATGATGTTTTACAATCAGTAACATGTATGCCCTTCTTTACCAAAATGAAGAATCATACTGTGGTATTAATTACTTAAATCATCATCATTTAGTGAAATATTGCAATACTTATTGATCCTTATTTAATGGCAGATATTTCAAATATACCACTTTTTCTTTCAACCTGAAAATGACATATAACAGCACATATATTGAAAAATGTTATTGTATTTTAAATATTTGATTAAAAATTGCACTATACAGTCTGCATTAATGCTTGCCTGGCTTAGCAAGGTATTATAGAATCTAATAGGATATTTCAGAGGTCGTAAGGGAGAGGCACAAAACAATACTGTCTGTTTCACTAAAAATTGATGTAATATTTCAATCATGAATATTTTCTTTAGATTCATAGATATTTAGAGCAAGATATTTTAGTACCACCTCTGAATTGCAAAATAGGGCATTTACACATAGATGCAGGCTCTCAAAACAATTGACCTCAAGGTTAGACAATATGCTGATGCTAAAGAAATAGCAGAAATAGTTATGGACCACTGCTTGAAAAAACAGAAGGTTTTACTTCACAGGGAGTAAACTGTTGACCCATGTTCGCATTAATTGCCAACCGCTAATTATACTTCTCTGGATATTTTTCCAAGAAAGGATAAGTGATCATTAAGTGAGTTAAGTTCAGAAGAACAAAATACCTTTGGCATTGGCAACTCACGAATTAAAAAAATATTTGGAAGTAGAGTATATGTTAGAGCTTGGAAGTATGAATGCTTGTGCAAATGTTACTATATCAATATGTTTAAAATATCTCAGATGCCACCCCCTCACTGCTACATGATGTCAAAGATAGTAATGAAGGTTTTCTAAAGTACTAATGCAGTATTGCTATATATTAGTCACTAAAGTCCAAGGAAACACCTTTGTGATAAATCAACTGTATTTCACTTTGACATCAAATCCTATAATTAAGACTAAATATAGATTATAAAGGACTGCTGAGCTGGGCATTATCAATTTATTTAGTGTTCTCTATCAGAACTCTCTGACCTTGTGTTCTCTGACCCAGCACTTTGAGCTATACTGACCCTGTAGCTAGGTTAGGAGATGAGGTGGTTCTGCTATTTGTTTCCTTAGAATGTGGATTTGCAATAACAGGACATTTATTTCATTTTACAACCATTTTTTTCTTTATTTTCTTCTCTAAATAAGCACAGTCCCTAGGAGCCAAAGGTTAATCTTGACACTACTTTAATCCTAACTCAAGGACAATGTCTTTACATAGTAACTGTCTAATAAATGTTTCCTAGATGATTAAATATACCAGTAAATAACAGTATTAACAGAGACTCTATCTAACATTGTGCATTGAGCCATTTTTCTTCACACATCTAATTATTTAAAACTGTTACCCAGATTTGCCTCATCATATTTTACTTATTTTTAAATGCTTTTTGAAAAAACACCACTATAAAGTTCTTGCAATGTCATTAATGGAAGACATATAAGTCGATAATGTATATTATCAATAATGGGTTCTTAGGTAAACAATAAATTTGCCTTGGGTTTTTATCACCATAAAAGTAGCCCTGTGCATGAATCCATGCTCCAGTAGGTTGCTGCCACCCTCCTGTAGCTCTCCCCACACCCACCTCATAGCTTGTTGCCCTGCCTTCTCCTGTAACTCTCTGCCATCAGCTTGTAGCCAGTAGGTTGCTGCCACCCTCCTGTAGCTACTCTTCCCCTCTCCCCTCCCTCATAGCTTGCTGCCCTGTCCCCTCTCCGCAGCCTGCTTGTACCTCAGTGGCCCACCCTCCTGCTGATCCTTGATTTGGTCATGACAAGTTTGGTCATTATGCCTCAGGGCATAATGGCTAATTAGCATATTCCTCTCATTATGTAGGATTGTCTTATTAAAATTTAAGGACTTTCAACAAGAGCTGGTAACTCTTAAGTAGTAACATAAGATTTTCTTTTCTAATACAACATTTTGGTATTTGGATGCAATATGATGTCGGATTTTCTATACCAGATAAAATAACTAAGATGCATTTCTAATTTAAACACTTCCTTGTAAAGCAAAACTATTTAAAGAAGTCTATTCCTCTGTTGTAATTGCTTCTATTCATTTGTTCTTGAAGCCAGTTTAATCTGGCAAAGTTGTTCTTTTCAATATTGCAATCTTTTATCCCCAACCCCTGCTTCGTTCTCAGTCTTTCCCAGATCAATTGATAACAACTCTATTTTTCTTGATGTGTACACCAAAGTACTTAAAGCCATTCTTGACAGCTTCATTTTGTACCCATTCCATGTCCAATACATCAGTAGATCACACTGTCTATTTCTAATATATATACAAATTTCAATAATTTTGGCATTGCTTCCCAAGTTGCAACTTCAGCCCAACTATCTTTATCTACTATATTGCTTGGTTTCCCAATTGGTATTCTTGGTTCTGCTGTGTCTCCTACTATTTTCAATAAAGCTACCAGATTAACCTTGTTGAAAAGTAAATAAGATCCATGTTATATTTCTGATCAAAAACCCTCAATGGTTTCTTATATTATTCACAGTAAAGCTCTAAGTTCACAGTGGTCTGTAACACTCTATTTGGTAGACACTCTTGCACCTATCTAATTTTATCTTCTGCTTCTCTCTCTCTTTCTTTTTCTGTTTTAACTATACTGACCTCATCTCTGTATCTCTGTTCCAAAAACACACCAGGGACGTCCTGCCTCAGGGCCCTTGTATGTTCTATTCTCTCTTTTTAGAATGTTCTTTCCTAACAGCTACATGATTCATTCCTTCACTAATTTTACTCTTTTATGTAAATATGTTCTTTTCAGTGAAACATGCTTTTCTACATTATCTAAATTTGAATCTCCATTCCTACATCAATAATGTCTATTCGTCTTCTCAACTTTGTTCTTCTCCTTAGCACTTATTATCTAAATTCTTATGTAGTTTTTTAAAATTTATTTTATTCAATATCTGTCTCCAAAAGTAGGATATAAGCCCACAAGTGCAGAGATCTTATGTGTTTTTAGTGTTATATCTTAATCCTCTATAAAAATTGCTTATTTATTACATTATTTAATGAAGGGCTTGGCTTTTAACTTCAAATTATGGACAAGTTACATATTTACAGGGATGATGATGCATGCTTCTCTCAGGAAGTTACAGTTTTGCTTGGTTTTGACCCATATCCCTTGAAAAATAATGGAGATAGCTACTCTTTCTAAAGCATCTGTTAATTAACTTAAAGAAAATAATTAGCATTCAGTGCCCAGTCAAGGATCCATCCTATTCTTCTATTCCTATCTTTAGTTACTTGTAATTCAAGGAGCCCGTGACAAATAAACATAGAACCTCAATATAAAGTCTTATCATTATAAAAGTGAAACTCAAGTCTTCAAATTAATAAATTGCAATAGTTTGGATTCAAATCTGTGATAATTAATAATCACATTCATTTAATTTTCAAAATGTAATTATCAATATTGAAATGTTCAATATATTAAGCAGAGCCTTTGGTTTCTCTCCTATGTTTCCTTTTCCTTCCTATTCAAGAAACCAATAGGAAGCACTAGAGCTGAAGAGATGTAATTTGGCCCAATTGAAACTCTGCCATCAATTTAATATTAAAGTATGAATGAAAATTCAATGATAGGGAAGGGAAACTATATGGGACAATTTTGATCAATTTTGGTTAATTTCAACCCAAGGTCTTTTTCTGGGTCCCTTTATATTATACTTTGCAGACTGAATCTCTTAAAACACAATTATGTGTTTATTATGTTTTCAAAGTTTCTTCTAATTTTATAACCAATGAAAGCAATATAGTTACTGTGCCATTCTTTCCAGATTTCCTTAGTTATGTCTTATCAGTTTTCTTCTCATAACTTGCTATCAACTAGCCTGTCATAAGCTTTAAATTTTAAATCAATAATAATGTTATTATTACCAAAAAATATAATGTTGGAACTTATTAAGGTGCTATTAGATAAAATATGATGCCTTTTCATTTACATTCTTTCTTTGCCCTTATTAGATTCATTACAGAGTTTTATACTGACTCCAAGC
Organism: Myotis myotis; assembly: GCF_014108235.1. NCBI lineage: Eukaryota > Metazoa > Chordata > Mammalia > Chiroptera > Vespertilionidae > Myotis > Myotis myotis. The sequence goes on from NW_023416324.1 coordinate 181,343,404, forward strand.
AAACAATCAAATAACTATTCCCCAATGACTTCCAACTTAGTTTTTCTTTTACTTTTAATAATGTTTATTGAATGGCATATGTTCCTCTTCTCCATAACCTATAGCATAATAAATTTGTTATCAGTAAACTAAATCAGGCATTAATGGTAAAATCTTCTTGATGCAGAGTATAATTCTTACCTCTGTTTTGCTATCATAAAATGCATTTATGGGGGTTATAAAAATGGCTCTCATCATGAGTCATGTATACTCTACTCATTAGTCAAGAAAAAAACATGCTATTTATGTTCATTTTATTTTTTCTTTACATTGTTATTGAATCTCATAAAATGCTTGCTAAAATCCATATTTGGCATATAAAACATGTATATTTTATAATTCTCATTATGTTGTTCAGCATCTTATGATTTGACCTTGGCTGCATATCTTCTAAATGTTCCCTTCTTTCCTTTATTTTTATTTTGTCCCAAATTAAACACTCTTAAAGGATATCCACAATCTCTCTCACAACCCACTATTGCTGTGGTTTTGTCACTGCTATTTTATGTCCCCACTTCTGCTAGGAAGAGTGAATGCATGACATGGAGACATTTGGGGTGGCTGCACTAATAACTCAGTGGGAATATTCCCTGAGCATCCTCTTCTCACTCTCTATGGAATTATTTTACTGAGTAAGTTTTACTGGAGTCTTGCTAAGACACCTCAGATGGTTTCAATAGGAAATTTCTGTTTTCTCAGCCAGAATTGCAGACTGGTTTCACATCAACCTGTCCTTAGCAAGATTAAACCAATTTGAACCCTCCTGGATAGAAAGAAGCCTCTCAATAGGTGACAAAATAAGCTGAACATATGGATCTGTGTCTGACGATGCACAGAAACAGTATCTGATGTAGAGGTTTTGGCAGAAGACTGTGGGAAACTGTTTTGGCAGTTAGTGTGGCAATTAATATAAGGTCAAAAAAAGCATCACGATTTTTCTTCCACATATTGAGGAGTATTTGTTTCTGGAGAGTAGAAATGAAAAACAAAATAATTACATGAAAAGAAAAAACTATTTTTAACATAGACTATGAGTTTAGATTATTTTGAAGAATCAGTTAAACAATGATTAACATTAATATCCTTAATAAATTGTATTCAGGATTAAATAAACAATTCTGATTTATTTGTGATGACTTGGTAAATATATATATATATATATATATATATATATATATATATATATATATAATCACTTAACACACATCCTGTATCATATTAAGTTCTAAGATTCATGTTAAACAAACAGAAAAATCAAAGGAGATGGAGATATCTAGATTTTGCAAGACAAAGAACCAAAGAGGCAATTTACAGAGGGGCTCCTTCAAGTATTCAGTATAGTAATAATTACTAAATATGTATGAAGAAATTGCCCAAGGCTAGAAAAACCAATTTGAACATATTAGAAATATAGTTCCTAGGCTCTTGCATTGCCAAGAACAGTGCCACTTCCAACCGACCAGACTGGAAAAACACATCATATGGAGCATTGAGTAGAGTACTTAAGAATGCCTTGCCTCAGTAGTGAAATACAATTAGCTCTAGACTGAACACTACTTCTAATCATCCAAGGGAAAAATAAAAGCAAGATCCAAAATTATCAGTCCTTATCCAAGTAACTTAATCACATGCCAGAACAAAGCTAAAGAATAATAGAAATACAGAAAGCTCCAGCACCCAACAGGGTAAAATTCACAATGTTGTGCATTCAATTAAATATTACCAGGCATTCAAAGAAACAATAATACAATAGAACTTTAAAGGAGGAGAATAATCACTAGATTGATTGAGAATTGACACAGATATTAGAATTAGCCAAGGACAGCATAGCTGGTGTTACTCTGTGTTTGAGTATCAACCTATGAACTAGGAGATTGCGGTTCGACTCCAGGTCAGGGCACATGCCTGGGTTGTGAACTTGATCCCCAGTAGGGGGCATGCATGAGGCAACTCTCATAAGTTATGTTTCTATCTCTTTCTCCCTCTTCTTTCCTCTCTGAAATCAATAAAAATATATTTAAAAAATAATTAGCCAAGAACATTAAAAATTATTATAACTGCATCTCATATGTGAAAAAGTTAAGTAAATAAATGAAGTAAATGACATGATTATCTATGTAAAAATATGATAAAATCGACAAAGGAGCAACCTGAATTAAAGTGAGTTAAGCAACTTTATAGAATACACGATTAATAGACAAAAAAAATCGTATTTCTGAGTAGTACCAATGAATAATAGGAAATTGAAATTTTTAAAAATACATTATTAATAATATGTAAAATAAAAAATATTTAAGTATAAATCTGAACAAAGACTTGTAAGACCTATTCATTGAATACTACAAAAATATTTTTGAATTGAAGACCAAAAGAAATGGAAACTATAGTGTGTTTTTAGGATCCCAAAATTCAATTTTGTTAATATGTATGTTGACTATAAATTTATATATAAATTCAATACAATTTTATTAAAATTCCAAGCATAAATTTTTTGGCTAAATTCACAAGATAACCCTAAAATTAATATGAATCTTTTAAAAATATTTTAAAAAATAAAGTTAAAGGACCACCACTACTAAACTTAAATCTTATTATAGAGGTACAGTAATGAATTCAGTATGCTAATGGTATAAAGATAGACAAAAAATCCAATAGAACAGAATAGAAAATGTACAACTAGATCCCCACTAATAAAGTCAGTTGATTTTTGTGCAAAAGTAATTTAGTGGAGAAAGCACGGTTAAAACAATTACACATATTCAAAAATAATTACTTTCATATTACTCACAATATACACAAAAATTAACTCAAAATGAATAATTGATCTAAACAGAAAGCCTAAAATTATAAAAGTTCTAGAAAAAATATGGAAGAAAAATTACTGCGACCTTGACTTAGGCAAATGATTCTTAGATAACACAAAAACACAATCCATAAAAGAAAATAAAATGATTACTTGAACCCCATCAATAGTAAGAATTTCTATTTAGTCTTCATTTTACTCAACATCTTTGTAAAAATTTTGGCAAACAGAAGTGTTCAGTTTTCCTTTTTCGTTCTCTGAGTCCCTCTCAAATATTTGTTGTCTGTATTTGATGACAGTGTCTGACAGTAAGGAAATTGCTGACAAAAGCTCTTGTTTGCATTGTGCTCTGGAATCTGCCTGTGTCTGGGCCACTCTCATGTACTTGACGGACTGGCATTTTTGCCCTGAGCACAGCACTAACACTGAAGATTAGTTTCTATGAATGAAATATTGCCCATGTTAAGTATCTCTTCAGTCTTCCTGCAACTCTGGCACCAAGAAAAGGAGAATTTAATGTTTTCATGTGTTTTATTCTAATTAAATCAGCTATAAGAACAAAGTATTCTTTTTCCTTTTTAGATTAAGGGAGAATCAGTGCCTGATTTCAAGGCACAGCTTAGTGTCCAAGTAGCTCTTCTCGGCCCGGATGTACTAATATTTCTACCTCCATGTAGAAAAAATTGGTAGTCAGTGTTGTTGGGACATTAGCTGCTAATCTCTTTCACTGACACTTTCCTCATTAGGCCACCAAGAAAATTAAATAGATTCTATTAGTCTTTTTCCTACCCGACTGGTGATACTTTATGTGCTATAGGCTGAGAGCAGGCAAATGTAACTGTGATTTCTACGAACTAACTTCCCACTAGGGTGATGGAATATTTTATGTTTCCTGTCAGAGTGAATGTGGTGGAATGACTGAAAAGCATATCTTGTCATTTCTCATCACCTATGAGCCAGATTAAATAACTAAACGTGCCCCTAGAGATGTTGCTAGCACAATATCCACCACTTTCTAAAACAAATATAAAAGAGCCAAATATTTCCTAATCAGTGTTTTTATGTGCCTGGGGCTTTAGTCAGCAGTCGTTTTGAGACCAGCCTTCACAACTACATTTAAAACTTTGTGCACTTGGGTCAGACTTTCCCTGGGTAGGAATAAAGTGTATATTGCACAAGCTTTGGAGTTAGAAACACCACTCTTTCCACATCACTTGGCCAATTCCTATCTGTGTGACCATGAACAATGTCCTTAATTTCTCTGAGTATCAATGTACTCTTCTGTGACACATAGTGCTAATTATTTTAGTTAGAAAACAAGTTAAACTTAGCCTGCTCTCACAAAGCACTGCAAAAATACAATGACTTAAAGAAGCAAGAAGTTTATTTCTTTTTCATGAAAACAGTGTGGAGTTGAGCAGCCCAGGACTGTCAAGGTGGCTTTGTAATCCTCAACACGTGGCTTCTGTTTCCGGGCTCAAAGCTGGTGATCACTTCCAGGCAAAGAAAGATGAAAGAAGGAAAATGAGGGCAAGCAGTTTTCATGTTAAGGGATGTACAGAATATACAGTTAGCATCCCAGCTTCCTCCCTGTTGGCCAGGTCTTGGTCTCAAGGCCAACATGGCTGCTTGGGAGTCTGAGAGAATATGCCTCCAGTTGGTGGGCCATGTGCCCAGCTAAAACTTGGAGGGACCATTTTCTAAATGGAAGAAGTAGACTGCCCTGGCCAGTGTGGCACAGTTGATTGGAGTGGATTTGATTCCTGATCAGGGCACATACCCAGGTCGCGGGTTTGATCCCCAGTTGGGGCATGTGTGGGAGACAGCTTGTCAATGTTTCTTTCTAAAATTGATCTCTCTCTCTCTCGCCTTCCCTCTTTCTAATGTTAATTAAAAGCATATCCTTGGGTAAAGATTAAAAAAATAAGAAGAAAAAAGTAGAGAATGTATTGGGAAGCAATGAATAAACTCCTTTAAAAAAAAAAGTTAACTTAAAAAAAATAAAAAGACCAAGTGCCCATTGGTAGATAAAAATGCTGTGGTACATATACACAATGGAATACTATGTGGTCATAAAAAAGAAGGAAATCTTACCTTTTGTGACAGCATGGATGGACCTGTAGATTATTTTGCTAAGTGAAATAAGCCAGTTAGAGAAAGACAAATACCATCTAATCTCACTTTTATGTGGAATCTAATGAACAAAATAAATGGGCGAACAAAATAGAAACAGAGTCATGGGGAGTGGAAGAGGAGATGGATGAAAGAAGGTGAAGGGATTGAACATATATGCATAACTCATAGACACAGACAACAGTGTGGTGATGGCCAGAGGGAAGGGGGCACAGGAGCTGGGTGGAGGTGGGAAAAGGAGGGGGAAATGAGAACATCTGTCATAGTGTCAACAATAGAAAATAAAGTTAAAAAAAAGAAAAGGAAAAGATACTCAGATCAAGAATTGAAAACTTGTATTAATCAATTAAAATCACATAAGGAAAAATCAGTTACTGAGATCATAGGAAGCAGTGTTCAAAATCAAAGCACATTGAAATGACTCCATAAATGCCCAGGCATTTTTAAAAAAAAATATATATTTTATTGATATTTTACAGACAGGAAGGGAGAGAGATAGAGAGCCAGAAACATCGATGAGAGAGAAACATCGATCAGCTGCCTCCCGCACACCTCCCCACTGAGGATGTGTCTGCAACCAAGGTACATGCCCTTGACTGGAATCGAACCTGGGACCCTTCAGTCCGCAGGCCGACGCTCTATCCACTGAGCCAAACCGGTTTTGGCAATGCCCAGGCATTTTAATTAATTCAATAATTATTTAATATCTTTCTTATAAATGAAAACTCTTGGAATTGGGCTCAGCTTCTTTATAGAAGTTTTCCAAAAGTATGTGTTTGTTTCTGTCTGCTAAAACAGATGCACAAGTTGAAGCATTAAGACAATGTCAACTTTCACAGTTCATGGAGAGAGGTAAACATAAAATAGCCAAGGAATCAGAGATACTTGCATGAACATGTTAAAGTAGTTTAGGTTGCAAAGTAGCAAATAATCTACTTTGAGACAGACTGTATTACTGAAACCTGTGTGTAGGGAGCAGATCTCCCCCTTGTGGGTTCTTGCCTCACAACGTTTGAAGAATAAAATTCGCGGAGTAAAAGGACTTGTTAGTAAAAGGGTGGAAATTTATTGGAAGCAAATACAGACTCCCACATAGGGAGGGGTTCCCAAAGGGGTAACCAACCAAGCCCCTTTTATTAAAGTTTGTAAATGCTGCAGTTCTTTGTCTATCCATGCTCCCTTCTAATTGTACTCCTCCCCCATTTTATGAACCTGTGTTTTCTAATTGGCCAGTCTTTTGCAGAATACCAGCTTCAAAGTCTAAAACCCATGTGATGCCTCCCTCTTTCTCCCCCTTAGCTTGTAACATTCCTCTATCTTCTGTGAACACGTTTCCCTCCTTCCAGCATCTGTCGACATTTCTCTATCCTCTGTGAAAGTATGTTTTTTTTCCATGCTCTGGGACTTGTCTTTATCCTCTGAGAATGCATGCCTTTGCTCTCCTCTTGTCCTGTGCTACTTTTCTATTCTCTATGAATGTATGCCTTCTGGTGGCTCCAAGCCCTCACCTATACATTCTTCCCCCATGGGCCCTTTTTATTCCCAAGACTCCCCAAACCTGCCTATTTTGTCCCTAGAATTCTTTCATTACCATATGAGTTTTAAAATCAGAAAAATCTTGAGATTCCAGATTAATCATTTTTACTGGCCATGTAGTCTTGGGACAAGTATGTTTTCTTTTCAAGAAAGCCTTTGTTTTTGTTTGTTTGTTTGTTTGTTTGTTTGTTTTTAATATGTTGGTAGACTTACACAGTAAGTGAAATTTCTGTTTTCTCAGCCAGAATTGCAGGCTGGTTTCACATCAACCTGTCCTTAGCAAGATTAAACCAATTTGAACCCTCCTGGATAGAAAGAAGCCTCTCAGTGGGTGACAAAATAGGCTGAACATATGGCTCTGTTTCTGTTGATGAACAGAAATAGCATCTGATGCAGTGCTTTTGGCAGAAGACGATGGGAAACTGTTTTGGCAGTTAGTGTGGCAATTAATATCATACATAATAAAAGGCTCGTGTGCAAATTGACCGAACAGTGGAACTACCAGTTCCTATGATGTGCACTGATTGTCAGGGGGCAGATGCTCAATGCAGGAGCTGCCATCTGATGGTCGGTGCCCTCCCACAGGGTGAGCGCTGCTCAGCCAGAAGCCAGGCTAACGGCTGGCGAGCACAGCGGCGGTGGCGGGAGCCTCTCCCACCTCCACAGCATCACTAGGGTTGTCCTAAGCAATGGGGAGTGGGCCTAAGCCATCAATTGGACATCTTCTTAGGGCTCCTGGACTGTGAGAGCATGCAGGCCAAGCTGAGGAAACCTCTCCTGCCCCTGAGTGCATGAATTTCATGTACCAGGCCTCTAGTTTTTCATAAGGTCAAAACAGCATCACAATTTTTCTTCCACATATTGAGAAGTATTTGTTTCTGGAGAGTAGAAATGAAAAACAAAATAATTACATGAAAAGAAAACTGTTGCCAACATAGACGATGAGTTTAGGTAATATTGAAGAATCAGCTAAACAATGATTGACATTAATATCCTTAATAAAGATTGATGAACAAAAATAAAAATAAGTTTTAATCAAGTTTCCTCATTCATATAGCTGACATTTAAGCAAATGTGAACAAAATCAACCAATCATCATTATCAAAATCTGATAGAATTTTGTACAATAGGATTACTATTGCAAAACATTTAATTTGGATGTTATTGGTCTAGAGATTCATGATTTGCAATGGTATTAGTATTATTGCAAGAAAGTATTTGTAAAATGTATATATTTTTATTTATCAAAATAATTAGAAACATATTATTGGCCTTCAGTGGGTGGTCGTCAGAGCTAATGAACAACCTACTGGGTTTACCGTAAATCTATCTACACAACAGAGAATTATCTCTCAGAGGCACATCATTCTAATGTTTATCAGATTTTCATGTAAATAAAAAGCTTTTTTAAAACCATTTTTCCAAGAATTGTACTCCACCTTACAAATAAATATAACTTATTTTTATATCATTTAATGTCTATGGAATTTACAGGAATGCTGCTAACTTGCAAATAGAGAGAGGGTTATATTTTCTTGGTTCAAAAATTCACAAGAATAATTGACAACTTTGTAAAATTACATCAATAAACACAACACTGTCTAAGATTTGGAAACTGCCTATATAACCTAGCTGTGTCAGTCCGCACAGCTATGGTTTTCTCAGTAATCCTATGTATATTTTAGTATATAGCTCATTTGCTATATCTTTTAGAAGTGTTATATCCTAAATTTACATACTAAAATATATACTATTTAATTATAATCATTTTAATGTAGTCATTATAACTGTAGTTTGGTGACTAAAGTTTTAGTTTTAAAAATTATGTATTTAGGTAAGTTATTTGCTCCAGGAATTTAATTAAGGATAGCAATGATGTTAGAAAGGGCTTGAAAATTAGAAATTACCATAGACTAAGTGTAATAATGTGTGTGAAGCTTTAAAATTATTAGTCTCTTTCACCCATGTTTTATCATTCAATCTATATACTACTGTGTAAGGTAGATAGAGCAACAGTTATTTTTAATTTCCTTTATCAGTGGAAACTGAGCCTGAAAGAGATCTCACAACTTGTTAATCATACATGCTTAATAGTTCTAAATCCAGAATTAGAATCCACAACCCTTGCTTCAACTTCAAACATTTACCAGAACCTCATGTTGTTGCCCTATAATGTAGTAAACACAACTCTTTTGTACTATTTTTCTTTTTCTTTAATATTAGAGTGTTTTACATACAGAATGTTGTGCACTGTTTTGTCATTTAAAGATTTTTATTTTTTATTGTATTCTTCTACAAATGTACATATTCATTAATAAATTGGACTTGAATATTGAGGCAATACTCTGGATATTTCAGAGCAAAAACAAAACAAACAAAATCCCACCCACAATTTTAGCCTTGATTGTTAAAATATTTCCATTCAAGACTGTTATTCTTTTCAGTCTAGCACTATTGTTTTGTAATTCTACCTTGTTCTAATAATTGCTACCAACACTTCATTTCATTTGCTTGCTCTATATTTTTTAGAATTTATTTCAGAGAGGGAGGAAGAGGAAGAAAGAGATAGAAGCATCAATAATGAGAGAGAATCATTGATCGCCTGCCTCCTGCACACCCCCTCCTGGGGATTGAGCCTTCAAACAGACCATGTGCTGTGACAAAGAATCAAACCTTGACCTCTTGGTTCAAAGGTCAATGCTCAACCACTGAGCCACTGCAGCTGGGCTCTCCCTCTCTATTTAAGTCTGGGTAGCTCTCTATCTACCACCATCAGCCAATTTTCTGACTGAACAGAAGATGCATAGTGGCAGCAAAGAGCACAATGATTGCCTATAATAAATAGACTTTGTGATTGTGGGTTTCCAAATGAACCTTTAAGAGTAAGCCTGTTCAGAACCTGCCTCAATAGCAACAGAGTGGTGGTGAGAATTTTCCTGCTGTTTACTAAAAGCTTGATAGATAAATTAAATACTCATTGAAAAAAAAATAGTAATTTTTTTGGGAGCTAATAGAAGAAAGCATGTTATAAAAATCAAAATATCAACCAGAGCTACAAATTTAGTTGATTGACTAGTGCACTTAGATTTGTGAAGTCTATTATTGAAGTAAATGCCAAGCAATTCAAATACATAGTTACACATTTTAAAAATGCATTCAATCCAATTATTGGATGTTAGCAAGAATTGGACTGGTCTTGGGTATATTAAAAAGATAGCTTTAAAAAACATAGACCAGTAGTTTGTCTCTGAGTAGAAGAATAAGAAATATAGTTAGTATACATCATATCAATATTTCAGAAAAAAAGTCATAATAATAAACACTATTCTTACCAAAACTAAACATCAACATTCAAATTTCTTTTAAAATTCTCTTCTCTTTTCCTAGTCCCCTCTCTTTGTCCCTCCATCCCTTTTTTCTTTCCTCCTTTTTTAGATTTATAGTTCACCATTTTCACTAAAATTTGGAGTCATGAATTACTAGGTGCCATGTTTTAAGAGGGATGAATAAGAAAAATTCCCATGTTTCACTACTATCATGGTCAAAGAACTTGAAATAAAGACATAGTGGAAGAGCCTTGTTAATCTCTAAGTATCATTGGTGCTGGATTATATTCTCATCATTAAAATAAATGCAGTACTTTCAGAAAACAACAGTGACATATTAGTGTATCTCATATCTATATATATAAAAGCCAAGCGACCAAATGGCAGAACGGCCAGAATGACCAGTGGCTATGACACACACTGCGGCAGCCAACCGGCCCGATGGGGGGTGGGGTTGGTCAGCCAACCACCTGTGACCCTCCCACCAGCTTGCCCCACTCCTGATCAGCACCCCCCCAACTCCAATTAGGGGCAGGACAGCCAAACTCCATCCATGCATAAATTCATGCACCAGGCCTCTAGTAAGCTGAAAGTTTATAAACTAATATAAAACTATCACATGTCTTCCTTCCTTCCTTCCTTCCTTCCTTCCTTCCTTCCTTCCTTCCTTCCTTCCTTCCTTCTTTCCATCTTCCCAGCTTCCCTTTTTTTCTCCATTTCTTCCTTCCTAATTCAGTTAAAAAGGTCATTGAACAGGCTTGATGCAGGCAGTAATCACTTTAGAACAGAGCTGTGGGGCATCCCTGTGACAACAGTGCTATCAGTTATGTGAGGGTGGCTTTAGAGGGCAAGCATAGTAGTACAATAGAAGCCAGAAATGGAAGCCTGCTGAGAATGGCTTCATAGCAGTATGCAAGGGCAGCTTGATGTGTTTGGGAGATTGGCTGAATGCAGATGATTTAGCAATAATTATATATATTGAGGATAAGAGATGCAGATTTTTTATTAATGGGGAATGGAGGACAAATATAGAAAGGGGAGAAGCCAGAACATACTTTGGGATGAATATTGTGTTAGAATTGGAAATAACAACATGAACTTATGATTCACACATATAGATATAGGGATAAATATAGATACAAATAAGGGTGCATATAATATATGCACACAATATGCAGAGATCAATTAGTATAATTCTGTCTTCTGTTCCCTTTATAAAATCATGCTCTTCATCCTGATATGGCTCAGTTGGTTGGACATCATCCTATGCACTAAGGGTTGTTGGTTCAATTCCAGGTCAGGGCACATGCCTGGGTTTCAGGCTGAATCCCTGGAAGGGGACATGCAAGAGGCTGCCCATCTATGTTTTGCTTTCACATCGAAGTTTCTCTTTCTCTCCCTCTCCCTTCTTCTCTCTCTAAAAAATCAATTTTAAAAAATCTTTAAAATCATGCCTTTTAAATTTTATCTTTTGAACAATATATTCTCACACTAACAGCTGGAGTTTTTCTTTTTAAAATGGAGATATATGACAGTCCTCTCTGGCATGCACTCTCCTGTGGCATCCCAGATCACACACAAGCCAACTCCTTTTTAGCCTGGAGGTCCTGAAAGATCTTGTTCTCGTTTCCTCCCTAAACTCAACTTGAACTCACCTCCTTCTGCTCTTGGACTTGTTCTGCTCTTGGTTGGCCCACCCAAGCAGACCCCATTTCTAGGCTGGTCTTTGCTTACCCTGCCCCACTTGCCTCTTCTCCTGTGTGTAGCATGGCTAACCCCTTCCTGACCAACTTTCTTATCCTCAGAAAAAATATTGAGATGTCCTAACATTTATCTTAACTAGAGTATATCACATTGCTCTGCTTTCTAGGAATACAGGGCCTATTCTCTCTTTTAACCCCCCCTTTTTTTTTGTATGACCTCCTGTTTGATCTCCTTTATTCCAAGCTGAGAGTAAGCCCCGACTCCATTATTAGCCATGTTCTTTTATTTTACTTCATTTTATTATCCTATATAATAAAGAGGGACTATGCAAATTGGCCATCACTCTGCCACAAAGATGGTGGCGCCCACAGTGGAGGCAGGGTTTCTGTAACACAAGATGGCTGCACCCACAGAGGAGGCTGAGTTCCTATAACAAGCCTTAATGAGCAATCAGCAGGGACCTGAGGCTGTGCTTGACAGGGGACCTCAGGCCATGCCCACCACCCAGCAGGGCTCGATAGGGGACCTCAGGCCACACCCCCTGCCGCAGTGCCAGGTGGGGGGACCTCAGGCCGTGCTCCTGGCCCCGGTGCCAGGCTAGAGGACCTCAGGCCATCCCCCTTCCCAGTGGGGCTTGATGGGGGACCTCAAGGTGCACCTCCCGCCCTGGAACCAGGCCAGGGGACCTCAGGCCACACCCCCTATCCCAGTGCCAGGCCGGAGGACCTCAGGCCACGCCCCATGCCCAGTGGGGCTTCATGGGGAACCTCAGGCTGCGCCCCCCCGCCCCAGCACTGGGCCAGGGAACCTGAGTCCACACACCCCGCCCAGCGGGGCTTGACGGGGGACCTCAAGGTTTGCCCCCCACCCCAGTGCTTGGCCAGGGGACCTCAGGCTGCTCCCCTCGCCCTGGGCTGGAAGACCTCAGGCCATGTCCCCCTCCCAGTGGGGCTTGACGGGGGACCTGAGACTACACCCTCCTCCCAGTGGGGCTTGATGGGGGACCTCAAGGTGAGCCCCCGCCCCAGCGCCAGGCCGGGGGACCTGAGGTTGCGCCTCCTGCCCAGTGGGGCTTGACTGGGGTGGGACCGGCTGGGTCTACATCTAGCTCAATGGGGAGTGCCGGGGTCCAACCCCAGCAGGTCCAGGGGTCCCCAAAGGTGTAGACAGAGTCGGCGAAGAAGGAAGGACACGGAGACAGTGTTCAGTTGATCAGCAGCCTAGCCAGGATCTCCAGCCAGGATCTCCAGCCAAGTTCTGGTCTGGATCTCCAGCGAAGTTCTGCTGTTTATTGTCTTGTTACATCCGTATTTATACCAGTTGATTTTAATCCTGTCAATTTCTATTACAAAGGTTAGGGCGTTTCTTATCTCCATTCCAGGGAGTAAAGATTATGTAGCTTAAGCATGATTGTTTGTAGTGATTAACTACCCGCCTGGCACTTAGTTAAGGAGTTTCATCCCCTCCCTGACTTCAGGGAAAAATTCCTACCTGGGGAAACAACCTTTCTAGGAGAGGCATCCCCTCCCTGACTTCAGGGAAAAATTCCTACCTGGGGAAACAACCTTTCTTGGAGAGGTGACCTTGGTTAAAACACACAGCGCTAAGGGGAGCAAACATATTAAGAACAGTATGCTATATATGCCAGGTCCCTTGAAACATATGCTGTGCAGATGTTTCTTTCCTGCAGCAACTGTGTCAAGCAGCAAGGATGGACCGGCTTCCGGCAGGGGAGAGGCTGGAAGGGTCTGGGTCTTGCATGATTTTGAGGCGCAGGTGAGTGGGCAGGAACTTGACTCTGGGTCCCATTGTGCACCCCAGACTCTGACAGAAGAAAGATTTTCATATACATTTTACTAATTTTCTTTCATCTCTGACACTTCTATTATAGAGAAAGGGCAAATAGCAATATTAAAATATTTCCTCTACTTAATCCCCTTTTAATGTGCACGAATTTTGTGCACCAGCACTAGTATATATATAATTGATTTCAGAGAGGAAGGGAGAGAGAGATAGAAACATCAATGATGAGAGCTAATCATTGATCTCCTACTTGGGATGGAGCCAGCAACCCAGGCATGTGCCCTGACCTGGAATAGAACTGTGACCTCCTGGTTCATAGGTCAATGCTCAACCACTGAGCCACTATGGTCGGGCCATGTTCTTTTTATTTACCACCCATATTCAAGGGTGGTACAAACAAATAAAGATGTACAAACAAATAAAGCCTTGTGAAATCCAGAGCAAAGAGACTGGGAAATGTGATAACAGATTAGAGACTCCATTAGCTTATTAAGATCCTGGAGTATTCAGAGTTCATCCATACCAAGCTGTGCCATCATGTTTTTCCAGTTAATTAACAAGCTGAGATAATATATTTTTAAACTGTTACCTTTATTATTGACGAGAGGCCCAGTGCACGAAATTCGTGCACTCATGGGGGTACACTCTCGCAGTCCGGGAGCCCTCGAGGGATGTCCGACTGAGGGTAGTGGGCCTACGCCCACAGTTGGACATCCTTAGTGCTGCTGCGGAGGCGGGAGAGGCTCAGGGCTTCTGGCTGAGCGGCACTCCTCCTGGGGGAGCGCACTGACCACCAAGGGGCAACTCCTGCATTGAGTGTCTGCCCCCTGGTGGTCAGTGTGTGTCATAGCGACTGGTTGTTCCACTGTTAGGTCAATTTGCATATTAGCCTTTTATTACATAGGATGGTTTATATAATTCCCATTCAATGTAAACTGTATTATTTTTTAAGAATTTTTTAAAACAAAATTTATTGGGGTAACATTGCTTAATAAGATCATAAAAGTTTCAAGTGTATATTTTTATGAAACAGGAAGGTTTCAAAGGATATATGTGGGAGAGTCAATGAAAGAATATCAGGGGGTATACATTTAAATAAGAGAGTAAAAGCATATGTGGAAGTCTTAAAATGAGAAAGAGCTTGACACATTTCAGAAAACAGAAGAATGTGTTTTGGGTTTTTTTGTTTTGATTTTTCCTTGTTCCAGATTCCCAATGCTTTCTTCCGTACTCTGCCCTGTGTATAACCTCAGACTTAAGTTTCAATAATTAGGATTCTATTTGACTTAGTATGTTTGTCTAATAAACAAAAACTCCAGATTCTCTATCATTGGGTCTCTTATGTTTACCATGCTGTCTTCCAAGGGCTACAATATTTCCCTGACCTTGAGCTTGCTATCTGCTTTTATTTTGTCAGGAGGACCCTGCTATCTGCTGACAAACTTTCCTGTTGCCCACTTTTTTGCCCTCGCTTTGAGAATTCCATTTCTAGATTCCCTACTTTACTATTTTTTATACCATACATTACAGAAGCTTGCATGGGAAGGACAAATGTGAAAATGGTCACATGAATAGGTAGATATATAAATAAATGATAAATAGATAGATAGATGATGGATAGATAGATAGATGATAGATACATAAATACATAGATAAATAGGTTGTAGTTAGTTATGGGATGTTAAATGGGAAAAAAGCAAGTTAGAGTGCACCATCCTATATAATAAAGAGCTAATATGCTAATTAGAATAAACAGCAGAACAACTGTCCAGACGACCTTCTTGATGACCTTCCAGATGACCTTCTGGATGAAGCCTGGGCTGTGAGGGCCAGCCGAGGCAGGTGGGGCTGCGAGGGCAGAGCCCCTTGCACATATTTTGTGCATTGGGCCACTAGTCTATAATATAATACCATTTTTAAAAATATATTTTTTATTGATTTAAGAGAGGAAGGGGGAGAGAGAGAGAGAGATATCAATGATGAGACAGAATCATTGATTGGCTATCTCCTGCACACCCCCTACTGGGGATCTACCCTCACCCCCAACCCTGACATGTGTCCTGACTAGGAATCAAACAGTTTCCTCCTGGTTCATAGGACAATGCTCAATCACTGAGTCACACTGGTGGGTCTACAATCCCATTTTTATAATTTATTATTATTATCTTTATTATATATGTCATCCACATACAGAAATATGTACACTTATACATATCAAATTCTAGAGAATTTTCTTCGCATACAGTTCCAGGATTATAATTATCTTTATTTTATACACTCCTATATTGTTTTAATACTTATATTTAAGTGATCTAAACAGACTCACTTAAGAAATATACGTTAGTTAAATTGGATGTTGATATGTATATGTAACAAAAAGTTACATTTACTTTGGTCAGTTAATAAAGATCCATGTCTGGCAATTTTATTTATGGCTAAAGGTAGCAGAGTTGACAGGGCTTGAAGATGCCAATTTATGTCAATAAATCTCAAGAGCAATGAACTAGTTAAAATCTGAATATACTACATACACAGTTTGCAACATACCACCAATGATACCATAATAATCTCTGGGTTATAAAATATATTTATTATATAAATCCATGTCTACAAATGAACTATTTTTTTCTAAAACTACACTAAGTTAAGACTAATTCATATTGTGTTTCTTTATTAAATGTTGCTTTTACTAAATTTTCACCTCTGCAAACAGGGAGCAAGCAAGGGAGGTATATGGCTGTACATTCTGCTTGTCTTAAAACAATCAAAGTCAAAACATTTCAAAAAGTGAGAATCATAATGTTAAAGATTCTTCCTTACATGTAAACATCCAAGAAATATGTTTAATAAATTCTCACATATCTAACACGATACAGTTACTTGGTGAGACAGGTGTTATTGTCCTTTTATAGCTGTAGATGCTGAGGCTCAGAGTTAAAGAACTTGTGTAGGGTCACACATTGGGTCAATGACTGAGCGTTTTTTAAAAATCAGTAAAATAATTCTCTACAGAAGTTTAAATTATTCTCCTAGGGACAATATTTCAACTGATACTTATATTTCTTTTCATGAGTAGTTTCTTCAGAGGAGAATTTAGTTTATGAGACAGTTTTATTACAAAGTATTTGGCCCAATTGAATTTGATTTTCTGAATGACTAAGTAGCCATTTATCGTAGGCAAAGATTTTAGAGAATGTGAAAAGGTCAGGTAAGAGCTGAAATATGTAAATTTCATGTCACCATTCATTTTATGTCAACTATTTCTTCATTATGTATGAAGAATTTAGATTTTATTTCTTTCTCATAACACTCAAGTAATATGAGAGTTTCATTTCATACTGATGAAATGAATAGAAATTCAGACTTCCTTTACAGAAGATAGCCATCTTCAAGTATTTATGTAGCACTTTATATTTCTAAACTGCTTTACAATTTTATGTTACTCATACCTTTCAACAACCTTGTGAATATGTCAATAGTATTAACTTTAAAAGTAAATAGGAAAAGAAATCTTAGGCATGACAAGTTAAATGACTTCCCAGATATATGTGATTTTATATTACTCACAGTCTCATGAATTAGTAGATAAATATGGTGCTGCTAACCTTCTTCTATATCCTCTGTTTATTATTAAATTTTTATATGAATTTAATAATTACATTTCTGGAAAAAATTGAAGGGTAAAAATTTTATATCAGATTATAGCATGAATTATCTATATCAGGTATTTCAATTTTTTAATAAAAAGTCTACATGTGTAATATAATAAAAATGTTTTATTGATACCTGAGGATTATTCTTTGTCAGACACTCGTTTATTTAATTTAGAAATGGCGTTCATTTATGTGACTTGTTACATACATATCTTACTTGTATAAATTACTTAATAATTGAAATACATTACTAAAGAGTTAAAAATTTCCATCACATTAGGGCTATCTAGACATGGGTATTAATTAAGAAATATATTTGTTTTCTTTGGGCCCATTTACTAATCCTTTTTTTTCCCATCAACCCCTATTAGTAGGCATCACTATGAGAATTGCAAAATATGACAACTTTGGGGAACAGTTGATATATTCCAAATCATAATGAAACTTTTGCTATGTAGTTGGCTAAGAAATAATGTATAAAAATACACTCTTTTAGGATAATATTATGTACTATAAATTAAGAGAAAGATTAGACAAATAGATTTTTAAGGCAACTTGATCAAATAAGTCTTTTGATAAGTTTTATTGAATCATAAAAGAGATGTGTTGGGAAAGTGACTTCCAAATATATATATATATTTGCATGATTTGATATTTAAGGTAAGGAGGCTACTAGAGAGAGAGAGGTTGCTGATTGTGAGAGTAGGCAAGAAAGAGAGATGGGAGAAGAGAGTGAGAAAAAAGGCTAAGATATAGTATTCATATGTCTCTCAATGATCAGGTGGTATATAGAAAAATGTTACAATGTACAGGTTGAAGAATGACCTTGAGGAACCAAGGGAAGTAGGGCCATCCTAGGAAGGAGACTTACAGAGAAAGTCATTTTCTTCTTTTCTACATAGAACTCAGGGACAGGGCTACAGAGCCAAATCAGTGATGGTGGCAGCCTGGTCAACAGGGTGGCCCCGGGGCAGTGTTGGCAGAGGGCATCAGAAGCAGAGCTTGGAAAAATGCCTCCCTCAAATGGTTTAGAGGTGGCCAATTTCAAGTAAAGGGCCGAAAGGGAAGAACACATATAAATGTCACTTCTTCAACAAATATTTAGAACATTACTCTCTGCTAACTGAACCTACATGACACTTTGCTGGAGCATCCTAGACATTATTGCTAGGCCTATGGACAAAAAAGGGGTTTGATGGAAAGTAACCAGGGTGATATGGTCATAAATTCCTACTGTACTGGTCATGACGGACATATAACTTCTTTACTAAAAGGCTTATCCTTGCCTTAAGCAAGTCCTGTCCTCTGTTTCTGTGCAACTAGGTTAACACACCTTTGTAATGCCTCTTTCACACTCCTAATTTGTGAAAAATCCTTTCAGACACCTCTTTCTAAAGCTTGACAGCCCCCAAGAGAGCACATACATTTAAGTATCTTGTAATCCAATCCCTGTCTTGCTTTCTCCCACCTTCATGTGCTCTTCATGTTCCCTCCTTAATCTCAAATGCATAAAAGAAACCGCAGACTGCTATTTTCCAAAACATTTTTTTTTTTTTTTTCTGTCTGTGAGATCTTGCTTCCAGGCATATCCTCTGTTTGGCTCAAATCAACTCTTCTAAAAATTCTCTACAGGGTTGGATGTCTCTTAGGTTGACAGTCTACTGAATATTCTGTCTAGGACAGCACTAAAAAAGCCAGCAAAATGAGTTTCTGATGTTCAGGTTAGCTCATTTATTCTCAAGAGTCTTGTGTAAATTGTCTGTGACCCCTTACTTTCAACTTAAATTGGTGACTCAGCTTTCCCCCAGAGACTGTCAGGATTAATCCCTCATGCCTTACTTTCCTAATTACTTCACTTAGCACCGAAGACCTAGGGTGAAGACTCCTCCTCTCAGTGTCATACCACTTTGTGCATCTTTCCTGACTCATTTTCTGCCCCCTGCTCCTCCTGGGTTTTCCTTTTGATGGCGGATGGTCATTACCAACAGCAAAGACCTTTATATCCTAAACCTTATCTCAGAAGCTTCCCTGCCCTCCCCACATGAAATCTGCTCAGCCCCGATGAAGCCATCTGCAAACAAGGCTGTTTCCTTGTGTTCTTTCACAGTCTGCATATGTTAGGTCTGGGGCACACATTTCCCTTGCTCTCTATAGCTTCTTTCAAATAATTTCTTCCCTTCTTTTCCAAAGCCCAGGGCTTTTGACAGCCATTTCTTTTCTTTTCTTTTCCTTTTTTTTAAAATATGTTTTTATTGATGTTTTTAGTGAGAGAGGAAGAGAGACAGATAGAAGATAGAAACACACCCCCTACTGGGTATCAAGCCTGCATGCCCCCTCCTGCACGCCCCCTACTGGGGATCAAGCCTGCAACCTGGGCATATGCCCTGACCAGAATCAAACTAACAACCACTTGGCGCATGGAACAATGTTCAATTCTCTGAGCCACATTGGCCAGCATGACAGCTATTTCTTTTAACTTTCCCATCCTCTGCCTCCCCTGCTCCCCACTGGCCTTTCTACCACCATTTTATTGGCAACTTCACCGTCACATGGATGCTCCTTTCAGGACTGTGATGTCTCAGTTTTCTCTTTTCTAAATGGCACTTCAGCCACACTATCACTGATACCTTTATTAACTATCCTCTCTTCTTGCTGCCTCCTACTCTTTTCTAGCTCACATACTTTAATAAACCCTTTGTTACACTCCCCCCTTATAGAGAGCTCTAGCATATTGCCATCACTTTCTTATGCTCAGTAACCAAGTTTATGTCTTCACATCCCACTGTATAAGCTTATAATCTATGGTTTATTTAATTCTCTCTACAAAACCGTTTACTTTCATTGCTTCTCCCATTGTTTACTGTGAATTGTAAAAACCCAGCTAAGAATAAACATCACTTTCTATTGTCCTTGTGCCTGAGTTTACAATGATGAATGTTTCTAGAGAGGAACACACACATTTGCTTGAAATGTGCCTGTGTAATTGGGCTTGCTTTCTTGTTCTACCATTGCCAATATAGGAGCACAGCCTGGGTAGAAATACATGCACATTGTTTTATACCCTGTTTTTTTCTGACTGATACTTACATAGCTGATTAATAGATCAGGATTTTCAAATATAGAGGAAACCTCTATCCCTCTAGTTCTCTGAGATGTTCTGTGCTCATCAATGTCCAGACAGCAAGTACACCCCAAAACAGTGGGTCAGAATAAACTCAGGTGACCAGTACTCAAGGTTCCAGAGCCTAAAGCTTTTAGGATTAAAATCTGGATGCAGTTCTTGAGTCCCTTCACTTTCACTCCATATTTAAAGAGTCATGAATTCCTGCTTATTTGTCTTTTGCACTACTTAAAAATCACCATAAAAATTTAAAAGATTTGTTAGGAGCTCTAGCTGGTTTGAAACAATGGATAGAGCATCTGTCTGCAGACTGAGGGGTCCCAGGTTTGATTTCTGTCAAGGGCACATGCCCAGGTTGCGGGCTAGATCCCCAGTAGGGGGTATGAAAGAGGCAGGTGATCAATGATCTCTCTCCCTCTCCCTTCCTCTCTGAAATCAATAAAAATATATTTTTTTAAAAATACAATATTTGTTAAGAGTTTCTCTTGTACCTGTGACTTGGTCTTTTTTAAACCATATGCCCAGGTTTTGTTTTCCCAAAGCAACCTGAATGCATGTCCGGTACACTAGATTGTAGCTCTTCTAATTTTTCTTCCCATCCCTCAATCATTTAAACATTTTCTGCACCTCCTTTTATTACTAAAGCTCAGCTCTTTCAAAACAAATCCATATTACTCTAATTATTTCTGTATCTCAAGCAATAAATTAATAAACAGTCTATGCCTGCTATGTGTAGTGAGTGGTTTATGCTAGTTGTTTGGGGAGTACCGAGATATATGAGTCAAAATCCTTGACCTCATACATTTACACTTAAGTTACATAGACAGTCACAGTTAAAAACTATAGAACAAGGTAGTATAAGTTAGGTGCCTCATGAATGGAATTGCTAAGTGGTACTATTTTTATGAGATGTGGTGGTCTTTATGGATTATATTCCATCCAATTTTCAAGATTATCTCTCTAGTAATGTTGATGTTTAATATGTACTAGAGCCCTGACCGGTGTGGCTCAGTGGATAGAGCATCGGCCTGCAGACTGAAGGGTCCCAGGTTCGATTCCGGTCAAGGGCATGTACCTTGGTTGTGGGCACATCCCCAGTAGGGGGTATGCAGGAGGCAGCTGATTGATGCTTCTCTCTCATAGATGTTTCTAGCTCTCTATCCCTCTCGCTTCCTCTCTGTAAGAAATCAATAAATATATTTTTTAAAAAAAATATGTACTAGAGAACAAGAAATAATTGAAATTTAGAATGCTGTAATCTTAAGAAATTTTGACAAAAAGGAAGTCAGAAAATGCTGAAATATAAAGGCACAATTGTTTATGTAGCTCTAATCTGTTAAACACAAATTGACTAAATACATAAAGGAACCTGTCTTTCAGCCACATATGAGAAACTGGTATTGTAGGAACTTGAAAATTTTAATATGTAGTCTCTATTAAGTAATGGAGATAACAGAATTTACTATTTGCATAGACTGGGTTTTAAAATCAATGTAATATTTGTAAAGTAATTTAATAAAAATATTAGTCTACTAGTGCTATAAAAATTACTATATATATAATTTCTGAGAGAGAGGGAGAGAGAAACATCAATGATGAGACAGAATCATTGATCATCTGCCTCCTGCATGCCCTCTACTAGGGATTGAGCCCTCAACCCTGGCATGTGCTCTGACGGGAAATCAAACCATAATCTCCTGGTTCATAGGTGGACACTTAATCACTGAGCCACACCAGGCCAGCATTAGTTAAATGTTTTGATCATGGATTTTTATTAAACCGATTTTTAAAACCAAAGTAATCACTCTTTTAGTGAGCCTCGTAATGAAAGAGTGGCTCTTTCACTTAGGAATACTATACTCTCTGCTGAGAGGGCAGACTTTTATATTATATCCTATCACTCATTTTTTTTTTTTTTATTGTTGTTTTACACAGTCATTTAACTTACAACATTTGTGTGCCTAACTAAGAAGTCCAATGAGCTGGAACAGATTTTAAGATTTTGCTGCCCTTTCATCTGAGAAGTCAGTGTTTGACACTATCTCCTTAAGAAATAATCAACAGATTTGCAAAACAACAGAAGGCATTACGTTTTACTGCTGGTCCCTGAATTACAATATTAAATTGTGTGTTAAAAAGGTATTAGGCACACAGTCTTCTGGAATAACTGTCATTGTTACATCATATTGCTTTCCATTTGAATTAGCATATAAATGAACAAAGACGGCCAACCCCAGAGCTGAGGGGGCATGTGCCTTCTTAGGCATTTAGTTGCCTCGGAAGCAGATTGTGTACAATGCAAACTGGTGTGCTTAGATGCTGATATTTGCTTGTTTGGGAATTTAGAATTTTGGAGTTAGTCTTACAATAATATCAGGGAAGTACAGAGCAATTATATATTTTTCCCAATAGGTTTTTGAAATATTCAAAAAATGCCAGAAAACTAAGCAAGTAGAAAGTGTGGACATTCTTGGTTCAGTGGAGAAATACACAAGGGCATAAAACAACATAGTACATTAAATAGCTGTAATTAGCTAGGCTAACCAGCAGTTGTTGGCACATGAAGAGAAAGGCATGACAAAATATAGAGCAGGAGTTGTTGTAGGACGGTCTATGGACAATGAGAACCATTGTAGGTATGCAATCCTGGCAGCCATGGGATCTGTTCTGCATGATCAGGAAGATAAGACCGACCGGAAGCTGTGTGGTATGGAGGTGATTTGGGAAATCAGAGCAATGGGCTCAGTGAGAAATGATGCAAATCCCAACCAACATAGCAATAGTGGAGATGCAGAGGGAAGATCCTTACACACATCATGATTAGAATCTATAGGACTTGCCAATGGATAAAGTGTGAGGGTAGAATGAGTAAGAGGAAAAATTCAAGACAAGAAGCACCTATTTTCCTAGCTTAGAAATATGATGAACCTGTGGTAGTAACTGAGTTAGGGAGTAGAGAGAAGCAGACTAAACCAAGAAATGTGCTTTCTCATCTTAGGGGACATCCAGATGGCAACATAAGTGACTAGTTCTTCACAGATGCCCTGCATTTCAGGCCTAAATTCATTGACTTGGGTACGATTAGCATACAGTAATTGAATTTATAAGTGTGGTTTCCATTGTCTAAGATTATACAAAGTGAGATTAAAATAAACTGTGAACAGTATCCTCAGATTCACCAACATGTAAGAAGGGGCTGAAACAACCGAGTCCACAGATATGACTTAGAAGAAATCATTAAAGAAATAGGAGAATGATGACGGGAGACTGCTAACTCAAAAGCTGAGGGAGAGGTTTCAGAGTAAGAAAGAGAAATTAGTGCCAAAGGTCACCAAATACATATACATGAAGATGGATTAATTAATTAAGAAAACATTGATGAACTTTGTCAGAAATGGGAGCCTGATTTCAGTGGGTTAAAGCATAAGAAGAAAGAGAGGATGGAGCGTATAGTTTGTTTTAACCTGATTATTAAAAAAAGAAAAAAAAGATGCTAGATGTTTTGTTAAAAGGTGATTTAGAAGTGATGAATTTTTTCTTTTTTCTTCCATTTGGGAGAAAACTTAAATGTATTTTTTAACCTGAGGAAAGGAAGTAAGGAGGAAACAAAAGTAAATATTTGAGGGTAGCAGGATAGATTATTAAGAAAAATACTGTCAGCTGATTTCTCAACAGAAACTTTACAGGCCAGAAGGGAGTGGCAAGAAATATTCAAAGTGATGAATACCAAGAACCTACAACCAAGATTACTTTATCCAGCAAAGCTATCATTCAGAATTGAAGGTCAGATAAAGAGCTTCACAGATAAGGAAAAGCTAAAGGAGTTCATCACCACCAAACCAGGATTATATGAAATGCTGAAAGGTATCCTTTAAGAAGAGGAAGAGGAAGAAAAAGGTAAAGATACAAATTATGAACAACAAATATGCATCTATCAACAAGTGAATCTAAGAATCAAGTGAATAAATAATCTGATGAACAGAATGAACTGGTGATTATAATAGAATCAGGGACATAGAAAGGGAATGGACTGACTATTCTTGGGAGGGAAAGGGGTGTGGGAGATGCGGGAAGAGACTGGACAAAAATCGTGCACCTATGGATGAGGACAGTGGGTGGGGAGTGAGGGCGGAGGGTGGGGCGGGAACTGGGAGGAGGGGAGTTATGGGGGGGAAAAAAGAGGAACAAATGTAATAATCTGAACAATAAAGATTTAATTAAAAAAAGAAAAAAGAAAAATACCTCTTTGAAAAAGTAAGAGATTATCCCTTTCTCCCCGCCTCCCCACTACCCCATCTCTGGTTACCACTTTTCTACCTCTGTTGCTAATGAATTAGATTTTTTTTTTTTAGGTTTTATGTATAAATGATAATGCAGTATTTGTCTTTCTGTATCTGGTTTATTTCACTTAGCATAATGTCCTCTAGATTCATCCATGTTGTCACAAATGGCAAATTTCCTTCTTTTTTTAAGTCTAAATAATATCCAGATATCTTTTTGCATATGAAATTGAGAATATGTTGAAGAAAAAGATGGTTTATTGGTCTGAGAGAGGGTTAATTTCAAATTAATTATCTATTAATTGAAGTAAGTTATGGAGACACACTTTTTAATTTGCCAGCACACTGTGGCTTGGAGGCTAGGGGACTGTCTAGGGCGGGGGGATAAAATGGAAACATATGTAATACCCTTTGTAATACTTTAAGCAATAAAAAAAAATAAAAAATAAAAAAAATAAAAATGTATATTTTTGATAGACACTATGTATACATAAGAATGAACAAATTGATTAATTTTCTAAAATTGAATATGCATTGTAGCCAGCCTCCAGATCAAGAGGCCACAAATTAGCAGAACCCCAGAAGGACCCATGTAGTCCTTTCCAGCTTTACTTACTCTAAAGGTAACCGCTATCCTCATTGCTATCACTGCAGAAGATTTAATCTGTTTTTAAATTTATATACATAAAATACAGGCATACAGGATGTAGTGTTTGATATCTGGATTCTGCTCAGCATTTTGATGGTTATATTCATTCATATTGTTTTGTAGAAGTATGGTTCATGCATGTCTATCTATCTATATATCTATATCTATATCTATCTATATCTATATCTATATCTATATCTATATCTATATCTATATCTATATCTATATCTATCTCTCTCTCTCTCTCTCTCTCTCTATATATATATATATAGAGAGAGAGAGAGCCTGGGTGGTCCTTGCGCCCTCATATGATGCTCTCATATCATCACAAGATGGCTGCCACAAATGGCTGGCAGGGGAGGGCAGTTGGAGATGATAGGGCCAGCAGGGGAAGGCAGTTGGGAGTGATCAGGCCAGCAGGGGAGCAGTTAGGCATCAATCAGGCCAGCAGGG
Organism: Myotis myotis; assembly: GCF_014108235.1. Taxonomy (NCBI): domain Eukaryota; kingdom Metazoa; phylum Chordata; class Mammalia; order Chiroptera; family Vespertilionidae; genus Myotis; species Myotis myotis. The sequence continues at coordinate 181,368,904 of NW_023416324.1, forward strand.
GAGTGCTTAAGGGGCGATCAGGCTGGCAGGCAGAAGTGGTAAGGGGCAGTCAGTCAGGCAGGCAGGTGAGTGGTTAGGAGCCAGCAGTCCCAGATTGTAAGAGGGATGTCCAACTGCTGGTTTAGGCCCAATCCCTGCAGTCAGACATCCCCTGAGGGGTCCCAGATTGGAGAGGGTGCAGGCCAGGCTGAGGGACAACTCCTCCCCACCACATGCACAGATTTCGTGAACCAGGCCTCTAGTCTATATATATAAAAGCTTAAGTGACTGAACAACCAAATGACTGGTCAACCAGTAGCTGTGATGTGCACTGACCACCCGGGGACAGATGCTCAATGGAGGAGTTACCACTGGTGGCCAGTGCACTTCTGAGTGGAGGTGGCAGTAGCAGGTGTGTCAGGGCCAGGATGAGCAGGAGCAGTGCCCAGCCCCAGCTTGGGCTCCCCCCAGCCACCTGACACTACCCACACTGCTACATCTCCCTAGGGTTCCATATTACGAGAGGGCGCAGGCCACCTGAGGGACCCTACCAGTGCATAAATCTGTGCACCAGGCCTCTAGTCATTGTATAACATTCCATTGTGTAAATACACCATGACTTTCTGATCCATTGTATAGTTGATGAAATTTGAGTAATTTTCTACTTTTTGTTGGAACAGTACTGCTGTGAACATGCTCATACATCTTTTTGGTGCACTTACATTTGCATTTCTCTTCAGTGTACCTAGGAATGACATTGCTGGGTTCATTGTGTCTTTAAATCATCTTTGTGTTAGTGTACAAATCATTTAGGTTGAGAAGATCTGTGATGGCTGGTGTGCATAAATCAAGTGCTTTATGCAAGAGACAATGCAGAGCTTGAAGAGAGGTGACATGGTAGGTCAGTTAAACTCTTAAACTCTGAAGTCAGACTGGTTAGGTTCAAGCTCTCTCTCTGATAGTTTGCAATTGTATATAGAGACTAGAGGCCCAATGTATGAAATTCGTGCAAGGGTCTTGGCCCTCACAGCCAGGTGGCCTGCCTCAGCCCTTGCAGCCCTGACTTCATCCGGAAGAATGTCCAGAAGGACGTCTGGATGGTCGTTCAGCTGTCCAGTCTAATTAGCATATTATGCTTTTATTATTATAGATCAGTTAGAACCATCCCTCATCCTCAGATTTATCATCTATAGCAGTGGTTCTCAACCTTCTGGCCCTTTAAATACAGTTCCTCATGTTGTGACCCAACCATAAAATTATTTTCGTTGCTACTTCACAACTGTAATGTTGCTACTGTTATGAATCGTAATGTAAATATCTGATATGCAGGATGGTCTTAGGCGACCCCTGTGAAAGGGTCATTCGACCGCCAAAGGGGTCGCGATCCACAGGTTGAGAACCACTGATCTATAGAATGGAGATAATAAATGCATTGATTATTTATAAAAAATGTCTGATATCTGCAAAGTGCCTTATTTATGTAAACTATATATCTTATATATGCAAAGTGCCTGAAAGTTAATTATAAATAAATGCTAGTTACTATAATTACAGTTATTTTTACTAATTTAATTCTAACCTGGCTGTTTCAATATTTTTTTGCTATCTAGTTATTCCTCTATTTTTCTGCAGGCCATCTTTCTTTTAACAATTAATCAGTCGCAAAAGACCAGGTATTAAAAAGATTTGAGAAATATAATCCTGTGCTACTTGATACCCAAAGACCAAATTGTCAAAAAAATTAGAGACTTCAAAGTGTAGGCACCAACATCAATGTGCAATCTTCCTTCAGACTCAGTTGTTTTGAGCTGCCTGTATCTTCTCAGTGCTGAGAGGGACCAATTTATTTTACCAGTTATTTCCTTCTAACCCCATTGTTTCTTTTCCCTTTTTCAGTTCTGTTCAACTTCCCCTTTTTATTCAGCATGCTACTCAAATAGTTGATCTTAAAACATTACCAAAGCCACATCTAATGCTATCCATGGAGAATTTCTTCCTCATGGCTTAAAGAAAGAAATTCCAAATGAAGGTTTTTACTTTTGTAAATAATCAATACATATTTTAATTGCATGTTACAATCTCAGTTTTTCTTCTTATGTTATTCTGGATTACAGGGTAGCAGAGCATCTTCTTTTGCCTCTGGAATTCTCCCCATTGAGTTCAGGCGCAAGGAAAACACACACACCACATCAGTGTAGAGACTCCCTTTGTGCACCTTGCAGGAGGCCAGAGCAGAGACTGCAGTCCTGCAGACTTCTGCCTCAGTCTCCTTCTCCTATTCCCAAGGCCTTTGTGAGCCAAGGTGCAACCTGTCTCTGCTCAAGTGTAGGCACTGGAGGATATTTCTTTCTTTTGTTTTCTTTGCCGTGGCTTTGCCCACATGCATTTATTCAAGCTCACCTATTCCTTTTCTTCCAAGAGAGAATTTTCAGTAATTTGCATTTTCCAGACCCAATTTCTTATGCCCTGTTTACTAAGTGTTCTCTCTAGTGGCGTGGTATTTGGAGAGCCCCTATAGAAAGAATCAAACTGTTTCTACTGCTTTTGTTTTCCATTTACCTAATCTTATGTTTAAGCAATCAGCCAAATTCTCTTAGGCAACTGTGTTACAGAGTTCCAGTGAGTGAGATGATGATAGAATTCCAAGTACAGTGATTTTTAAAATCTATTATTTAATGTGAACCTTTTATAGGAAAGACAGCTATAATATAGAAAATTATTACCTAGGAAGAAAATGACACAGTTTAATGATTTCAAAGGCATCAAAAGAAAGCATAAATCTCTAAATATAGTGTTTAAGTATTATATATTACCAGAATTTTTTTTTTCAGATATCTATGTAATTAATAAAAATCTTAATGTTAAAAAGAAAGATACTTTTATTCTTCCAATGGCTGAATATTAATACTCATAATATACATCTTCATGATATTTTCCTACCTAATCATATTAATCTTTTTTTTAATTAAATCTTTATTGTTCAGATTAATACATTTGTTCCTCTTTTTTCCCCCCCATAACTCCCCTCCTCCCAGTTCCCGCCCCACCCTCCGCCCTCACTCCCCACCCACTGTCCTCATCCATAGGTGCACGATTTTTGTCCAGTCTCTTCCCGCACCCCCCACACCCCTTTCCCCCCCAAGAATAGTGAGTCCATTCCCTTTCTATGTCCCTGATTCTATTATAATCACCAGTTCATTCTGTTCATCAGATTATTTATTCACTTGATTCTTAGATTCACTTGTTGATAGATGCATATTTGTTGTTCATAATTTGTATCTTTACCTTTTTCTTCCTCTTCCTCTTCTTAAAGGATACCTTTCAGCATTTCATATAATCCTGGTTTGGTGGTGATGAACTCCTTTAGCTTTTCCTTATCTGTGAAGCTCTTTATCTGACCTTCAATTCTGAATGATAGCTTTGCTGGATAAAGTAATCTTGGTTGTAGGTTCTTGGTATTCATCACTTTGAATATTTCTTGCCACTCCCTTCTGGCCTGCAAAGTTTCTGTTGAGAAATCAGCTGACAGTCATATGGGTATTCCCTTGTAGGTAACTGAGTTTCTTTCTCTTGCTGTTTTTAAGATTCTCTCTTTATCTTTTGCTCTTGGCATTTTAATGATGATGTGTCTTGGTGTGGTCCTCTTTGGATTCCTTTTGTTTGGGGTTCTCCGCGCTTCTTGGACCTGTAAGTCCATTTCTTTCACCAGGTGGGGGAAGTTTTCTGTCATTATTTCTTCAAATAGGTTTTCAATATCTTGCTCTCTCTCATCTTCTGGCACCCCTATAATTCTGATGTTGGTACGCTTGAAGCTGTCCCAGAGGCTCCTTACACTATCCTCGCATTTTTGGATTCTTTTTTCATTTTGCTTTTCCGGTTGGTTTTTTTTTGCTTCCTCGCATTTCAAATCATTGACTTGATTCTTGCGCTCCTCTGGTCTGCTGTCGGGAGTCTGTATAATATTCGTTATTTCAGTCTGTGTATGCTTAATTTCTAGTTGGTTCCCCAATATAACATCGAGGGTCTCATTAGTTTTCTTGTAGATCTCATTAAGTTTATCGGCAGCTTCTAAACAGTTCTTGAGAGACTTTAAAAGTGTGGTTCTGAACTCTATATCTTCCATTGACAATTTTGTCCTGTTTCTTTGTCTCCGCATTTTGTTATGCTTTCTTGGTGCACCCCCTAGTGGTCTTTGTTCGAGGTCTTATAGTTAAATCTTGATTGTTGTAGCTAATACCAGGGAGGGTTTGACCTCCAGGCCAAGTGGCTATGAGAATCAGCTGTGTCAGCAGTGAGAGAACTTCTGTCCTCTAGGGAGGTGCTAATCTAGCCTTTGCCTGAGGCTATCTGGCAAAAGCCTCTGTGCAGGGCTTGGGCGGGGCGGGTCGCACAGGATCAACAGGGTGGGCCAGAGAGAGCAGTTATGGCGGCTCTCAGTCCTGTCCCCAGGGGCTCTGCCTCTCTGAGTCCCAGCACCCGCTGCAAAGCTCGGAGAGAAAGCTGCACTCGCTCTGACCGAAGCCAGACAGTCCCGCTTCTCCCGTTTGAGTCTGGGTCCCTAAAGACTCGCCTGTATCTGGAGCTCAGAGTCTGCGACTCCCTCCCGATTGAAAAAGCCAACTGCGCCCTCCGCCGCCAGCCCGCTCCGCGCACTCCGCACCTCAGAATTTGACTTCAGCACTGTGCCTCCTCTGAGTGTCTGTATGCGTTTCTCTTTCCTTCTAGTTGTAGGACTTCCACTCAGCCAGCGTTCCTGTGGTTCGGGGTGATGTCCGTTCTGTCTTTTAGTTTCACTTTTGAAGTAGTTTTTCAAGGCAGCAAACTCCGGCGTTAACCTATGCCACCATCTTGGTTCTCTCCTAATCATATTAATCTTTAAACCCTGTATAGAGTGTTGCTTGCTTTGTGAAATTTTTTTTTTTTTTGATAAATTAACATTGTCCTTGGTCCCCTTCCCATGACTCAGACATTTCAATTTCAGGAAGTAATGAAATAATAAGAAGAAATATTGTGACATAAAGGAATGAACATTTAACTGAGTCAGAGCACTTGAACTACTTTCTCTTCTCCAAAAATTAGGACATCACCACTGATAAATGAAAAATAGAGGCAAAGTTACTTTATTATAGAAATATTGAGAATTAAATTGGGAGAAAGGTTCTTTTTACTCACTTTCAATTTTAGGCAGTACTTCACTTTCATTTTGATTTATTTTTACTTATGTAAAACATTAAACTATTCTAAAATCAAGGTAAATTCAGAGAAGTCTTACCTGTTTCCTCACTCCTCAGATTGCTATACATTTATGAATTTTTGCTAATTCTACCCTCATTTTTTAAAGAAAATATAAGCAAAATATATACACACATGCCAAATACATATACATATGAACACAAACACATATTTCTCTTTCAAACAAAAAAATATGTTTTATATGAAATATGCTATGAATAATGTTCTACATTTCATTTTTTCATTTAATTTAAAAAAAGTATTCTAGCAATTATTCTATAGCATATAAAGACCTTCCTCAACCCTTTTTATATTCAAAATTTTCATTTACAGATAAGCCATATTTTATTTTCCCCATCCATATTGATAAAATGTGAATAGTTTTATTCATTGGTTATTATAAGTAAAGCCACAATTCATATTCTGTGCATGTGTCATTATGTATTTTTGCCAGTGTATCTGACATAGATTGCTAGAGCTAGATATGGAATGAGTTAAAGGTACATGCTTAAAAATGTTGATAAATGTTGCCAAACTCATCTCCATGAGGGTTTAACATTTGCATTCCAATTAGTGATAGTCACTTAGAGTGATTTTGTATTGTTGAATGTCTGGTATTTTTCATAATTATGAGCTTTATTTTATGATAATCCAGAGGATCTTAATCTTGCCTTCTTCCAGCAAGGATTTTGATTTTTCCCTGAACTGCTATTGGCTACTTTCCATCATCTAATTTCAAGTATAAAGGAGTCTAAGATTAGACCCCAACTTCTTCCCAAGATCACAAAGCATAGAATTCCATTTTAGTTCAAATGTAGACATGTGTCTAATAAACAAATACATTTTTCAAGTTGTTTTAACCTTTGGTACTTCTTGCTTCATTCACGGCTTTTTATTCTTTTTTATTTCGGTGGGGGTGGGGGGTGGCTCATTACTTTCTAGCAAGTCTAGAAGAATATTGAAAGGTGTATTTGCTGTAATTTATCAAGAATCTAGATGAACTTTGCAGAAGAACATTTGTGGGGAGGGGTAACTGACCTTCCATGTTACCCAAAGTAGGAATTAAATGTTTAAAATATTTTGATTGCTTCTTTATTGGAAGTTTTAAGCTTTCTCTTTGTCAATGTTTTGCTCCCCCCCATTTGTTGATTAATCTTGACAGAGATTTGTGTATGTGTATGTTTTATATTGCCCCCTTAAACGTTTCTAGATATATTTATTAAGTCTTTGTAGTTCACCCTATTCCTGACTTATTTATTAATTCAATCTTTATAATCTAGTAATATTTATAATATTTGTAAACTCTTTTAGTTCAATACTTATTTCTTTCATGTTTGATAAGTAGACTTTTTAGAACTGATTATTTATTCTATTTTTAGGTTTGGCTGTCTGCCATACATAGTTATATGTAATACTTTCATTGACTTAAATTACCTAAATAAGTTATTATTTATAAAAAATGTTTTAAGGTGGATTTTTTATACGGATGTGTGGGTTGCAATGTTTCATATCTTTATGTTATTAATTTTCCTTATTTTTTCCATTTTGGCCAAAATATGTGACTTTTGGGGCTGATTATTCAAATGTATTGAGTTTTTGGTTATGTGAAAGCAATGTAACAAAAATGTGGTAGTGTTCTAAGGGGTAATAAAAAGGAATTGTTCTTTGTACTTGTTTATATAACTCAGAATTTACTGTGGATATATTAGACCAAACTTTCTCAGTGTATCGGTGACCTTCATCCCTTGTTTTTTGTGGCCTTTTGTCCTAGACCTGTATGTATAACTGGTTGATTAGTTACTATCAGAGTCATTTCCCGGCTCAGGATCCAGGCACTAGTGAGGCTTAGAACACGGACTGCATCATCGCAGGAGTGGAATTTTTCTACTTAATCTCTTTTTGAGGTGCTGCTCTAAGGAAAGTGGCCTTTGTCTTTATTTCACCTGTCTTTAGGATCAGCATCCAAGCACAGCCTTCCAAAAAGAAAATGCTAGTCATGGAGCACAGTAGCCAGATTGTGCTCTGTTGATATCCGGTGGCTAAAGCAGCATCTGCTCAGGGTGGTGAGTTGGGAGTAGATGCCTGCTGTTTGTTTCACTATGGTCCGATCTGTATGATATATGGAAGAAATCCCCAAGGTCTGCCTTTTATAGATAATATTCGCCCTTCTAGAAGTTTTCCTCTACACTCAGAGTTCTTTGATCATTTAGGCCAGGATTTCAAAATCATTAGTTGTCACTGATGTTTTTTTGTTTGTTTGTTTTTAATCATTGAAAATGAGCTTTTATTTGTAAGATTAGTTGATATTTTAAAATAGGCCCCTTACATATCACAAATAATAACTTATCTTTCAGCCTAGAAGTATGATTGGTTTAACTTTAAAAAGATTAGAGTGGTAAGAATAAGTGTTGAGGACTGGGAGGTATGGACAATAGAAATAATGAGACCTGCCTTATGATGATTTAGAATGAGAAGATAAAGATATTTTTCCCTAGTTTGTCTTTAATTACCCATACCTGCAGAGATAAATTGGAAATCTTCCAATTAATCACTGTCAAATACTTACTACCCCATAGCTACTGTAGGTTTTTGTATGTTTTTTCTTTGTCGGGATGTTTAGTATTTTTTTAAAAAATATGTTTTTATTGATTTCAGAGAGGAAGGAAGAGGGAGAAAGAAATAGAAACATCCATGATGAGAGAGAATCATGGATCGGCTGCCTCCTGCAAGTCCCCCACTGGGGATTGAGCCCATAACCTGGGCATGTGCCCTTGACCAGAATCGAACCTGGGACCCTTCAGTCTGCAGGCTGACGCTCTATCCACTGAGCCAAACTGGATATTTAGTATTTTGCTAGTTGAGCTTTTTAATAGATTCTCTAAACCAATTTGCACTTTTAAATCAATGTCTTCTACTATATTCCTGTTTCATAATCTCAGAAACATTTGCTAATGAGAAAGCTGGGCTGTAGTGCAGTGATTTTCCTGTTTTAGAAATCAGAGGACACAAAGGGACATGTCAAAGGTCATAAAGTATGTATGACATAGAGAGTTATAAAGATGCACAAATGTTTTATGATTATTTTAATCACCAATTATGTACAAAATTTGTATGCCATATCACACTGGTATGCCACAAGAATTGTTAAAAGATCCAATCCCTGACTACTTAGTCAGGGGCACTGACCTCTTTTCTCTTAAGTTGTCAAATGGGAAAATGACAACAACCAACATAATAATAGCTGTCTGATATGAATGAATCAAAAAGATACCTATATTTTTTGGTGTGCTGCAGAATTTTAGTGGTTAGATTATGTGTGTTATGATATGAAAAAGGTTGAAAATTGCTGAGCTAGATAATAGATAGACAAATAGATGATGCAAGATAGATAGATAGGTAGATGACGATAGATAGATAGATAGATAGATAGATAGATAGATAGATAGATAGATAGATAGATAAGCAGACTTAACCAGGACTAAGATCAATGTCTAAAATATAGGCTGTAATAAATGTCTTCAACTCTTTAATACACTGATTAAATTCAAAGCACTAAACTGAGGTAACATGTTTCCTTGTATAATTTTTGTCATATATATGTATTCTAGTATTTTGACTAAAGAACATTGGCAAAGGCTCTACCTAAAATGTTCTTTTGTTTAAAATCATTCACATAATGTTACAGTCAGTTCTGATATCCTTTTTGTTTCCCCTAAGGGAAAAATAAAACCTTTCTTATAACTTAATAACCATTTAAGCAGAAGGTGAATGATTAGAGGAACTTAAGCTAAAGGAGCCAGTCAAATTTCAGAATCTCTCCTAGCTTTCACATGCCGAAAGTGAAACCCAATGCATCATAACTAGGGAAAAAAGAATGCTTTTGCTAAATGACATGGACTGGAGTGAATCACAGTTCCATTGTTTCCTTGCTGTAAGCCCATGGAAATGCAGTAAATCTCCCATTCACTGTCCTCATATGGACATTATAGGGATAACAAGATCTCCTTCCAATATCTGTTAGAATAGTATTACTGAGATTGGCAGGTAAGTACCAATTTTCAGACATGTTCTTTATTCTTAACAGCACGGTCTCTCTATTTAATCAATCTCATCCTGAGAATTGACTTTATGTAAAGCCCTAGTGTGAGAAAGACATAGGCAAGTACTCAAAATCATCAATTTTATGTGTATTTCAGAGATTCAAACATGAAATATTTGATAAGCATTCTATTGGAGAACAATGATCTTTATATCATAGAAGTCAAAGGACACAATTCATATAGTTAGGATATACTTGACATAAGAATATGAGGACACTGTTGCAAAATATCACTGCTAGAAAATATGTAGTTATTAAAGACATCGATAAGCTTGGGAAAATATTGGGTTCTAGGCCATAGCTGGTAAAAGTTAAAAGGCTTTTTGTGCCAAGCCAGCTCAGCCAAGGGTTTGAATGCCTGAGTGAGGGCAGCAAAAGGATGAAGAAATGACAGACAAAGAGAATAAGCTGGGTCTAAGTGGATCTTCCTGTGCTTGGCTGAGGCCACAGAGAGAAATCCAGAGGCAAGCTGAGCCTTTATTTTATAGTCAGAGGTAAACAATGTAGTGGTCACCATAGTTACAATGTTCTTGTGAGTTTCACTTATTTTGGCAGCACTTACAGTATCTCCCTCAGCCCATTAGCTTCCCAGATAAGATCTAGGGAGCATCATAAGGTCAAGCCTAATTATGCTAACAGGACTGTGCCCTCTAAGCTGGGGCTTGTTTGTGGCTTTTCCAATAGGTCAGTCTGAGGCTTAACCCTATAGCTGCGCCCTACAGCTTTTGACAAAACAAAGAGGCCATGTGGGTAACATAAGTACAGGGCAATGCCTGCAGCATCCCTTCCTAAGGATGCCTGCAATTTCAATATGGTGATAACAGAATTGATTACATTTACAATTGATTTTTTTTAAAGTATGTATATTTTTCATTCTGAAATGTTTTATTTGTTTTTAAAATTTAATTTATTGGGTGACATTGGTTCACAAAAGCATACCCGTTTTAAGTGTACAATTCAATAAAACATCATCTGCATAGTATATCATGTGCCCATTGCCCCCCATTTACTCCCCAACACCCCTTTCTCTTTGGCTAATGTCACACTGTTGTCTGTATTATTTTGTTCATTAGATTCCACATATAAGTGAAAGATATGGCATTTGTATTTCTCTGGCTTATTTAACTTTGCATAATAATCTTCAAGTTCATTCAGGCTGTTGAAAAGCTATTTCCTTTTTTTTTTTTTTTTTTTAACAGCAGAGTAGTACTTCATTGTTTTGATTGCTTTAAACGCTGCTTCATTATTGTGACAAATTGTATCTATCACATTTTATTTGGCTGTTGGAAGAATATATGAAACAATATTTTTTCCTTTCTTTGAAATATATAATTATTGATTTCAGAGAAAGAAAGGGAGAGGGAGAGATAGAAACAATAATGAGAGAGAATCATTGATTGGCTGCCTCCTGCGTGCCCCCTACTGTGGATAGAGCCCACAACCCCTGGCATGTGCCCTGACTGGGTATCAGACTGTGAACTCCTGGTTCATCTAGTTCATAGGTCAACACTCAACCACTGAGCTACACCAGCCAGGCTGAAATAATATTTTTTCAATGTTTCCCCAAAATACTCATCAATTAATTAAATAGATTTTAAGAATATCACACTAATAAATGCAAATACTAAGAAATGAAATTACTTTTGCTGCTAGTGTGTTCATCTCTTTAAATTCTATCTTTTTTTTTTTTCCTTTAATCTCTCTAATCACTCACACTTTAGCTAAGGTTCTAAAAGTTAAAATTGCCCTCAAGGACAATTCACTTTAAGGTCATGCCCAACGAGCTCCAGTCACTTAGGAGATGTCAATTATGTTCTTTACAATTTTCTTTTAAAGATTTGACTAGCACCACAAATATGCAAATTATGTGTTTAGTTGTAGAATTAAAACGATACTAGTGAGAATGTTTGCTTTTTGAGCAATTATGAATTTTTTTCAACTAGTATCTCTATATTTTATGACCAGCAACTTTTTCAATGTGTACATTTCTGTTAAAGCTCCTATTTACTTAATTTGGTCCTATTTTAGTTCATTTCTTCATTTTATTGATATTTAGATGTTTAAAATATTTTAGAATGTATTACCCCTATCTGACAAATAGTTTCAGTAGGTTTGTTCTAGAATCTCTGTACTTAAGACATATAAATACTATACTACACCAAGTGCCAATCAGTGTGTTGAAGAATTTGTCCTATCATTTGTAATATCATAAAAGGGCTTAGACAAACAAAATTGAAAATATATTCTTGGGAAAAATTAAATGTGGAAACACAGTTAACATTAACATCATATATACCCCAGAAAATAAATGTATCTAGGAAAAGTTATGCTGAGATAGATATCTATTTACCATAGCAACTAACTCATAGGAGCCTACCTAGCTAGAATTACAGACTATATCTCAAATATCATTTATCTCTTTGAGGAAATTTACTAATTTCTCAGATATAATACTTTGAAGAAAGCAATAAACTTATGATAATGCACATTGCATAAAACACAATGGAACACAAGTAGTAAAATACTCATGATTGCAGATAAAGCAAATTCTAAATGAAAAACAACATTGTTACTAGTCATTCGGGCTGTGCTTATACTACACTCAAATAAATCAACCAATGTATTATAAAATAATAAAACAATTTGATTTCCATTTGTCTATGTTGTTATTTTATTAACTGAATTGACTGTTTTTGGTCTGAATCAATTTATTTTTTTTGCTGTTGGGTAGAAACATTCTTAATGTTGGGTATGGGCATTAAATGGCAAAACAAACAACAAAACTGAGAAGAAAAATTACTGCAGCACAGATTTTAAGAAACATATTTTCCTGTTCACTGATCTCCTTTTATCTTCTGCCCATATGTTTCTGTGTTGCAGTTTTATCTCTTCCACACTTATGGAATACTTTGGCAGGGGAAATGAATTCTGATGAGACAGTCTTGGTGATATTCCAGAAAGTTTTTAAGAAGTTCAGATACCAAACACGGAACCTGTATTGCTATGTGTTGCAGGGATTTAACCTCCACTTGTCAACAGACTGGCGTGTTTGTTTGATAGATAAGTGTGATTTTATGATGCATGTTTGTAATGCTTAGTGATTCAATTGTCTTATTACTTTCTGACAGACTTGACCAAACCATAAGCTCATTTTTCAAAATTCACTGTATTTGGCTAAATGAAGGATTTTTCATGTATGAGGAAGATAAGAAAGCTACATATCATAGTAACATGAGCAAAGAGTACATTTCAAGTACCTATAGGGCCATGTGAAGAGCAGCCATGCAAGTCCAGTCATGTAATACCGGCAGCAGTGATAATACCATTAGCACATTCACCCCTGGATGGCCACAAGAGAAAATCCTGTTCTTTTATTCTCCCAACAAAATGTCTTATGCAAATGACTTGCATATATTACTATGCCAGATAGCTGAAACTTTTCATACAGAATACAGAATTTATCTCCCGTGTCAGAAATCATATATGATTCTGTGTATATAAAATTCTAAAATATGAAACTAATCTATGATGACAAAAACCAAATCATTGGATGCCAGAAAGGCAGGAAATAGGAGATAGTGAAAAGGAGAGATTGCAAAGGGAAAGAAGAAATATTTAGCATGATTATAGTGATTGCTTTGTGGGTGTCTACATAAGTCAAAACATCATATTGCATACTTTAAATATGTGAAGTTTATTATTGACTATTATACATCAAGACAATTCATTTTCTATTTCTATTTATTTTTTAAATATTTAAAATATAGTTGACATACAATATTACATTAGTTTTGGTGTTATGGGGCAACCCATAAGAGATGACCACCAGAGCCAAAGGGTAGAATTTAGGAGCCTTTATTAGCTCACCAGCGACTACTGTTACAGCACCCTGCCGTAGCAAGGACCAAACTGCAGCCCCGACCAGATGTAAAAGTAAGCTTTTATTCACAAAAACCACAAAAACGGTTGGCTAAACACACACAAAGTTCATCGCTCCATTTCTCAACATAGGTCACAGACTCATCCCTTAAAAAGGTCACAGGTTACAGACTTATACCCCTGAAAGGTCACAGGCTCAGACCTTAGAAAGGTTAGGCTCTTCACCCCTGGCTAAACCATGACCTGCTTGTAAAAAAATGTTAAGAGGGAGCTGTGGCCTTTGCAACAGAGCCAGTCCTGGTTCCCAGGTACAGAGGTATTTGCTTTCTAAAACCAGTAAGATCACAATCAATGGGATGTTCACATTATAATCAATAAGGCATTCAATCGAATAGGATGATTTATATAATTCAGAAAATCAAAATAACTTTTCTATTGTTAAGCCAAACAGCAGGGTTAGAGTTCAACTATAGTTTCTACCTGGGATGATTGCTACCATACTTCATTAGGTGTATAACATTGTGATTATAACTTTATACAACATATGAAGTGATCACCCTGAGAAATCTAGTACACATCTGATACCATAAATAGTTATTGCATTATTTCTCTGTCTGACTTATTTAACTCAGTACAATACCTTGTACATTCATCTACATTGTTGCAGATGGCAAGATTTCACTCTTTTTCATAGTTTAGTAATATTCCATTATATACTCTGGACATGTAGGTTGCTTCCATATCTTGGCTATTGTAAATAATGTTGTAATAATGCTACAATTAACATGGGGATGTATGTATATTTTTGAGTTAGTGTTTTGGATTTCTTTGGATAAATACTCAGAAGTAGAATTGCTGGGTCCTTCTGTGTCTCTTTTAAAAGCTCTGTTTTAAAGTTTATTTTGCTTGATATAAGTATTGATACCCTAGGGTTTTTTGTTTGTTTGTTTCCACTTTTAAGAAATATATTTTTTCCATCCCTTTACTTTTAGTCTGTGTGTGTTTTAATATTTTACATTTATTTATTTTATTGATTCCAGAGAAGAAGGAAGAGAGAGAGAGAGAGAGAGAGAGAGAGAGAGAGAGAGAGAGAGAGAGAGAATCAAACCCACAACCTAGGTATGTGCCCTGACCAGGAATCAGAACTGTGATCTTCCAGTGCATACAACACTCCAACTGGGCAGGGCTGTGTGTGTTTTTGATTTGAAGTAGGTCTCTTATAGGCAGCATATGTGTCAGTGTTGTTTTTTTATCCATTGAACCATCATACATTATCTGATTGAAGCATTTAATCCATTTACATTTAACTAATTAGTGGTAGGTATGTAGTTATTGCTGTTTTATTATTCATATTTTTATTTTTAAAAAAATTTCTTTAATAACATTCCTTGTACTACAGGTTTGTTTTTAGCTTTAGCTTTTTCTTGTCTGAGAGAAAATTCTTAAAATTATTTTAAAGTGGTGATTTTTTTTCATTTTCTGATCAATGATGGCAACAGCCACAAATGGATTTTTTTCTGTTTTCACTTGTGTTTTATTTGTATGTCCAGTGTATTCTTTTTTAAAAAAAATATATATATATTTTATTGATATTTTACAGAGAGGAAGGGAGAGGTATAGAATGTTAGAAACATCAATGAGAGAGAAACATCGACCAGCTGCCTCCTGCACACCTCCTACTGGAGATGTGCCCGCAACCAAGGTACATGCCCTTTACCGGAATCGAACCTGGGACCTTTCAGGCCGCAGGCCGACACTCTATCCACTGAGCCAAACTGGTTTGGCTGTATACTTTTTGTATTGGCCTAATGTGGTCAAAAACTATTTAAAAATAATTTTTAACATGGAAAATAAGACCAGAGGAGAATTATAAAAGCATACTCTGCTTTTCCAGTTTTTGTTTTTTTAAATGCTTGAGTTTACTGCTATCCATCTTGAAATTTCCTGATAAAGGGCAAGCCCATAAAAAGAGTCACCCATGATTTATGGGTGTAACACAGACCAAGCCTAAGACCTCTGCTGAAAATTGAGCTTGTCCATGTGTGGTGACCCAATAAGTGGTTGTCAAGGAGGAGGAGTAAAGATGAGAGAATTATTGGCTAATTCCCTTACAAAATATTTTAAAGTTCTGACATTTTATTTATAATTGTTTCCTTATGATAGTTTAACAAGGCCAATAGAAAAACTCTAGCCTTTGAAAATTAAATGCTATCAACCATGGCTACTTTAGGCACTAAAAAATGTTATCTGTCACTCAATTTATTAAATATGCTTATTGGTTAAGATTATACAATACAGAAACAGAGAAACAGGGGTTGTCTTTATTGACTATATTTATATGTCAGATAGTACTAAAAATCATGATAGCTTTATGGGTGTCAAATTTGAACAAAACACAATTGATATATTTGAATAGCAGAAGTTATGTTCATGACCCCAAAATAATCACATAAGTCCTAAGATCAAATTTTTCAGATGTTGCTACCAAACATTCACATACTAATACTTACCCACATATTGAATTTTTAGTTCCTTATCACAAATAAATCACACTATACTAATAGACTTGACCATATTGCCTTATTTATATAGAATAGATAATGATGCACCTACTGGTGCCAATGAGCTTGTGGTGGAAAATGTCAAAGTAGTGATTTTTAAATTTCAATCAGTAAGTAGTAAGAAGAAAATACAGACTAATAAATAGATTATTAGAGAAATATAAATAAATGGATAACTTCAAAATATATAAATCCAAGAGAAGCACAGGGATGCTGTGTAAGCATACTGGAAGAGCATGTAATCTATATTTAGGGGATCAATAAAAAGCTTGGGACTCCTAAGATAAGAAAGAGATAAACAGGATTTAGTGAGAGGAAAAATAATAACACATAAGACAAGAGGAAACAGCATGTTCATTCAGAGAAGAAAGATTGTCATACTCAACATTTAAATTAAAAAACAAATTCAGTCTTACTGGCATATACTGAAAATTGGCCAAAGATGAAGTTGGCAAATCAAGTAAGAATCAGGTCATAAAGGTCATTTTAAGCTATTTGATCATTTTCAAATTTATGTAAAAATATTGGGAGTCTTTGAAATATTTTCAGAAGCAGTGAAATTTAACAGATAACTAAAATTACTTAATTCCTTAATTGCCTACCTCTCTAGTTTATGGAAAAGACATTATTTAAATATGAGCATCATGAGGTTCCAAACTTTTATGAGAAAAACTAAGGAGCACATAATGAGACAGGTTTAATACCACCTGTCTTTACTGTGCTTTTGGTAATATTCTTGAAAAGGTCTAAGCTATACTGTTCAAAATAAATATATATTTTATCTATGCATATTTATGTTTCCATGTAGTAATATGTATATTCATATAATAAATCACAAGCCCTGGTACAATAGCAAAATATCAAAGAGAAGGAAAGCCAAAAGTCAACATGCCTACTTTGAATTTCCTTTCAAGAAACTACTTTAAATATAATTGAAAATAATTCTTTTTGATTTCCTTAATCTATCTCCAAATCAAAATTTAGCTCTGACCTCATTTCATTCTCCACTCCTTAAAGCAGTCATCTCATGTCCTTTGATCTCAGGATACTTATGAAACTATGTGTATATTTCTTAAACATTTATCATAGATATGAAAGTGCTCTAAATATGATCATATGAAATTAAAATGACACTTTACAGAAAGTTATACAAATGCAGAGACACAAATACTCTGTTTTTTTTTTTTTTATTGGTTCATATTTCTTCTTGTTTTTCTCTTTCCAGAATAGATCTTTAAGAAATATATAGATACTAGAGGCCTGGTACAGGAATTCGTGCGTGCATGGGGTCCCTAGGCCTGGCCAGCTATCAGGGCAGATCAGGGCCAGGCCAATCGGGGCCTGCTGGATGGGGGGAAGGATGTAGGGAGGGACCATGGACCAATAGGGGCCTGCCAGCCAGGGGGAAGGGTCAGGACGTGGGAGGTTGGCTGCTGGCCCCAAGGAGGGAGCTGGCCCTCAGCCTCCCTGAGAAAGTGATCGCTTCCGCCACCACCCATCTCAGTTCCCTGTCCCAGCCTGGGGCCCAAAGGCCCTGGCAGGGTTGGGAGAGGAGGCGATGGTCACCAGGCCAGACACACTGACTACCAGGGGGCAGCTCCTGCATTGAGCATCTGCCCCCTGGTGGTCAGTGTGCATCATAGCGACTGGTCAACTGATCATTCAGGTTGTTCGATTGTAATGGTCGCTTAGGCTTTTATATATAGAGATAACCATGGCCGTTTTGTAAATGACATTTTGGAAGATTTTAATCACACACTCAGTCTTCTGTGCTGCTCTTAGGCTATATTTTTAGCTCAAATAATGTAACTTGATATTTTTTCTTAATAAAAAATATTCAAAAAGATTAAAAAATAATTTAAGAGCAGGTAGAGAATTCACAGTGATTGTCGGTTGTGCCTACTTACAAGTTTCTAAAAACTACAACATCTCATGGAATGTAATAATTCCCATATTTAATTCAATAATTTGCTCTGTACAGTCAGTGAAATATAAGCAAAGAACCTCAAAATCTAGAAAGGAATGGAAGGATTGAAAATACCGGCCGCCGGAACTGGTTTGGTTCAGTGGATAGAACGTCGGCCTGAGGACTGAAAGGTCCCAGGTTCGATTCCGGTCAAGGGCATGTACCTGGGTTGCGGGCACATCCCCAGTAGGAGATGTGCAGGAGGCAGCTGATCAATGTTTCTCTTTCATCGATGTTTCTAACTCTCTATCTCTCTCGCTTCCTCTCTGTAAAAAATCAATAAAATATATTAAAAAAAAAAAAAGAAAGAAACTACCAGCCACCCTAAGGCCATCTGGAGATCACTAGTAACATAAAGCTTTGATTTTTTTTTTTAAGGCAAATGTCTTTACTTCAGAATTTTAATGTTTTCATGGACACCACACAGGTTAAGGTACAGATACCAAACCAAATAAACCAATCAACTGAGATATGAAAGCAATCCCTTAGTGAGAGGATGAAATAGGAAAAAAAGACTTTTCTTAAAGTTGTATTCATCAGCAATACTAAACTAGTTTTTGTTTGTTGGTTTTTACATCTTCTTTCTCATAAGTTTGTGATCTAAACTCAAGTCACTCAAGTCTTCTGGAAACCCTTCGGCTGAGAATATCTTCTCAGTTGAGAATTCCTAGATTGTTAGTGCACTCAGGCACTTGGGAAAAACAAACACTTATCATCCTTAAAATCTAAAAGAATTTCTCAGATGATTTTTTTTTTAATCAGAAAATATATGGTGTGTTTTTAAAAATAAGTGTTGCAAATCGAGAACAGAAACAAAAACAATAGAATGAGATATACATACACTAAAATAATTAAATATTAGAATTACCAAACACGGAAAATAAAATAAATGTTTATGTATTGACAGAATTAGAAGTGACATTAATAGAGACATTAAGAATCAGGTTATAAAGTCTGACTAGGCAAATTGCTGCAGGTGTGTTAGGGGTCAAGGACCCAGGGGTCTGCAACTCACTGTGGATTCTTGACTTCTGGCAGGAAATAATTCAGCTGCTAGCCAGCATCGAGTTTAAAGTGACGAGTTTATTAGTAAAGCAATGGGACAGAGAGTGGCTACTTCACAGGCAGAGCAGCCCCTCCCTGGTGGGACTTACTTCTTTTATTGAGGCTCATTTAATTGAGGGGTAGGGTGTTCAATAAGAGGGAGGAATATTCAGGATTTTTCTGGGAAAGTGATGGAGACCTTTTGGAAGAGCCCTTTCAGCCACTTTATGTCCTTATATGAGCGTTCTGTTTTCCACCGTGTGGCTTGGGGTGCATCATTTAGTATGCTACTGTGAGCGTAAAATAAGGCTATGGGTTGCCATAAGGTGAAATTAGTCATTATGTTGGATTGGGCTAGTCTACACTTGTTTAAAGTCATATGGGGGCTGATCTTTCTGTACCCTTGATAGTTCCTGTAGCCTTCATCGGTTACAGCCATTCATCACACACTCTAGCTCAAAATTGTCACCTAAAAACTACTGGTCCTGCCTATAGGTGACACCAGTCATGGAGCTGCACTGCTGTGGCACCTAAAACCCTGAGGAAAATACATCATTCTGGAGAGAAGAGTTAAAATAAAGAGATCCGGTGATCTCTATGTACGGAACTCCCATTGTTTTTTCTCTTATTTTTTTTCTTGGTTGGGGCCCAGATGGTGCCCCCAGTCATGTGGTACTATGCTGATTAAAACTCTGAGAGAAACCCATTTTTCAAACCAGGGGACCAGGAAAAGCAGCCTCTTGGAGTCAGAGAGTGTGTGCAAAGCAGATCTTCTAATGCAAACCAAAACAAGTTCAGCTTACCCCTGAGCTATGCATATACAAACAAACCCAAAGCTGCCTGGCTAAAGCTTTGAAACAGAAGCTTACCTGTGAACCACTGCCCAAGAAGCTGAAACAGGACTCTCAATCTGTACCTAAGGGTAGATTGTCTATGAAAACAAAAGACTCACCATTATCCAAAGATTTTAACTAGACTCAGACTCTTTACAACATACTACAAATATCTAAGACAGAACCCCAAATTCACTAACATACAGAGAATCAGAAAAATGTTTAAGGGAAAAGATTATCGATAGATGCCAATGCTGAGATGTTCCAGATGTTGGAAATATCAGACTAAAGTGTTATAACCATGCTTCATGAGGGAAAAATATACCCTTAAAAGAAAGGTAAGATAGAAATTCTTAGAAAATAAATAGAAACTATCAAATAAAACAAATGGAAATGTAACAAATATCTGTAATACCTTTCATTACACAGAAAAATTAAAAAAAACCTAAATAAATAATGATATATATTGTAATAATGACTAGAGGCCCGGTGCACAAAAATTTGAGCACTCAGGGGGAAGGGGGGGGTCCCTCAGCCCGGCCTGTGCCCTCTCGCAGTCTGGGACCCCTCAGGAGATAACGACTTGCTGGCTTAGGCCTGCTCCCGGGTGGCAGAGGGCAGACCCAATCCCTAGGTACAGCCCCTGGTCAGGCTCAGAGCAGGGCTGATTGGGGAGTTGGGGCGCTGCCCCTGTCATGCACAGAGCAGGGCGGATCGGGAGGTTGCGATGCCACCCTCAGTCATGCTCAGGGTAGGGCTGATTGGGAGGTTGGGGCACCACCCCCTGTCACACTCAAGGCAGGGTCGATGGGCAGGTTGCGACGCCACCCCCTGTCATGCACAGAGCAGGGCCAATCAGGGGGTTGGGGCGCTGTCCCCTGTCACTCACAGAGCAGGGCCCATCAGGGGGGTTGGGGCTCTGTACCCTGTCACGCACAGAGCAGGGTCAATCAGGGGGTTGGGGAGCTCTCCCCTGTCACGCACAGAGTAGGGCCGATAGGGGAGTTGGGGCACCGTCCCCTGTCAAACACAGAGCACTGCTGATCAGGGGGTTGGGGCGCCTTCCCCTGTCACGAACAGAGCAGGGCCAATAGGGAGGTTGTGACCCCGCCCCCTGTCACACACAGAGCCGCAGGGCTATCAGGGGGTTTGGGCGCTGCCCCCTGTCACGCTGATCCCGGTGCCAGGAGGCCTCGCAGTTCCGCTGATCCCGGTGCTGGGAGGCATATTACCCTTTTACTATATAGGGTAGAGGCCTGGTGCATGGGTGGGGGCCAGCTGATTTGCCCTGAAGGGTGCCCTGGATCAGGGTGGGGGTCCCCACTGGGGCACCTGGCCATCCTGAATGAGGGGATGATGGCTGTTTGTAGCTGGTCACACACCCTTCAGGGTGGGGGTCCCCAATGGGTTGCCTGGCCAGTCTGGGTGAGGGGCTGAGGGCTGTTTTCAGGGTGACGGAAGCTCCCAACCTCTCCTTTTTTTCTTTTTTTTTTTTTTAATTCTGGGCCAGCTTTAGCTCTGAGGATCCAGCTCTTAGGCCTCCGCTGCTGAAAGCAGGTTTCTGGCCTTTGTTTACCTTCTGTATTTGAAACAATGTTGCAATCCTGCTGGCTGAAGCCCTGCGACTAAAGCAGGTTTCTGGGCGTTTGTTTAGCTTCTATATTTGTAACATACTTGCTTAGAGTTGCAGCTCAGAGGCCTGCAGTGGCAGGCGGGGAACGTTGGAGTCTTCCGTCATTGAAGCAAGCAAGCCTCATGTTCACTTTAAGCTGCCTGGCTGCCGGCCGCCATCTTGGCTGGCAGTTAATTTGCATATTGCCCTGATCAGCCAATGGGAAGGGTAGCGGTCATACACTAATTACCATGTTTCTCTTTTACTAGATAGGATATTCAAGATGCAATTTGTTAAAATAGCAATTCTCCCAAAACTGAAAATGTAAATGATCTAGAAGAGCCAAAATAATTTTTTAAAAGATCAAAATTGGAGGACTTCAACTGATTTCAAGAATCACTCTAAAGTCAGTGCAATCAATAGAATTTGATATTATCAAATAAGTCTATGTATACATCAGTGGAAGTGAATTAGCAATTCAGAAATAGGTACATATTTTTTACTAACAAAATTATATATTTATGTAAAAAGTCAACTTTGGATCTTACCTGACATCATAAATAAAAATGAATTTGAGATGTATTAGTGATGTAATTGTGAGAGCTAAAACAGCAATATTTCTGGAAAGAATCATAGAAGAAAATCTTTGAAACCTTAGACTAGGTGAATATTTCTTATATAACAAGCACAAAACAAACATAATTGATGAACTGGAGTTTATCAGAATTAAAAACAGTTGCTCTTTGTTATACATTGCTAACAAAACAAATAAATGGAAAAATAATTACAATACAAATATCTGTCAAATACTTCCATCTGGGATATGTACAGAATCCTCACAATTTAATAAAAACAACCCAAGTTAAAATTAGAATGTTTAAGTAGACACTTCACAAAAGAAGATATGTGGATGACAAATGAGCACTTGATAAGATGCTTGGCACCATTTATCATCAGGAAAATGCAAATTTAAACCACAATAAGTCTGTCTATATACCCATTAGAGTAGCTAAAATTTTAAAAATACTGACAATAAGAGTTGTTGGTGAAGCTGTGTAATAACAGAAACTCTCATGCACACTGGTGGGAAGGAAAAAAGGTAAAATCATTTTGGCAAAGTTATTGGTTAGAATATAAAGTTAAACATACACCTGCCATACATTCCAGCCATTCCACTTCTAGTCACTTCTTCAAAAGAGCAGTTTGTGGAGCACTTTTCTCCCAGCATTCTTATAAGGCCTATAATATCTTTGTTATGATATAGACAACACAGTTTGGAATAAATATTAAGAGACCATGCCAAGACTTTTGACATTTTCTTCATTAAAAATATTTTTTAATTTAAAAATATGACATTTTAGAATGTCCGAAATTTTCTTTTTAGTTCAGAAATTTTCTTTTGACCTAAAATGTTGGAAAACATATTTTATAGAATAAATTTTGTAAAGCAATATATAGTACAAGAATATAAGAAACTATTTTTACCTATGACATTTAAAAAAATCTTTATTGTTGAAAGTATTACGTCTGTCCCCTTTTTATGAGTTTTATTCTTTTTTTTTTAATATATTTTATTGATTTTTTATAGAGAGGTAGGGAGAGGGATAGAGAGTTAGAAACATCGATGAGAGAGAATCATCGATCAGCTGCCTCCTGCACATCTCCCACTGGGGATATGCCCGCAACCCAGGTACATGCCCCTGACCGGGATCGAACCTGGGACCTCTCAGTCCGCAGGCCGACGCTCTATCCACTGAGCCAAACCGGTTTCGGCGAGTTTTATTCTTAAAATGCACATTAACTATTGTATTTCTACTATTTCCTACAGTGTTGAACATTTGAAAATATGAGATAAAAGTATCAATATTTTGGAGCAAAATATGAGGTCATTAAAAACTTTATTCAAAACTTCAGTATCCTACAAGTTAAATATTCTCTTCCTATCTTAATTTCTTTGCTTCACTAGTTTAGCTTTCTTTTTAAGCAAAGTTTTAATATGGACAATTTCTAATAGACCTTCCAGATACACAGCATCTTGTTAAAAATTCATGCCAGCCAGCATACAAGAAGGTCAGAAAATGCCTTTGAATTTATGCCGTAGTCTTTTCGATAATTCATTCAGGTTTTAAAAGGGAAAATCCTCATTAAGTAAAAGACCCAATGCTTATTAATTTATATGCTTAAGCAAGGGACACCACTAATTCATTTATTAAATATCAAAGATCATATGTTTTCACCCCTTGTCCTGGCTTATTGGTTAATGGCCTTAAGCCAATATAGGTGAAAATAAGGTATGGGGGTGGAGTGGGAGAGAGTCCAGTGACTGAGGTAGGTTTCTCATCTCATTTTTTAGCTTAATGAACTCTGGCACTTCTTTACATTCCTATGCAAAAGTACAGATGATACAATTTAAAGTGACTTTTTTTGTATAACTGTGGATTTTTCAATACTTGAGAAATGTGAGGTCATTACTTAGCTGTAGTGGAGATGATTTACACAAGTGGAGGAAATGAATGTAAGAGAAGCAGTAAATGGACTATGGAATTCCAGATGCAGTGCTCCAGATTTAATATGTGTATACAGGTGATGCATCAAAATTTATTGCTCAAAGCATAGTAACTGGAGCTAATAGGTGTTCAGGGGACAAGAACATAATACAGAGGAGGAAGAGGTTTTTGGTCAAATCAGGTTGAAAAATATTCAGCAAAACATAAAGAGATAGATATATAGATAGATAGATAGATAGATAGATAGATAGATAGATAGATAGATAGATGATAGATAGATAGATAGATAGATAGATAGATAGATAGATAGATAGATAGATAGATGATAGATATGAACAGGTATATACATATGCATGCACATGTTTCCTTCCTGGCTAGTTGGCAGGTTGTGTGCATATTTGTTGTGTGTTTGTTTATTTTGTTGTGTTTATCAGTTAGGTTACTTTCATTGCAAACAAGAGAGAGGCATTGCCTAAATTAAGCGGAGTTGGAATATAATTGAAGTATATCCAATAGCTCAGAGAAGTGACAAGACTTGGCAAATACAGAAGTCAGGATCTGGTAATAAGAATTTATCAAAAATTCTGTCAGAGAACCACCATGAAATTCATAAGCTCTGACTGCCTTTTGCTTAAATGTTTCAGCCTGTGGTTTATTCAGGTTAAGATTTAAAACTATTGAATATAAATTTTACTTGGCCAATTTGAGCTACATATCCACCCCTTTTGTATATTAGGGTTCCTTTTATTTGCAATTCTACCAGGACTTCATATTATAGAGAAATAACTGCAGAAAACAGATTAATGTACTAATAATGTAGAAAACCACAAAAAGATTTTATATTTGTGAATATATAAAAATATCTTATTTCAGTGTTTATGTGTTCTCATTCATTTACTTAAGTCATATATAGTGAAAATCTACTGAAAGGTACAAATACATTTTAAATATTACTATTCTGTTTAGGGTGTTTGCATAACTATAGAGTTTCACTGGCAAAAACTTTGGCTAAATGAGTATAAAAGTAACAGGAAAAAACATCTCATATAACTGAGTATAAAAATTGTTATGGCTTTTGCCATATATTTCTGTTCACCTGATTTATTAGCCTTTTAAAATATTCAGAATTAAATATGTGCAACTGACATGTCTGTAAAGATTATGGTTAATTCTTTTTATAATCACACCTCAGGCATTTTATGAGCACTGGATGACTTAAAATCTGATGTGGGATATAGATCTTCCACTCATGCAATTTGATTATGGTCAGGAGGTCCTGAGCCATGGAAAGAACATCTATTTCCTGCTTAGTTTACTAAGGCAATATTTATATATAGTTATCTACAATTCAAAAGATTTTAAAAGGGAAATGCCAAAGCTTATTTCTCTTTCACAGCATGTTTACAGGCTCCAAAGATAAATGGAAGTCATTAAGAAGTTATACTCAACAATCTTATATTTCATTCACTCAAAGAAAGAAGAACTTGCTTAAGGCCATAATTTCTAAAGCTAGTCATGTGACAGACTAATACATTCTGATAGAAATTAAAGCTCTCTATCAGCTGTTAAATACAAACTTGTAAGATTGCATAAGGTGTACTTTTTATCTTTTATACACACACATACATTACTTCTAGTTGAAGTTCAGTAGTTCAGACTTAATTGCTTATAATTTTAAAATTGACAATATGTATTACATTTTTATTGCAACCCAGAAAATACACTTCTACAATTTTATACTCTCTGTGATCTTTTGAAATAAAATATAGAAGGAGAATGGTCATAAACATACAAATTGGCAACTATTTTCTTAAAAAACACACACAAAAAACAACTGCCATATTAGAAGATTAGAAGCCCTTGTGATTTTATTTCTCATATTAAATAGTTTCATAATCCTGAGCAAAATTGCTTGCTCCTTTGAACAGTGTGTTAAATAAATGTTAGAGTCATAAAAAAGCTAGAAGGAAGGATCGTCCAAATGGTCAGCACACTGCCAGCAACCAACCTGAACTATTTCTCAAAGGAAGTCACTCTATATCTTTGGTTGAAAACTTCGAGCTATAAGAGAGGTCCCTTCCTTAAGGACAGGATACTCATTGCATTGAAATATGAAACTTGATTTGAGGTTAGATATTAGCCTAACACATCTTTTCTTCTAGTTGTGTTCATTGCATTCACATGAAAAGCCTTCAAACATCCTCTGGCATGACAGCCCTTTACATATTCGAGGATGATTGTCATTGGTGACTGTCATGGATTCTCACACTATTTTCCAAGTTAAAAAATTCTGGCTCATTGAATTCTTGTTTTTTATATCACCACACTTCAAAATCTTTCCTTGTCCTCTTCATTCTTTTTGATAAACTCTTTTATAACAATACCTTAAGAAATTGACATCTACCAAGTCCAATATGATTTGAGCAGAGTGAGAGCAACACATATTCTAATATAGTGACTACTCTTTTAATGCAGCTAAACTTACGTTAGGGAAGGTGGTTTTGTTTTAATAGCCACAACACTCCAATGTTCACATTGAACATGCAAACTGCTAAAGTCCCACATCTTTTAACACATAAATTGCTAAACCACAAGATTATTAGTTTAATCAGGTAGAAATCAAACTGCTCTTATTATCATGTAGTACTCTTCTTTTTCACTTTTTAAAATCTTCCTGCAATATGATCAAGACTTGTTGAATGCCTTGTTAAAATCAGCATTCAACCTTTCTTGTCTTGATATTAGTCTGCAAATTGTATCAGAAAATAAAGTAAAATTGGACCTTAGTATTAAACAACTAGAGGTCTGGTACATGAGATTCGTGCATTCAGGGGGGGTCCCTCAGCCCGGCCTATGCCCTCTCCCAGTCCAGGAGCCCTTGGGGGAAGTCTGACTGTGTTAGTGCTGCCTGCCGCGGAGGCGGGAGAGGCTCCTGCCACTGCCACTGTGCTTGCCAGCTGTCAGCTCGGCTTCTGGATGAGCAGTGCTCCCGCTGTGGGAGCACACTGACCACCAGGGGACAGCTTCTGAATTGAGTGTCTGCCCCTGGTGGTCAGTGCTGGTCATTCAGCAGTTTGGTCAATTTGCATATTAGCCTTTTATTATATAGGATTGTGCCCGCAAACAATATATTAGATAATCTTCTCTATTAAATGTGTTCTTCCTGGAGCAGGTTCTCACCTAGGCATTTAAAGAACATACTTATGCCTAGGCCCCACCCAGATCAACTGAATCTGAGTCCACCCAGATCAACTGAATCTGAGTCTATGCCAGGGGGCCCTGAGCATAATATATATTAAAAACTCCCCAGGTAATTCTAGTGATTTCTAGTGATTGCCCAAAGGAAGGCATAATACTTTGGTTGTATAAGTTGATTTTAGCTGAATTTCAAATTATATGGTACACTGATTTTAATAATTATTAATTGAATAATTAAATGTTATTAATTGAATGATATTGAATCATTATCTTTTTAATTATAAAATTATATTACACTAAATATAATTTATAAATTGGGTGCCTCAGTTTGGCATTAGCATTTATTTAACACTTTTTTGTAACATTTGCTAATAGCCCTATTTAAAAACAAAATACATTCAAAACCAGAGTTCTGGCAGACTGAAGAATGTAGAAAAAATATTTTTGACTTTTTTTTGTTTGAAGTTTTACATATGCCTCCTTTTTCCTCAATTGAGCCCCTCCCCCTCCCCCCCCCCCCGCTCCCCAGCAGCTCCCAATCCTGAGGGCAAGCCCCACCACCCCAGTTTCTGTGTCCATTGGTTATGCTAATATGCATGCATACAAAAGTCCTTTTGTTGATCTCTAATCCCCTTCCCCTGCCATTTGTATATCACATGATCTCACTCATATGTGGGATATACTGGCCAAAATAAACTGATGTAGAAAGAATTTTAAAACACAGTTTTTTGTTTATTATATTCATAATAATATTTCTACTAGCAGTATGTGGTGCTTGGTTTCTATTTATAAAAGTAATCAACACTTTCTTTTTTTTTTTAAATATATTTTATTGATTTTTTACAGAGAGGAAGGGAGAGAAATAGAGAGTTAGAAACATCGATGAGAGAGAAACATCGATCAGCTGCCTCCTGCACATCTCCTACTGGGGATATGCCCGCAACCCAGGTACATGCCCTTGACCGGAATCGAACCTGGGACCTTTCAGTCCGCAGGCTGACGCTCTATCCACTGAGCCAAACCGGTTTCGGCAACACTTTCTTTTTAAAATACATTCTTTATTGATTTCAGAGAGGAAGGGAGAGGAAGAGAGAGGTAAAAGCATCAATAATGAGAGAGAATCACTGATGGGCTGCCTCCCACACTCCGCACACCTGGAATAGTGGCCACAACCCAAGCATGTGCCCTGATGGGGAATCGAACCATGACCTCCTGGTTCATAAGTTGATGTTCAACCACTGAGCCATGCAGCAGGGCAACACTTTCTTTTTAAAACAAACACTGACAACTGCAGAAATAGCTGAAGTCCTGATAGTTATGCAATGGACTGACCTTTGGGAAAGTCTTTGTTTCTAAAACTCTATCTCTTCTTTTAGAGATATCAGGAGGATATTTTTCAGGTCTTCTATTTTAGGTCTCTTCAAAATTGCACTGTGAGTATTTCTGGAGTAGTACTTAGTGAACTTGAAAGTCATTTATCATCTAGGGCTGGACACAAGGCTTCTGAAAAGAGCTTAGTGTCTCATCTCCTGTGTTGGGTTTCAATAACTGTGATCATCAGATTTTAGCTCAACAAATCAAACATTGATTCTAGTCTTGTCCCATTTCAATGAATTTCTCAATTGTTTCATTTCTTTAAAAGAGTTAAATCAGGATGGAAATTGCATAATTCTACTTTAATTTTCATTATCTTTCCCAAATTGCAGGTTTGTGTTTTCTTATATTCACACCCAGCATTATATGTGAAAGCTCTGTTGATCTTTTTTGTATTATTTTAAAATTTTACTGTATTTTAGAATTTAGTATATTATAATTTTATGTCACTATTTTAAATAGGACCTTTTAAATAAATCACTTCTGTATATATTTTCTTTTTTCTTCAGCCTTAATTATTAATTTTTCATAGCATTTAAGAGATGGAAAAAAGTTTAGACCTTAAATCTTATTTTGGAGATCATCCTATCAATATTCTTAATTTGCAGATAAAACATGTGAGAGCTAAGGAAATAGTTGTAAATAAAAGCTATTTGTCCCACACTTAATATTAAGGCAATATTACGCATTTCCTTAAGTGCTTTAATTTTATTTTTACACCATGAAAATCATACAAAGTAGCTATTATTTTAATCCCTGTTTTATGGATAAAAACATAAAATGTGGCTCAGGTCAACAGCTAGTAGTTGTCATGTTTAGGATTTGAAACCTACTCTGTCATTCTGTAACTTCAACTCAAAACTACTGGAGTTGCTTCCACCTTGTGGGAACCACACCAGAGTCCCCAAATAGGCAAGGCTAATTAGAGTGTGGAGGCCTTGTTGATAGCATGCCGGATGGCCAAGGCCATTCTGAACTTGGGAATCTTAATCAGAAATGCCCAAGGACTACACAGCTGCAGCGATCTCATGGTACGCTGTGACCTTCTATAGCCAAGTGATTGATGTCATTGTTGGCAACTAACCAGCCAGTGTTCTAGGCAGAGGGATGTGCTGGAGAGGAGAGAAAAGGCAGGCACAAAGGGTGCTGCTAGGAAGTAAGACTAAGAGCTTGTGGAGATATCAGAGATAGCTACCAGGTGAAGCCAGTATGGGCAGGGGAGACAGGAGAAGCTGCTGAGGCAGAGAGCTCAGGTGCCACACTATGTGAGGTGGTGAGTCTAGGGGCCAGCATGCAGCTGCACAGATAATAACTGTGGGTACAGAGACTGCTACTACTATGTGGGAAAGATATGTACTAGTATTTATGAGCCAGTGTGCAGCTGTCTATATGGGATTGCTGTGGAGAACTGTTTTGTCTAATGCTCCTATAATAAAGTCTCATTCTTATATACCCACAACTTCTCATGGCTTCTCTGTCTAAGACCCGACATCCAAGTAAGTCCAGCACTGGCAGAAGGGCTTGGACCCAATAGTTAGTAAAATGGGTAGGGTTTGAGAAGGAACCTGCCCTGGTATTTGGTGTAGTCGAGGAGAATTCAGAATATATGGACTCAGAACAACTCAAAGAAACTCAGAATAGCAGAGTTTTGTCAGAGCTCTTGCTCTTTCTGACACACCTCAATAGTAAAAAAATAAACAAACAAACAAAATACAGGAGGTAGCTGAAATAGAACTAGCTAGCAGACCTGCTGTATCCAAGTCTGGCATTATTTATACTATAAACATTACTTTCTTTTTAAAACATATATATATTAGAAGCCCGGTGCACAAAAATGTGTGCACTCGGGTGGGGGAGGTCCCTCAGCCCGGCCTGTGCCCTATTGCAGTCTGGAACCCCTCCCCGGGGGATTGGGCCTAAGCTGGCAATCAGACATCCCTCTGGCAGCCCAGCAGCCCTCAGGGGATGTCCACTTGCCAGCGGGGAGCAGACCTAAGCTGCAGTTGGACATCCTTAGCACTGCTGAGGAGGCAGGAGAGGCTCCCACCACCACCGCTGTACTGGCAGCCATCAGCCTGGCTTGTGGCTGAGCAGAGCTCCCCCATGTGGGAGCACACTGACCAACAGAGGGCAGCTCCTGCATTGAGCATCTGCCCTCTGGTGGTCAGTGTGTGTCATAGTGACCAGTCATTCCCAGTCTTTCTGCTGTTAGGGTCAGTTTGCATATTACCCTTTTACTATATAGGATAGAGGCCTGGTGCATGGGTGGGGGCTGGCTGGTTTGCCCTGAAGGGTGTCCCAGATCAGGGTAGGGGTCCTGCTTGGGTGCCTGGCCAGCCTGAGTGAGGGGCTGGTGGCTGTTTTCAGACTGGCCACACCCCCTTCAGGGTAGAGGTCCCCACTGGCATGCCTGGCCAGTCTGGGTGAGGGGCTGAGGGCCGTTTTCAGACTGGCCTGAGACTGAAGCTCCCAGCCTCTCCTTTTTTTCTTTTTTTTTATTCTGGGATTTATTTACCTTCTATAATTGAAACTCTGTTGCCTTCACTGGCGCTCCCAGCTCTGAGGCCGTGGCTGGCTGAAAGCAGGTATCTGGAGTTTGTTTAACTTCTATAATTGAAACTTTGTTGCTTTTGGAGCTGTTGTTTTCGGAGCTTAGAGCAGGCCGCAGCAGGCGGGGAACCTTGGCTTCCTCCATCACTGGAACAAGCAAGCCTCCTGCTTGCTTCAGCTGTGTGGCTGTCGGCCGCTGTCTTTGTTGGCAGTTAATTTGCATATTGCCCTGATTAGCCAATGGGAAGCGTAGTGGAGGTACGGTTAATTACCCTTTTCGTCTTTTATTAGATAGGAGATATATATATATATATATATATATATATATATATATATATATATATATATATATATATATATATATATTCGGTATGTTATGCATTAATAGTAGCAACAGTTTTTCCAGGTTTTGCAGTGATCTGAACAAAATTATAGAGACATCCAGCACACTCCATTGAAAAATAACTGCGCCCCCCCAAAAAAAAAACAAAAACAAAAACAAAAACCAACAACAGTCAGGTTCTTGACTGTTGTGATGCCTGGCACCATACTTCTTATATTAGCCTCTCTATCATCATCTAGAATGAAAACATTCTAGAACAGGGATGGGCAAACTTTTTGACACGAGGGCCACAATGGGTTCTTAAACTGGACCGGAGCGCCGGAACAAAAGCATGGATGGAGTGTTTGTGTGAACTAATATAAATTCAAAGTAAACATCATTACATAAAAGGGTACGGTCTTTTTTTTTTTTTTTTTTAGTTTTATTCATTTCAAACGTGCCGGATCCGGCCCGCGGGCCGTAGTTTGCCTTGCCCACGGCTGTTCTAGAACAACATCATTAAAAGCAGCTGTAATAAAACACAGTCACTACTGCATATCATAAAGCAGGTACAAGATATTTTACATTCACAGATGTATGATACAGATGTATAAACATTACTTCCTAAATTCAACAGGGAGCTTTATGTATAGCCATGATCGTCTGTTTTGATGTTTTCGCTTATTTCTCATTGTAGTAATTTCTGATTGTGTGCGTGTGCATGTGTGTGTGTGTGTGTGTGTGTGTGTGATCCAACATAGTCATGAATCTGTTGTTACCTACAGCAAAGTTTCTCAACTTCAATTCTATAGACATTTTGTGCTGGATAATTGTTTGTTGGGGCTGTCCTGTGCTTTTCAGGATGTTTAGCAATATTCCAGGCCTTTACTCACTAGAAGCCACTAGTATCCCAAAGTGGTGACAACCATAAATGTCTTCAGACATAGCAAAATGTCATGGGGGAAAGAGGAGGGGCACAATTGCTCCTGGATGAGTACCACTGCTCTAGAGATTTAGGTAGTAGGACCACACCTTTTTCTGTTTCCCAAAAGCTATTTTCTATGCTTCTAAGTCCTTAATTATAGTGTCAACAGCATTCTGTTCTTTGGAGATCACAAAGTTTTAGAAGGCATTAGGAAACCTTTTATTAATGTTATTTATCATATCATTTCCTCTAAATTTTCCCCCATATGAGAAAACTAGATCCTCCAGTTTCTTTCTAATATGTTTAAAAGAGAATTACTATCATGTCAAAATAATTCAAGAATTTATCCTATATTGAGCTTTCTTAAAATGAAATTCCTAGATAAACACTATTACTAAGACACCTTGTCACTTTGCTTAGTTGTCATCTTTAGTAAGAAATCACTGTGGTTGATCAGGCAAATGTAGTATATTCCAAAGTAGAATGCCTTTGATGCCTTTTCCTCCCCCTAACCAAGTGGTTTTTCCCTTTAAGTGAATTTACAAATTATTATACATTATCTTCGTGTAAAAATCTACTTTTCTCTTCTTAGTAGGATTGCTATTCCTAAGCATTGTCTAGCTATCATTATAACAATTTAGATTAATATCCCACACCATATTTGTCTTCTTCACTTTAAGATTTAATACTTATCTCATTATAGAAATATAAAACCATTTAGAAATATAAAGGCATTAGGTTGCATTCTAAATACACAGTGCTTTTTTCCTTAAAAAAGCAGGTATCTACACTACTGTTTTTCTTCTCCTTATTTTACTTGATATACATCATGTTATTTATTATTGAGATTTCTTCATAGTATTCACTTTTCCTCCTGAAAAATATGGTCTCTCCAGACCCCTGAGATATACTTTGTTGTTCAAGAGCTAGTGATTTTATTAGAATAATCATGGTCCAAAACAACCAAATCTTGTTCTTTGATGTCATTTATGCAACCAGCTGTTCATTTCTCTTGTCTTCTTTTCTCTTCCAAAGGTGTGACCTTCAAATGGATGAAAGATGAAAACACCACCTGGACTCCATGCCTTTCAGTTTCCTACATAATACTTGAAAGCCAGTAGTGACAGACTCTAGGTTTTTTAAACTCCAATATTAGCCTCAGGTGTTTTAAATCAGCTGGGTAAAAGGTTAATGACTTTCTAATCCTGGAGGAAATCTCTTGCTTATATCTTAATTGTATGCTCCATCTCCTGATCAACATATTAGCCCAGAGTCCCTTGCCCCTGAAGAGAAAGTACCAATCTCTATATTTGATCTCTTCTCACAAGTATTCTTCAAACCTGGCTAAATTTTTATATTGTCATGTGAAATATGGAACGTTATGTATTCAGAAAAGCCAGACTTGCTTTTGGTAGAAATATCTTTTGGCACTGTAGAGTTTCACTGATACATATTTTTACTTTACCAATATTGTGACACCCTTTGGTCTCCTTCACCTACTGAGTAGCCTTTTTATCAAAGTGTGGCTTCTTGGATTACTTCCCTGTCCTCTCAGAATAAACTGACCCTAAATTTAACACTGTTAACTTTTGTAGTTTCCAGTTTACATTTGTAATACTTTATATTGGAGAGTTTCTGACATAGTAAGAAAAAGTTAAGAATAGCTAACAGGTGTTTGGAGATTATTTTGTTACCAAATTAAGGGGTTCATTTGCCTGCATGCATCAATGCCCAATCAAATGCAAACAGGAAGTAAAGGCTTAGTAATAAAGATAATGGCATTTTGCCCAGAGTCACAGGTGAGCTTGTGCTCAAAGTCCTGACTCTCTGATGGCCCGCATAGAGGCAGGTTATATATGAAAAAATATTACTCATGGTGATTAAGGGAGTTCCAGTCTTGGGCTCTGCTGACTGTTTGGACTCTAATCATTGTGTCAGGTCCAGATGTCAACTAGCATCAGTCCATCTAGTTTCCTGAGAGTGTGGTAGTAGGATTCTTCCCCTTTGATGAACCTGGGGCTGAAATACAACTGAGGTCAAGCTGTTATCTTTCGTTTGATGACACTGTTTCAGTAGTCAACAGGCCTGAAGCTTTGATCTGAAGACAGATGGTGACCAGAATCTGATACCCTAACTGGCTTAATGTTTAAGGAAGGAAGTGGAAGGATTGGAAGGAGAAAGGGTCATGTTAATGAAATGGAGTCTTTACGTAGTTATAATTCCTTACTGCTCTTTACTGCCATTCTTCTTAAAAAAAAATCTTTTAGTTGTTTTTTAGAGAGAAAGGAAGGGAGAGGGATAGAGAAATACAGACATTGATGAGAAAACCATCATCCATGGGCTGCTTCCTGCACACCCCCTACTAGGGATCAATCCAGAAACCCAGGCATGTGCCCTGACTTGGAACTGAACCAGTGATCTCTTAGTTCATGGGTCAACACTCAACCACTGAGCAACACTAGCTGGGCTTACTTCCATTCTTTACAGCTCCTCCAAGAAGTATTTCTTACTTTCCCTCATTCTTTCCTTTATCCATTCTTTCCACACATAATTGTGGAGTGGTAACTATGTTTCCATCACTGTTCTAAATTCTGAGGATTTTGCTGAGAACAGTATGACAAGGAATCTGTTCTCTAGATACTTAGTGTAAGAGGAGGTAGACAGAGGATAAGATAAAATTAAATACAGTCAATAATGAATGCTATGTAGGAAATGAAATAGGGTGATGTAAGGTAGAAAGTAGGAGGGTCCCTGGAAGCTTGAGAATTCTGCCTTGAATAAAACTTAGCCAGTTCTGTCTTTCTCATGACCAATACATAAGTACTAACATGTTAGCCAATAGTGTGCCTTATTCACACATAACCACATCTCCTTAAATAGCAACAAATAACTTCAGTACTTCAAATTGGAGCTGAATCTTATATATGTCTATTTCTTTACTATTCCTGAGAGTTATTTCAGATTTTGGAATAGATATAAAATTCATACAAACCTAAAAATACAGGTAAATATCCCCAAACAAACTTAGGTGTCAGAAAAACACACAAAACATTTTGCCCTCAAGTGGCTACATGCTAATTGTGGGTTTAGGCCAATTTCCCTAATTCTTGAAGCCTTAATTTCCTCAGTGATAAATTACTACAATTCTAAGTATGTCATAGATTTAGAGTGAGTGAAGGTAAAGTGGATATATAACCTATAATACATAGCTTAGTATTCAGCATATGATAAAATATAATAATTAATGAATACTAATATAAGAATATGTACTCACAACTGTAAGCCTATTTTACCAACTTCTGTATGGGTTATTTCTTATTTTTATCTATTTGTGTTGTTACTACTTTGGTCTAGAAAATTTTCAGGACAGAAATATTCACTTGTGGTAACAATAGGAGCTTGATTTTTCTAGCATAGTCCCAGATTCATAAATTTAATTTCATCTTTAAACTATCAAGTCTGGCTTAGATTCTCTTCTGTGTGTGTGTTTTGTTTTGTTTTTGAAAAAAAATATGATTAAATTATAGATACCCCAAGCATATTGTACCCTGTATATTGATAAATAGGCCTTGCTTTTCCTGCTTTTTTGGCTGGCAGTACCATCTTCTGTGCAGATGATTTAGAGGCCAGATGCACAGCAATTTGAGATGTAGATGCCCCCTACTGTGAAGCAATTATTGCCCTAGAGGCTCTTATCCTGCCTGGTTATTATTTTGTTATAAAGCAAACAAACTTTTTACTGTGGAATATAAATCAACCTGGAGCAACAGAATCATTAAGGATGCAAATTTACATAACCATATTGGTAGACATGTTGTAATGGTCTGCATCATAGCATTAATGGCAACAAATAAAGTCTAGGATTTTCTCCAACCACATTCATTATTGATGGAAGCTTATTTGCCAATCCCCATTCTATGTTATTGTTACTCAAAATGCAGAAACTATTCCAGGAAAAGGTTTTAAGAAATGAGCCTAGATAAATCAAGTAAAATATTTAAAATGCTAATAAGAAGTCTTGGAAATTATATGCTAATAAAAAAAGAAGACATATGTAGAGTTTTAGGTAAAAAAAAAAAAATGTATTGAAAGAAGAAGATGGGTTTGAGGTGAAAATGAGTTTGTGGTTTGGCCATCTAACATCTGTTCAAGTCCTATCTCTGAAAATAGAAATATGGGCTAAGGAGATTTTGATTATCTTTTTCTCTAGTGATCACCTAAAAACAAGAAAGTGTGCATAAAATTTGTAGCACCTTTAAATATGTAATCAACTTTACTTACTGTTTTAGCTAAATACTGTATATTTTAAAGGGTTCGAGGAAGTCTGCATTTCCCTTTAATGTATGGATAAACAGAGAGACCACTAAAGAAAAAAATCGATTAAATTTTGATTTTTAAAGAAGTCCATATTTGTAAAACTTCAAGTTAGATTAAAGGTGAAAGAGGGCTTTGAAATTATAGATTAGATTGGTGAACACAGAAATTTATTTTGTAACATAGCATATAATTATGTTTTTATTTCCTGCTTCTCATGAGAGAATCAAAGCTTCTAGTGAAGGAAGAGGTTTTCTTCCAAAAGATTCATTTTATAATAGATGCCATAAATTCAGATTTCTAAACTTATTTTATCTAAAGGGCAAGGCATTATTTTCATGAGTGATATATACAAAACTCCTAAAATAAAAAAAGTTTATAGTTTTGGATACAAATATTAGAATAATTATGAAATAAAAGAGCCAACATCAGCAAAGTCACTTTTTTAATTTATTTAATATCAATAAGACAGCACACGAAGGATTCTTAAGCATAAGTTAACAACTTGCTTCTCTGGTGATCATTCATCATGAGGAAAAGCAAAGGGGGTGGGATCAGTAAGGAAATAATGAAGAAAATATTTCTAAGCATTTTCATTTATCAGCTACATTTCCTGCTGATCAAGCTGGCTGTTATGAATGGCTAATGAGAAGAAAATGAAGCTTGAAGTGCAAGAAAACATTTTTTAAAGGTTTGTCTTCTCTTCATTAGACTGTACCATGGGAGTATAAAAATAGAGGAGAAAAAAACTGAACATCTTTTTAGCTTCAAATGGC
The DNA here is from genome assembly GCF_014108235.1 of Myotis myotis. NCBI lineage: Eukaryota > Metazoa > Chordata > Mammalia > Chiroptera > Vespertilionidae > Myotis > Myotis myotis. The sequence goes on from NW_023416324.1 coordinate 181,406,075, forward strand.
TTGTTTACTTCAAAAAGAAATAGTACGGGGTCTGGCATGTCATCAGCTTAGAAGCTGCCACTATTTTCTAACAAATAAAAGCTGTGCAAACTAGAACATCAACAACTTTTGTTAGATCTATAAGAAAGTTGGGTCTGAGGCGGACTGTCACCGCCAAAACTGGAGAGACAAGTATCAAGAATCACCATTTTGGCCGAAACCGGTTTGGCTCAGTGGATAGAGCGTCGGCCTGCGGACTGAAAGGTCCCGGGTTCGATTCCGGTCAAGGGCATGTACCTGGGTTGCGGGCACATCCCCAGTGGGAGATGTGCAGGAGGCAGCTGATCGATGTTTCTCTCTCATCGGTGTTTCTAACTCTCTATCTTGCTCCCTTCCTCTCTGTAAAAAATCAATAAAAAATATATTTAAAAAAAAAAAGAATTACCATTTTGAGGAGAACAAACTCTTGAGCTGAAATCTCTATGGGAACCAGTGCTGGGGTAAGGAATACTAAGCTGTAGTTGACTGACAATTGCTGGAAAGTCTTTGTGGATAAACTGGAGAGTTAAAAGCTTCAAAGAGACTTAGCCATTGGGGACACCACACTCTTTTCTGAGTTTTACCTCCTGGAGATTATCAGTCCTCATAGTAAATATAAAATAAAGATCCCCTTGTAATTCCAGAACCTCCTTTTTTTTTTTTTTTTTTTTTCTTAACAAGGTCTGCTCATAGGAAAAACAAGTGTAACCTGATGTTTTACCAGAGCCTCAATGACCTGGGAGAACTGAAATAACCAAACCCAGCCAGCTCTAGCTTTCTATATGGAGGAAGGAAAAGACACAATTCCAGCTCACTCTGACCATCCTGTTCCAACTAGGAGGGGAGGAGGAAGAAGAGGGGTGAGAAGCACTTGTGAAGGTCATAGTCTAGAGATACAGGCTCACTAACAGACTGAGACCTGATCATAGGACTATAGAATGCCTTCTCTTCCTCACATATTACTGAAACATTACTAAAAGCCTATTTACATTTCCTTTTACTCAGTCAATCATGCCTAGTTATCAAGAAAAACAACTCCAAGGCATACCAAAAGGCCAAACACATAGTTTAAAGAGAAAGCATCAGCATCAGACTCAAAGGACAGGGACTTAGAATCTTGAAAAGTCAAGAATAAGTAATTTCTGCCCTGACCAGTGTGGCTCGGTGGATAGAGCATTGGCCTGCGGACTGAAGGGTCAAGGGTTCGATTCCGGTCAAGGGCGTGTACCTTGGTTGCTGGCACATCCCAGTAAGGGGTGTGCAGGAGGCAGCTGATCAATGTTTCTAACTCTCTCCCTCTCCCTTCCTCTCTGTAAAAAATCAATAAAATATATTTTAAAAAAAAGTAATTTATCAAACAAAAATTGAAGAATTTTGTTGCCCATAGGCCTGCCTTTCAAGAAATGCTAAAAGAAGTTGTTTTGAGAGAGAGAGAGAAAATGATAAAGGTCAGAACCTTGGATCGATATAAAGAAAGAAAGAATACTGGAAAATAAATAAGTGAAGTTGAAATAAAAAGATACTTTTTAAAATTCTTAATTGATTTAACAGATAACTATTAAAAATAATATCAACTATATATAAATATAAATATATAAATATATAATATAATATATATATATATACATATGATATGTATATATATATATATATAGTATGTACATACCAGTACATATATGCTCAGGCATATTTATATATAGGTGAAAATGATCACAAAAATACAAAAGATGGGAGAAAGAAATTAGGACTATTTTGTTATTATAAGGTATTTATACTGCCTGTGAAGTAGTATAGTGTTACAAATTAGGGAGAAAAAAATTGCTTGCAGAGGACATGATGGTCTAGATAAAAATAAAAAATCTGAAAGAATCAACAAAAACACTCCTGGAACTAATAAGTTATTATATCAATTTTGCAGAATACATAGTTAATATACAGTAATCAATTGCTTTCATATATAACAAGAATGAATAAGTGAATTTTGAAATGAAAAGTAAAATTTGCATTAGCAGCCCCCAAATCAAATACTTAGTCATAAATCTATCAATAGTAGATCTATATGTGGGAACCTACAAAACTCGGAGAAACAAAATCAAAGAAGAAATACATAAGTGGAAAGATAGTCCACATTCATAGATAAGATGTCAATTGTCAATTGTCAAAATATCAGTTCTTCCCAACTTGATTGCTAGTTTCAATGCAATCACAATCTAAATCACAGCCAATTACATTGTGGATATTGACATACCTATTCTAAAGTTTATATGGAGAGACAAAATAGGCAAGATATCCAACAAGATATTGCAGGACTAAAGTTAAGTTCAAGGTCTGGCACTATTTGACATCAAGACTAACTATAGAGCTATAACAACCAAGACAGTGTGATATTGGCAAAACAAAGACAAATAAATCAATGGAACAGAATAGAGAGACCAAAAATAGATTCCTATGAGTATACTTGATTAATCTTTGAAGAAAGAGCAAAGGCAATACAATGGAGCAAAACCAGTTTTTTCTAACAATAGTACTGGAAGAACTGGACAGTCACAGGCAAAAACAGTTAATCACAGACCTTAAATTCTGCACAAAAATAAACTCAAAATGAATTACAAACTTGAATGTAAAACTATAAAATTCTTAGAACATCCTATATAATAAAAGCCTAATATGCAAATTGTCCCCTCAATTGGAGTTCTCCTGGGAGTTTGACCAGTCACTATGACACACACTGATCTTAGTGTTCCTTAGGGTCTTCATTTCCTTACTAAATTTCCCATTGTCATGTAAAAATTATATTAAATAAATTCACATGTTTTTCTACTATTCATTTGTTTTTGTCAGTTAAATTTTCAGACCCAGACATATACCTTACACATGGAAGAAACATATATTATGGGAAGAAGAGAATATGTGCCAAAAAATAATTCAAAATTAACCAAGTGGTTTTGAAAATAATATTAAATTTAATTCTATTCACAAATTATGGCTGCATCCTATAAATGTACTTCTTTATGGTAGAATATTTAATTACCTGATAAACTGTAATGGCTACTCTGCTGCAATAATCAAGTCAATAATCTGCAATTTTTAAATTCCCTAAATGTGCATTAAAAGGATACACTATAACAGCTCCAAGAATTTTTGGTCTATTGGACCACTGACCTGAAATTTACAAAGTTGTTAAATACGTATTTACTTGATAGGCTGGAAAAGCTTTCGCACCGAGTCACTGATCTGTTTCTTCAAAGTGCTTGAGCATATTCACATGAAAGATCATGTTTTTTCTCTTTGCTTTTACACAGCTATCAGTATACAGTACTTTTAGAGCAGAAGGATCTTGTCCTATTTTTTTCAGTAATGTGTGTAACAAATATTAATATAAGTTGTTTTTTTAAAACATATATTTTATTGATTTTTTTTACAAAGAGGAAGGGAGAAGGAGAGGGTTAGAGAGTTTGAAACATTGATGAGAGAGAAACATTGATTCAGTTGCTTCCTGCACACTTTCTACTGGGGATGTGCCCACAACCAAGGTACATGCCCTTGACCGGAATTGAACCTGGGACCCTTCAGTCCTCAGGCCAACGCTCTATCCACTGAGCCAAACCGATCAGGGCTTAATATAAGTTTTAATGGGCCCAGTGGATATATTATTATACTAGTAGGAAACTATCTTCATATATATATATACATATATATATACATATATATATATATATATATATAAATATATATATATATATATATATATATATATATATATATATTATGCAAAGTGTCCCCACGGGAGTTCAACCAGAAGCCTGGAAGTTTTATTACTCACTATGATGTGTGCTGACCACCAAGGGGTGGCACGGAATGAAGGAAGGCTCCAGCCAGGGGCCAGCAGCCAGAGAACGGAGGCCCTGATCAGCCTTGATTGCTGGCCAGGCCTAGGGACCCTACCCATGCACAAATCTTGTGCACTGGGTCTCTACTGTTTAAATAAACAAATGCATATTTATGTTATTTGACAAACCATAAATCTTATATTTGGATCCACCTTTGTGTCCCATAGTATTTCACTGCAACATTCTATTCATTCACCCATGTATTAAAACTACTCAGCTAATCAGTAGTCCCAAAACTGCTTAAACAATTGTATACACCCCTGTTCAGGTCCATGAAATTATGTCCAAAAACCTTTTTGGGACATTATTTGTATCTTTATCTCCTATTTAATCATGACTTGTATTTCATATATTTTTGATCTGTCACCTTTGTACTATTTCTTCACCCAGAATCTTTTTTATTTACAGGCCAGGCCTCGTCTTCCTATACAAAGCGCTAAATAATTATTTGCTATACAGTATTTTGCTATGTTAAAAACTTTCAATAAATTAGTTATTGGCAGACTTGGCAGCATTTTTGTTCCTATAATATTAATTTAATTTTCTTCTGTTAAATTATTCAAAATGCCATATCCACATGACACTTAAAATATTATTAATGATGCTATTAAAATAATTATCAATTAATTTAATGATTTAATAATTATTATCATATTAATCTCATCTTTTTATATATTTGTAAATAAAATATGTAGAACTACTTAAAATTTTGATTTCAGCTACAAATAGGTGTGCAAAGGTAAATTATACTAGTTTTACTTTTTTAATTTTTTAAAGAGAATTTTCAACTCGTTAAACTCGATAAAAAACTTGAACTATTCCTAACTCCAATTCGAACTCTGGTGTCTCCATTTTCCCTATACTCTAAAACACTTTAGAAAATGACCAAATGCTAAAAATAATCCATAACACCATATATTTTTGTTGGTTTATTTTTCTTGTTAAAATCACAGGTCACCAATATTTGTTTTGTTTTTAACATTTGTTGAATATTTTTGAAATATGTCTGTAGTTCTCTTTATTGCTTTATTAATTGAATCCATAGTGAGACATATAATAAAGAGAAGTGAGAAAAAAGGTTTCTAAAGTTATTTTGTCAAAAATTTGCATTTGAATGTCTACTAGTATTATCATTATACTGTATATGTAGGAGATTTCATTTGTACTATTTTACACTAAAATTTTGTTCTTGTATTATTATTCAATACCAGTTAATGGAATTATTATTATTATTATTATTATTATTATTATTATTATTATTGGTTAATCCTTACCCAAAGATATTTTTTCCATTTATTTTTAGAGAGAGTGGAAGAGGGGGAGGGGTGGAGGGGGAGAAAGAGACAGGGAGAATATAGGTGTGATAGAGAGAGACATCGTTTGGTTGCCTCCCTCACACACCAGGGATAGAATCTGTAAATCAGGTACTTGCCCTTGACTGGAATCAAACCCATGATCCTTCAGTGCCCAGGCTGACACTCTGCCCAAGCTGACACTTAACCACTGAGCATACTGGCCAGGGCACTAATGGAATTATTTTGACATTCAAACATTTAATGCAGAAAATAATCCAGGTCAATTGAAGATTTTATGTTTTGTCCCTCCCCCCCACCCTGATGGGTTATAGCAGTTTAACATCTGTCACAATTAGGAAGACTTAGGAATCAAATGCATGAGCCAGTTTTAAATAGTGCTTTAAAAATAACAGTGATTTTCAGAATATATAAATAAGTTTAATTAGCTTCTAGATTTCTAAAGGCAGAATTGCTGATCTTTTGAACCCTCTGTTGATAAGCATCTTGAAGCAGGTCAAAATTTGCCACATAATTATTTGGCAATATTCCAGTACATGCATTTTGGAAAAGTATAACACTGACTTTTATTTCTCCTCCTCTGGGTGGTAATAGAACTTGGAATAGTTGAGAACTGTGTTACATTTTTGTCAGCCAGGACCTTCGTGTCTTCTATTTTATTTAAACTCTACTAAAGAAAGTAAAAATGGCCATTCTGTTTCCAGTTGCAAAAATATTTCTACTGGGCATCACATTTATGCAGTTCTTTTTTTTTTCCATTCTTACTACATACTTCCATTTTGATTTTTCAGTTTTTTTCTTTCTTATTCTAGTAGTCATGCTAGAACCCCAGTAATAGAATTAAACAAGGCAGCGTCATCCAAATTATAATCTTAAAAATCAAAATTGCATTTCCATCTATTTCTTTTCTGGTGAATTTAATGGGGGTTAAATTGAATCGGTGGCAGGTCTATCCTCAGATCTGCCCAATATCAGTAGCTGGCCTGCCATACATAAGCAGTTCCCAAAGCTTTAGTGGATTCAGCATAAAAGTAAACTCTTACCTCTAGCCAGAAAAGGATTTTTTTAAGTACTTTGCTATATGCTGATAAAGGAATTCTAAGACTTTAAATCTTGCATTATTTATGTACTACACAGCCCATAAAGAAAATGATCTGCCATAGTAATAAAGATGAGATAATAAATTCTTTAACTTTAAGGTAACAAAATAAAAAGGCAATGACCTTTAGCTAATAATCTCTTGCAAGAAAGGTCAATAACTGACAGGGAAAAAGAAAGGTAAGTTTTAAGTCTATTACAAAAAAAATCTAACTTTGAAAAGGCTTTTATTTTGTCAAATAGAAAATGGGTCTAAAGTTATAGCATTAATAAAGTATGTAGTGTTGCATGCTTAAGTGATCAGATATAAGAATTAATATAGTAAACCGTGATATTGGATATTAAAGACAATTAGAAGCAATAAAAGGTAACAAATTACAAGATAAAAGGAAAACATCTTAAATATCATCTAAAATCGTCTGATTTTTCAGAAAAGGAAAAAAATGTTCGGAAAACAACAGGATTAGGTAACAATTTAGAAAGTTATGGACCTATGTTGAGAAATAAAAACACTCATGTTAAAATAGATTTTTTTCTATATCTCTAGAAACTTTCTGTTTCTAAAATAGTGTAAATATCACAATAAATATGACCAACTTGTTTTTGTTTTAAACGGTTAAAGCCACTTAGAATTTTTGATTGTTTTAAAATTGTTTATCCTCTTAATTAAAGAAAAACTAAACAAAAATACTTTATATGGTCATTTAAATGGAAAGCCATAGCACATGAGCTTCTACATGACCTTAAAAAAAAGACAAGCTTAACTTTCAGTGGCCATATACATTTTATTTTTCTACAAGAAGAATCAACGTTTTTAATCAGATTCATGCATCTTACTTTGTAATTTACATTAAGATCATGTGTATTCACAAAAAAGGCAGTTCTTTTAGCTTGTAATTTCAGTCAAAATTACAATCAGCTAGTAATAAACAAAAAAAGTATATTTATTTCCTTATTTAAGCTTCATTTAAAAGCCTTATTTAAGCTTTATCTACTGTATATTATAATATATACTAGAGGTCTGGTGCACAAAATTTGTACATGTGGGGGGTGGTTCCCTCAGCCTGGCCTGCACCCTCTCGCAATCCGGGACCCCTCGGGTATGTCAAGCAATCAGACATCCCTCTTGCAATCTGGGACTGCTGGCTCCTAACCACTCGCCTGCCTGCCTGCCTGATGCCCCTAACTGCTCGCCTGCCTGCCTGATCACCCCTAACCCCTCTGCCTGCCTGCCTGATTTCCCCTAAAGGCCTCTACCTTGGCCACCGCTGCCACGGCTTCATTCGGAAGGATGTCCAGAATGATGTTCATTTGGCTGTCTGGTCTCATTAGCATATTATACTTTTATTATTATAGACTAGAGGACCAATGCATGAAATTCATGCAAGAGTAGGCCTTCCTTCCCCCAGCTGCCAGCACCAGCTTCCCTCTAGCACCTGGGACTGGGCTTCCCTCTAGCTCCAGCTTTGTCCAGAAGGATGTCTGGAATGACGTCCAGTCTAATTAGCATATTACCCTTTTATTATTATAGATAATATACAAATGTAAGTTATAAGGTAATACCATATATTAAATACATCACCAACAGCAATATTTATAATAACACAATATGCAAATACTTAAAAAAACATTGAGAAATAGATATTAAGCATCTAAAAGGATTTTTTTGAGGATAGATGAACAATAAATTTAGCACAGACTATCATGACAGCTGCCATAGAAAAGGAAAATATTTAGGTTAATATATTTCTCATTGTTTGGTACAGGAAAGTAATATGTCTGCTCAGGAACTGAATTTAAGTGGGAAATTACTAAATGAGTACAAGTTTTAGAATCATTGAAGGACATAATATATGATATTGTTAACATGTTTTTGAGAAGATAGCAATATTTTCAAAATGCTGGGTTGCATGTCTCTTTGAACCTCTGCCTCATAACATATTGGGATCCCTACCAGTTGTCAGCATTGATACAGGTATCAGTGTTTAAAGAGAAAGAAGAAAAGATCACATTAAGTCAGTGACTCCTGAGTTTATTTGCCAGTTATGGAAATGTATACCAGTGAAAAAGTTCACTCAGCAATTCTTTGAGGGGGAAAAACATCAAGATTTTTACTTGACAAAAAAGAAGAAATTTGTTGTGTTTTGCTAGGTTATGCAAAGTATACCTTGCACCTTGGATTGGAAAGAATGAATATATGCTAGCCAGTGGGAAAGGGGGCGGGGAGAGATGAAGAAGGACACATGGGGATAAATGGGGACAGAAGGAGACTTTACTTTGGGCAATGAGTGCAAGATGTTATTGACTGAATGGTACCCCCTCTGGAATTTCTGTGTTGAAGCCTTAACCTCACAATGTGACTTTAGTTGGAAGTTGAACCTTTAAGGAAGTAATAAGGTTAAATGAGGTCCTAGGGTAATGTCCTAACCCAATAGAACTGGTGTATTTATAAGAAGAGGAAGATATACCAAGTTCTCCCTCTCTCTCTCTCTCTCTCTCTCTCCCCCCCCCCCCCCACATGCATAAGGGAAAAACCATGAGAGGACACACAAAAAAGGGTGGCTGTTTGCAGGCCAGGAAAAGAGTTTTCACCAGAAACCCACCCTGTTGGCACCTTGATCTTGGCCTTCAGTCCTAGACTGTGAGAAGTAAGTTTCTGTTGTGTAAGCTATCCAGATTATGTATGTTGTTATAACAGACTGAGCAGATTAATACAAATGCATGGATTCTATTTATTGCTTTAATGAATATATGTGTGTTACCTAGTTACTTCAGAAGGGTTAGGAAAAGTTATGATCCCACAATTTCAGTGGCATATAGCCACAACGGTTTGTTTCTTAATCACATTTCAAAGCCACCGCGTCTTGGCTGTAGCTTTACTACACACTGTCTTTATCCCAGAATCCAGAATGACAAAGCAAAGCCTATTAAAGACATTGCTTATCATGTAGCAAAAAACTATAAAAGATTATGGTGAACTATGAGCTGGCTCCTAAAACTTCTATCTAGAAATTACACATTTTAATTCTGTATATATGTCATTGTCCAAAACAAGCCACAAGATCACTCCTTATATCAAAAGGCCAGGGAAGTATAATTCTCTTATTAGAAAAGGAAAAAAAAATGTAACCTGCTGCAGTAGAGTGAGTTAATAACCATCTCGCCAAGCAAAATTATAATGCTTCTTAAACGTCCAAACATAGGAGATAGTCAAATAAACTACTATGTCTCCACAAAATGGAGTAGTATAGAGCTGCAAAAAATTTTTAAGGGTTATGCTTATAAACTGAAACCATAAACTGATATGAAATGGTTTCAGATACATTATTGTGAAGCCAAAAACCCACAAAACTGCATGTTGTGAAAACAAAGTGCAAAAGTGTATCTACTGTACAATATCCTTCATAAAAGAGAAAAGGAATATAAGAAAATGTTCATGCTTCACTTGTTTGTGCAAAAAAAATACATGAAGGATAAACCAGAAACTAATGAGATTGCTTCTGTATCTATACATACATACCTATCATAAAGTGCAATTTATGAATTAGGCAATTTTGTGGATAGAAAATTTGTTCTTACATTGATCTTAGCAATGTCAACATACAATTTATCTTCTTTCATCATTCAGTTGAGAACTTTCACTTTTTCAAAAAGGAAGCACTTTATAGCTACTCTTTGGTATATTTGAATTGCCAGCCTCACTATTCTTGCTCTATGGTGATTATTAAGAAGCGAAATGAGGGTTACCTGAACACAAGCCCTGTGATACTGTGACAGTCCATCTGGTGACTGAGGTGGTTGCTAAGTGACTAATGGGCAGGGAGCATCTACAGCATGGACTAAGGAATGATTCAAGCCCCAGGCAGCTCAGAGGGGGACATTACAAGATTTCATTATGCTACTCAAAATAGCATGCAATTTAAGGTATTGCTTATCCACTTAATATTCTCAGACCTAAGTTGACTGTAACTGCAGATAAGGAAGGACTGCTATACAACCTTCCAATTTTATTTCTATGGCATCAAGTGTTGTCTCTCTGCTGCATCATATCTATGAGAAATTATCCTGCTAATTTGCCAATCTTAAAAAAAATCATTTTGACAGAATGATCTCCATTTTTCTGCTTCCCTTTATAGCTAAATCCTGTGAAAGAGTTGTCAATATTTTCTCTCCGGTTCTTCTCTGTCCATTGTCCATTGAATCCACTCCAACATTAATTTTACTTCTATCACTCCATCGAACTTGTTCTTGTTAAGTCAGCAATAACCTTTACATTATTAAACTCAATACTCAATTAATAGCTATTATAATATTGACCCATTAGCAGTCAAGTTGATCTCTTTTCTTCTTTAGGAAACTTTTTATTTTTAATCTTCAATTAGTTTCCTGGGATTGAATTTGCAGTGTGTTTTTCCCTATATCACTGAGACCAAACTTGTAGTGCCTCATACTCAGCCCTTGGACTTCTTAATTTCTCTGCTTTCTTGATTTCATTGGTGATCTCATTCAATTACATGCTTTTAAATTTCACCTGTATGCAAATGGTCGCTAAATATACAACTCCAGCCTGGAACGCTACCTGGAATTTCATTCAGTTCTGTATATCTCTGACTGCCTACTCAACATTTCAGATATAAAATAGAAATCGGAAGCTAACATGTTTATTATCTTACCCCTCAAAATCCACTTTATCTGCTGTCTTCCTGATTTCAGTTCATGACAGCTTCATCTCTTCAGTTAGGTAAAACATCTTTGAATCCTCTCCTTTTGAAATCATCTTTGAATCCTCTCTTTTTCCTATATTCAAATCTAGTCCAGCAGCAAATCATGTTTAGTTTTATCACCTCTCAGCACCTATATTGCTCCTGTTGGTACAAATAACATGGACCTACATTATGCCAAAAGCCTTCTAGTTTTTCTGATCCTAACTTTTCATATGTACCATCTATTTCTGCACAGTGTAGAGAATGTTCCTTTTAAATCATGTTAGATCATGTTACTTTTATTTGAACCTTCCAATATTTATGCATTTCATTCAGAAAAAAAGCTTAAATCCTCAAATAGCATAAAGACCTCATGTATTTTCACCTTGTTATCTCTTTGACTTCATCTACTACTAGCTTCCAATTGCTTTCATTGGTTTGATAGTGTTTAAATGAATCTTAGTTTTGCTAGCAATAGCTTTCAATTATTTTCCTGCTGTTTCTTACACACACCAGGAATAGTTCTTAGGACTGCTGTTCACTATGTTTGGAAATAATTTCCCCCACGTATTTTTATGACTCATTTTCTCACCTTCCTCAAGTATTTATCAGAGATTTGGCCCTTAAATTTGAAAACTTTCTAACACAACACTTTTTTTCCTTTTTCCCTGAACACATATATTATAACATAGTATATAATTTATTATTTTTCATGCTATTGAATGTCCCTCCTCTTCCTGCAATCTATACTAATAATAGCCTAGGTGGCATCATGCCCTCACATCATCACAAGATGGCTGTCACACGGTGGCCATCACAAGATGGCCACGCACACAGCAGAGGTGGGGCCCAGCGGCCGCTCTGCGTGGTGAGGCCTGGGGGTCCCACGGCTCTGCATGGAGCTGAGGAGGCCAGTCCCAGCAACTCCACCACATTGCAAGGAGGAGGCAGGTCCCGGTGGAGGTGGCGGGTCATGGCAGGGAAGGGCAGTTGTGGGCTATCAGGCCGGCAGGGGAGCAGTTAGGCTTCAATCAGGGCAGCAGGGGAGTGATTAGGGGGTGATCAGACTGGCAGGCAGAAGCGGTTAGGGGCAGGCAGGCAGGCGAGCAGTTAGGTGCCAGCAGTCCCGGATTGTGAGAGGGATGTCTGACTGCCAGTTTAGGCCCGATCACTCAGGGATCGGGCCTAAACCGGCAGTCGGACATTCCTGAGGCGTCCCAGATTGGAGAAGGTGCAGGCCAGGCTGAGGGACACCTCCCCTCTCTCCTCCCCCCTCCCCCGTGCATGAATTTTTGAACCAGGCCTCTAGTAGAATATAAGATTCATGAGGACAGCAATGCTTGTTTATTTATTTCTGTTTGTATCTCTACTGTATAGAATGATACAGAGTAGGTGCTCAACAAATATTTATTTGATCAATGAATGAATGAAAGTATCTCAGCTGCATGATTGATAATTAGAGATAATTTATGCTTCAGCTTTCTTTCCAGATTAAATAATTGTTTTTGTTTTAGATACAGTGTTGTACAAATGAAGTGATAGTAGTATATTTCTCTATAATTCTTAATTTAATCTTCTAGAATAACTTATTGTTTTCCATTAGAGCAAAAAGATATCATGAATCTGGATGATAAAATGCAAAAGACTAAATTAATAACTTATTCTTCAAAGATTTTTTTTCCAAAGACTCTATTTTCAAATGTTTAAAATCATATTTTTAATGACCTTACACAGAATAAAAATGTTATCCCCCAAGAGAGAAATATAGTCAGGAACAATACCATTCCAAACAAGGTCACATTCATAGTTCTGGGGGTTACAATGTGGACATAGTCTTTGGGAGCTACAATTCAACCCTTCTAATAATAATTAAATTATAAATTCTTTTCTCAAAATTTTTTTTGTTTACTTGTACTTTCTCCTTTAACTTCTCCTTTTATATATATGTCAAAACCAAACAGATCTTCTCACAATGATTTGCCTCCAAAATTACTTGAGAATAGATAAATATCCTAGGCCATGTAGTTTTCTGAGGAAAAAAAAAAAAGAGAGAGAGAGAAAGCTTTTAAGCCTTGAAGCAAAGATTTATATTTTCAATAGTGTTAAAATGCACTTTAGTATTTCTAGTAATTGCTTCAATTATTTTCTTAAATCTTTAAAGATTTCTCAAAGCACTTAGGCTTAAAACACATCTAAATATATAAGAGACAGTTGAAGAGTACAGGAAAACCTCAATTTAGTATGTGAAGATGAGCATTTGGCCAAAAAAGGGTTGTGACAATGTATGCACTGAAGAAGATGAAAGAGTAGTCACTGAGTAGCACAGTTTTAATGAACTGACCCAGAGTATAAAAACATAATTAGAGTCATAATTAGAGAACAGTAACTCATACCTGCAATTATATCTGAATACCCTACAGTAAAATGCTGGAGTTATTGGTAGAATTGATGCAGTACTTCAAATGTAATCTAATGTTCACTGTTTTCCTGAGCAAGGCAAGTACTTATGCACTTTATCTTCTATCAAAGGCAGAATTGAGTATGAAATGCCCTGTTTAAGGGCACATTTTTAAAACAAAGAATTTTAGCTTCCACATATGAGCAATTGAGCTAACAATAAAAAAAGGTCTGTTTCTTCCACCCTTTAAATACAATGCTTTCTACTGCAGAATACCTTAAATATGCAATGAGACAGTTTTATAATTAGTCACAGTTTAAAAAAAATTCATCTTCATAGGGCAAACTCATTTAGGAGATATCATAAATAGTATCATGAATTAGAGAAATCCTGATATCCTTTAAGTCTAACATAAAGTTTACTCCAACATCAAATCATTCCTAGGAACTCAGAGAAGAATCCCAATAAACCGGCAGCTTGTGAGTTGCAGCAGCATCAACTACAAACAACTAATGGATAGACTATCACACTTTGATATCTGCCATAAAAATATTGAAGAAATAGATCTGGCTTTTAATTTGTCTTTCACAACCAGGTAGTTTTTTGTTTCTTCTGTTCTATGTGTACTCTCCAATCCAATCTGCTAAATACATACTTTCTTTATTGCACCAACATTCACTGCATGCCTACTATGTGCCAGGCACACAGACAAGTAAGTTGGATCACATCTGATATCAAATGGATTCTTCATTAACTCCATATAGCTACTGCTTATTGAGCACTTCACACTGGATTATGGATTTATGACAATGAACACAGTTAATACTCATAACAACCTGTGGGTATGGATGTTGGCATGACTCTAATTTTATCAATGAGAAAACCAAAGCTTATGGAAGTTGAATAACATATCTAAGGTCACAAAGTGAGAAAGTGCAGAGCTGGCGTTGAGCCCGGGCTGACTGATTCCAAAGGCAAGCCTTCAAAGACTGTGCTTTAATCCTCTTTTCAACACGTTGCTCACACTGGCTCTTCTGCGTTTTCCCCACCTTTGTACTCCTCCTGTGTATTTACTCTGTAGAACTTTGCCTTTTTTATTCCTGGTGAGCTGATGGTGATCATCCAACAAAGGGCTTACCTCTTCTCTACACTATTTTCAATTTGTTTCAACTATCCGGTTCTCTTTCTACTGCTTGAGAAATCTTCAGTCAGTGAATAAAATAATCACTAGTAGGGCAGGAAGAGCAAAGGGGGGGAAAATGGTGTTTTAGTCAGAAGGGAACCAATTGGATAAGGGTCAAGAAATACAATTCAAAGTTTGTGGCAGGATCTACTAGTAAAAAGATAAGTAATTCGGGACTTTAAAGAATTTTTTTTTAATATATTTTATTGATTTTTTACAGAGAGGAAGGGAGAGAGATAGAGAGTTAGAAACATCAATGAGAGAGAAACATCGATCAGCTGCCTCCTGCACATCTCCTACTGGGGATGTGCCCGCAACCCAGGTACATGCCCCTGACCGGAATCGAACCTGGGACCCTTCAGTCCGCAGGCCGACGCTCTATCCACTGAGCCAAACCGGTTTCGGCCAGTAATTCGGGACTTTAATATTAGTCATAATTTTAAAGTATTCCATAGGATCTTAAACAAATTTGCCTTGTAAAGGTGAAGGCGATGAAGTGGCTTTCATTTCTTTAAAACAATGACAACATTGTGTTTCTATTAGAGTCTTCAAAGTGCACCTCAGAGTGCACATGGAATGATAATATATTCAAGAAACAGACCAGATATCAGTTATCCATTTCAGCTATTGATCTTGTAGAACCCAAGTTCCCAAGGACACGGGCACAGTCTCTGAAAGCAGTAATGAGATACCTGTGCCTGATGATCTCGGTCTTCTCTGAACACCTCTGTGTGAGGCAGGGACCATGGGGGCTGCTCAGATTACACAGACGTTTCTGCCAGGCAAAGAGAATCAGAAGAGGGAAGATTCTCCCCTTTCTGCCTTAATAGAGCATGATTTGGTATACAATGAGAATAAAAGAACGGTATGTTGTAGGTGTTAGAGTTTAAGGACCAGGCGCTTTTTGAGCAGAACTAACTGTTCTGAATTTATATTTTAATAATAAGGTGAAAATTTGATTAAGGATACATACTTCAGAGACAGAACTTAGGTGCTCCTTGCTAGTTGAATGATATCAAGTGCATTGCTTGACCTGCAAAAGCCTCTCCTTACACCATTCATAAAATGAGCATAACAATAATTCCTCCTGGAATAAATGGAATAATGTATGCAAAACATTAAAAAACAAAAAAAGAATCCGTAACTCACAGCAGACACTTAATCAACAGCAGTTCACTGACAGGTGTTTCAATAATCTTTTTTTTTTTTTTTAATTTCTAAATGAAGAGAAAAACAAAATATCTCAATATAGAACTCCAAAGCTTTTCAAGTTTCCTTTTCTTTTAACTGAATACTGAATTTATTTTTCTGGAAGTCTGGGTAGCCATGTGAGACCAGCAGTGAACTAGAACCTAGAAACACCATGTCAGGATGGATTCAAGTCCATGACACCCATCAGATCAATGCTGGCTCCTTTAGGGAAGGCCCTCTCCTCAGGGATATCCATAAGGCTTCTGAAATTTTTGATGTCACCAAGCTGAACTGGACACACACACACACATACAGCACTCCATGGAGAAAAAGTAAAAGTTTGCTTCTTGACAAGAAAAGAGGAGTGATGTTAAATCTTCACTAGTTTCACTTAAGTGAAGACACAGCCTTTGCAGTCCTAAGTTCTCTAAGCTATAAAACCTGCAGGCCTCTGCCAGGAATGCTTATAAATCGTGACTCATCCTGCAGCACCCAGTAGCAATCTTCAGGGCTAAATTGGTACTTTTCAATATGATTAGTGCCTTCCCAGCCCGTGAAAGAGCACCTACTTTCCCTTCCACTTAGAAGTGAGCTGGGGGAATTTTTGTTGTTGAGTTTTGCTTTGTTACTTGAGCTACTGGAGAATCCCCAGCAAAGACTCCACCAAGAACTGCTGCTGAGCATTGTATGGTGAAACAAAGTGTTAACTCTTTAATCTTCATCTCTGGAGTCAGTGCAAATTATAATTACTTCAATTCATATTTCAATTTCATCCAAAGAATATAAAGCTTGGGAAGCTTCCATTTACTCTATATATGTTGCACCTGATAGACCATCATTTTTGAACTGAGAAATGAGGCTATAGGGGACCAAAAAATTCTTGGCACTGATTCACACAATAAAATAGAGTAGCCTTTTTGGTGAGCATAGAAATTTTCTGTTAGTACTTCCAGTGTAATATCAGAACTCTTCCATAATGAAATTATAGGGTATTTTTGGTAATTTTTTAAAGGACCCTATATTATCATTGTGCATGCTTTCCTGAAACTTTGATAATTTCCTGAAACTTTTTATAGTACGAGTGCAACGACAGCTCAGATCTTAAAGGACACTTTTTTTTATTATCAGTATTGAAATAAGAAAGAACATGATGTGCAAGAGGTTTAGTAAAATAGATACATGTGAAAGTTGTATGCTTCCAGGAATGCGGCCAATAGAGACAGGAAATCATTTGTATGCCTAAGAATGTCATTAAATCTATAAAGAAAAGAATATATAGTTTATGAAAAAATAAATAAAAAAGGAGTAATTTGTGAGAGAAAATATGGATAGCAAATATACTTCATAACCAAAATTGGCCAAGAAATATTATGGTCTAGCACAACGATTTTCAATCAGTGTGCCACAAAAAACTTTGAAACATGCAATACCTGACTATTTAGTCAGGGGTACTGACCTCTTTTTCCTTAGATTGTCAAATTAAAAAAAAAAATACAACATCCAACACAACAATAGCATAAGTATGAGTGAATCAAATTATACCTATATTTTTTGTCAGATTGGCAGAAATATAATCTGTTTTTTGTGTGTGTGCCACAGAATTTTAGTAATTAGTTTATGTGTGCCATGAATTAAAAAGGGTTGACAGTTGCTAATCTAGCATATACATAGTCATAAATAAATAAAAGAGAAATGAGGACAGAAAAAGGAGACATTAAAAATGGGATTATTGCCAGTGGACATCGTGTTCTTCTATGAGATTATGAGGAAAGCATCCCAAGGACCCACGCATGGGAAACTATGGTGTGGCAAGGTTTATTGTGTTCTCAATGCAAACATTAAAAGAATGCTCCTCCTGGGTCCTCAATGCCCCATTTCTATCTATCCTGCCATGGAAAAAGGTCAACTGTGTCTTCAGCAAGGCCAGTGTCCACAGTTTCTGCTTCATATTAATATGAGCTTGCACAGTCTGCCCCAGGCATCAGTTGCAGCTAGACTGTGCATTGAGGAGGGGTGTGGGCAGGGAATGCTTCTTTGTTCTCCTGGCTCCTGGATTTTTATCATCTTGGCCTTGGAATAAACCAGGAGCTTTTTCAAAATAACCAATCAATTTACCAAGCTTTCTGGGGCTTGTGTTGGATCTACCCCTGACCAATGATCCTCTTCTCAGGTTAGACTGACAGGTCTCTATGTCAAGCACCTTTCCCTGCATCACATTGACTTCTATTGCACATGTATTTACCTCTCCTGGTCCCTACTCCCCCCTCATCATTACCCCCGCCCCCCTGCACTACAATCCTGTACCAGGAGCGAAGAGAGGGGTGTTCATCTTTGGTGGGACAATGCTGTGATTCCTTAGGGCAGCGGTTCTCAACCTGTGGGTCGTGACCCCTTTGGCAGTTGAACAACCCTTTCACAGGGGTTGCCTAAGACCATCCTGCATATCAGATATTTGCATTACTATTCATAACAGTAGCAACATTACAGTTATGAAGTAGCAATGAAAATAATTTTATGGTTGGGTCACAACATGAGGAACTGTATTTAAAGGGCCAGAAGGTTGAGAACCACTGCCTTAGGGTGTATGTGAAGATGTAGCTTCCTAGTAAAGCAAATAGGCTCATATTACTCAGGCCATTAGGCTCAACAGTGTCAGATTCCCTTTGTTTACTTCTTCTTATTTAGCTAACTACGGTAACAGGATGAAGAAAATTAATGAGAAAAAATAATCTATCTATGAGAATTTAAATTACTATTGAAGGTGAATAAAGTCCATAAATAAATGTACTGGCATTATTTTCAGGACACTTTTATTTTTAATCTTAGGAATCAAATACAATAAAAAATAATAGTGATCTAAGGGACTTCAGAATTGTTCTAAGTGCAAAATTAAACTTTAGTTCTATTTCAAATAGGGAGATGGAGGAAAAAGGCAACCAAAAATCTGTTAATGAGAAAGCAATTTGGTATTACTTGTTGAATATAGTATTAGAATCAGCTACTATAGAATATTCTCAATATTGTTCTGACTGCTCAGTGATACACTTTTCTTTAATACTCAAGATCCAAGATTAACAAATATAAAGAAACTAGGGGTCCACCCTAACTGGTTTGGCTCAGTGGATAGATCATCAGCCTGCAGACTCAAGGGTCCCAGGTTTGATTCCAGTCAAGGGCATGTACCTTGGTTGCGGGCACATCCCCAGTGGGGAGTGTGCAGGAGGAAGCTGATCGATGTTTCTCTCTCATCAATGTTTCTAACTCTCTATCCCTCTCCCTTCCTCTCTGTAAAAAATCAATAAAATATATTAAAAAAAAAAAGAAAGAAACTAGGGGTCCAGTGCATGAAATTTGTGCACGTTGAAGGGGGGCCCTCAGCCTGGCCTGCACCCTTTCCAATCTGGGACCCCTCAGGACCATACAGGGATCGGGCCTAAACTGGCAGTTGGACATGCCTCTCACAACCCAGGACCACTGGCTCCTAACCGCTTGCCTGCCTGCCTGATCACCCTTAACCACCTCTGCCTCGGCCCTGCACCCAGAACCCAGGCTTCCCTCCTCCAGATGGATGCAGAAACCTGGGACCTGGGCAGGCTCCGTCCGGGCTGGCTGCAGCCTCAGGTGTCTGGGACCGAGGATGGGTTGCTTCTCCCAGGCCGCAGCTGCAGCCACTGGCACCCGGGACTGCAAGTGGGTGGCTTTTCCCGGGCCCGGCTTTGTCAGAAAGGATGTCTGGAAGACGTCTTGTCTAATTAGCATATTGCCCTTTTATTAGTATAGATTTTCCTTGCTGAAATTACTGTATAAATATCAGTGGTTGTTTATTGAGCACATATAACTTACTTGAGCACATTCATCTATTTAGTTTATTCCTTAAAACAACCACACAGTATGGCCGGTGGTTGAGCCTCAACCTACAAACCAGGAGGTCAAGGTTCAATTCCAAGTCAGAGCACATGCCTGGGTGGCAGACTCAATTCGGGGGGGAGGGGGGGGGCATGCAGGAGGCAGCTAATCAATGATTCTCTCTCATCATTGGTGATTCTATCTCTCTTTCCCTTCCTCTCTGAAATAAATTATATATATTGATATATTTTTTTATCCTATCTAATAAAAGACAAAAAGGGTAATTGACCGTACCTTCACTACACTTCCTATTGGCTAATCAGGGCGATATGCAAATTAACTGCCAAGAAAGATGGCAGTTAACAGCCAACAAAGATGGCGGTTAATTTGCATATGTAGGCGCCAAGCATCGGAGCTAAGCTGGCTGGCCCCGGGCAGGAGCAGCGAGCTAAGGCCAGCGTGGCGAGCGAAGAGCAAAGAGGGGGGCCTGCCAGTGTACGGCCTCCGCCATGCCCCTGGGCCTCTAGTATATATATATATATATACTAGAGGCCTGGTGCAAAAAAATTTGAGCACTCGGGGGGAATGAGGGGTTCCCTCAGCCCGGCCTGTGCCCTCTCGCAGTCTGGGACCCCTTGGGAGATAACGCCCTGCTGGCTTAGGCCTGCTCCCGGGTGGCAGAGGGCAGGCCCAATCCCTAGGTGCAGCCCCTGGTCGGGCTCAGAGCAGGGCCGATTGGGGAGTTGGGGCGCTGCCCCGTCATGCACAGAGCAGGGCAGATTGGGAGGTTGTGATGCCACCCTCAATCACGCTCAGGGTAGGGCCGATTGGGGGTTGGGGCACCGTCCCCTGTCACACTCAAGGCAGGGTCGATGGGGAGGTTGCGGTGCCACCCCCCGTCACACACAGAGCAGGGCCCATCGGGGGGTTGGGGCACCACCACTCTCACACTCAGAGCAGGGCCGATGGGGAGGTTATAGCTCTACCCCGTCACACACAGAGCAGGGCCCGTGGGGGGAGGGGTTGGGGAGCTCCCCCCTATCAGGCACAGAGCAGGGCTGCTCAGGGGGTTTGGGGGCTGCCCCCTGTCACGCTGATCCCGGTGCTGGGAGGCATATTACCCTTTTACTATATAGGGTAGAGGCCTGGTGCATGGGTGGGGTCTGCTGGTTTGCCCTGAAGGGTGTCCTGGATCAGGGTGGGGGTCCCCACTGGGGTGCCTGGCCAGTCTGGGTGAGGGGCTGAGGGCTGTTTTCAGGCTGGGAGTGACTGAAGTTCCCGCTCCTTTTTTTCTTTTTTTTCTTTTTTATTCTGGGCCAGCTTTACGTTGAGGCTTGGCTCCAGCTCTTAGGCCTGCCTCCGCGGCTGAAAGTAGGTTTCTGGCCTTTGCTTACCATGTTGCAAATCTGCTGGCTGAAGTCCGGCGGTATTTGTTACAATGTTTCTTAAACTGCCCGCTCAGAGGCCTGCAATCGCAGGCGGGGAACGTTGGTTTCCTCCGTCACTGAGGCAAGCAAGCCTCATGTTAGTTTCAAGCTGCCTGGCTGCCGGCCGCCATCTTGGCTGACAGTTAATTTGCATATCTCGCTGATTAGCCAATGAAAAGGGTAGCGGTCGTACACCAATTACCATGTTTCTCTTTTATTAGTGTAGATAACAAAAACAACCACACATTTATCTTTATCTATTGATAGGATAGATGGAAACAGAGAAGTTAAGAAAATTGCTAAAAGCACACAGCTTACTTGGGTTAGAAATTAAATCTATATGTGCATGATGTCAAATCATTCAGTCATTAAACATGACTGACTAGAAGTGTTACCGATGAAAATGTAATATTCCCTTCCTCATTGAATGCTGGGGGTCAGGTCCTTATGAAATCTCCAGAGAAAGAACTTTCTGAGACTTGCACAGAAGGATGAGTGATTTTTATTTGCATGGAATTGCATCCTTGGGTAGACAAAGTCCCTTCAACCAGTCTTAGAAGATGTGCAGCTTGGGATTCAGTAGAAATAGAAGCAAAGCCAGCATCCAAAGTTTCCTTTCCATGTTGGATTTGCTCCATGTTGGATTTGCCCCATGAGACAGGTGTCTTCTCTGGGGTGTGTGAAACTTTAGCTTCCTGGCAAAGCTGCACAAATGAATTCCTACACTATTTGGACTTTCCTTTGTTCCTTTCCAGTTATTCATAACTAGGTTAAATTACAAAGGTATCAGAGGGAGCTGGTATGTGTAATTGGGAGAGTTATTCACATGATAGATGCCTCAATATTACTTTCCTATCTTTCTATTTATTAGCTACTTAACTCATATATTAATTACCTTAGCTCCATTTTGGAGGAAGACAGAGTAAAAAAAATGTTTATAGTAGTGTGGATGAAAAGGGAATACATACTAAACCTAACAAGCTCAAGGGAGTGCTGCATGGAGGCCTTACAAACTCAGAGACCTACAGCAACCACATAGGATGGTCTGAAATGAAAACTTTTTAACTATAAGTGGTAATGGCAGGGAGTTAGGTCATAGGGAAGTATTTTTCCCTAACAAAGATCCATCTTCACCTTAACTGAGCCTGTCATCTTTTTGCATCTGGAATAATAGACCTGATAACATACATGCCTTTTGAATAACAAAGTAATTTCCTTTTTTCCAGACCCCTGAAAGCACAAGCATTATACCAGAGCAGAGACCAAAATCACCTCGTTGTTATTGTTATTATGTTAATTGTTGACTGTTAACTATCCTTTAACCACCTATGCAAAAAAGATATGTGTCTATCATTTTACTTTTTATCCAATCCCAGAGGGTCTCCCCGTCCCCTGCTTTGCTTTCTCCTGCCTCCCTAATCTATCACCAACACATTTTATGTAACCCACTTATGCCTCTTCTTTTGACTGTAATGTATAAAATAAGGTGCAAAACTGCCATTTTCCAGAGCATTTTCTCAATCTGTTGAAGTTTTGCTTTCTGGCTACTGTTGTCAGTTTGGCTCAAATAAACTCATAAAAATTCTCTATAGGTTTGAACATTTCTTAGGGTGACAGTAGATAATAGCAAGATAATGGATAAATACACACACACACAAATAAATCTCTCCAGATAAGATGTAAGTTCCTTGAAAACATTTTCTACTCTTTTGTGTGTTCTTTTTCTATAATAGACAGATTAGTATAAACACAGAAGATATCCTCCTTAAGTACTTATTGAATAAATCATTCTGGTCATTCTTGTTAAATGTCCAGAGCCTACCAAAGAAGAACTAATAAGATTTATCTTCAGAATTACAAAAATAAATAAGACTCAGGGAGAGACAAGAGAATTGGAGAATAGTGAAAATCCGATAAAACAAACATATATGACTAGAGGCCTAGTGAATGAATTGTTGCACCAGTGGGGTCCCTCAGCCTGGCCTCTGGGGATCGGGCCAAAATTGGCTCTCTAACATCCCCCAAGGGGTCCAAGATTGTGAGAGGGCATAGGCCAGGCCAAGGGACCCCACTGGTGCATGATCCGGGCTGGGGAGGGACCACATGAGGGCTCCAGGGTGTGTCTGCTCCCTCTCGCCCAGGCCCAATCAGCTGGACCCCAGCAGCAAGCTAACCTACTGGTCAGAGCGTCTGCCCCCTGGTGGTCAGTGCATGTCATAGCGACCGGTTGAACGGTCAAACAAATGGTCAGACACTTAGCATATTATATAGGCTACCTTAATAATAATATGTATCATTTATTGCCATTTATTTTGTGCTAGGCATTGTTCTAAGAACTTTACACAGACTGATATCTTTTAATCTGCATTACAATCCTGTGAAGAATTAAACCAACCATTATAAAATTACCAATATTAAAACATTTTTTAAAAGTTTATTTTAGAATAGTCTTAGCTTTACGGGAAAATAGCAAAGATAGGATAAAGTTCTCATATCCTACACCAAGCTTGTCTTATTATTTACAAAAAGAATCTTAGGGTTCTCCAGAACAGAGTAATAGACCAACAGAAGATGGAGACAGAAATATCTATATAAAGAGGTTAGTTATAAATAATTGGTTTGTGTGATTATGGAGGCTAAGCAGTTCCATTGTCTGCCTTCTGCAAGCTGATGGTGTAAAGTCCAGTCTGAGTGTAGGAGAAGAGCCAGGTCCATTTCAAAAATAGTCATACAGAGAAAGCAAATTCTCTTTTACCCTGCCTTTTGGTTTGGATGGGGCTCTCTGGCATTGGGAAGGGCCTTTTGCTTAATTCAGTCTGCTGATTGATATGTTAATATCATCCAGAAACACCCTCACAGACACACCTAGAATAATGTTTAAACAGATATTTGGGCACCCTGTGTCCAATCAAGTTGACATATAAAAATAACCATCACAGCCTGACCGGTGTGGGGTCAGTGTTAAACATTGACCTATGAACCAAGAGGTCATGGTTCAATTCCCAGTCAGGGCACATGCCTGGGTTGGGGTGAAGCCTCAATCTCCAGTGGGGGACATGCAGGTGGCAGCCAATCAATGATTCTCTCTTATCATTGGTGTTTTTATCTCTCTCTCCCTCTCCCTTCCTTTCTGAAATCAATAAAAATATATTTAAAATAAAAAATAAGCATCACAGAATGATACATTTTTCACAATTAATGAACCAATATTAATGCATTATTATTAAAGTTATACTTTACTGTGATTTATTTTTTTTTAGTTTCAACTTAATGTTCTTTTTCAGTTCCAAATCCTATCCAAGATACTATATTATATTTAGTTACCGTATCTCTTTAAGTTTCTTGTGGCTTTGATATTTTCTCAGAATTACCTGGTTTTTGAAAATGAGAGTTTTGAGGAGTTACTGATCAGATATTTTGTTTTGTTTTTTCCCTACTGATGTTTTTTTTCTAATGCTTAGACTGGGATTATAGGTTGTCGATAAAAAGGTCACAGAGGAAAGGGCCATTTTCATTAAATCATATCAAAGGTACATAATATGAAAATGACTTATCACTGTTGATATTAACCTTGATCACCTGGCTGAGATGGTATTTATGAAGAAAGTTGATTTGCACAGCCAACCACTAATTAATGGGGAGTTATATTTTACCTCCTTGAGGTCAGAGTAGCTACTTAAGGTATTTGGAATTTTTCTGCATGGGAGATTAGTCTATTCTCTAACATTTATCTATTTATTCAATCGCTTATTTATATAATTTATGGACTCAGTGTATTTATTCTATACTTGGGGTTATAATACAGTACTGCTTTATATTGTTGCTCAAATTATTCCAGCTCTGGGGATTTGCAGCTCTTTTGTTCTTAACCTAGGGGTAAAGCCTATAAAAAAATGGGTTTCCCCCTATGATTGGTGACCTTAAGGAGTTTCTCATTCTCATACTAGTCCACACTCAGCCTCTCACAATTAACCCAAAAGACTGTTTTAAGTGCTCTCAACAGTTTATTGCTTATGCGACTTCTGATCTGGCCCAGGTAAAGAGCTCTGGTTTCTAACTCTGAATGGGGCTGTCTTTCCAGATTTTAGGATACCAGTTTGCCCAGCAGCTTCAGTTCTCTATTGGATCCAAGAAAATAATCAACTTTCAATTTGTTTAACTTGTTCTTGTTGGGAGGACAGGAATGTAGCCTTCTAGCTCTTTACATGTGAAAGCTGAAATAAGAAATATTCAACCACCTTTGACCTACTGTTATTACCCACCCCCCTTTTGTTAACAGATGGTGAAATTGAAAGCCAAAGAGGTCACATAATTTGCCTGAGGTGATGCTCTGGGAATTGCTGAGTCATGGACTGAATTCAGTCTGATTCTGGTAGTCACTATCTTAATCACTATGGTGTAGTTCCATAATATTGTATAACATAACACAATCCTATATAATAAAGAGCTAATATGCTAATTAGACCAAACAGCATAATGACCATCTGGACAACCTTTCAGACGACCCATCCGGACGACCTTCCAGATGAAGCCAGGGCTGCGAGGGCAGAGAGCCTTGCACGAATTTCATGCATCAGGCCTCTAATATCCTATATAATAAAAGCCTAACATGCAAATTGACCAAACAGCAGAATAACCTGAGTAACAACCGGTCGCTATGATGCACACTGACCACCAGGGGGCAGACATTCAATGCAGGAGCTAAACCAGCCAAGTTGGGTGCCCGTGGGAGCCCTCTGATCGCAGCCTCTGGTCACCCCACAGATCAGCTCTGATTGCCGGCCAGGCCTAGGGTCCCTACCCATTCACAAATTTCATGCACTGGGCCTCTAGTTAAATATATGATAGAGTTATGATGGACTAACAGAAAGGAGTGGTTAATTTCAGTAACTACCTAAGGGAAAGCCTAATGAAAGTGGTCACAGTGAACTGGTGCAGAGAATGAGGGGTTTACCAGGCAATGGAGGGTGAGTACTTTTGGGCAAAGAAACACTAGGAATAAATGCATAGAGACATTAAAATTTAAAAAGAAGGTCATCTGTTCAGATTTAGTTGTGGAAGTAGAGCTGATAAGTCTGACGACAGGCCCTGTGCCTTGTGAAGGGCTGTCCTAAGAACTGTGCCTGGAATTTATAATTGACAAAGAACGAATATATCTTTTAAAGTGAGGAAAGATGCATTGTAAAGATGCATTAGAATGATGGCCCATAGTAGGTGAGTAATTGGTAGCAAAACATTTTTTAAGAGACTTTGAGGCAAGAATAAAATATGAGGAATATGTGTTTATTTTCCAATAGGAGAGTTTTTATGTAACGTTTAATTCCCTGTGGAGAAAATGAAAAGAGTAAAACATAATCTCTCAAGAGGCTGATTCAAATCTCTCTACGTATACTCTCTCTGTTGATATTTAAGGCTTTTGCAGTATATAGCATCTATAGTGGACGGCCTTCATGAGAAGTTTTCTCTGTGTTTTGATTACTGACATCACAGAGATTTAAACTCATAATAAAGCTACTGTTTATTACTTACATGATCATTGTTATTATTATTTATATGTAAACAAGTCCTGTTACTAAAACTTCACTTTTAATTAAAAAAAAAACACCTACCATAACCTCAAAATTAATTTTATGAAAAATTATTGAACATAGTCATAATTTTTTGAAAAGCAACTTAAGCAAACAATAGGCAATACACTTATAACACAAATTCAATCACCCAGCACACCTGTTTTCAATGTGACTTAGGATAATTACTGTGATGATGTATGTAAGGTGAAATCTATTCTTACCTTTTTCTCTAAATCCTTTAAGTTTTGGCACTGTTTATGCACACCTCAGCAATGTTCTTCCAGACTACATTTCTGCAGAACAATATATGGCAAATGAAATTTTGTGTTCAATTCTTTATCAGCTTACTTCTATACTGACACTCATTTTTCTCCATGCTTTTCATACTCATTGCTATTGGCATTATAAAATTTATCTACATATCCATGCTGACCTCAACTAAACATTGAAACTCAAAAGGAAGACAAAGACAATTACTTGTCATTTCTGGGTCTTATACCTTTTTCCTTTCACCCTTCAATAAGAAACCAAATATTTAAAAATACTGTCGAGCATTGCTTAAGGATAGAATACTATATTCTGAAAAATGAGTCATTAGGTGATTTCATCATTGTGAAAATAAAATGGAGTGTACTTAGACAATCCTAAATGGTATAGCCTACAACAACCTAGGCTATATTGTATAGGCTGATGTTCCTATTGTACAGCATGTTACTGCAGGCAATTGTAACCCGTGGTAAGTATTTGTGTATCTAACATACCTAAACATAGAAAAGGTACAGAAAAAATGCAACATGAAAGATTAAAAAATGGTATACCACTATGGGGCACTTACTACGAATGGGGCTTGCAGGACTGGAAGTTGCTCTAAGTAAGTGAGTGTGTGGTGAGTGAATGTGAAGGCCTAGGACAATACTGGACACTACTGTGGACTCTATAAACACTGTCCCACAAGCCCTCCCCCTGGTTCCTTCTGACAGGGCCAGAAATAGGACATTTAAGCTGTCAATGCTGCTCCATAAGGGATGTGGGCTGCATACATTGTTGGAAATAATGAGTAGAATCTGGCTGAGTAAGGCATGGATCACCAAAACAGTGACTGTCAGGAGGGGGTGAGAGGTGGCCCAGGAGTAAGTAGGAATAAGAAATCAAGATGGAGAGTTAAAAGAACAGAACACATTGTCATTGCAATGTGGTTTTGACTGTTGGATGTTGGTGCAGGAGTCAGGAGTGGAATCTGTGGCATCCTTTAGAAAAGAGGGTGTTTAGCATGAAGAAGGTGCAGGATTGAAAACTCAGTATTTTGACTTTGAAAATTTGTTTTTGGTTCCATTGATCTCATCTGGGACAAAAGGCTCTCTCTGGCACTGAATTGATGGAAGAAATAAAATTTATCTATGGTTTACATCATTACAATCTGAAAATATTTCCAAGTACAGGACAGGCTGGCTCCACACTACCACAGAAAGTATTTACTACAGTGGCAGTGGCGCTTAATTTTGTTAAGGTATCGCCTGTGAATCTACAACCATGTACAGGATCTTAAGTCCTCAACAAATAATTTACAGTAATGTTCTCTGAAGATTATTAAGCACGATTTGGGGGGCTGTAGCAGCCTCTGAATGGGTAGGCTGGGGAGCCAGGCTCCTCTGTGCTAAAACAGGTCAGTGGTTGGCTGACTAGGATGTAATCTGTGCACTCAATTCCTCCTGAACCACAGATTATTGCATTGCTTATGGGAAATCAGTTTCATTATAATTTTTTGGGTAGCACCAGTATTCATACAGTCTGTCATTGATCAAAACATTATGTGGCATATGACTATACTAAAAGGAAGTTTAATACTGAAATAATTAAGTAAGAGACTCGGTGTTCCTACTTTCTAGTGTTCAAAATCTAGGTTAGTGTAAGGGATGCTCGCTAACTCATTTACTCTCAGTGGTCACTAATGTAAAGTGGGAAAAAATTCCATACAGTAATTTCAAGCAGGTTTTATTACATGATTCTCTAAAATTATAACAGGAGGGTTTTTGAGAGAAAAAGTTACCCTGGGCTGGAAGTAGACTACCTGCTCATTATTCTGCAGGACTACAATGAGAGAAGGACTCTGACCCCAGGTGTTCAGAGACAATGAAACTAAGGAAAAGTGAAAAAAACAAATTAAGCAAAAAGACAAAATCACTAATTCACAAAATGAAGCCAAAATGAATAATCAAACAAAAATAGGGTAAAGAAGGTGAGAAGAAATAGATATAAAAATGAAAGCATAGGAATGATAAGGCTGGGGGAGGGTGTGAAACAAGACAATGGAGTATCTATTAAGCAACTACCTTAAAAAAACTGAACATCAAATGCAAAATATAAAAAGTTAAGAAAATGTGTTCCATTCTCTGTGTGTCTCTGTCTTTGTCTCTGTCTTAGTGCTTCTAAATGTGGGAAAATACTTATTTTAAGAAAAGGAAGGTCATAATGGCCTACCCAAAGCTCATAGGAAAGCAACATTTTAGGCTCCATGTGACTAGCAAGAGTAGATACACAATCATCAATAAACAAACAACAAAAATGACAGTTCTAGCAATCTAAAATTTAATTAATTTAAGGTTTTATAAATACATTAATTTTAGTGAAGCAAAAACAAAAATTATCATGAAGCAGATAAATCTCAAATGACAATGGACAACGTTAGTGATATATGAATAGTTTTAAACAAAAGAAAACCCTGAAATTATTATATTATCCAGTTTGAAATAACTTGTTTGATTGTTAAATTGTAAATTTTCCTCAATACCTACTATATAAAATATACAACATATATAATATATTCATTGCATTAATAAGTATTTAGTATGTCAAATATCAAATAGATTACTAAGGTTTATTAAAGGCAATTCAGTGATTCAAAGAAAGCATCTAAATTAAGAAAGTAAATGGAGAGAAAAAAAGTTGTAAAAAATTCAAAGAGATGTGAAAGTAATGGGTCAAGCAGCCTTTATCTGCTCAGAGGATTTTGCAAGAATAAACCTATTAAAATAATCAATTTTCTGCAAACCTTGCCCACTTGATCCTATGCTTATAATGAAACTCATTTAAATCAATATTTGATAAATGCCTAAATGAATAAAAATGAAATGAATAAATGAATGGGAAGGGAACATAAATACTAAGTGGTGGAAATTAAATGAATAATTCTCTTGAAATCAGCTTCACTCAAGTTTGCCAGCATTTTATAGAGTAATGCCATCTAAAATGGTAATTTGAAAGGATCCTGTTAACACATTTATCTACACAGAAGTATATAAATTTATGGCTGTAATCAGTATACTCTAAATATACTTTGTTAAGTACTCTGTCCTTTAAGTTAGTTGAATGCCTTTTTCCCCACTGAGTTAGATTATCCCACATTTCTATCAGTAATTTTCTAACATTGATACCACTTATATTCCTGGGAACAGGAGAAATCCTTCTCCATCTATTTTCTTCTCAGAACATTAAGCATATTAGCCTACTTACTCTCCTCTTTACTATCCCTCTTATTCTTCTGGAACATTCCCAATGTCTTCTCTGTGGCTATTTTTGGATTAGATCAATACACACCATATTGAATACCAATCATGCTGGTTTGTAGAATTTCAGATAAGGGGATGTTTTATGCTTGTCTTCTGACTAACCAAGATTTTTTAAAATTCCTAAATTAATATTTTAAAAGAGATACGGCACATAAAGGGCACCCATTTTCCAACTATGAAGAAAAGTAACTAGAATTATTAAAAATAAGGTGTGTGATTATTTTATAACAATTAGGGTTTCATACATTTAAATTTCTTGAAGAACAATTCTTAGGTATAGCTCAAGTAAATAGATACACCTCATGTGTGAATAGAAGAGTGATTATTTAGTTAAGTCTGTATTTTTTATATTCATGAAAAATTTGAACGATTAAAAAGATAGTCTTTTTTTTATCTTAACACAATTAATTTGCTTAAAGTACAGATTCATTTTAAAGAGTGCAAAGGTAAACGTTAGCTTAATTCTCTCTGACTTATTGCCAAATACAAATTTGTGGGCTCTAAATTCTTAAAGTACTTAATTCTAGTTTAAAAAATAACAAATCTGTAAAGTTCTAATTATTAATCCAACAAATTGGAAAGCATATACTTTTTGAAAATGTATCAAATTAGCTAGTGGGAAACTTTGTCACTGAGCCAGATCTATATTTGGCTCGCTATACAAACACATAGGTTTTAGCCAAATGTTTCAAGTGTAGAATTATCTAAATACTAGAGGCCTGGTGCACGAAATTCATGCAAAGGGAGGTCCCTCAGTCCAGCCTGAGTCCTCTTGCAATCCGGGACCCCTCAGGGGATGTCAGACTTAAACTGGCAGTCGGACATCCCTCTCACAATCCGGTTCACTGCATGCACCAGTGACCATACTTTTCATACAGGTAAAAGGCATCTTGCTGTTGTATGGACAGCTACATTTTTTCCCCTGATTATGAAAAGTAGTACATAACATGATCCTTCTGAGGCAGTAGTACCATTTCCCCCATCTTATGGGTGGAAAAACTGAAGCAGAGAGAAGTTAAGTAACTGGCTTTGTCACACAGTTATAGGTGTCAGAATCAGGGCTGACCAAAAATGTGCAAGCCAGAGTCCATGCATGTCATCACTACAGCATCCTGTTTTTTCAGTGTTAGAGTAGCCTTGCCAGGTTTTAATTTTTAAATCTAAGAAACTGTTCCCAATATGTAGGGTAGGGCCCCTCGGCCTGGCCAGCCATCAGGGCCACCTATGGGACAACTGGTGGGTGGGTCAATCAGGGGGCCCCTGCTGGTAACTGCCTTGGCTGGCGACCTGGCCCGTCTGCTGGCCGGCCTCGCCCCCTGATTGCCACTGCTGGTCACCTCCCTCTCAGGGGGCTGATGCTCAATGCAGGAGCTGGATTGTCTGCCCACTGGTGGTCAGTGTGCATCATAGTGACTGGTTGTTCTGCTGGTCATTCCACCATTTGGTTGATTTGCATATTAGGATTTTATTATATAGGATTTTTAGTGTTTTTTAATTTACTTTTTACAATTATATTGATAGTTATAATGTTATAATTAGTACGTACAGAGGAATATATAACATGTAAAAATAAAAATGCATACAAATAATATTAATTACTTTGAATACACCCAACTTAATAAGTAGACCTATTCTAGAGCTTGTGCAGTTGCATATGTAATCCTCTTCATTGCTTTGACCTGCCTCTTCCATGTTTATCATTCTGGTAAGGCTTTAAAATAGTTTTATTATGTACTAGAGGCCCGGTGATCAGGGCCATCTTCCCCAGCTGCCTGAAGCTGGCCCTGCCCACCGCCGCCATGCACCCCAAGTTCCCCATTCACCATTATGTGATCGGTGCCTGACGGCCAGGAGAAGGGACCGAGAGGTCAGCTGTTCCCACCCGCTCGCTGGCCCCGCCCCCACAGGGGGTGGCTACAGGCTATCGGAGGCTGCTGGCTGAGGAAAGTGATCAAGAGGTGGTCAGTGCACCTCATAGTGACTGGTCCAGCGGTCATTCTAGTCATTCTGCTGTTAGGGTCAATTTGCATATTACCCCTTTATTATTTAGGACTAGAGGCCCGGTGCACAAAAATTTGTGCACTCGGGGGAAGGGGGAGTCCCTCAGCCTGGTTTGTGCCCTCTCACAGTCTGGGACCCCTCGAGAGATAACACCCTGCTGGCTTAGGCCTGCTCCCGGGTGGCAGAGGGCAGGCACAATTCCTAGGTGCAGCCCCTGGTCGGGCTCAGAGCAGGGCCGATTGGGGAGTTGGGGTGCCGCCCCCTGTCATGCACAGAGCAGGGCGGATTGGGAGGTTGCGATGCCACCCTCAGTCATGCTCAGGGTAGGGCTGATTGGGGGGTTGGGGCACCGCCCCCTGTCACACTCAAGGCAGGGCCCATCAGGGGGTTGAGGAGCTCACCCCTGTCACTCAGAGAGTAGGGCCGATAGGGGAGTTGGGGCGCTGCCCCCTGTCACACAAAGAGCAGGGCGGATGAGGGGGTTGGGACGCTGCCACTGTCACACTCAGGGCAGAGCCGATGGGGAGGTTATGGCTCTACCCTGTCACACACAAAGCAGGGCCCCTGGGGGGGGCAGGTTGGGGTGCCGCACCCTGTCACACACAGAGCCGCAGGTCGATCAGAGGTTGGGGAGCTCCCCCGTATCAGGCACAGAGCAGGGCTGATCAGGAGGTTGTGGCCCCGCCCCCTGTCACACACAGAACTGCAGGGCGATCAGGGGGTTTGGGCGCTGCCCCCTGTCATGCTGATCCCAGTGCCAGGAGGCCTCTCGGCTCCGCTGATCCGGGTGCTGGGAGGCATATTACCCTTTTACTATATAGGGTGGAGGCCTGGTGCATGGGTGGGGCTGGCTGGTTTGCCCTGAAGGGTTTCCTGGATCAGGGTGGGGGTCCCCACTGGGGTGCCTGGCCAGCCTGGGTGAGGGGATGATGGCTGTTTGCAGCTGGTCACACACCCTTCAGGGTGGGGGTCCCCACTGGGGTGTCTGGCCAGTCTGGGTGAGGGGCTGAGGGCTGTTTTCAGGCTGGCGGGTGACGGAAGCTCCCAACCGCTCCTTTTTTTCTTTTTTCTTTTTTAATTCTGGGCCAGCTTAGCTCTGAGGCTCTAGCTCTTAGGCCTCCGCTGCTGAAAGTAGGTATCTGGTTTGTTTTGGTTTTAAACAATGTATAACTCCAGCTCTGACTCCAGCTCTGAGATCCCAGCTCACTGAAAGCTGGTTTCTGGGTTTTTTTAAGCTTCTATATTTGTTAACATGTTTCAAACTGCAGGCTCAGAGAACTGCAAGGCAGGCGGGGAACATTGGTTTCGTCCGTCACTGAAGCAAGCAAGCTTCATCTTGGTTTCAAGCTGCCTGGCTGCCGGCCGCCATCTTGGCTGACAGTTAATTTGCATATCGCCCTGAATAGCCAATGGGAAGGGTAGCGGTTGTACTCCAATTACCATGTTTCTCTTTTATTAGATAGTATGTTTATATCCCTAGAAGATAAGTTATTCCTTCTTGTTTTTTGTTCCATAAAAGTAACATAATATTTGTAATTTTCTGGAACCTATTTTCACTCAGAAATATTTTTTGAACACAACACTGTCTAGCTATAATTTATTGATTTTTATTTTGATAATTATTCCAATTTTGAACACATGACATTTTATTCTGAGAAGTTATACTATGGTGTTTTTTCTCATTCTTTCATTTGCTAGATATTTATTATTTTATATTATGCATGTTATTATATCATTTAATATTATAGCATTAGACACCTACTAACTTCTCATCACTATTGTAATAGAAAGAAAACACACACACACACGCACACACACACACACACACAATTTTCCAGTCTTCACAGAGCTTGGATGAGCATGCTAGTGAGAATGAGCATTCTTATATGTTATACATATGGAACCATCTCTCATACAGTATCCAGATATACCAATTTATAGGATAATATAAGAAGTTAGCACTTTATTAATATTAAGTATTCTCTACATATGGTTAAATGGGTTTTCACTCTAGTCAGTAGTAGGTAAGTGTCAATGAACATCCTCTTCAAATGTTTGTATTGTCATTCTGTAAACATCTGTCAATTTAGTAGGTGAAAAATTATGTCTTATTTCAATTTTTATTTTGCGAGGTTGAACATTATTTTTATATTTACCTGCCTGTTTTCTTTTGGTGAAAAATGCGTTTGTGTCTTACCCCTCTTTTCCTATTGTCTTCTTTATGTTAATTTATAAAAATCCTCTCTCCATACTGGTTAATAATTCTTTATTAAATATATAATCCCATTTTCTTTATGTAGTTTTCCAGTAGTAAATAAATAGAAGTTCCTAATTTTTAGGCCCCACCAAAAAAACAACAACAAAAACACATAAAACAAAAAAACAACAACAAAAAACACTGAGCATAAGGGTAAATTTTGTCTCTCCTAGAGCAATAGGAGATATAAGCAGCAGTAAAAATTATAAGGGGTCCTGAGAGCCTTAAGAAAGCCAACAAACTAGTCTGAACACTGTGTTTGCCTGTCCTGGCTGTGCCTATATATGTGTCACTGCAGATGCGATCAGAGCTCATATTATAAACCTCCTCTGTTCACCCATGAAAATCTATATATATTCAACCATCTTAGTTGACAATTCTGCATTTGCATTATTTCCGGTTGCCTAATATAAACTTTTAAAAATAAAACCTAGTTTTCTTTGAGATGCAGACTCTTCATTGAAGCCAATGTACTGGCCTGACTCCTCTCCAGGAGTGGTTCTGATATATTTGAAATTAATTTAGTCTTTTTTTTTACTGTACTTGGTACAAAAATGGGCATGTGATGCAACTCAAATAGAGGTTTCTTGAAGCTTCTAGAAAGGCCTTGTCTGTTCTGGAGGTACCTAAGGTCGGGGTGGCAGAGAGCTTTGTTCTTCTTCTGGGTACTGTTTTAACCAGATTTAAGTTCTAGGACTACTACAGCTATCATAACTGTAACTGCCTCAGGACAAAAGGACATGAAGAGAAGCAGAGAGGAGAGAATTATATACAGAATGGAACAGGATTCCAGCCAACTCCATCCCTGGACCTTCACTCATGGGTGCTTAGGAATTTATAATTTTTAAGGTCACTTTGAGTTCTACTTTCAGTCTGGTGACTATTCATCACAATTTGTCTAAGATCAGATGGCTTATGCCTCTTGTCTCAGGCATAAACAATTGTGCCCCTTCATTATCAAAATAGCCCTGGTTTGGATGACAAATTATGTAGTCACCAGGGCCTGTTTTATGGGTGTTCAGTGTGAGAGTCCAGGTCCTTGCACTCAGAAGGGTTCTCCTCTTGAGGTTTAATGCTTGGAGTTTGCATCTTAACATTCTTCATAATTTTATCTTTGAATTTGTGGGTTTCAAGTGAAGCCCAGTGATACAATGGAGCCTGACTCAGAGACTTGGAGCTCACATGCACTTACATCTCTCACCACATCCCCAGGGTGGGCTCTTGGGTGCTTCTCTTTGCCTGCACCCAGCAGCCTCTGCCACTTTCCACTCCTGCCTGGAGACTGGATGCAGAGACAGGGTGAGTTCATGTCTGGTGCAACAAGTGTCCTGGCTTGGCCCTATGCAC
Source organism: Myotis myotis (assembly GCF_014108235.1). Lineage (NCBI taxonomy): Eukaryota > Metazoa > Chordata > Mammalia > Chiroptera > Vespertilionidae > Myotis > Myotis myotis. Next base: position 181,441,883 of record NW_023416324.1, read on the forward strand.
CTATGTGGATCTGCACTCCTGTGAGTTTCTCTGTGCCTGAGGGGAGAGTGACATTAAATAGAGAATTTTTTTTTTAAAATATATTTTATTGATTTTCCACAGAGAGGAAGGGAAAGAGATAGAGAGTTAGAAACATCGATGAGAGAGAAACATCGATCAGCTGCCTCCTGCACATGGGGACGTGCCCACAACCCAGGTACATGCCCTTGACCAGAATCGAACCTGGGACCTTTCAGTCCGCAGGCCGAGGCTCTATCCACTGAGCCAAACCGGTTTCGGCTAAATAGAGAATTTTAAAAACATTATGACAGGTAAAGAGAGAAACCAGTGAAACTAAGGAAAAACTTTTTTTCTCTTCTTATTCTTTGAACAAGGAGCACTACATTTTCATTTTGCAATGGGCTTTAAAAATTATGTAGCTGCCCCTGGAGGTCATTCTAATAAACGCAAAATGTCATCCTATGTGATACAGCAGGTTCTCTGTCCATTAACTTTACAATAAGCAGACCAGGACCATGCATACACAGCAGGGCCTCCATGATGTTCAACTACAAGATTATAGTTCACATATGTGAATGGCACATGAATGGTACCCCCTGGGATTACACAATGCACAGTACTAAAATCTATTTACAGAAAAGTATCCTTACCAAGAGAAACAACTTAGGAATAATAATTCTAAATCTAAAAAAAATTTTTTTGTCCTCATATAAGTTCTGTTCAAGACTCTTTTAATGATTTAGTAATACATTTGGTTTTATTTGATTAACCAATTCCTTTGGGGTAATTAAGTTTTAAATTATAAATAGAAATTCTCTGGATTTTTTACAATTTGAAATGAGTATGATTTATTAAAACATTACTAATACAGGTATGCCTCATTTTATTATACCTTGCTTTATTGTGCTTCGCAGATACTGTGTTTTTTAAAAATTGAAGGTTTGTGGCAGCTATGGGTCAAGCAAGTCTGTTAGTGCCATTTTTTCCAACATTTGATTACTTTACATTTCTGTATCACATTATAGTAATCCTTGCAATATTTTAAACTTTTTTATTAATATACTAGAGGCCCGGTGCACAAAAATTTGTGCACTCGGGGGGAGGGGGGGTCCCTAAGCCCGGCCTGTGCCCTCTCGCAGTCTGGGACCCCTCAGGAGATAGCGACCTGCTGGCTTAGGCCTGCTCCCGGGTGGCAGAGGGCAGGCCCAATCCCTAGGTGCAACCCCTGGTCGGGCTCAGAGCAGGGCCGATTGGGGAGTTGGGGTGCTGCCCCCTGTCATGCACAGAGCAGGGCGGATCGGGAGGTTGCGATGCCACCCTCAGTCACGCTCAGGGTAGGGCTGACTGGGGGGTTGGGGCACCGCCCCGTCACACTCAAGGCAGGGTCGATGGGGAGGTTGTGGCGCCACCCCCTGTCACGCACAGAGCAGGGCTAATCAGGGGGTTGGGGCACTGCCCCCTGTCACTCACAGAGCAGGGCCCATCAGAGGGTTGGGGCTCCATACCCTGTCACGCACAGAGCAGGGCCCATCAGGGGGTTGGGGAGCTCTCCCCTGTCATGCACAGAGCAGGGCCGATCAGGAGGTTGAGGAGCTCCCCCCTGTCACTCACAGAGTAAGGCCGTAGGGGAGTTGGGGCACCGCTCCCTCTCACACACAGAGAGGGTGGATCAGGGGGTTGGGGCACCGCCCTCCATCACCTACAGAGCAGGGCCGATCAGGGGGTTGGGGCGCTGCCACTGTCACACTCAGGGAAGGGCCGATGGGGAGGTTATGGCTCTACCCCATCACACACAGAGCAGGGCCCGTCGGGGGGCGGTGGTGTTGGGGTGCCGCCTTCTATCACCCACAGAGCAGGGCTGATCAGGGGGTTGGAGAGCCGCCACTCTCACACTCAGGGTAGGGCCGATGGGGAGATAATGGCTCTACCCCGTCATACACAGAGCAGGGCCTGTGGTGGGGGGGTGGGGGCACCGCACCCTGTCACACACAGAGCCACAGGGCAATCAGGGGGTTTGGGTGCTGCCCCCTGTCAGGCTGATCCCAGTGACGGGAGGCCTCTCGGGTCCGCTGATCCTGGTGCTGGGAGGCATATTACCCTTTTACTATATAGAATAGAGGCCTGGTGCACAGGTGGGGGTCAGCTGGTTTGCCCTGAAGGGTGTCCTGGATCAGGATGGGGGTCCCCACTGGGGTGCCTGGCCAGCCTGAATGAGGGGATGATGGATGTTTGCAGCTGGTCACACACCCTTCAGTGTAGGGGTCCCCACTGGGGTGCCTGTCCAGTCTGGGTGAGGGGCTGAGGGCTGTTTTCAGGCTGGTGGGTGACTGAAGCTCTCAACTGCTCCTTTTTTTCTTTTTTTTTTTATTCTGGGCCAGCTTTAGCTCTGGCTCCAGCTCTGAAGCCTCTGCTGCTGAAAGCAGGTATCTGTGTTTTTGGGTTCTATACAGTTCTAAACACTGTATCAACTCCAGCTCTGAGTTCCCGGGGCCAGCTGAAAGCTGGGGTTTTGTTTAGCTTCTGTATTTGTAACAATGTTTCAAACTGCAAGCTCAGAGGCCTCAAGGCAGGCGGGGAACTTTGGTTTCCTCCGTCACTGAAGCAAGCATGCCTCATGTTATCCTCATGGCCGCCATCTTGGCTGGCAGTTAATTTGCATATCACCCTGATTAGCCAATGGGAAGGGTAGCAGATGTACGGCTAATTACCATCTTTCTCTTTTATTAGATAGGATTTGTTATGGTGATCTGTAATTAGTTATCCTTGATGTTACTATTGCAATTGTTTGGGTCACCACAAACAATTCCTGTGAGTCAGCAAACTTAATCCCTACATGCTGTGTGTGTTTTGACTGCTCCACCAGTGATTCCCCCATCTCCCTCACTTTCTGTGTATCTTCCTATTCCCTGAGACACAACAATACTGAAATTAGACCAATTAATAACCCCACAATGACCTCTAAGTATGCAAATAAAAGGAAGAGTCTCATGTCTCACACTTTAAATCAAAAGCTAAAAATGAATATACTGGTACTTAGGGAAAAAGACATGTTCAAAAGCTAGGCCTTTTGTGTCAGTTAACCAAGTTGTGAAAGCAAAGGAAAAGTTCTTGAGAAAAATTAAAACTGCTACTCCAGTAAACACACAAAGAATAAGAAAGCTAAACAGCCTTGTTATTGATACAGAGAAAGTCTTTATAATCTAGGTAGGAAAGCAAACCAACCACATTTCCTTAAGCCAAAGCCTAATCCATAGCAAAGCCCTAACTCTCTTACATTCTATGAAGGCTGAGAGAGGTGAGGAGGCTGAAGGAGTAACTTTTGAAGCTAGCAGAGTTTAGTTGATGAATTTTGTTAAGTCTCGTAATAAGAGTAGCCTGACATATGAAAGTAGTAGCTCGTGCATATCTCTGAAGGTCACGAAATATAAACCTGATGTAAAATCTCTGTCATCAGTGATGCAGCAGCAAAAGTCCCACTGATAATATCAAATGGAGTCATAAAGTTTTCTGTCGGACTATCAGTGTACATGTATACATTAAAAAATAAATGTATTTTTCATCATCATATACTGTGTTTTTGTCGCTCAAATGAATTTTATTATTTCTTCAAGGTTCTTCACATACGTACACCTTAAGAGATATCAAGTAGGCATAACATGTTCTCAAAAAATTAGGGTTGGCATGCAGAAGAATTTTGAATCAGAGATTTTTCTGGTTTTGGCACGCACTCACAAAAAGGTTGTCACCCCTGCTATAGCTGATACAGATTTGATTCCTCTGGTGGATCTGGCAAAAGTATATTGAAAATGATCTGGAAAAGATTAACCATTCTATATGAGATTAAGAATATTCTTGATTCATGGGACAATGTCAAGATATTGACATAAACAGGATTTTGGAAGAAGATGATTCCAACCCTCATGGGTGATTTTTGAGGGGTTCAATACTTCAGTGGAGGAAGTAATTGCAGATGTGGTGGAAATAGCAAGAGAATTAGAATTAAAAGTGGAACCTGAGGTGTGCAATCCTATATAATAAAGAGCTAATATGCTAATTAGACCAAACAGCGGAATGACCATCCGGATGACATTCTGGATAACTGTCTGATGACCTTCCAGATGAAGCCTAAGCTGCAAGGGTCAGCCGAGGCTGCAAGGGCTGCAAGGGCCAGCCAAGGCTGCGATGGCCGAGCTCCTTGCACGAATTTCGTGCATTGGGCGTCTAGTAATATGATAAAAGTCTTATGGATGCGGAGTTGCTTCTTATGGATGAGCAAAAAAACTGGTGTCTTGAGATGAAATTGATTCCTGTTGAAGATGCTGCAAAGATTGTTGAAATGCCAACAAAGGATTTCGAATATTACATACACTATGTGATAAGGCAGCATCAGGGTTTGAGAAGACTGACTCCAATTTTGAAAGAAGTTCTGCTGTAGGTAAACAGCTATTAAATAGCATCACATGCTATAAAGAAATCATTCATGAAAGAGTTAATGGATGTGCCGAACTTCCATGTTGTATTTTTTTGAAATATTTCCCATAGCTTCCCCAACCTTCAGCAATCACCATTCTGATCAGTCAACAGTCATCACATTGAGGCAAGACTCCCCACCAGCAAAAAGATTACAAATTGCTGAAGCTTCAGAGGATGGTTAGCATCTTTAGCAGTAAAGTATAATTTAATTACGTATATGCATTGCTTTTTAGACATAATGTTATTGAACACTTGGTAGACTACAGTATAGTGTAAACATGACTTTTATATGCACATGGAAGCCAAAAAACTTGTGTGATTCACCTTATGTGACAATCACTTTATTGTGGTGGCCTAGATTTGAACCCAAAATATCTCTGAGGTATACCTGTCCTGTAATGCATTTAATTTTTTTAAAATATATTTTATTGATTTTTACAAAAGAGGAAGGGGGAGGGATAGAGAGTTAGAAACATTGATGAGAGAGAAACATCAATCAGCCGCCTCCTGCACACCTCCACTGGGGATGTGCCCGCAGCCAAAGTACATGCCCTTGACCAGAATTGAACCCGGGACCCTTCATTCCAAAGGCTGACACTCTATCCACTCAGCCAAACCGGTCAGGGCAATTTTTTTGTATGAGATTATAGAACATAAACCTTTTGACAAGGATGATTTGCCGTCATGATTATCTAATAACTGAGGAATCCAATGTTACTGGAATTTAGTTTTTGTTTCTATTTTTTAAATTTATTTTCTTTTTTTTAATTTTTATTTTATTTTTTTCTTTATTGATTAAGGTATTACATATGTGTCCTTATCCCACATTGCTCCCCCACTCATGCCCTCACCCCCCTGGTGTCTGTGTCCATTGGTTAGGCTTATATGCATGCATACAAGTCCTTTGGTTGATCTCTCCCCCTTACCCCTCCCCTCCCCTACCTTCCCTCTGAGGTTTGACGGTCTGATGGATGCTTCTCTGTCTCTGGATCTGTTTTTGTTCATCAGTTTGTGTTGTTCATTATATTCCACAAATGAGTGAGATCATGTGATATTTATCTTTCTTAAGATTTGAAAAAAGCCTAGGTGCCTTTCAGCAGATGAGTGGACTAAAAACCTGAGGTACAGCTACACAATGAAATACTATTCTGTGGTGAAAAAGAAGGAATTCTTACCATTTGCAACAGCATGGATGGAACTGGAGAGCATTATGCTATTATTTTTATCTAATTTATTATGTATATGCTTAGTATTTTTTATTTTACTTTTACTGTATAACTCACTTGAGGATATTTAAAATTCATTATTTTGACTCACATGTTTACTTGTTTTAGTAATTGAAAATAATTATGACCAGGTGAAGGGAAAAATTTTATTAAATTCTTCAAAAATATGCATATCTTACCCAAATTCAGAAAAACTAAATAATAACCAATAAACCCCGGTTACAACACGATAGTTTTATAGTTTTGAGTAGGTGAGTGAAAAAAAAATGTAGCATTTTTGATAAAAGAGTGAAAGGGTAGATCTCAGGAGAATAGTTTTTAAGACTGGCTGACTGCTCTGCTATGAATCAACTTGGAACGGGAGAGTGTTAGAAGTGTTTGAAATACATGAAGGGCTCTCCACATGATATATGTTAATTGAGTTAGAGTCTCACCTCACATAACTTAATTGGAGAATGATAAAGGTCATTAAATTTCAGGATGGCTATATGATAACAGAGTGCTAGAAAGACAGGGCAACAAGAAAATGTGAGACAGTAATTTGCTTGGGACAAGGACAGCAGGGTGAATCTTGTTTGGTGGTCTTGCCAATACTGTATAAGCAATCAAGGGGAGCCCAAGGCACGTATTTTCTACCTCCACTTTAGAAGCCTTCTCTGCACTTAGTGTGTGTGTGTGTGTCTGTGTGTGTGTGTGTGTGTGTGTGTGTGTGTCTTGATAAGCATCAACTATCTTCTCTTTTCTGCAGATAACAAACAAATCAATCAACTTTTTCTATGAATAAAGTAAATCCTCTTAAACAGTCACTGGAAAAAAAAATAGAATATTTTTTGAAATACCAAACGTCTGGATTAAATTTAAATTTTAAAAATGGTTATTTTAAAGAAAGGCACATAGAGATCAGAATAGAACAACTTAGAATTATTGAGATTTACCCACAGCTAAACTGTAGATTTCTGTTTCCCCATTGTGGGGGATAATGTAAATAAAAGCATATTTATAAACAGTAAAGCACATGATTGACATCTTTTGTGTGTGCTAAAGACTTTTTTGAGCTCTTACCCATGGTTATGAGAATTCAACATTCATATGTACATTTCATAAATCTCAATAAGACTAAATTATTTTGGACTAAACTCAAATATAGCCTCCTTTAAACATGTCTATCTTTCTAGGCACGTTTGTATTCAGGTATTTATATAAAAAGAAATCACAGGAGGAGATTAAAAACCTGAATTCTCTGACCCAATAATTAAAAAAAAAAAATAAATAAATAAGTATAAGAAAGTAGAAATCCTAATCATAGTTTCCTATTAAGCCTTAGAAAGTGTAGATATAAAACTAACTTAGGAAAATTTCTGTTAAGGTCTTTTAAAATACACTGTTCTGGCATATGCAGGTTTTTTCTAAATTACTGATTTTTAAAATCACTATTGTTAAAAGAAGCCTTCACAGTATATTGGAAGCTTCATTTGGGGGAGGAGACTTATAGCTATCTAGTTCAGTTCTGTGGCCTAGAGCCTAACCAATTCCTAAATGAACATATCCAGTTCTATTGAAAATATGGGTGTATTTTTTTAGACTGCTATAAATCTTTATTGTTGAAAGTATTACATATGTCCCTTTCCACCGCCCCCCTCCCCATTGACCTCTCCCACTCCCTCCAAGCCTTCACCATCCTCTCTCTGTGCCTGTTGGTTATGCATATATGCATATGAGTTCATTGGTTGAACTCTCCCCTCCCCCCCCCCACCCCCCACACCCCCTGCTTCCCAATGTTCATAGCAGTACAATTTACAATAGCTAAGATTTGGAAACAGCCTAAGTGTCCATCATCAGATGAATGGATTAAAAACCTGTGGTACATCTACACAATGGAATACTATGCAGCTGTAAAAGAGATGGAACTATTACCATTTTCAACAGCATGGATGGACCTAGAGAGCATTATGCTAAACAAAATAAGCCTATCAGAGAAAGATATGTATCGAAAATGTGGAAGCTAATGAACGACATAAACTGATAAACAAAAATAGAGGTGTATTTTAAATAACATAATAACACCCACAGGACTTGCATGATGATTTAAATGCAATACCAAGAGTAAGGATAAACTAAAGATATTTCATTCATTTAAATCATGAGAAACTGAGGAATGTTGATGTCTCAGCTTGAGCCAGGTGGCTCAGTTGGTTGGAGCATCATCAAAAGATTGCAGGTTTGATTCCTGGTCAGGGTATATACCTGGGTTGCAGGTTTGATCCCCAGCTGGGATGTGCAGGGGAGGCAATGGATTGATGTTTCTCTCTCACATTGATGTTTTGCCTTCTCTCTTGCTCTCACCCTTCCTCTCTCTCTAAAAATCAATAATAAAAAATACATATCTTCAGGTGAGTATTAAAAATAAGAATATGTACAATGTTACTTTAGACATTTTCAATATTCAATATTTTGTTATTTTAACAGAGGTTTGCTAACACATATGTTCTTCTCTTAAAGTATGATTGAGTAATCGGGTTTGTGTTTCTAAAATAAAGGAAGACTTTCATCCTACAATATAACTAAAATTACTTTTCAAATGACTATATTTTTAATCTAGTTACCAAGTGCCTATTTACATTTTTCCACTAATGAGACTCATTCATTGAGAAAACTTATATATATAAGTTTATATATATAACCCCCAGTAGGGGAGATATATATATATATATATATATATATATATTATTGATTTCAGAGATGAAGGGAGAGGGAGAAAGATAGAAACATCAATGATGAGAGAGAATCATTGATCAGCTGCCTCCTGCACATCCCCTACTGGGGATCGAACCCGCAATCCAGGCACGTGCTCTTGACCAGAATCGAACCCGGGACTTTTCAGCCTGCAGGCTGACACTCTATCCTCTGAGCCAAACTGGCTAGGGCTTGAGAAAACTTTTAAACAAGATATAATTTTCAAATTGTTAATGTAGCATATAAAAGACATAAAGAGACATAAACCCCTTTCAGTTGGTGTCAGTTTCTTCTTTAAAAAACCCTTATTGTTGAAAGTATTACATATGTTCCCTTAGAATTGCCACAGCTCAACTGTCATTTGGTCAGCTTTTTAAAGAACAGTGTTGATGTTTAAATGATTTTATGGGTGCCAAGAATCACTCTTTAAATATTCAGCTGTAAAACTACTGCAAAAAAAAAAAAATGATACGGTTGCTATTTTCCTTCTCTTGGGGTGTGCTTGATTTATAAAATTAACTTGAGTTAAAAGTAAGGCTTTTTTTCTTGGCCTGGATTTCACTGTACAAGCAGGTACTTGACATGAAACTTTCAAACTTGTACAATATATTTTGTGCTTATCAATTCTTCAAATAAAATTCTAGAATTATCCAGTTTATGATATTCATGAATAAACCTTCTTTAAAAAATATCTTTCATTGATTTTAGAGAGGAAAGGAGAAAAAGAGAGAAATAGAAACATCAATAATGAGAGAGAATCATTGACTGGCTGCCTCTTGCATGCCCCATACTGGGGATGGAGCCCACAACCCAGACATGTGCCCTAACTGAGAGTCAATGGTTCACAGGCCAATGCTCAACCACTGAGCCATGCTGGCCAGGAATGAAGAAATCTTCTTTTAATATGAGCCGAAAAGAGGGAAATAATTTAATGTCATTTTTAGTAAAAGTGTGGAAAGTTTCCTTATCAGTTTTCTGGCCTGATACTTTACACATTCAGAAAGTCTCAGAATTCTGAAGGGAGTACTGTGTTTTCCTTAATATCAGGTTCACCAAAGATTAGATTTAAATTAATGATCACATAAAGTAATGACCAACACTGATTTGATTACAATAAAAATGTAGCCCTAGCCGGCTTGGCTCAGTGGATAGAGCATCAGCCTGCGGACTGAAGGGTTCCAGGTTTGATTCCGGCCAAGGGCGCATGCCTGGGTTGTGGGCTCCATCCCCTATGTGGGGTGTGCAGGAGGCAGCCAATCAATGATTCTCTCTCATCATTGATGTTTCTATCTCTCTCCTTCTCCCTTCCTCTCTGAAATCAATAAAGAAATATACTTAAAAAAAAGGTATGGCTGCTCTAAAACTACATTTCTTTACATTGAAATACCTTTTTCTGTTTTTAAATTCACAAGATTTAATAAGTGGATACCTGTAATTATTTTAGCCACTACTTCAATAAGATTTATTTCCTCTCTGATTAAGACATAAGTCATACTCAAATTCTTCTTTCTTGACTTTATTTTTTTTTCTACTTGAAACGACATGGCCTTTGCATTCATTAATGTATGCTATCTAAGAATTCAGTGTCAAGTGGTGCTTTGGTGATCTGACCCCGGTTTCAGTTTTCCTATTACAATATAGCTTCCATCATGTTCTACCTGTAACTTTGGGCAAGATACTTGAGCTCTTATCTCTCAATTTACTAATCTACAAAATAGTGGTAATAAAAGTATGTATTCTTAAGATTATTGTGAGGATTAAGTAATTCAAGTGGCTAAAGCACTTAGAATAATATTCAACACATAGTAAGCATCAAGCCTTTATTCTTTCTAGCATGGGCTTTCAATATGTTTTGTTTTGTTTTCTTCACAAACCCTATACTATTTCACTTGGTCCCCACCTTCTTTAGAACACTTACTGAATTTCTATGAAGCAGCATATAATCTATTACTTAATCACGAACTAATTTTCTGTATTTGAGTCTTGTTTTATCAAGGCCATGGCAAACTCCTTGAAGATAGCCAGATTGTTCTACTTGGTGTTTGAATTCTGCAATATTTGGGTACAAAATTGAAATGTTATAATATATCTATTATAACAAACTAGAGGCCCAGTGCACAAAAATTTGTGCACTCCGGGGGGCGGGGGGGAGTCCCTCAGCCTAGCCTGTGCCCTCTCCCAGTCTGGGACCCCTCGGGAGATAATGACCTGCTGGCTTAGGCCTGCTCCCGGGTGGCAGAGGGCAGGCCCAATCCCTAGGTGCAGCCCCTGGTCGGGCTCAGAGCAGGGCCGATTGGGGAGTTGGGGCGCCGCACCCTGTCATGCACAGAGCAGGGCAGATTGGGAGGTTGCGATGCCACCCTCAGTCACGCTCAGGGTAGGGCTGATTGGGGGGTTGGGGCACCGTCCCCTGTCACACTCAAGGCAGGGTCAATGGGGAGGTTGCGGCGCCACCCCCTGTCACGCACAGAGTGGGCCAATCAGGGGGTTGGGGAGCTGCCCCCTGTCACACACAGAGCAGGGCCCATCAGGGGGGTTGGGACTCTGTACCCTGTCACGCACAGAGCAGGGCCCATCAGGGGGTTGGGGAGCTACCCCCTGTCATGCACAGAGCAGGGCGGATCAGGGGGTTGGGGCGCCGCCCTCTATAACCCACAGAGCAGGGTCGATCAGGGGTTGGGGCGCCGCCACTCTCACACTCAGGGCAGGGCCGATGGGTAGGTTATGGCTCTACCCGGTCACACACAGAGCAGGGGCGATCAGGGGGTTGGGGCGCTGCACCCTGTCACGCTGATCCCGGTGCTGGGAGGCCTCTCAGCTCCGCTGATCCTGGTGCTGGGAGGCATATTACCCTTTTACTATATAGAATAGAGGCCTGGTGCACGGGTAGGGCCAGCTGGTTTGCCCTGAAGGGTGTCCTGGATCAGGGTGGGGGTCCCCACTAGGGTTCCTGGCCAGCCTGGGTGTGGGGATGATGGCTGTTTGCAGTTGGTCACACACCCTTCAGGTTGGGGGTCCCCACTGGGGTGCCTGTCCAGTCTGGGTGAGGGGCTGAGGGCTGTTTTCAGGCTGGTGGATGACTGAAGCTCCCAATCGCTCCTTTTTTTCTTTTTTTTTATTCTTGGCCAGCTTTAGCTTTGAGGCTTGGCTCCAGCTCTTAGGCCTCTGCTGCTGAAAGTAGGTTTCTGGCCTATGTTTACCTTCTGTATTTGAAACAATGTTGCGATCCTGCTGGCTGAAGCCCGACGGACTAAAGCAGGTTTCTGGGGTTTTGTTTAGCTTCTATATTTGTAACATAGTTGCTTAGAGTTGCAGCTCAGAGGCCTGCAGCGGCATGTGGGGAAGGTTGGAGTCCTCCGTCACTGAAGCAAGCAAGCCTCATGTTAGTTTCAAGCTTCCTGGCTGCCGGCCGCCATCTTGGCTGGCAGTTAATTTGCATATTGCCCTGATTATCCAATGGGAAGTGTAGCGGTCATATGCTAATTACCATGTTTCTCTTTTATTAGATAGGATAATAATATTTATTATTATAAACAAAAATACCTAGCATTTATTAACTTCTTACTATTGCCCGACACATAAATGCTTTACATATAGTGTGCCTTACAAGATACTCTGAGGTGAATTCTATTTTCATCCCCATTTTACCAATGAGAGAACAGAAAATTGGAAATGTGGAGTAATTTGCTCAAGGTCACAGAATTACCAGTAAGTGTCATCAGTGGTGTACTTGTATGGGTTGTTTGGCTTGCAAGTATAAGTGACATCACTTTGATCCACTTATATCTTCTTAACTGTCTCAGAATGTCTCATTCTTAAATTACTGCATAAACTCTTCTCTCTTAGTTCTGTACCTCTCTCCAATCAGTCCTTACAGAACCACATGCTCCATTTCTTACAGCACCAAAGAAAAGGTTGGTGATTAGTACTAATTTGAAGCTTATCTCCATGTGGAATTACCACAGGATTGGTTTTGTTCCAGTAAAGAAATGTAAATGGACTAGAATCTGTCAACAACATATAAAGTTTTATCTACATTGGCTTTGTAAAATTTGTAATTGCTTCCTGTAATAGTACATAGCAATTGCTTCATTAATAGGAATATTTTCTGTGTTTTATTTTCTAACTTAACAATTTATCATAGACTAGTCAATTTCATAGAATATTGGATTTAGATGAGACTTGAGCGACATCTAGTCTAGTACACTTATATTGTCAATGAGGAAATCAGGGATTAAAGAGGGGTCTTTTCCAGGTACCTTAGTTAGGGTGACAGATAAGCTGCTGCCATAGAGACCCGAAAGGATGGAAACTATTAAAAAGCTACTTTTCCCCACTTTTCTGTGGAAACCCTATATGAATAGCCTAGGTCGTCAGAAATTGCTCTACTTTTTCAGAGAGCCAGGTTCCTGTCCTCACTGCCCCAATTGCTCTTACAGTATTTTCATTGTCTGCGTGGGTGGAAGCTGAGATACTGCCTCAGATACATCTACCAGCAGGCATGTGACTAAAAGCACATGACTAAAATGCCCCGTGTCTAAAGGCCCAGAACCAATGAGGCACGTGACATATCTACGCATTCTGAAAGTGCAGTTTATTTGCATTGTCACACCTAACATCAAGTGAGAATAGAGGATGCCTGCCAGGTGGACAGCTATGTACCTACAGACGATGTGAGCACTCTGCACACAAGGAGGCTAGGCTTTGATGAGCACCTTTAAGTCTCTCGGCGCCACATAGGAAATAAAGGGGGAAAACCTATACAGCCAAAATCATAATTTATGTTATTATATGTTAAATAAGCATGCGATGCTAATGTTTTGTAGTGTATTGGTTCAGTATTATTATTTTCTTACTTGTGTTACATATAGTTGTTGTGTTGGTGCCATTTGTGTCTGACTGAAGTATTTGGGAATAAAAACATTGTCAGTCAAAGCTGCTTTACATCCTCAGGACAGTTGCTTTTGTAGGGAGGAATTTGTGGTCAATGCATGTTTAATGTAATAAAGATGCACACATGTAAACAATGAACATGTGTTTCATGAGAACTCAAAACTTTTTGGAGATGAAGAAGGTAATAAAATGATTGAAGGGACTGTATCTATCAGTGCTTGAGATATCTAAGTCTTTGAGCCATCGACTATAAGAAGAGTCATTCTTATATATGTGTGTTGCATGAATAATTTCATTGGTAACCATGGTACAGTAAATTATCCATACTTGGAGTAAGACCATTACGAATCAAAATCAGAAGGCTTGCCTTATGTATACTGTTATTCATTTGTAGCAGTGATTCTTTATAATGCCTTAATTTTATGATTCAATCTAATCAGAATTAAACTTAACATGTTCAAAATCAGATTGTTGTTTGCATTTGGCTTCTATAACTGTAATTAATTGATCTAAAACTGCTAGCATAACATCTGTAGACAGTTACACCATGGCAGAGGATAAGATGTGGCTAGATCCATTTGGACTACTCTTTCATATGTATTCATTAGTTAAGCAAAACATTTTTGTACATAACTCAGATGGGAGTTTCCAGAATTTGTCATTTGGCACATTTAGTAAATTCTCTAGAATTTATTTAACTGAAAAAACAGATTTCATTTGCACAGGGTTTAGTGTCCATATGGCATGTAAATGAAATGGGAATGCAGACAAAATGTGTACCATGGTCAGGGAATTAAATGTAACTCTGGGATTGTACTTTACTTGTACAGGAAATGTATTATTGAAATATTAATAACAACACTATCATAAAATAATTGTATACTACCCACATTGTTTATAAGTTTTATAATTTGGAGAGCTGATATGATGAATTCTATTTGAAATCTGTCCAATGATTGTTCACCCTTAAAGATGCATCCACATTCAATACAACTTGTCCACCAATGCATTTTAACTCTCCAATGCCAGTTCTGGAATCTGGGTGATTTGAATTTTAATTTAAGCTTAGTCAATTATAAGATATGGGAGTTTCTTAGCTCAGTTACATAGATTCTCTGCTTCTCAGATTTATGTGCTAAATAATAGGAAAAATGATACTAAAATACTTTTAGGATGTGGTAAAAATTGATTTAAGATGATAAAAAGGTAGCTGATGCAGCTACAGATATATAGTATGTGCCCAACAAATTTCTACTCCATCCTTATTCCAATATTTTCCTGGGCAAGGATAGAATCTCATTTACCTCCACATCTCAAAAATATTTAGTTGACTGCCTTGCTTACAAAACAGATTATTTGTCAAAATGATCTGAACTTGAAATAGAGGATGGAAGACAATACCAGGATAATTCCATAGAAAATATTTCCTTTGGTTTATAGTATTTGAATATCTCAGGTGACAAGTCTATTTTATTTTGTCTCTGGTCTGAAAGATCAAGTAATGATCTAAATCCTCTAATTTAGTTTGTATGCAAAGACTCAACTCTAAGATGAATATTTATGTTTTTTCCTTAGGAACTAAAGTGTTCTCACAGCAGTTAAAATCGCTAGATGTACTATTAAATAGCATAACTGATTCAGCAATATCACTCTGGTACAGGTTAGCCTAATGCTGCAGACCTCCTGCAATAACCTGAAAAACTGAATAGGAAATTCAGAGGTTGCACTAGTTATATAGTCATTAGGAATAGGCTCCATGGTGACTTGAAATGATTTTCTTAATTGTAATTTCTCCCTTTTTCATTATACTTGAATATTAAATTAAAACTGACTACCCTCCTTGAGTTCCTCATGACAGGCCTCATGCAGACCTTTAAATATAAAGAAGGAAACAAATGTTAAATCTCTTTCTCACTTAGAAAATAGATAAGGACAACACACAATTAACATAAGAAAACAGTCCCTGGTGTTCACCAAAAAAACATTTTCCTCACATTTTTTATAGATTTTAATTTCCTGACATGCCACATTACCTGACAAGCTATTAAAATATAATACTATAACTATACACTTTATCAATTTATTTATAAACTAGAGGCCCAGTGCACAAAAATTTGTGCACTCAGGGGGGAGGGGGTCCCTCAGCCCGGCCTGTGCCCTCTCGCAGTCTGGGATCCCTCAGGAGATGACCACCTGCTGGCTTAGGCCTGCTCCCCGGGGAATTGGGCCTAAGTTGGCAATCAGACATCCCATGCAGTGGGCTTTCTTGTTGTTTTGTTGATGTGTTTTTTTTTTTTTTTTTTCTGTGCAGAAGCTTTTTTTTTTTAAATATATTTTATTGATTTTTTACAGAGAGGAAGGGAGAGAGATAGAGAATTAGAAACATCGATGAGAGAGAAACATCGATCAGCCACCTCCTGCACATCTCCCACTGGGGATGTGCCCGCAACCCACGTACATGCCCTTGACCGGAATCGAACCTAGGACCCTTCAGTCCGCAGGCTGACGCTCTATCCACTGAGCCAAACCGGTTTCAGCAAGAAGCTTTTTATTTGGATGTAGTCCCATTTGTTTATTTTCTTTTTAGTTTCCATTGCCCTGGGAGCTGTATCAGTGAAGATATTGCTTCAGCATTGGTCTGAGATTTTGCTGCCTGTGGATTCCTCTAATATTTTTATGGTTTCCCATCTTATGTTTAAGTCCTTTATCCATTTTGAGTTTATTTTTGTGTATGGTGTGAGTTGGTGGTCTAGTTTCATAGCTTTGGACAAAAAGCACAAATATAGGACTCTAGAGGGCCTGTACCTGCTCAATTCTTAAAATTTTCTGGTAGCTTAAAAAATAAAGAAATAACAAAAGAAAAAATATAAAATGTATGAACTATTTTAAATGTTTACATTTAATATCACCATGCAAGATAAAGAGTAATGGAATTTTGTTATCCACTAGATAATTAGAAGGTTTGTATTAAAGGTAAAACTGAATGTCTAATCTGGAGGCCCAGTGAATGTGAAACCTGGGCCAAGTGGCTCACCTGTCCTGGAAACACAGAGATGCAAATTGCTTCAATTAAGTCTAGATTCTCAGTTAGAAACTTGCATTATTGGGAGATGCTAACCTTTGTAGAAATCAATTAATTTTGGGCAAGTAATTAAAGCAAACTTCAAGCAATTAGATTGTTAAAGGGGGAGAGTAGTCTGCATATAAAAATAAGAACCTCGAATCTACCACTGCTGATCTGGTGGAACAGAAACATGTACTTCACATAGTAAAGGATCAATCAAACATGAAAGGAGAATCCAAATCAAACAAAACAGAGCACCAACTAACTGTTCTCAATAATTCCAGGTTGTAGAAAACCAGGATGTTGGTATCAGAACCCAAAGAAGAGTATCTAGCCGAAACCAGTTTGGCTCAGTGGATAGAGCGTCGGCCTGCGGACTGAAAGGTCCCAGGTTCGATTCTGGTCAAAGGCATGTACTGGGTTGCGGGCACATCCCCAGTCCGGGATGTGCAGGAGGCGGCTGATCGATGTTTCTCTCTCATTGATGTTTCTGACTATCTCCCTTCCTCTCTGTAAAAAATCAATAAAATATATATATAAATATATAAATATACATATATATATATGTGTGTGTGTGTGTATATATATATATATATATATATATATATATATATCCTATCTAATAAAAGAGAAACATGGTAATTGGCGTATGACCACTACCCTTCCCATTGGCTAATCAGGGAAATATGCAAATTAACTGCCAGCCAAGATGGCGGCCGGCAGCCAGGCAGCTTGAAACTAACATGAGGCTTGCTTGCTTCAGTGACTGAGGAAACCAACGTTCCCCACCTGCCGCTGCAGGCCTCTGAGCTGCAACTCTAAGCAACTATGTAACAAATATAGAAGCTAAACAAAACCCCAGAAACCTGCTTTAGTCCACCGGCTTCAGCCAGCAGGATCGCAACATTGTAAGCAAAGGCCAGAAACCTACTTTCAGCAGCGGAGGCCTAAGCACTGGAGCCAAGCCTCAAAGCTAAATCTGGCCCTGAATAAAAAAGAAAAAAAGGAGCGGTTGGGAGCTTGAGTCACCCCCAGCCTGAAAACAGCCATCAGCCCCTCACCCAGACTGGCCAGGCACCCCAGTGGGGACCCCCACCCTGATCGGCCCTGCTCTGTGCGTGACGGGGGGAGCTCCTCAACCCCCTGATCGACCCTGCTCTGTGCATGACGGGGTACGGAGCCCCAACCCCTCTGATGGGCCCTGCTCTGTGCATGACATTGGGCAGGGCCCCAACCCCCAGATTGGCCCTGCTCTGTGTGTGACAGGAGGTGGCCCTGCAACCTCCCCATCGACCCTGCCTTGAGTGTGACAGGGGGCGGTGTCCCAAACCCCCAATCGTCCCTACCCTGAGCATGACTGAGGGTGGCATCGCAACCTCCCGATCTGCCCTGCTCTGTGCATGACAGGGGCGGCGCCCCAACTCCCCAATCGGCCCTGCTCTGAGCCCAACCAGGGGCTGCACCTAGGGATTGGGCCTGCCCTCTGCCACCAGGGAGCAGGCCTAAGCCAGCATGTCGTTATCTCCCAAGGGGTCCCAGACTGTGAGAGGGCACAGGCCGGGCTGAGGGACACCCCTCTCCCCCGAGTGCACAAATTTTTGTGCACCGGGCCTCTAGTATATATATAAAAGAGTATCTATTACTCATTTTACACTTTTATGCTAAAGTTATGCCATCCAAATAAAAATCACTATTTTTAAATTTTTTTCTGTTTTTTTTTTTTTTTTTTTAATCTCTTCCCACCCCAGTGTAAAACTCCTTTTAAGCATTGTAGATTATGAAGCAATCTGAACTGGATACAAACTAGGTTAAGAATTTGATGTCCCCTAGTTGGTTTGGCTCAGTGGATAGAGTGTCCAAGGAGGACTGAAGGGTCTCGGGTTCGAATTCCATTCAAAGGCACATGCCTTGATTGCAGGCTGGATCCTTGGCCTCTCTCAGGGCAAGAGAGGGAGGCAAACAATCAATGTGTCTCTCTCACATTGATGTTTGTTTCTGTCTCTCCCCCTCCCTTCCACTCTGTCTAAAAATCAGTGGAAAAATATCATCTGGTGAGGATTAACAAAACAAACAAAAAAACAATTTGATGTTTATGTACATTTGCTCAATTATCCATCACTACCAAATACTAGCCCAGCCCCTTCTGTACACATTTACTCACTAATGTATAAGTGAGTATAGAACCTCTAAATTTAGAGGTTCTAAATCCAATGAATTTGCTAATTGACATAATTGCAGAAATGTATAAGGCACATAGTGCCCTCAGATGACCCCAAAACAATGTTTCCTGCCCTGGGATATAAATATATATCAGGGGCTATGGAAGCAAGGGGAAGAACATCTAACTTAAGCCAGCATGATCACAGAAGCCTTCTTAGGGTAGATGGGATTTTAAATGAATGTTAAACTATGAGAAGCGGTCAAAGCGTAGAAAGGAAAGGGAACATAATGCAGAAGGAGATGGAGGAGTGAGAGTGGGTGACACTTTGGAAACTGAATATTGTGTTAAAAACTTAACAGTTTGGAATTATAAGTAGAGGTCAAATCATGCATATTTGATAAGTATTCTTTTTGCTTCTCATATATTGAAGAAAGGCTTTCATAGGTTTTTGAAGTCTTGCTTGTTAGCCCCTCTTGAAGGAAAACGCAGTGAGAATATTCATGCACTTACCCCAGACAAAGCTCCTACACAACCTGGAAGAATTCACCAAATCAGTGTGACAAATGTTTGGCTTCTACCCATTTCAGTTGTATTCCCAGATATGGAACATGAGCTCTGACTGTCAGCTACGGCTTCTGGCATCTCTGTCTCTGGGTTCCCAGATCTCCTTGTGACCTCAGAACTCTAAAATCTTCACAGCTTTATTTTTTCTGACACCCACTGTGCTGATGAGGATTCTTATGCCACTATGGATGCTTATATTTTTGTAGATAGAGGCCAGCTTTTCCCCACCAGACCTTTTAACAAGCTGTTTTTCCCTGTTGTTCTGAAATCTCAGAAGGACTTTTCTTAGGATAGGGTCTATTTCGTGTATGGATAATATCCTCAGATCCTATAAAGCAGTGGTTCTCAACTTTCCTAATGCCGCGACCCTTTAATACAGTTCCTCATGTTGTGGTGACCCCCAACCATAAAATTATTTTTGTTGCTACTTCATAACTGTAATTTTGCTACTGTTATGAATCGTAATGTAAATATTTGATATGCAGGATGTATTTTCATTGTTACAAATTGAACATAATTAAAGCATAGTGATTAATCACAAAAACAATATGTAATTATATATGTGTGTTCCGATGGTCTTAGGCGACCCCTGTGAAAAGGTCGTTCGACCCCAAAGGGGTCACGACCCACAGGTTGAGAACCACTGCTATAAAGCTTAGTTGACGTAACATAAATTTTGTTGAATAAATGCATAAATAAATCCTGCTTAGAATTTGAGGGACCATGTAATTTGAATACTAGTCTTAAGACATAGCTCTCAGAAATTTTTCTTACTGTAAAATCTTTGATTTTTGCTAAACCTCTATTATCTCCATGGTCTTTGCTTTATATTCTTTTTGAAGATGTTAGACCTTCTGAACTTATCTTCTATGCCTCTAAACTTATACTTTTCATATTTTCAATTTCTTTTCTTATTAATCTCTAATCTGGAAACTCTCTCAATTTTATTTTCAGGACTTATTTTTGATTTTTAATTCATCAATGTTTTCATTTTTATAAGGATTATCTTACTGACAGCATGCATTTAAATATCTTATTTTAAATTTCCTTCCATCTTTTATGTTGTTGTTGTTGTTCTTTCCTTTGTCTGTTCTTTTGGTCATTACAGTAAGTCTCATGTGTGCTGTGGTTTTTTTTTCAAAGAGCAAACCTTTCTTAGCGCATTTATTTTTTAAAAAAGAAAGGTCTGAACTAATTGATGTTGAGAGCTGCAGTGGATTTTCTCTCCTGAGTTCCTGAGTTGTGGGTAAATTTGTTTGTTGGTTTGCTTTTTCTAGCACCACCTCTTCCTTTTGGAAGGTCTGACTAAAAACTCTTCTTCAAGAGGAAACTTTCTGCATTATCTTTGGAATTTATTTTTAGTCAAGGAACAGACCAGATGACTTGGCCACACTTTCTGAGTGAGACACCAATAACCCATGTCTTCTCAAAATCTTAGAAAATTATTTTTCAGCTTTTGCTTGATGCTAAACATAGGCTAACAGTCAAATTGGGACTGGAAGCTATTCCAGAAATTTTCAAAATTAAGCCTTGCAAAACTAGTTTTGATCTTCCCATACTCTTCAACATTTTGAATATAACAGCAGCCTTGAAATCTTTGCTATCTTTCTGCTGAACTTTCTGATGTCCACCTTCTTAAAATTTAAGAAAATGCTTGGTTTATTTTCTCACTGGGTGTTTTTCAAAAACAGAGTCAAATAGCAACAACATGTGATTTCAGTGCATATGAGTAGAAATCATTTCTCCTATCTTCTTCAAGGACAGAAGAAAAATTAGTCTCTCTTTTCTATCTCTGCACACACTTGGCATTTATTTTTATTCATATTTATGCATAACTTGTATTTTTTGAATTTATATATTTTTCAATAGCACAAATTTACCTTTAAAAGTACCCTAACTTAGAATACTTTCTTAAATTTAAGAATTCTGTTTAAGTAAATTAAATATATATCCAATAAATTTTGCAAACATTTAGTAGATTCATTAAAAGATGAAATATTGGTAATTGGTTCATTTAACAAGCTTTTTTGAAACTCATAATTTATTACAGTAGTCTATATTTGATATTAGTATTATAGATTTGAACCATACTTACATGAATTCCTCAGTCATAGCAGTTTTATATCTGATGACACTAACAATAAAGCATTAATATATCATTTTTTCTCTCAAAAATTGGTTCAACTTATTTATTTTATTCTTAGATTTTCTTATTCTTCTCCTTAAGAATTTATGGATTCCTGCTTTCACATAGAAGCCATCAGGTAGGACTATTTTCTTTTTTTGTTGTTGTTTTCTTTTCATCAGTAATAGAATCATTATTATTCACATCACCAAGATCTAGTTCATTATCTGGTAAGAACAAATATTCCTCACACTCAATTTTTGTGTGTGATTTTTATTATTTATGTTCTCAGTAAGCATATTCTCCTCACTTTCTGGAAATGAAAATTCATTCTTTTCCATAAGATAATTATCATTCATCCCATTATTCTATCTTGATTACCATTTTTCCTCTTCATCACTGCAACCTAAGAAACATATTTGTCTGTAACTTTTACTATTTTGGTTAGTAACATGCATCTTCAGTGTTTCTGGCATCTTTCTAATGTTTTGTATACATGTAGCAAAGAAAACATATTATAATGAATTGGTGTGTAAATAAATGTCAGCCCTAAGAGCTCCTGAACTTGAAAAAGATAACAACTTGATTGGATTTATCCTCTTCTATTTAAATTGTTTTGAAGATGCCAAAGCTAAAACATTTAAAACTTTATTTACTCAAAATAGCGTAATATAACAATTTGTCCAACACATGAGATTTTATGCATTTTTAAAAACTGAAACCAAAATTGTATTAAGATCTAAAATGAGAATGGGGGTGGGGGGGCAACAGTAATTTTATGGATGCCTAAAATGTCAACTTTGAAAACAGACCATTCAAATAAGCAAAGTAATTCAATCCATATCTTCTCCTCTGGCTTAGGATTATGTGCTTGCAGACTGGTTTGTTGGTTTTGTAACCAACTGAAAGAAGTAATTAACTCCTCTAGAAAAGATATTTGATAATGTAATAAAGATTAAGTGAACTTGCTACATTTGACCACACTTTGTAAACATGTAAAGAAAGTATAGTTCTGTCAGTCAAAGACAGGTCCTTTTTACTTAAAATATTTTATTCAATAATATAGTTGGGATTAATGAGAAAAAAATGATTGTTTTAATAAAATATGTATAGGAGGTGCTCTGCAGATATAAGAAGAAAAATATTTTGTACGTAATATTATAAGCAATCACAAATCTTTTATGAATAGTAAAGACAAAGAATGAGAGAGATGATAATTATAAATTGATAACCACTGTAATAATTGAGGTGAGATACCAGCTCATTGAATTTGTATACATACCTTATTATGTCATATGATAGTTCTTTTATCAATTGTTTTAATCCTTACCCAAGTATATGTTTCTCATTGATTTTTTTTTTTTTAGAGAGAAGAGTAAGGGAGAAAGAGTGAGAGAGAACTAGAGAGAGAGAGAGACATCGATGTGAGAAACATCAATTGGTTGCCTTCATTATGCCCCCCAACCAGAGACCTAATCCACAAATTAGGTATGTGCCCTGACCAGGAATTGAACCTGCAACATTTACATGCACTGGACCAATCTCCAACCAACTGTACCACCGGGAAGGGCATGACAGCTCTTATTAAAACCTTATTTATCTAAAAAAATGTCTAGAAATGTATATAACATATGATACATAATACATATACACAATATAGAATGTAGAACATGTGACATATAAATACTTATATTGCACATATACCCATATATGTGTACATTTAATATATTATGTGTATATATACATATGTAAAATATTATGTGTTGTGTAATTTGTAATATGCAATCATGTAACATAATATATAATACTAGAGGCCCTGTGCACAAAAATTTGTGCACTCGGGGGGCGGGGTGTCCCTCAGCCCAGCCTGTGCCCTCTCGCAGTCTGGGACCCCTTGGGGGATGACCACTCGCTGGGGATTGGGCCTAAGCTGGCAATCAGATATCCCTCTGGCAGCCTGGCAGCCCTCGGGGGATGTTCAATTGCCAGCGGGGAGCAGACCTAAGCTGTAGTTGGACATCCTTAGCGCTGCTGAGGAGGCAGGATAGGCTCTCACCACCACCGCTGTACTGGCAGCCATCAGCCTGGATTGTGGTTGAGCAGAACTCCCCCTGTGGGAGCACACTGACCACCAGGGGGAAGCTCCTGAATTGAGCGTCTGCCCCCTGGTGGTCAGTGTGGGTCATAGTGATCAGTCATTACCAGTCTTTCTGCTGTTAGGGTCAGTTTGCATATTACCCTTTTACTATATAGGATAGAGACCTGGTGCACGGGTGGGGGCCGGCTGGTTTGCCCTGAAGGGTGTCCCGGATTAGGGCGGGGGTCCCGTTTGGGTGCCTGGTCAGCCTGGGTGAGGGGCTGATGGCTGTTTGCAGGTGGTCACACCCCCTTCAGGGTGGGGGTCCCCACTGGGGTGCTTGGCCAGCCTGGATGTGGGGCTGAGGGCTGTTTTCAGGGTGGCCAAGCCAGCGACGGAAGCTCCCAGCCTCTCCTTTTTTTTTCTTTTTTTTTATTCTGGGATTTATTTACCTTGTATAATTGAAACTTTGTTGCCGCTCCAGCTCTGAGGCCAGGGCCTGCTGAAAGCAGGTATGTGTGGTTTGTTTAGCTTCTATAATTGCAACTTTGTCGCTTAGAGTGGAGCTCAGAGCCCGGCCGCAGCAGGGAGGAATCTTGGCTTCCTCCATCACTGGAGCAAGGAAGCCTCCTGCTCGCTTCAGCTGAGTGGCTGCCGGCCGCCATGTTGGTTGGGTTAATTTGCATATCCTGCTGATTAGCCAATGGGAAGCATAGTGGAGGTATGGTCAATTACAATGTTTGTCTATTATTAGATTAGATGTTACATGATTGTATAATTCTATTATATAAAAAGCTAGGGGCTGTCATGACTAAAACAACTGGATGGACAACTGAACAGCAGGCTGCGTGGGGTGACAAAGCCAGCAGGGGGGTTAGTGAGGGATGACCAAACAACTGAACAGCAGGCTGTGTAAGGCAACTAGGCTGGCAGGGGGGCAGTGCGGGGTGACTTGGCTGGTGGGGGGGACAATAAGGGATGACCAGGCCAGCAAGGGGGGCAGTTGGGGGCAACCAGGCTGATGGGGGGGCAGTGAGGGGCAACCAGGCTGGCAGGGGGGCAGTAAGGGGTGACCAGGCCAGCAGGGGGGGCAGTTAAGGGAAACCAGGCCATCAGGGGGGCAGTTAGGAGCAATCAGGCTGGCAGGGGGTCAGTTGGGGGTGACCAGGCCAGCAGGGTACAGTTAGAGGTGATCAGGCCAACTGGCAGAGGCGGTTAGGGGTGATCAGTCTAGCAGGGGTGCAGTTAGGGGTGATCAGGCAGGCAGGCAGGTGAACAGTTAGGAGCCAGCAGTCCCGATTGTGAGAGGGATGTCCGAGATTGGAGAGGGTGCAGGCCGGGCTGAGGGACACAACCCCATGCACGAATTTCATGAACCAGGTCTCTAGTCCTATATAATAAAAGGCTAATATGCAAATAGACTGAACGGTGGAACAACCGGAACAACTGAACAACTGGTTGCTAGGATGTGTGCTGACCACCAGGGGATGTGCGCACAACATGGTGGGCGTCGGCCGCGGTGGGATGGTGGAGCAGATGAGTAGGGACACCAGACCAAGGCAGGGTACCAGTCACTGTGATCGGGGTGAGCCTGTGGTGGTTACTGAAAATTCTTTGCTCCCGCATGCCGTGGTCCTACTGGGTGCTTGCACCTGAGGCCAGCGCCGGCTCTGCTTGCACCCACTGCCTGTGCCTGGCGCTGGACCCAATTGCTCAGCGCTGTCAGCAGGTGTGAGTGGCAGCTGCCAGCCCTGACCACCCCTGAGGGCTTCTCCACCTCCTCCTGCTCCTGAGGGGTGATCAGGGCAACAGCCACCGCTTGCACCCGCTGCTGGTACTGGCCCCAATTGCTCTGTGCCATCAGCAGTTGTGATCGGAGCTGGCACCATCAGTGTGTAGGAGCAGCGTTGGCAGGAGCAGGGTTGCTGATAGACAAGACACAGGGGACTAGAGGCCATGGCGGGAGGAACATGCAGGAGCACAGAGGATAGGCTGGGACCTGCCCCTGTGCCTACCACAGCCCTACAGCGAACAATTCCTTTCAAGGTTCATGAATTCATGCACTGGGCCTCTAGTCCTATCTAATAAAAGAGAAACATAGTAATTAGCATACGACCGCTATCCTTCCCATTGGCTAATCAGGGTGATATGCAAATTAATTTCCAGCCAAGATGGTGGCTGGCAGCCAGGCAGCTTGAAACTAACATGAGGCTTGCTTGCTTCAGTGACAGAGGAAACCAAAGTTCCTCGCCTGCCTTGCTGGCCTCTGAGCCTGCAGTTTGAAACATTGTAACAAATATAGAAGCTAAAGAAAACCCCAGAAACCTGCTTCAGCGGGCCAGGACCTCAGAGCTGGAGTTATACATTGTGTTGATTACAGAACCGAAACAAACCAGATACCTGCTTTCAGCAGCGGAGGCCTCAGAGCTAGAGCCAGAGCTAAAGCTGGCCCAGAATAAAAAAATAGAAGAAAAGGAGCAGTTGGGAGCTTCCGTCACCCGCCAGCCAAAAAACAGCCCTCAGCCCCTCACCCAGACTGGCCAGGCACCCCAGTGGGGACCCCCACCCTGAAGGGTGTGTGACCAGCTGCAAACAGCCATCATCCCCTCACCCAGGCTGGCCAGGCACCCAAACGGGACTGCCACCAGGACACCCTTCAGGGCAAACCAGCCTGCCCCCACACGTGCACCAGGCCTTTATCCTATATAGTAAAAGGGTCATATGCCTCCCGGCACCGGGATCAGCGTGACAGCTGGCAGCGCCCAAATCCCCTGATCAGCCCTGCTCTGTGTGTGACAGGGTGCGGTGCCCCAACCCCCCCCCCCCCCACGGGCCCTGCTCTGTGTGTGACAGGGTAGAGCCATAACCTCCCCATCAGCCCTGCCCTGAGTGTGAGAGTGGCGGCGTCCCAACCCCATGATCGGCCCTGCTCTGTGGGTGATAGAGGGTTATGCCCCAACCGCCCCCCACGGGCCCTGCTCTGTGTGTGACGGGGTAGAGCCATAACCTACCCATCAGCCCTGCCCTGAGTGTGACAGGGTGCGGCACCCCAAGCCCCTGATCCGCCCTGCTCTGTGTGTGACAGGGGGTGGTGCCCCAACTCCCCCATCAGTCCTACTCTGTGCGTGACGGGGGGGAGCTCCCCAACCCCCCTGATGGGCCCTGCTCTGTGTGTGACAGGGGGCAGCGCCCCAACCCCCTGATCGACCCTGCTCTGTGGATGACAGGATACAGAGCCCCAACCCCTCTGATGGGCCCTGCTCTGTGCATGACATCGGGCAGGGCCCCAACCCCCAGATTGGCCCTGCTCTGTGTTACAGGGGGTGGCGCTGCAACCTCCCCATCGACCCTGCCTTGAGTGTGACAGGAGGCGGTGCCCCAACCCCCAAATCGGCCTTACCCTGAGTGTGACTGAAGGTGGCATCGCAACCTCCCAATCCACCCTGCTCTGTGCATGACAGGGGCGGCGCCCCAACTCCCCAATTGGCCCTGCTCTGAGCCCGACCAGGGGCTGCACCTAGGGATTGGGCCTGCCCTCTGCCACCCGGAAGCAGGCCTAAGCCAGCAGATCGCTATCTCCTGAGTGGTCCCAGACTGCGAGAGGGCACAGGCCGGGCTGAGGGACCCCCCCATACCCCTGAGTGCACAAATTTTTGTGCACCGGGCCTCTAGTATATATATAATAAACTATAACAATGTAATATATGAAATATACCATAATCTTCTATAAGAGTGCATGCATGCATGTTTTTATGGCTACTTGAAGTATGTTTGGGAAAATGCTAGAGAAGACAGAGGGTACAAAGCACTGCAGCCTGGAAGAATTGGCTATAGTAGAAAATGAAGCTGGAAGAAACAATGGCTAAAATCATGAATCAGGAACTTTCAGTGTAGCAATTTCCTTATGGTCTTTACAGCCTTGCATATCCACTGAAACTGAGTTTCAAGGTCATCCAATTTCAGAGGCCCATAAACGCAAAGCCATATATGGATCCATCTTGCTTCCTCTTCATTTTATAGCTCCAGAGGACTCATTTTTGAGGATTTAGAGTTGTTTTATTTTTAAAGAATCAGCTTTGGTGGTTATTTTCAATAAGATAGTTGTTTAGGATATCAAGTTTTCATATTTGTAGAAAGGAAGTCACTAAGGGGACTTTGAGAAATAAAAGAATAATTGCCAGTACAACTTCTGAAGGATAACATTACAATAATATATGTAAAGCATTCATTTCTTTGTGCTCCCATTTCTAGAGTTCCAGGGGTGAATATTTTTACTTTGAAAGCTTTTAGTATTACTTTGATAAGATTTGTATACATTCTAATTAACTGTGTTTTGAGGTATTTTTCTTACTTCCTTTAAAATAGTATGTATCCTTTATATCTCTAAGGTTGTTATTACTGTGTCTCATCCTGATTCCATTTCTAGCTCAAAAATTGCCTATTAATATGATATAAAAAAATACCTGAGCTGAGTCTTGCAAGTGGTTTTTAAAAATTCAATTAGTTTTCTTTAATCTATTTCATGCATTTATAGCATCAAAGAGCCATATTACTTGCAGAGATGGAATTAATCACATGAAAAACTGGGTTAAACTCAGAGGAAAGAGGAGTAGAAATTTGTGAAAAAAATGTCAATAATTAAGATTTGCAGATGACACCATCTTACTAACAGAAATAACAATGCTTTGAAATCACTTCTGATGAAAGTGAAGGAAGTGCCAAAGCAGGACTGCATTGGAACATAAAAAAAAAAAAAAAAAGATGATGACAGAATAAATACACAACTTTAACCTAGACACTAAACTTATTGACATTGTTAAGATTTTGCACGCCTTGGTTCATTTATAAATTCAAAAGGGGACTGAAACCAAGATACCAAGAGAAGGCTGGGGTTTGTAATAGCAGCAATGGAAGAATTAGGAAAGATCACCAAAAGCAGAGATGTTTATTTGAGGCCAAGGCTAATATCATCCACATTTTTGTAATCCAAATTACTATGTAATGAAGCAAAAGTTGGACAGTGCAAAAGTTTGATAAGAAACTAATTGATTCATTTGAGATAATTTGAGATAAGGTTTTGGAGAAGAACTCTACAGGTACCCAGAATCACCAGAAAGAAAATCAAGTGGGTCTTATATAACAAATAGAACCTGAAATATTGCTGGAGGCAAAAATGGCAAAATTGGAGCTGTGTCCTACTTCAGGCACATCATGAGAAGGTGGGCAGAGTTCTTTGGAAAAGACAATAATGCTTGGAAAAGTAGAAGACTGCAGAGCAAGACATAAATTTACTCCATTAAAGAAGCCATAGTCTACAGGAGAGGAGCAGGGCTATTGAGGACACGACACTGTGGATACCACTCGTTCACCAGGTCTATAGGAGTTAAAGCCAAGTCAATATCAGATAGCACACATATGAGGACAGATGTTATGTTTAGGAATGAATAAAAAGTCAATTTCAATTAAATTTAATTTTTGTGCATTCCAGAGAATGCTATTTACAAATCTAAAACATAAATATTGCATATTGTGTTCATATTAAGTAAAGTTATACAAGTAAAATGGGTTTATGACTGTGTACAAATGTTTTGCTCTGACCTAACAATGCAAACATAGTATTTCCATTTCATTTAGCATTAAACAATAGAGAATGATATAAAATTTATGAATGACAATAACATACACTGTCAATATTTTATAAACAAATGATCATAAATATTTACATGTTGAAAGTATAGGAGTAAAAGAGGCCAAATTATACCTACCATACCATGAGGTTGCATTCTTCAGTTCCCAATAAAACTGAATGCTTATAACCATCTGTGAATTTTTTAATTTGAGAGAGACAGAGAAAATAGATCTCATATGCAATATTGTTGGGAAGGAAAATAACGTAGAGGTATTTTAGGAAGATAACAGAATAGTTGAAAATAGATGTAGAGCCTCAATTTTAATAACAATACTACGCTACAATAATAAAAAAAGGAAAGAACCATGTCTTTGTGGGCCCATGTCCTGGATTTTAAGAAATGCATATGTCCAGTACCGATTGTCAAAGTCCACTGTATTTGGAGCAGACATCTCTCACTCAGATATCACTGGTGCTGGAACAGTATAAATGTTTGCCTTGGGGAAATTCAAGGGAATATGGTGGAAAGGGCAGAATAAAATTTGGGGAGCCTTATGAAATACACAGTTGGTTTGTTATTCCAATTACCTAGCACACGTCATTTTGGGATTGTTAGTCGTGAAGGAATGGTGGGCTTACTTGATGGAGAGCCAGGAGTGCCTGCGATCTTGAGGGCAATGAGCTAGCAGCTACTGCAAGACATCGTGGAATTTTTCTTTAAAAAAGAGAAATAAAAACAACTAACTTATTATAATAGAGAGGAATTTTCATGACGTTCATAAATCTAAACAAATATAAAAAACATTTTTGCACTTTTAGTAGACATTCATAGAATGATGTTCTTTTTTGTTGTTGTTATTGTTTATTTAAATATATTTTATTGATTTTCCACAGAGAGGAAGGGAGAGAGATAGAGAGTCAGAAACATCGATCAGCCTCCTCCTGCACATCCCCCACCGGGGATGAGCCCACAACCCAGGTACATGCCCTTGACCGGAATCGAACCTGGGACTTTTCAGTCTGCAGGCCATCGCTCTATCCACTGAGCCAAACCGGTTTCGGCGAATGATGTTAATAAAATCCAATCTACAGACTATTTGACTTGTTTTGTTTTCACTTGTCCCCTGCCCAATCATCCTGCTTAAAACAGAGTTGGTTTCAGTCAGTTACTATGCCTTAAAAGACATGAATAGATGTTTGTATGAACTGTATGTCTTCATGCATCTCACATCAACAATGCTTCCCATGTCTCTCAAGCTCCTGCTCAATAAGAAGTGGCAAATAAATGTGCAAAACAAAACAGTAGAGAAGAAGGAAGGCTAGGCAGTGGGATGCAAATAAGGTAGATGAATGAGTGAGAAAAAGGAGCCATACCCAGGTTGATTTCATAACTAAAGGAAAGCAAAGATCTCTGGAAAAAGGTATGACCTTCATCTAAAAGCAAATATACAATGATTTTAAAAATATCAGGCTGCTTTAAAATATATATATATATATATATATATATATATATATATATATATATATATATATATTTAATTGAGTTCAGAAAGGAAGGGAGAGGGAGAGAGAAACAGAAACACCAATGATGAGAGAGAATCACTGATCGGCTGCCTCCTGCACACCCCACACTGGGGATGAAGCCCGCAACCTAGGCATGTGCCTGCCCTAGACCAAAATCGAACCTGGGACCCTTCAGTCTACAGGCTGATGCTCTTTCCACTGCACCAAACTGGCTGAGGCCAGGCTGCTTTTAAATTACCTACATCCTTTACCTTCTTGCAAAGAGCAAATAAAGACTACTATATAATTAAATACATTTGTATTTCAGAAATAATCTCTTTTTTGTAGATAAAATATGTGATGTCATTAGTATTAGCTTACCTGGCTGAACTTGTCTTAATATAGTTAGGTAGAATATATTTATTTATTCTAAAACACATTATGCTAAGGCTCTGTATGGCATCCTCTAAGACCTTGATTAAAAACAGCATGTCTGCATTTTAAAGAAATGCTTAGCAATGGAGCACATTCCAATGGAACATATTGCCAGCAGTTAAAACAATGAACTAGGTTTACAACCACACTGTGCTGCTGCTGCCAGAAACATGCCCACTCTTGGACAACCTCCTCCAATTCTGCCTCCTGGCACATGGGCAGACATTATTAAAATTAGCATTTCTCATTAGAGAAAAGGATGGATATAGAAGACATCTAGTTAATTATTAAATTTATTTTTTTTTTCTTTTCACTCTTTCTTTTTAACTCTGTTCAATTAGTCCTCAATGAGATGAAAAAACACAACAGGAAGAAAGATAAGAAGTAAAGCTCCAGTTTCTCATAGCGGCTTCAGCCCTGCCAGGCTTATATTTTTATGTGTCGAGGTACGAGAAAAAAATCTTGTTATGGGTTTAGGAAAAAAAACAATACTGCTGCTGAACCTTAAATATTTGAGAAAAATTAGTAAATAAGTAAATTAAAATTTTCTATTGAAATGCAAATGCTAGGTAGGAAGGACAGAATGTTCTATTAAGCACCACTTATGAACTCTTAATAGAAATCATCTGAGCATAGTGGATACCATCAGCTATTAAAGGCCTGTATTAGACTGTCAATTTTTATGTCATGGAAAGAAATTAAAAGCTTTTGACTCACTCCGTTTCTAAAAGGGTGGGCATTGCCTAGGACTTATAAGCAACCAGGAAATAAAATAGAGAAAAGAAGCAAGCAAAAAGAAAAGATAAAATTTTCAGTCCAACAGCATTACACACAAGACCAGGTATATTCATTTCCTAGCACTGCCAAAACAAAGTCCCATAAACGGGGTTGCTTGACACAACAGAAATTTATTTTCTCACAATTTTGGAGGCTAGAAGTCTGAATCAAGGTGTCAGCAAGGCCATGCTCCCTCTGACAACTCTAGAGGAATCTTTTCTTGACTTTTCCTATCTTTGGGTAGTTTCCTAGCAGTCTCAGGCATTTCTTGGTTTGCAGCTGTACAACTTGAAATGCTGCCTTTATCATTACCTGGTGTTCTCTCATGTCTGTCTGTACACGGCTATCTTCTGGTAATAACACCAGTTTTATTGAATTAGGAACCCACCCTATTCCAGTATGATATCATTTTAACTAATTGCACCAGTAACTACTCTATTTCCAAAAAGGTCATCTTCTGAGTTACCAAATAGGGTTGGTAGGACTTCAGGGAAGGGAATACAATGAATGTTTTCATACTACAAGAGTCGAGTCGAAGTCATAAAGAACTTCAGTCTCTTTTAAATATGAAATATTTTATATCTAAACATTTTTATAAACAAGTTGGCTAACCCCTGCATTAGACTAAATTCTGCATTCTTTATATGTTAATATGCAAATGGCAGTAAAAAAAAAAAAGATTGACAGAAAGAGAGAGAGTGACTGTGGATTGGATTAAAACACATTGCCACAATATTGTGTAACTTCTTTCATAAAAAGATAGAGTCTACTTATCCACCCCTTGAATCTGGCTGAACTTTCAACTTGTTTGGACTAATAGGATGTGGCAGGTGGTATTGCATGAAAACTAAATTCTATGCCTCAAGAGATTCTCCAGCTCCCTCCTTTGCCCTACTAGCATGCTTCCTTCACAGTGGGTAGACCAGATGTCTAAATGATGAAAGACCTTGTGGAAAGAATAAAAGGCCAACCAATCACCAGTAGCAATGTTCCAGATATTGACTAAGGCTGTCTGAAATCCTGCAGGCCCTGCCAAGCCTCCAGATGTCTACAGGTGAAGAGCCACCTCAGGTGAGATCATCAGAGGAACCAACCAGCTAGCAGCCATTCAAAACATAGACTTCTGAGAAGTAATAAATAATCCTTACTTTAAGCCACTATTTTGGGTTAAATGGTTGCACAGCCATAGATAATAACACTCTATGGATATCTTATTTAGGGGAAGGGGACTTTTCTGAGTTTGAAAAACATTCACTAGCTGTTTTTTGGTTATGAGACAAACAAAAGTATATTTCTAGATCTCCACCAGAGGAAGACAGATGTTTCAGTTTTCATTTATTTATATATATACTAGGGGTCCAGTGCACGAGTACGTGCACCTTGAAAGGAACTATGGGCCTCGAGGCTGCGGTGGGCACAGGAGCAGGTCTTGGCCCATCCTCTGCACCCCTGCCTGGCTCCTCCCACCACTGCCCCCAGTCCCCTGTCTGCAGGCATCCCCGCTCCTGACAACACCACTCTCACACACTGATGGTGCCAGCCCCACTCACACCCGCTGATGGCACAGAGCCACTGAGGCCAGCACCAGCAGTGGGTGCTAGCAGGACCATTGCTGTCAGTGGGTGCAAGCAGTGGCTGCTGCCCTGATCACCCCTCAGGAGCAGGAGGAGGTGGAGAAGCCCTCAGGGGTGATCGGGGCCAGCAGCCGCCACTCGCACCCACTGACAGTGCCGAGCAATTGGGGCCAGCGCCAGGCGCAGGCAGTGGGTGCGAGTGGAGCCGGTGCTGGCAGCAGTGCAAGCACCCGGCAGGACCACAATGCCCGGGAGCAAAGAATTTTCAGTAACCGCCAGGGGCTAACCCCAATGACAGCAACCGGTGCCCCGCCTTGGTCTGGTGCCCCCGCTCACCTGCTCCATCATTCCACCATGACTATTGCCCACCATGTTCCATGCTCTGCCGCCTGCTGCTGATGCCTGCCATGTTCCGCGCACACCCCCTGATGGTCAGCGCACATCACAGCGACCAGTTGTTCGGTTGTTCTGCCGTTTGGTCTATTTGCACATTAGCCATTTATTATATAGGATTTGTTTGTTTATTTATGTATGCATTTATTTTTAAGAGGCCAGCTCCATAGGCACCACATATTTCTGGGAGCCCCCATCACACTAAGGCTATGTGCACAGTCTCGCAGCCATGTGGACTTGCAAAGGATGTTCACCATCTCATCAGCCTCAACTGTCCTGCGTAGATGAAGGATATGCTTTTCTCCTCTATTTTAAGTCTGACATTTCATTTTTTTGAGGAGCTCACCAAATTCTTTAATATGGCATTACATAACCCCAATATTGCCAGTTTATTAAATAAGAACTATGGTTTATTAAAATTAATTTATGGATAACATGATCAGTATAAAATAGTAAAACTATTTATTATTATGCTAAGGGACTTGTACTATAACCCAATGATTATTGTGGTTTTAATAATCTCAGAAAAACAGTGTGGGGACCATGGCATGCCTTTCTGTATCCAGAAGTGAAAAAGTCCACTTACATGCTCTCACAATACAGTAAAGAACAGATGAAATATGCTTTACCCCATGTGGAGTGAATCAGCTATGGAAAATGTCACATTTAAAAGATATTTCATTAGAAAGAGTTGAAGCTGCAGTAATTTTTCAATAGAATAAATCACATCACCAAATATTATCCCCTAAGAAACAGATTCAACTTTAATAATTACAAAGATTCCAGTTTATTAATTGTTATTATTATTTTTGCCTCCAAAAATAATAATTTATAGAAGTAACTTGTACAAATAAATGGTCTTTTGTCTGTATGTGTTTACTCTTCTTTCCTTTTTTTTCTTTTCTTTTTTAAGTAGATAGTTGCTTGGCTAGTTTTATTGAATAAACCATAGGGAACACTAACTACAACATACAATACTTATTCTTAAATTAGACCTAGAAGACTTATCCTGCTTTTATTGGAGCTATATCATGGCAAAAAAAAAGAAAAGAAAAAGAAAAAAAGCCTTGTTTGAGACAACTGGAAAGTTATAGCGACCTAATGAAGGCAAAAAAATATGGGAAGTGGGAAACTTTCTAATAAAGAAATAAGTCAGAGCTATCCATTTTAGATGCATGAAAGTATCTTAAGTATTCACAGAGGGCAGGATGGGAGTGAAATGAATAATATCTATTCTATCCAAGTCCTGATAGCACTTTTAAAGTCAGTGCTTGTTAAAACTCACAAATCATGACTGTTAATATTGAGAATAAAAGGAGAGTTATAATTCCAATTTGCAAGTGCCCATCTCTGTAACATGTTTGGCAGCATTCTCTTAACAGCTTTTATGCCTGGCCTTGTATTTTTATTTCTCATTTTATGTACACATTGCATAATTTTTTTACTTCAAAACGTATTCTATTAGATAATAGTAAAAAGAAAATGGGGGGAGGCCAATCTTTTATGGGAATAAAACTATCCAAGTTAATCCCACTCTAAATCTTAGCAACACTCAGCAATAGAATGTTGAAAAGAATATTCACTATCTAATAAAATGCTAATGAATTACTAATGAATTAAGGAGGAATATAGTACTAATAATAAACTATAGAGCTCCCTTGTGTATATATTCACTCTACAGCTCCTCAATTAGCATAATCTTTAGCCAGTCAAATGGATAACCACTACATGGCACAGTTAGATTAAGGGATTTCATATTACCCACTTTTTTGTCAGGGAAAATGGATGAATCTGTAGAAGTTGTAGTTGAAATATAGTCAATGCCTATTCGACATATGATGTTTTTGCTATTCCATTTTATCAAGTCCCATTGAAAGTAACACATCTACTTTGGATCAAGTAGCTCAACCCCAATAATTCAACTATTGTCTGAATGTTATCTAACACAAATTCTGAGATTTTTGGTCTAACTTATTATAATATTTTTTGCATTTTGTATCAATAATTACTTATTTTAACTACTTTCTTTCCTCAGAACTATTTCATTTATCTCATATTCATTTCATTGTGCAGGAGAGCATCCTGGTATAATTATTTCTGAGCAGAATAATAGGTGGTGCTTTTCTCAGTCCTTGCATATCCAAGGACATCTTTAGATTGCATACTTGAATTTTAGTATGATTGTGTGTTTAAAATTCTGAGAACTTTAAAGATTCCATTGGGTTGTAACATTCAATATAGTTGTTTGAACTTCTGATGGCAACTTAATTATTATCGCCTTGTAGGTGCTTTGTTTTCCCTCGGTAGAAATTTCAAATGTTTTATTTCTATTCTTGGAGCCACAACTTTCATCAGGATGTATACATATGTGCTTTGTTTGTTTTGCATTGATCTTGCATGGTTCTAAATTAATCTTTTGGATATGAAGATGATGTCTCATTGGCACTAAAAGCTTTTCTTCAGTTAGTGTAATAAGCCCAGTATCACTTCTCCCACACTCTCAGCAAATTGGGACAAGACACAATTCACATGGGCAAATAGAACTGTCTGAACAAGCATACTAGCAGTCCTTAAGCTTGGATGAGATGGACTTCATCAACAGCTCCAGCAGCAGGTCTGATTGCCCTAAG
Source organism: Myotis myotis (assembly GCF_014108235.1). Classification (NCBI taxonomy): domain Eukaryota; kingdom Metazoa; phylum Chordata; class Mammalia; order Chiroptera; family Vespertilionidae; genus Myotis; species Myotis myotis. The sequence goes on from NW_023416324.1 coordinate 181,478,140, forward strand.
CCAAACAGAATATATTATCCCACTAGAAACGGTGACTCATTCAGCCGTAGACTTGCAAGCCAATCACACAGTTTTCTTGTGGTTTCTGAGGGAAATCAACTCTCTCTTTTTTCACAGAAGTGTGCGAGATGAGCGTAAAGTTGCTAACATCTCCAAAAGGAGTCAACAAAAACACAGCTAGAGGAAATGAAGAAAACCATCATAAATGCTTTGTTTGAGTCCAGAACCCGGTATGCTGGATTATGCTATGTTGATATCATTTGGCAAGACAGTTCATTTCCCAGAACGTTATTCTTTTATAGCTCTGGTTTGGAGTTGGTCAAAGAGTAACTTTCATGACATTTCAAGGCAAAGATGAAGCAGGAATATTTTCTCAGAAGTTGGTTAAATACGCTGCTGCGTAGGGGTGCCTGATCAGTCCCAGCTTGTATTCCATCTCCACTTTCTGTTTAGCTTCTCTGCCTGACTTGTAGCCCTGATGACTGATAGCAGCTCTAAACATACTACAGACACTTGGACATAGACCCACAGCGAGTGATGGTGGTGATCCAGGACAGCAGATTCTCATAGCCCTCTGCAGCGCTCCTCTTTCATGGTTCCCTGCTGGTTGCTGACCATGCTTGCCTAATCAACATTTCTGTCATTGCAAGACATTTGGGTTAAAGGAATATTAAATGTGATAATTGCAGGATGAAACTTGATGTAATTCCCTTAACCTGCTTAAATAATTGGCAGACCATATTCAAGAATTCATTTGAAGTAAGAGTTTTAAAATTATTTTTAAAAAGGCTAAAAAGCAAAATATCTCTTTTTTGAATGTGCTACGTACCCTGCTTAGATAATTTTGATTGTTTTATGGAAAGCCTGCTCCAGTGAAGCCTACAGTTTGGAAGTTTATGTTGGAGCTTCCCTAGCTACAACCCTTCCAATACTTTGGGTTAAATTAAGAGGTTTCCCTGGACATCTTTATTATAAAAGGTGCATGCAGATAAGACTATTTTATAAGCTCTCAGGGAACAATGAAGAAACACTAATTGCTGTGGTGTGGAAGGATAAATGCTTTCAGTGGGCTGTAGATCCCAAAGTGAAGTTTGGGTCTATGAATACATTTCCTAATGTCTGATTTTAGACATTATAGGGACTTCAGAAAACATTTTTAATCTTTCATGAGCACTCTTGAACACATCACACTTCTATTAAGACCAGACTTCTTTACAACTTCAGGATTTATTGTCATTTTTTAATATTTGAAGCTAGAAGATTGATATCATCTTTTCAAAATGCCTAGAAGCACTGACCTAAACAGAAAGATCGATCACTGGTTAAGAAACATTCTGCATTGAATTGTTTTGTTCTACTTAGCCAACTTTCCAGTTCTATGGGTTTTAATCTTTGTTAGCTTCAGTTTTCTAATCTTTATAAAGGGATTTTAAATAGGACTTATCTCCTGTAATTGTTGTATTTTTGACATAATGCATGTAGGCTAATTAATTAGATAGTGCATATGAAGCCAAGAACGCATTACCTAGTTCTTGATAAATGCTTAATCAATATTGTTTTTTAGTTATTGGCAGATTTTAAAGATACTTTGTGCCAAGCACTGGTTGAATAGCCCTATAGTTTACCCGTACTATCTCATTATCTCATGCTTTTAACATCTGTGTTTTTAAAAGTGAATTTGGCCCTAGCCAGTTTGGCTCAGTGGAAAGAGCATCAGCCTGGGGACTGAAGGGTCCCAGTTTGATTCTGGTCAAAGGCACATGCCGAAGTTGCAGACTCAGTCCTCAGTAGGGGCTATACAGGAGGCAACTATTCAATGATTCTCTCTAATCATTGATGTTTCTATCTCTCTCTCCTTCTCCCTTCCTCTCAGAAATAAATAAAAATTATATTTACAAAAAGAAAGGACCTTTATTTTAAAAAAGTAAAAGTGAATTTTGTGCCTGAAATATGGTGGGATGAAAAGCATGTGTTGCAGACACAATGGTGAAAGTGACATCTAATTTTCCTTAATTCCTCGTGATTCCATAAAAATTTAATTTATAGTTCAGAATTGTCAATTGCTATATTTAGTTCACCAAACAAGAAAGGACAGGGTTAGCCATATGTAAACTACACTAAATAAATGAGACATTCTCAAGTATAGGTTTTCTAATCTACAATATTTGGAGGCCGTGTCCATATATACAAAAATGGGAAGATTTTAAAAAAAATAAGAAAATTAAAAAAGGAAAGATTTGGTCAGCTTTATTCTATTATTCAAACAGTGTTTTAAATTAGATACATTCAAATTGGTGTGTAGGAGTAGGAAAAGAAGTTAGAGACAAAAAAAAAAAAGGAAAGAAAACTCATGTAGCTATAGCCCTGGCCACATTTCTTGTTACAAGTAGGTAGCCTCCCAACAAAGTGTCTTCTGTCCATAACAATAGGCTCCTGTTGTTATATTGGTGGAAACAAGGATTGAAACTCATCTTTGAAAACTATCAACCCTAGAAATTATTATATCCATCTTACTGCAAAGTACATTAAGGCTCAAGAAGGAAACTTTCCAGTGATATGTAGATTGTATAAAGAGTAACTAGGATTCAAACACATCTATTTGATTCCAAATTGAAGTTCTTTTCATAGCATTATGCCACCTTTCATGAAAAGTGAGCACCAACTGGGCCAATATCACTCCTCTATTTGTGTTTTTACTTTGTTTTCTGTCTAGCATCTAAGACTGTATTTTAACAAATTACAGATACTCATTTAGAATTTCTTTAAGATAACAAAATGAATAAAACAATGAATTTCAGTGGCAAAAAGCTCACTGCCTCCTCTATCCAGTTTTGCTCAATGGATAGAATGTTGGCCTACAGACTAAAGCGCCCTATGTTTGATTTCCATCAAAGGCACATGTCCTGGTTGCGGGCTCAGTCCTCACTGTGGGGCATGCAGGAGGCAGGTGATCAATGATTCTCTCTCATCATTGATGTTTCTATCTCTCTCTCTCACTCTTCCTTCCTCTCTAAAATCAGTAAAAATATACTAACACACACACACACACACACACACACACACACACACACACAAACCCACAAAAAAACAAAAACAAAACTCACTGCCTAAAAGGCATTTAAACGGTTTTAGAAGTTCAAAATTTTCTGTCATTGGGCCATGCACTCAAGTAAATCTGCATTGTGATTTTTATTTTATACTTCCTGAGGATGGGAATCATGACTTATTTTGCTTTATTTCTACAACTATAGTGACCGGAATTTCAATGAATGTTTCCCGAGTTGATGAATAGATTTATATGTGGGTCAAACAGAGAGCCAAGTTTGCATAGTGATATATTTTCCACTAGGGACCTTGTATAAATATTTTTAGATGCAAATGTGCTGAATATGTTTCTACTTATAATGCAGAAAGTCTTTAACATAATTGTGTATTAACAACCACTAATAAACACAGACAAAAGTTTTGGACTGCTTAATGTCCATTTGTAAAAATAAAATGTATCAATTATTTATTCAGATAACATGAGTTTCACCTAAGGTGGTTGCCACATGAAAGAAGCTTTTAAATTATTAAAAAATTAAACTAAATAAGAAATATAGAAATATAGGAAACATTTATCTCTTTATCAAGATCATTAAAATCACTATTTTCATGGGATACCTAACCTAAATAAGGCTAGTTGCCAGCAGTTAATTTAAGTAATGATGCAGTTAGGTTACAAGCAAAAATATAAGTACAGGGAAAAATCCATAAATGTATGTGTTGCTGATAGTATCACTTTATAATTGAAGTTGAACCATATGAGATTTTGATACTTGGTCATTTTTCTTACCTACAAAAACAGCAAGTTTATATGAGTTTGTATGAGAAGAAGGAAGGGCATTTTGTTATTGTTGTGTTGTTACTCTAAGCCTAATGTTACTTGGGTTCAGAGCTGTAAAAATGGGATCTCAATGTTGTTGTGGGGATTAAACAATATTGAAGAATAATGAAACTTTAATAGGTGGTAGCTATAATTTTTTATTTTCTTTATTGATTAAGGTATTGCATATGTGTTCTTATCCCCCCCTTAACACCCTCCCACCTCCCTACACATGCCCTCACTCCCCCCCACCCCCGGTGTCTGAGTCCATTGGTTAGGCTTATATGCATGCACACAAGTCCTTTGGTTGATCTTTCCCCCTTACCCCCACTCTCCCCTACCTTCCCTCTGAGGTTTGACAGTCTGATCCATGTTTCTCTGACTCTGGATCTGTTTTTGTTCATCAGTTCATGCTGTTACTTATATTTTACAAATAACTTAGATCATGTGATATTTATGTTTCTCCAAATGACTTATTTCACTTAGCATAATGTTCTCCAGTCTATTATTTTTTATTAATAATAAATTTGAATTTCAGCTACAATGTTGTCAAAAGAATACTTCCATTATGTTAAGGAACTAGCCTCCCAGTATTGATCTTTTTCTAAAATTTACATTATGCCCATATTGTTCTTCAGATGCTCTGAATATGAGTTAATTCGAATTATGAAGAATGTAGACCTTACCAAAGTGTTTGACTTTCATTTCTAATGTCTCTCTCTCTCTCTCTCTCTCTCTCTCTCTCTCTCTCTCTCTCTCTCACACACACACACACACACACACACACACAGGTTTCCTTCAGGAAATTCCTGAGAAGAAGCCTAAGAGACTTCTTGCTCAATTCTTTGCAAACAAAACCTCTGGACCTTTCAAAATTCATTTCAGATGTACTCCCAAGGAGTACAATTGTCTGATCTTCACCGTGAGTAGGTTATAAGCCATGATGACCTATATTGTGTATGCTGAGTGTGGATCCTTTGGGTATGTCAACAGAAGTTTTGTGCATAACACAGGTTCAGAATGTACTGGAGAACTCTGCATAGTAGAGAAGTGAAATATATTTTTAATTTAAAATGATGCCAGAGCCTCTAATTTTTCAAGTGTCAGGAAAATAAAATAATGAAGGCAGTATGAAGTACATTTTTTTTTTGCAAATTCATTAAATTGAAAATCAGTTATGAAGTCCAATCATAAAAGAAAAATTTTCAAGTCTGAAATAAGCAAAAATGCCCTTGACCTAATTAAACCATCATTGGTATAATGATTTAGAGTTAGTTTGCTACTTGTTCCTCTGTTTTTCTCTCTGTGTTTGCCAAGAATATCACTCAGGAGCATATTCTGGGTTTATTTTCCAAGCACTGATTTACATATGTCGTGTTTCATGCATTTTTTTTTCCTTTTCCTTTTAAGACATCTGTTTTTTCCTCAGTACTGGGTCCTGTGAGGCATGTGGAAGAATACCAAACCCCAAATCCCTCTCTTGGCCTCTGGCTCTATTCTGCCAAAGAAAGTTGTGCGGGGAATTATTTTTAAGTTCTTTCTTTCATGGCTCTTCACTTGGTTATTTCCAAAATGTCAGCCTTTCCCTTTGAACCATTTCCTTAACAGCTGTCAGCTTCTGAAAGGAATGTGGGAAGGGACATTTACTACCACAGTTACCTGCAGGATCCCCAAGGACAGACAGGATCAGGCTTCGATTCCTCAAGCTCTCAGTATGGAATGGCAGCTCTGTTGCCTGGGTCGATTACTAAGGACAGAAAAGAAAAAAGTACTTGGATTGTTCCATGGCACAAGGAAGCTAAGCTGTCAAGTACAAACAGAACTGAAGACAGCATTTTGCAGAACTAGAAATCACTGCTTGAAAATAAGACACGTGGTGGTAGGCAGGTGACACAACTCTGTGGTGAGCCCACAGACTGGAATTAGCTGACATCAGATAAGCCAAGGCCATGCCATGCTCGGTCACGGGATTCGTGATCCGTGGCATGGGCAGACCTGGATGGAGCACACGGGTGGCATCTTAGATTTGTTAAGAGTCATAAAATGCCTTAACATAAAAGCAATTATAATTTTTCAAGAGAGATATACATTTTAACCACGTATGTATGTATTACCTTACAGAAGGAATTTTATTGGGTTAATCCATTATCACACATCATTGCTAAGTAAGAATCTGAACAAGGATTCTTAGGACTCTTATGTTAACCAAAAACCAGATATCAGTTCTGTGAAGTACAAGCTTCATTTACTTGATGCATGAGAATTATTAAATGTTTGAACATTTAATCCTAAGGGACTCTGGACTCCAGCTATAGCCTCCTTTTTTTTTTTTTAATGTAGAAATTGAGAACTGGACTTGCAGTGACAGGACAGGAAACAAGGAAACAAACTGAAATTCTTCACCCTAAGGATAGTGCCCATTGCTCTATCCGTGCCTGCAGTCAAATTCTAAACTTCAGTATTTTAAAACAGTTCACATTTGCTGTTCTATTTACTATTTTAAAAGCCACATGTCTTGTAGTTAATATATCATTTCAATTTTATTTTATAACTTCTAGTATACATAGGTATTTATTATAATTTTATGTAATTACATGCTGTATATAATTACTACCTATAATAATAAAAGCATAATATGCTAATTAGACCAGACAGCTGAACGACCTTCTGGACATCATTCTGGACGTCCTTCCAGATGACCTTCTGAATGAAGCCACGGCGGTGGGGGCTGAGGCAGAGGTGGGCACCAAAGCAGGCAGGGGACAAGGCAGAGGTGGTTAGGAATGATCAAGCAGGCAGGCGAGTGGTTAGGGGCAATCAGGCAGGCAGGCAAGCAGGTGAGTGATTAGGAGCCAGTAGTGATTAGGAGCCATCTGAAGGGATGTCTGAATGCCGGGCCTAAACCAGCAGTCGGCAGGCAGGCAAGCAGGCAGGCAGGCAAGCAGGTGAGTGATTAGGAGCCAGTAGTGATTAGGAGCCATCTGAAGGGATGTCTGAATGCCGGGCCTAAACCAGCAGTCGGACATCCCCTGAAGGGTCCCAGATTATGAGAGGATGCAGGCTGGGCTGAGGGACACCCCCCCCCCCCGCACAAATTTTGTGTACCGGGCCTCTAGTATTAACATAATATACTACTGCTACAATATGCTTTGAGGTTTTAAGTTCCACAGGTGTGTGTGTGTGTGTGTGTGTGTGTGTGTGTGTGTGTGTGTAGGGCCTAAGAATCCCCAAGGAATTTTGAGGGGGTCCATGAGGTCCTTCCATTTCCAACATCACATTTGTGTGAAGCTAGACTTCCTTCACAAACATCAATTAAAACAACATACATGGCAGATTGAATTTAGATGCAGATCTGATAATTCAGTTAAAGAGATTTGCAAAAATGTAAGATGATGCCACTCTTACTAAATATGTTATTTTGGAAATTATAGCTTTTTAACTAAAATATACTAGTTATGTCAACACGTAATGAATTTTTATTGTTAATTTAAATAAATGAGCAAATATTTCTTAAATGTGTCCATTTTAATGTCTAATACAATAACGATCAAGAGATGCAAGCCATATAAACAAAATATCTTTGGTATCCTCAACAATTTGCAATAATATAAAGAGGTCCTGAGACCAAAACATTTGAGAAACTCTGCACTAAACCATCCATGAAGTGATTTAGAGTGAGAGTTCTGGGCATGAGAAGGCCCTACACTGAATAGTGACTGGTGACCCATGAAATCCATGTTTTTGGAGGGTTTGAGAGAGACCAGCTAACAGTACAGAATGCAGAAGACAGAAATGCTCACAGAGAAGCAGTAAACAAAATCCAGGGGGGGCAATAAAGTTACCATGAACACACTAAGGGCATAAGCAGAAAATAGACCACAAGGAGAGAAGGCCAGGAAGCAGCCAGTACAGACAGGGCCCCTAGGTCAGTGAATAGTGGCCACACCTTCCCAGGATGGGATAAACAGAGGCATTACAAATGAGCTGCTGAGTTCCCTTGGGGACAATTACATTTTCAGGGGAATGAGACTGCTCCTGGGTCTTCCTTCTGTTCTCATACATCTGTAACTCAAGCAGGACTTGAAGAGAGCAATTTTTTAAATGTATTTTTATTGATTTCAGAGAGGAAGGGAAAGGGAGAGAGAGAAAAAGAGAGGGGCATCAATGATGACAGAGAATCATTGATTGGCTGTCTCCTGCATGCACCACACTGGGATGGAGTCCACAACCTGAGCATGTTCCCTGAATGGAATCGAACTGTGACCTCCTGGTTCATAGGTTGATGCTCAACCACTGAGCCACGCCAGCTGGACATGAAGAAAGCAAATTTAAAAAGCCACTTTATTTTTGTGTTCCTCACCAAATTGCTTTGTGGGAACAGTCACTCCTCTGCTCCAACATACAAACCCAGACAGGCCCATGATATTTCTGATCACTCTTAAGAATCCTATATAATATAAAGAGGTGATACGCAAATTGATCGTCACATTATCACAAGATGGTGGCACCCACAGAGGGGGCAGGGCTGGCTGCTCCGCTAGCCTGCCGCTGGAGTGCCCTTAGCCCCTCCGAAGGCCTCGGGTCTTCTTGCACCCCCCACTGACTGACAGCTCACCTAGACTCCTCCAACGAGCTGCCCATCCCTCTCTTCCTCCCTCCCCCGAAGCTGAAGCCTGACTGTGGTGTCCAACAAATTGGAAGTTATAACTCATGTCCTTGAGAGTATCCTCCCTTCCTCAGCCGTGGCTGCCTGCTCTGCGTGCCTGCTTCTGGAGTCCCCTCAGCCCCACTGGGGGCCTTGGGGCCTCCTGCACCCCCCATTGACTGAGGCTCAGGCAAGCTGCTGATGGCGGTTTCCGCTGCCCAGGGCCAGCCCAAGGTGCAGGAAAGCCTCAGATGGCGGCTGCCCAGCTGCCCAGGCTGGCCCGAGGCGCAGGAAAGCCTTGGATGGTAGCAACCCAGCCGCCCAGGGTCGCCCAAGGCTCAGGTATCCAGGGCCAGCCGAGGCTTGCACTGCTGGCAGTGGCAGCAGCAGAGGTGTGATGGGGGCCTTGCTTTCCCCTGATCGCTGGGTTGCCTCCCGCCCCTGAGGGCTCCTGGACTGTGAGAGGGGTCAGGCTGGGCTGAGGGACTCCCCACCCACTCTAGTGCATGAATTTTCATGCACCGGGCTTCTACTGTCTTATAATCACTGTAAACAGCAAACATTGTCACAGTGAAGTGGTTGAAAAGTAAAGCTTCAGTTACGTGTGATAACCAGACCTACTACTAGATTTATTTCCTTTCTCTCTCTCTCTCTCTCTCTCTCTCTCTCTCTCTCTCTCTCTCTCTCTCTCTCTTTGTTTCTTTCTCTCATCTACCACTAAATTTAAAGTTAAATCTTTTTCTCAATCACCTGCTTCCCAATTTGAGACCTGTTTAGGACCAGTTTTTTGCAGTGGAAGAAGCATGTGGTCTCTCTCTTTATTGGCCTTGCCTAGCTTCTCCTTACCCAGCATGGAAATGCTTATTTCTTATCTCTCCATTGTTGCAGGGTTACCAATGCCAAGGGATTTTTATTTTCTTTGGGCCTGGCAGAATTTAAAGCTGACTCACAGGGTGGGACGGGGGGCATTTTTGTGGATTTTCTGGAGGTTTTCTGGCTGCATCTGTCTGACTGTGACTCTATCCATGTAGATAAGACATTTCCTTAAGTGGGCCACACCCATTACCTATGCAACCTCTGCTCCCAGGGCTCTACTCCATAGCCCTGGGCCCTTTAGGATTTGTAAACACCACTCCAGACTGAAATTTATCCCAAGGTTTCATGTTTATTCCCCTGGATGATTTATTTTGGACCTGTCATCAAAGAGCAGGAATACCCTGGTATTACAGAAGGCTTCAGATATATTATGTGCCTGTGTGTGGGCTAGGGAGGCTGAAATGCCAATAGCTCCTCCCAAAGAAATCATCTCTACTCTTTGACTTGTATGTACTGCTGCTAATAGTGACAGGCTTCAAAGCCAAAGGACTAGTTTTTTGTTATCTAATCCAAAGCTTTGTTTTTGATGAGCACCACCTTTGGAATGAAGCATGTATTCAAGATTGATGCCTTCGTGGAAGCTTTCTAATTTAAAGCCCTGTTGCACATCCTGATAATGAGCTTTCTTTAATTGAAGAAATCTGCTTTCCCTTGCAACATGAAAGAGCCTTCTAACATTAAATGTCTTATGGCATTAAATATAAGAAATATACTGAACAGTATGACCCAGAACACAAATATACATAAATATGTATGGATGTATACACGCATGCACCAAAAGTTTCTCAAAATCTTCTACTTCTCTCAAAGTTTATTCATAGCACAACTTTTCCCAGCCCTCCATTGTGATTATTCATTTTCTTACACTTTCTCAATTTTTTAATTTTTCCTCTCAATATAAATCTTCTTATAGTTCCTTCTCTACTGAGCCATTGTTTTTGGCTTCAAGCCACAGGAAAAAATTAAATTAGGAAAAATGTTCCCATCTTAGACCAAATCATAGTTACCAATATAATAGAGGATATATTTGGGGGAATTAATCTTCCCTTTTAGAGTTATGAGAGACTGGTAGCCAGAGCCAGCCTGAAATAGCATCTTAAAAAGTGGTTACTGGAAGGTATTGTTTTTAAGCTTGCAAGAACCTTTAAAATGATAGCAATCTCCATGTCTTTTTCAGAGTAGGTAGGGAAAGTTAAGTCATTTAACTTTGTTAGTTTGCCTTAAACAAAAGCTGTTGTTTACTTAAACATATAACTTTAAAATAATTATTCTGTCTTCTATATAAACTATATTAATTCTGCTTAAGTATTTTGATAATATGTGATGATATGCTTTCTTGGGAGAAGCTGTGTGTGTGTGTGTGTGTGTGTGTGTGTGTGTGTGTGTGTGTCTGTGTGTGTGTGTATCTATCTATATAAAAGCCTAAGTAACTGAATGACCAGTCACTATGACACACACTTACCACCAGGGGGCTGACACTTAATGCAGGGGCTGTCCCCTGGTGGTCAGTGTACTCCCACAGCAGGAGTGCCACTTAGCTGACTGACAGGCACCAGACACCAGGCTCAGGGCTGGCAAGTGCAGCTGCAGTGGTGTGAGCCTCTCCGGCCTCCATGGCAGCATACTACCTACTGAGTGGAGGCGTGGCGCCCGACCCCATTACTACATCCCTTGGGGGATGTCGGACTGCTGGTTTCATCCCAATCCCCACAGGCCAAGCCAGAGCCAGCCTGAAATAGCATCTTAAAAAATGGTTACTGGAAGGCATTGTTTTTAAGCCTGTAAGAACCTTTAAAATGATAAAAATCTCCATGTCTTTTTCAGAGTAGGTAGTGGAAGTGAAGTCATTAAACTTTGTTAGCTAGCCTTAAACAACAGCTGTTGTTTACCTAAACATATAACTTTCAAATAATTATTTCCCACAGGCCATCCCCTGAGGGGCCCCGGATTGTGAGAGGAAGCAGGCCAGGCTGAGAGCCTCTAGTATATCCTATATAAGAAAAGCCTAATATCCAAATTGACCAAAAGGCTGAACAACTGGTGGAATGACCAGTTGCTATGATATGCACTGACCACCAGGGGGCAGACGCTCAATGCAGGAGCTGCCCCCAGCCTGCAGTCCCCAGGTTAGCCAATGCGGGTGCCAAGGGTATAAAGATAAAGTTCACCTGTACAGGAAAAATTAATAAGGGAGAAAAGTGGAATCACCAAAGCTGATATTCTTACTTTGTAATTGTCCCTATAACTTATTCTGCTTATGTGCAAGTGTAGACAAATAGGAATTGATATATTTACCCAACGCCTACTCAAGATCAGAGGTTGTAGTATAATATTTTTCACCATCAATAGGTATCTCTTATGCCCTGTATTAATTTTCAAAGACTACCATTTTTCCTACCACAGGTTTGGTGGTTTAAATCACAGAAAATCCCCCCTGCCCCAACCCCACAATTCTGGAGACTGTAAGTCCCTGATTAAAGAGCTGGAAGGTTGGTTTCTTTGAAGTCCTCCTCCTTGGTTTGTAGATGGCTGTGTCTTTCCCTTGTGTCTTCACATGGACTTACCATGTGTTCTAAACTCTTTTCATAAGGACACTAGTTAGATTGGATAAGAACCACCCTAGACATCTCATTTTAACCTAATTACCTCAATAGAAATCTTATCTCCAAATACAATCATATTCAGAAATACTGGGGGTTAGAACTTCAATATATGAATTGAGAAGGGGGTGTAATTCAGCCCATAACCCTCTCAGTTAATCTATAGACTTCTACAAACCTTTTGCTCATACTGCCAAAAGATGTTGGTACCTGGATCATAATCTTTAATTCTTCCTCATCATGAATGACTTCAAGACTCAAGCAGACAATGGCTCCATCCCAATGATCATCATATGTATCTCACTTTAGCAGTTGACTTCTATTGTCAACCCCCAGTGGTAGCATTTATATCCAGTCACCACTGCACTCATGCATTCCAGAACCTACTGTCCAACTAGAGCTTCCCATTCTTCTAATTGTCTTAAACTGTTTATGCTTATTACACCTTCACTTTCATTTTATTATGCCTTTCTTAACTCTTTATTTTACTTTCAATATAAATCCCTTGCTTTTAATTTCTTCTCTCCTGAGCCATTATTTTGTCTTCAAACCACAAGTAAAATTAATTAGACTAAAATTTCCCATCTCTTCTCCCACATACTGGCTGTTAGGTATGTGTATTTGCATTTGGTTGCTGTATAACAAGTTATCACAAATTCAGTCCTAAAAAACAAACAAACAAAAAAAAAATATGAGTTCACAGCATCCATAGTTTAAAAGTCCAGGGGAGTGTTAGCTATTATCTTTTTAGGATCTCAGACCTCACTGGACTGAGATTAAGGTGTTGACCAGGCCTGCAATCTCATCTGAGGCTGAGGGTTCTCTTCCAACCATGTCAATTGGCAGATTTTATTTCCTTGTTGTTTTCTAATGGAAATCCTTCTTCTCTTACTAGGTACCAGCTAGGGACTGCTCTCTGAACTGAAGGACATCCTCAAGTCCCTGCTATGGGGCCCTGTCCTCTCAAAACAGGGAATTTACCTCATATTTTATATCATGATAAGTTTTTTGTTGTTTAAATCAAACTCAAGTGATTAGAACCTTAATGATGGGGATAACATATCATTGTATTCACCCTCTGCCCACGATAAAGGAATTTTATAACATGTGTACATGAGAGAAGAAGAATCTTAGGGACTATCTTAGAATGCTGCCTACGCCAATATTGCTTGAGAACATCACAGAACTATATGACTAGAGGCATTTCAAATGCATATCTAGAAATTTATTATGTTCTACCTTCTTCAAGATAAATTTGGTGTGGCTAGAGAATGAATAAATATTTGTTTAATGAACTAATGAAAAGATGAGTACTATATTATGATTCAAAAAAATCAGGCCTCACCACTCTGGGCTTTGGTTTTTCTTCAAATCCATTCCAATTCTAATATTAAATGATGATATGATTGTACATATTTAATTAATTAAAAGAAAATAACATTGCCTATTGAAATAATAATCCTATACTATAAAGAGCTAATATGCTAATGGTCATCACGCTCTCACCCCTCACACCATAACAGCTCAGACAGTCAACATTGGAGAGAGAGGAATGGGAACCAGCCAGGCACAAATGTGCTCGTGAGAGAGGAATGGGGACCAGCAAAGCTGTGGCCCAGGAAAGGGACAAACTGCCCATCCCGCGGTGCCAGGTGCCAGCAGCTGTGCCTGCAGTCCAGGAGAGGGAAAATCTGCTCGCCCTGCAATTCCGGGTGCCAGTGGCTGGGGCTGTGGCCTGTGGAAGGGATAAGCTGCCTGCCCCTAGGTCCTGGGCACCTGCGGCTGTGGCCCGGGAGAAGCCGCCCACCCATGGTCCCCTGCGGCTGCAGCTAGCCTCGGTGAAGCCAGCTCAGGTCCTGGGTGCCTGTAGCTGGCCAGAGGGTGGGAAGCCTGGGTCCCAGGTGTGGGGTGAGGCAGAGGTGTTTAGGGGCAATCGGGCCAGCAGATGAGCAGTTAGGGGCAATGAAGCAGGCAGGCAGATGTGGTTAGGGGTGATCAGACAGGCAGGCAGAAGGGTTAGGTGTGATCAGGCAGTCAGGCAGGTGTACGGTTAGGAGCCAGTGGTCCTGGATTGCAAGAGGCAATCAGACATCCCCTGAGGGGTCCCAGATTGGAGAGGGTGCAGGCCGGGCTGAGGGACCCACCCCCTTGTGTAGGAATTTCATGCACCAGACCTCTAGTATATAAATAATACATTTAAAATTAGTTTTGTAGCCTAAATAAGTTTGTATTTATAGCAAATAATATAAATATGAAAAGCTTACATCTCATTGTAAAATTATCATTGAAGAACAAAAGTTAATATTTATAATTTATTTATGAGCTTGTTATGTTACAGTAAGAGAGAAGCAGTATAAAAATTTCAACCAATCTAAGAATTAACCCCTTCACACTATTTTATAATTTATATTTTATTAACTTTCTCACACTGTTTTTAATTTATATTTTGATATCTACATATGTATATATACATATTCCTTGATAGTATTATTATTGAAGGCAAGGTCTATGTTACATTAATCTTTGTCTTTTTAACACCAATAAAAATCTAGGACATAGAAATAACTAGTTTTTTTAAAAAAGATAAAATAATGAATTAACTAAAGAGTAATTTATGTACAGAACATTAAAAAATTGCAAAGGTAAGATACATTCTGAAGTCACAATTTTTAAGAGCATTTTGAAATGTAAAAATGTTACAGAAAGAGGTTAAGGCTAAAGTTACAGATTTGAGATACATCCACAAAAATAGTTTTGTTTTAGTTTTATAAATTGGTTCTAATATTATGATCGGTGTTGACCCAAGACCTCTGCAGAGATTACAAAGCATCCTATATGTTTCTGTATTGAAAGTTTCTGCATTATCTTACTCCCTGTATTAATCTTTTTACCCTTCTAATATATAATACACATCCATCTAGAGATGAAACATCATAAATCATCAGGGTACTGCCATATACTGTAAAAGTTATAAAATATTGGTTTAGCTGGTTTGGCTGAGTGGATAGAGCAAAGACCTTCAGACTGAAGGGTTTCAGGTTCGATTCCAGTCAAGGGCACATGCCAGGGTTGCAGGCTTGATCCCCAGTAGGGGGTGCCCAGGAGGCAGCCGATCAATGATTCTCTCTAATCACTGATGTTTTTATCTCTCTCTTCCTCTTTGAAATCAATAAATATATATTTTAAAATAAATAAATAAAAGTTATAAAATATTTCTCCTGACTATCAAATAAAGGGTACAATTACCTTTTTTTTAATCCTCACTGGGGGATATATTTTTACTAATTTTGGAGATAGATGAAGTGGGGAAGAAAGAGGGGAAGAGGATGAAGAGAGAGAGAGAAAGACATCTATATATGAGAGAAATATCAATCAGTTGCCTTCAGAGGGACCAAATCAGCAAAGTATGTGCCCTAAACTGGTAATCAAACTGGAATCCTTTTGGCACAGGGGATGAAGCCCCAACCAACTGAGCTACATTGGCCTGGGTGTTTTTTACCTTTATAGATAAGCATGACAATCCATGTTCTTTGTGTTTTAATTAAGTCAATGCAACCATTGTTTGCTGAAAATAACCTAAAAAATATTTGTGCACATAACTTCTCATTTGGTTTTATCAAATAAAAACAGCTTTGCTCACCACTGTATTTTGAAATTTTAACATTTTTAAGACCTAGCTCATATGTCACCTCTTTTCTGAAGTCTGTTTAAACATAATAACAGTAAGTGTTTTCTCTTCTCTTGTTTTTTTAGTGCATATTGTTTTCAACTTTTTTATTGTACTTATTATTTGCAGTCATGTGCCATAGTCCTTTACACTTTGTATAACTTTCCTATTGAATAAAAAAATATTTTTTGAATCAGGGATTCTGTTTTGGAACTCACACTTCCATGAGGTGGCACAAAATAGATTCAATAAATACCCCAGCACCCTCACTGAGATGGTTCCAGAGAAGGTTGACTAGGGAATTGGTAATGAACCTGGTGGTAATGATCCTCCCTTCCCTTAAAGTGTCTGAAGAGACCACATGGGAGCCTGGGCTTTTATCCCAAACTGTTAGTAATGAAGAGTCCTTGGAGTTCTCCACTTGGGTGATGTCAGAAGAAACCTAGGAAATTAGAACTTTCATCACTGTCTAATAGTAATAAAGCCACTCTATTCCCACTCACCAAAGCACCAGTAGAGACTCCAAAGGGAACAGTAACAAGGAAATTCTATCCCTCTCGGTCAGGGAAATATCAGTGGAGACCAAGAAGTAGGGAGGCAGAACTCTCACTTCTGCTCAGCTGAAATAAGGAGCCTCCCTTATCAATTGTACATAGAGGTCTAGTGGCAAATGTGGACTTTGCCCTCCACTGGTGGTTATAAGGCTCTACTTCATTGTCCCTGGCAGAACAATGTCAGAGAAAGCCAATTAAAACAGAAGATTTCATTAACATTCAGCTTCATAACAAAAAATGCACAGATTTCAATAAAAAAATACACCAAGAATCAAGATCCTTAACTGAATTAAAACTAGTCAATAAACACCAATGTGTTGACAAAATGTTGGAATTATAACGATAAAGCAGCCATCATAAAAATACTTCCATAAGCAATTATGAACACAATAAAAACAGATAAGAATATAGAAGGTCTTAGGAAAGAAATAGTATGTATTAGCCAATAAATAAAATATGTAGAAGACTAAATGCAAATTTAAAAACTGTTAAATATAATAACAGGGCTATTCAACAATAATGCAAGGAATCTTATAAAATAAAAGGCAAACATGCAAATTGTCCCCATGGGTGGGAGTTCGACCAACCAGGAGTTAGACATGTGCTGACCACCAGGGGGTGGCAGGTAGCCGGGGGGAAGGGAGGCCCTGGCCAGCAGCCAGCAGCTGCTAGGGACCCTACCTGTGCACAAATTTCATGTACTGGGCCTCTAGTAAACATATAAATAAATACAATAACTTTTTCTCCTTGTCTTGAGTTCTTAAATCATATTTAGACGAGATCGGGCGAGTTCAGGGTGGTATGGCCGTAGACCGTAAATCATGTTTAATTAAAAAATCTAATTTATAATACTCTAATATAATTCTAAATGATTATTTTAAGATCATCTATAATAATAAAAGCATAATATACAAATTGACCGAACGGCCGAACAGCGGAACGACCTTCTGGACAACCACTCTATGACACCCACTGGCGCCAGGCAAGGCAGATGCAATGAGAAGGGTCAGAGGCCCAGCCAATGCCCCATGATTGCCCTGCAGAGGGAGGCCCAGGCTACCTGGTGGCAGCGCTGCGGGTGGGCAAGGCCTCTATCTGCAGGGGTGATCCATTGAGGAGCCCTGGCTGGGTGGGCAGGACCTACCTCTTTGGGGCAATCGATCCTGGGGCTCCTGGACTGTGAGAGGGTGCAGGCCCAGCTGGGGGATTCCCTCCCCCCCAAATGAACAAATTTTGTGCACTGGGCCTCTAGTTGTGTTATAAATGGAGAGGATAAAGGTATATAAACAGATGTCAAGGTTCTACTCTTCCTTTGAACTGGAACCATCAGCAAGGTGCAATAATTTTGTATATATAGTGACTAACTATAGCAGCACTAAGAAAATTGTACCTGGTACAAAAACTGAAATTACTGTGGATTTACTGTCAATATATTAAAATTGGATTATAAAATATTCATATAACCTAAGAAAGTTAGAAAAACTACAGAAAAATTAAAAACAGAAAAAAATATAAAACAGACTAAACACTGATATATCAATCACTACATTAAATATAAATGGTCAATCTATACCAAGAGATGGGCAAAGTAGATTAAAAAGCATAACCCCATTCTATGCTATCCACTCACTCCAAATATGATAGAGATAAGTTGAAATCAAAATCATGGGAAAAATATATCATGCAAACATCAATCAAAGAAAGCAGGTATGGTTATATTACTATTAAAGTACACATCTCTCACCAATGGTAGAACAACTAGACTGAAAAAGCAAACAAACAAAACTAACAAAAAGTGATTTAAAAGAATTTAACAATACTATCAATCACTAGAAGTCTAATCTATATTTTTAGAACAACCAACAAGAGCAGAATACACCCTTTTCTCAAGTGCCCATTGAACATATACCAAGATAGCCCATATCCTGGGCCTCAAACAAACCTCAACAAATTGAAAAGAAGTAAAATCATACAGACTGTTTCTCTGACTGTCCTGTATTCAAACCAGAAATCAATAATAGAATGATAGCAGAAAAATCTTTATAAACACTTGGAAACTAAACAACACATCTATCTATCTATCTATCTATCTATCTATCTATCTATCTATCTATCTATCATCTATCTATCTATCATCTATCTATATAAAGCCAGTGTCCGTGACAACTGTGATGACCAAAAGACCAGTTGTTATGACGCCAGCGAACTGCCCAGTCAGGGGGTGGGGCTGGCCGGCCAACCTCCCAGCCCCTCCCCTCTGCTGGTCTTCCCCCTGATCCAACTCTCCCATCCATATCAAGAGCGGGGCCACACAGAGCCTGGACCCTTCCTGGCAATCACAAGTCCCCGGAGTTGAGAATTCTGATGGCCCTGCCCAGAGATTAGAGGTGCCTGACGGGCAGGGACAGGGACCACAGGCCTCCAGGGAACACCGGAGAGTTGGCGAGGAGAGGAGAGGGCCTGCAGAGGGGGAGGAGGCAAAGCCAGCAGACATCAGCCCAGAATCCAGCCCTTCCCCTGAAGGCAGTGGACCCTCAACCCAGAGCCCCAGCAGGAATCAGAAGAGCCTGCGGGAGGCTTCAGGAAGCTCTACACAAAGCTGCATGTTGAGAATGAGAGACTTCATGAGGCCCTGACCAACACCACACAGCGGTTGGCGAAGCTCAAGGTGGAGCTGGAGCATGCTATGCAGAGGCATGAGTGCTTTGCAGAGAGGGTGGCCCTCCTGGAGCTTGAGAGATTTGAGTGCAAGATCGCTGAGCTGGAAGAGGAACTGAAGGTTCTGTCCAATCTCCAGGCTGACAACCAGCGCATCAAGGGCAAGAATGCAGCCCTGATTCGTGTCATCAGCAAACTGTCCAAGTGACCCCAGAAGACTTGCCCCTATACCCACACTTATACAGCTACTTCTGCCACATGCACCCCTTCCCCTGTGTGAACACGAGTGACAGGGATGCCAGGGAATCTCTGAGAAGTCATAACCTCCCCTCGGGACCTCCAGGCTGGGAGGGGAGGACAGAGCCCCCAGGAGCCAAGAGGGCCATCTGAGGCCAGGATGGAGATGGGAGGCTGAGCCAGGTAAGGGGACCAGGGCTACAGGCAGGACCAGGAAGGAAACAAAGACCAGGAAGTGCCTGGACTAGTAGCCAGGACCAGAGTGGCCACCTGGAGGTCTCTTCTCACGTGTGCTGCCACCAGTCACCCCTCTGGCCCCTGATCAGGGATCCGAGAATGTGCTGTCTGGGTCAGGGGGAGAAGATATTTTTGATACATCGCACAGGCACCACAAATAAAAGTTGTGAATTTGCCAAAAAAATAAAAGAGCAAGGCCACCGTCCAAACGCCCCCTCCCTTCCCCCTAGCCAGCCCCGCCCCTGACAAGCCTGTCCCACCATGATAGGCCTGCAGCCCCTCTCCCTGGCTGGCCCACCTCTGATCGCACCCCCCAAGCCAATAGGGGGCGGGGCTGGGCGGCCAACCCCCTGCAGCCCCTCCCCCTGCCCACCCCAAATCAGCTTCCCCCACCCTGGCTGGCCAACCACCCATGGCCCCTCCCCGAGGCCACTGGCCCCTGATCACACCCCCCACATCAATAGGGGGCATGGCCAACAGCCCACCATCCACAGCCCTTCCCCATGGCCAGCCCTGCTCCCAATCGGGGGTGGGTCCTGCCAGTCAATCACCCACAGCCTCTTCCCCTAGCCAGCCCAGCCCTGATTGGGCCCATAGGGTTGGGCCAGCCAGCCAACATCCCACTATCTCCTCCTCCCAACAGGCCTAGCCCCAGTCAGCCCTGATTGGGGCCGGGCCAGTCAAACCCCACTGGTGCTTGAATTTGTGCACTGAGCCTCTAGTTTCTAAATAAAAAAGAAAAAAAAACTAAAGTAAGTAAAAACAAAATAAAACATATAAATACTTGTGGAATACAGATAAAGCAGTGCAGGCATATATTAGATAAGACAAAGGGTCTCAAATCAATAATCTAAGCTCTCCTCCCCTCAACTAGTAAAAGAAAGAGGCAAAATAAGCTCAAAATAAGGACATGGAGAAACTAGATCATTCATATAATTCTGGTTGGAATACAAAAATGTTACAGCCACTCTGGAAAATAATTTGGTAGTTTCTTAATAAATTAAGCATTCATCTACCATACAACCCAGAAATTTCACTCCTCTGCATTTACTCCAGATATATGAAAACTTATGTTCACACAGAATCTGTACATGAAAGTATGTAGCAGCTTTATTTCTACTAGACCAAAATTAGAAAAACACAGCTGTGCTTCAGCTGGTTAAACAGACTGTAGTGTAATACTGCTCAGCAATAAAAAGCAGTGAACTACCAATACATTTAACAACTTGGATAAAACTGCACATAAATACATTGAGTAAAAAAATGAAAACTGAGCCCTGGCCAGTGTTAATCAGTGGTTAGTGTGTCATCCCTGTGCACCAAAGGGTCATGGGTTCAATTCCTGGTCAAGGGAACTTACCTTGGTTGCAGGCTGATCCCAACCTGGTAGGGGTATAGGTGGGAGGCAACCAATCAATGTGTCTCCATCTCTCTCTCCCCCCATCTCCTTTCTCTATATAAAAGCAATTGAAAAATATCCTCAGGTGAGGATTAAAAAAAAATCAATCCCTATAAGTTAAATACTATATAATTATATATATATGACACTTTTTAAATGGCAACGTTATAGAAATGAACATACTTCTGGTCAACAAAGTTTAAGATCAGAAGAGAAGCTATAAGAGAGGAAGGGAGAGGGATCAAGATAGGTACATCAATGATGAGAATCATTGATAGGCTGCCTCCTGCAAGCCCAGATGAGGGATCTGCACACAATGCAGGCATGTGCCCTTACCGTGAATCCAACAGTGACATTCTGGTTCATGGGTTGATGTTCAACATTGACCCACACTGGCCAGGCCAGAAGAGTTCTTATGGTGGTGGAAATTCTTCATCAGTTCAATGTCTTGGTTGTGATATTGTTTTATAGATTTAAAATGTTAGTATTTGGAGAAACAAGATAAAGGGTACATGAAATCTCCCGTATCATTTCTTACAACTGCATGTGAATCTATAATTATCTAAAAATATAATTTTTTGCTAGTGAAAAGCCATACTAAGTTAGATCTTTTACCAGCGGTTCTCAACCTGCGGGTCGTGACCCCTTTGGGGGTCGAATGACCCTTTCACAGGGGTTGCCTAAGACCATCGGAAAACACATATATAATTACATATTGTTTTTGTGATTAATCACTATGCTTTAATTATGTTCAATTTTTAACAGTGAAATTGGGGGTCACCACAACATGAGGAACTGTATTAAAGGGTCGTGGCATTAGGAAGGTTGAGAACCACTGTTTTAGACACTGACAGACAATAAAGGAGTCAAAATAGTAATTCATCAAAGTAGGGGAAGGCTGTCTCTTCATTATGCCAGAATTCTAGAGGAAAGTTCTTGGTTAATTTAGGAAAGTAGGTTTTCATTGCTGTGAGTGGTGTTTTGATATTGATTTTGGTGAGAGGAACAAGGAATACCCAAATTATGTTTGAACTCCTTATTCTCACATAGTTCCCAAAGAAACTTCCCACACACAGGTAAAAAGGGGTAAAATTACCATTTTACCCAGAAGCAAAATGCTTGATGCCTCCCAATTCAGAGCTCAGGTAAATGTGGGAGAGCTAGCAAGTCCTAGTCATGCTAGAGGCATAATCTCTGCTGTGCTGTCTCCTTTTGTCGCTGCCCTTTCTGAAACCTGGTTCTCCAGAACTCCCATTCATATTTTCACCAGTTCATAGTTGCTAAATTGATTTACTCCCTGTGTAGATTAATCAGAGACATTTCTGTTGTTCATAATCAAGAACCCTGACTGGTACATTATCAGTCAGGCAGTGGACACTCAAAATATCTGTGATTATTCGGGTCTGAAACTAAACAAAATTCGGCTCATTTTTATGAATATGATTCTGGCAGATAAGGAATTGCAAAGATGAATTTTTTAATTAAATTGTTAACTGTGTGCTCCTGGAATAAAACGTCCTTTGAAAGCAAGTTTTTGTAAAACTTTGTGTCCTGTGCTTTAGAGCAGTAATAAAGGAAAGAGTAATTCTAGAACAATGGAGTCAGTTGGCTAATTTTTTTAGGACAACAGACAGCCGAAAAGAAAAGAAAGAGAGAAAGAAAGAAAGAAAGAAAGAAAGAAAGAAAGAAAGAAAGAAAGAAAGGAAGGAAGGAAGGAAGGAAGGAAGGAAGGAAGAAAAGAAAGAGAAGAAAGAAAGAAGAAAGAAGGAAGGAAGGAAGAAGGAAGGAAGAAGAAAGAAGAAAGAAGGAAGAAAGGACAAAGAAGGAAGGAAGAAAACTGGAAGCAATGAAGGAAGGAAAGAAAGAAGAAGAAAGAAGGAAGCCATGAGGAGAAGAACGGAACAAGTAACGTGCATTCCGGAAGAGACATCCGTCAGAAGTCCCCTCCCCCACCTTACGTCCTTACTCCTGCCCTTCATCCCTCCCTCAACACATCCTTACCTGCAGTCCTCCATCACCTCCCGCCCATTCACGTCCTCCCATCCTCCCTCCCTCCCTCAACTCCTACCTCCCTCCCTCCCTACCTATACTACCTCACCCCGCGCCCTCACCTCCCTCCATCGACTCCCCGCCCTCCCTCCATCCATGCCTTCCGCCCTCCCTCCCTACCTCCTCACCTCCCCATCCCTACCTTCCTCCCGACCTCACTCCCTCCCGTCCCTCCCTTCCCTACCTCCACCTCCCTCCCTCCCGCTCCTTCCCTCCCTCCCTTCCTCCCTCCCCTTCCTACCCTCCCTCCTCCCTCCCTCCTACCACTCCCTCGCCTCCCTCCCTCCCTCACATCCCTACCTTCGCCCTACCCTCCCCTTCCTCCCTCGCCTCCCTCCTCCTCCCTCCATTCCTCCCGCCCTTCATACCCTCACTCCAGCTCCCTCCCTCCACGCTCCCTCCTCCCCTCCCTCCCTCCCTTCCCTCCCCAAATTTTCTATGATCATGTTACATCTATAGATGTAGGCCTGCAGGAACCAAGAATCAAATGCAAAATTTGAACCTACAATCTGCCAAATTATAACACCAGTTGAATTCAACTGACTCACCAGATCTCTTCTGGGAAAGTTAGATCTTTGATTAAAGTACAGCATGAATCCAAGAGCTGGTGTTGGGCCTATGTGGAAAAATTCAGGGAACATTGTATATTCTGAATCCTAAACAACACAGACTTCCCTTGTTACTTGAAACATTCCATCTTCCCTCAGTTATGACTATAAATGGTGCACCCCCTAACCTGAAGAAATTATTTTTTTAAAAACAAAACAACAAAAACATCATCTTGATTCCCTATCTCTCACATTTCATTATCTTTATATTTTTCAATTTCATCTACTGAGTTCATAGACACAATAGGACATAACATATTCAGGAATAATTGTGCTAGTTCCAACAGTTAGAAATATTTTAATTATAAGAGCTGACTAAAACCTGTACTCGATGATAATGCACACTAAATGAAGTTAAAATAAGATATTTTTCTTAGAATGAAAAGATTTAGTAGTTATAAATGCTAGAGAACATTTTATCACTTGTGAATTATTTTTTACTATGTTCCTTAAGATGGCCCACAAAAGATAATGAGGTACATGAAAAAATATTTGCAAAGTGCTTTCATAGCTTTTTAAAAAATATGTTTTTATTAATTTTAGAGAGAGAGGAAGGAGAGGGGAGGGAGAAACATAGATGAGAGAAACATTGACTGGCTGCCTCCTGCATGCCCACTACTGGGATCAAACCAGAAACCTGTGCATGTTTCCTGACCAGGAATCAAACCTGCAACCTTTTGGTATATGAGATGATGCTCAACCAAATAAGCCACACAGGCCAGGGCTTCATAGCTTTTTTTCCTTCTCCTTCATTATGTTGTTTTATTTTTACTGCACTGTACATTAGTGGTAGAAGATGCCATTGAAATGGGCTTCCCGATAGAAATCAGAGATGAAGAAAGCAATTGTGATCACTAGAATGATCTTGGAGCTTGATAGTAGCTATTTGGTCATGAAATTTCATAGGATGATAGCACATGGATAGTAAAGCTTGCATTACTTAGAGTAGATCAAACTGTGAAAAAAAATATCAAATGCATTTATACACCTCACATATATACATCCTATGTAATAAAAGACTAAAATGCTAAGTGCCAGAACATTTGTTCGACATTTGGACCAGTTGCTATGATGCACACTAACCACCAGGGGCCAGACACTCTGACTGGTAGGTTAGCTTGCTGGTGGGGTCCGGCTGATTGGGATTGGGCGAGAGAGGCCAGACACACCCTGAAAGCCCACCCACGGTTCTTCCTTGGCCCCTATCGTGCACTGGTAGGGTCCCTCGGCCTGGCCTACACCCTCTAGCAATCTGGAACCCCTTGGGGGATGTCGGAGAGCATGTTTTGGCCCGATCCCCACAGGCCAGGCCGAGGGACCCCACTGGTGCATGAATCCGTGCAGCCGGCCTCTAGTCTATACTAAAAAAAGCATAATATGCTAATTAGACCAGACAGCCAAGGGACCTTCTGGACGTCATTTCAGACATCCTTCCGGACAAAGCTGCGGTGGCAGGGTGAGGCTGAGGCCGTTAGGGGAGATCAGGCAGGCAGTGGAGTGGTTAGGGCCGATCAGGCAGGTAGGCAGAATGGTTAGGAGTGATCAGGCAGGCAGGCCTGAGCAGTTAGGAGCCAGCAGTCCCGGATTGTGAGGGGGACGTCCACTGCCGGTTTAGGCCTCTGCCAACCTCAACTTGAAGCTTTCATGGGATTCTGGGTTACTCTGGAAGGAAAAAGAACATGAAGGAGTCCATTGCCATGGCCTACTGGTAGAGTGGTGGGCATCACTTAAGGAAACATGCAATTGTCTAGAGTTCAGTCGTCTGGCCTCATGTAGTTTAAGGGAGTGCTGGGACTATAACTTTGCTGAGGTCCAAAAGAAAAGAAGGAGTCTATTTAGGTGAACAGTTAGTAATTAAAAATAAAATAAAAGTTGAATGAGAGAAGCCTGACTTGAATAGCCATGTCAGAGTGTTGCAGCCCTTCCTCCCAATTCTCACATCTGAAGAAGTTCTCAAACCTGGAGTCGGTTATGTGGTGAAGAAGCCACGTCCTTTGGAAAATATTGTGAAACCACATCAAACTTATGCTTGATCAATTTTCCTCCTATCCTGCCTTAGAGATTGGTAAGCATTTACAAAGGAAACTCTGTACTGGGAAATAGAAAATATTCAAACATTTTGAAAATTATTGATTACTAGCTGGGAACTAACAGCATTTTCCTGGGGATATGGGATTCTATGGTGATACCTCACAATGGAGGTGGGGGGGGGGGGCTCATAAAAGTTAAGTGATTAATGGAATTTTGTCTCAGCGGAATTTTCTTTTTAATATGTTCCCAGAGTAGAGAGCCAAAATAGCTATCTTGAGGAGATGTCTTTTGGGGACTTAGGAGAATACACACTTTGGATCCTTCAGGTATGTGATAAGGGAAGGTTATTCTGGTAGAAAAGATAAAGTGGGAGTAATTGGTAAAAATTATCAAGTGGAGACCCTCTTTATAAAAAGTAGTAAATCAAAAGCAGTTGTAATACCATCATTAGTGACTTATAGAGATAAAATAATGATTCTTATCACAGCTCCACCTTACTCAAACTTTGCACTGAGTCCAAATTTAGATATATCATGAAATATAACACTAGGAGAGAACTACTTAATTAGAAAGTGAATCTGACTATAGCTACTACTCCATAGTTAGTTTCCTAATTGATAAAACTATGCAAATATTATCCAGTTCTTTTATTGAGATTAGTTTTATCCTATCCCATTAAATGAAAAATACCAGAAGCTCTAGCTTTTGCCTAAAGAAGTTCCTTATACCTCCACCATCTTGTCTGAACACAATTCAAATCCTTAGCTCTGGAGAAAATGTAACCTCTAATAATTTCCCAGTAGAATAAACTGGTTCCTATAATTAATGCCATCATTGTGATAGGAAGAGCAAAGCAGGTCTTAGAAATATCCTGAATGACTTGGTATGACCATGGCAGGCAGGTGATAGATGAGTCATTTACAAACAAGGATTGATTGTTCATCCAAAGTCAAGAGTCTTAGAAAGATTATTGATGAATCATTTATAAATTTGAATTTTGATGTGAAATTAGCTTTATTTTTAATATAGATGAATCATTTACAAGTGAGTCTATTGATACATATATGGCTTTAACTTTCAGAACAGGCCCAGACTGTAAGAATATTTAAGGGCCATGTAAATATTCCATTTTTAAAAAAATACCTGAACTTCAAAAGATCTCATTCATAATCAGACTGGAATGATAATTTTGTGGACAGGCTTCCTTGTCTAGCCTCCACCTGAGCTCCTATGCTCACTCAATAAGCTCATGAACTAATGGCCAGAGATACCAGAGGCAACAAGTTCAGAGATGGCATTGTCACCACTAACAACATGTTCTCAGGTTGACAGCAGCAGGAAACAACTCTGATTCTCCGGGGCAGTGCTGTTTCCCATGGAGACCAGCCGGGTGATGAGGATGTGATCATTTGATTCTTGGACACTTGGGGCAATGAAACATTTTTCTTTTCTCTATGAGATAGACAGTGGATTTAAATTTTCTCTCCCTGCCTAGCAGGCTTCTGTCAGACCCACAATATGTGGGCTCATTGAATGCCGCTCTACATCATCCAGTGTACCACAACATATTTCCTCTAAGAAATTAGTTTTAACCATGAAATAAAAAGATATGGTGTAGGTCTGATTAAAGTCCTGGTCTTCTCTTATATCACATTTCCTAGAAATATTAGACATACAGAATGATAGAATAGTTTATTGCAGTCCTGTAACTAGCTTTGAAGTACTCATTTGAATTATCTTCAAGATGAATAAAATGTATGGTCTTAGCCAGGAAATAATATATGCTATTTCTTCCACAGTCAAAATACCTATGTCTAGAAACCAAACGATGGATGTAGGAATGTTATCTGTCATGATTATAACTAATTTTCTACTTTACCAAATTTTGCATTCTGTACCAAAGTCTGTGTTCTGCTGGTTATAGGCTAAGGACAATTGGTATTCAGCTGCTAAGATGACTCCCTAAGACCAATGTCTCTGGATCTTAATCCTTTCCTTTGAGTGTTTTCTAGACCTAATGCCTTGCTTGTAATAAAGAGACTACAGAAAAACAAATGATGGGATGTCAATATCCAGCTTAAATTATAAAAAAATCTCTGGCTTAAATATTGCCAACTTTTCTTGCTGCCTCCCTTCTATCTGATAAAAGGTGGACATAAAGTTGTGAGGAATTGAGGCCCTCAGTCTAGCATCCCATGACAAATTGAATTCTGCCAACAACCACATGAATTAACTTAAAAGTGGATCTTCTTCCACTAAAGACTTCAGACAACCCACAATCCAACCCAAACCTTGATTGCAGCCTTCTGAGCTACCTGGAGTCAAAGGACCCAACTAAGTTGTACCTGAATTCTTATGAAAGTTGAAATAATGAATATTACTTTTTTAAGTTGCTAAATTCTGGTATAAATTTTTATGTAACAACAATTAACTAATGTAGTATCTTAAAAAGAAATGCTTTCACTAAGACACATAAAAGTGGTTATTAAGCACCATTTTGAATTTGGAAAACTCCAAAATGTTAGATTTTTGACTGGAATTATATGAATATGAAATTGGTGATGGAGAAACAAAATCATAAATACTAATTATGATTTGCAATTAATTGTATTATGATTAAATAAAACTATAGAATAAAACTATAGCATCTAATAGTTTTTCTTACTAAAATATGCATATGTACATATTTTATATAATTTTACTTTTCTTCCTCTCTACCACCATAGAAAGTTGGCAATGGTGACCTTTACAGTTTTTCCCTCCTCAAGTTTTGGAATATTCAATGGAATCATGACAGACACAGGGAAAAAGAAAATGATTTTAGTCAGAGGTGAACTATTGTATAACTCTCTTTGGGAAGAGTGTGAGTATATATAACACATAGTTGCTTTATACTAGGGTCTAGACTTATTTTATGGAATACAATGTGAGAAGAATGATATTGTAGATATCAAGCAACAAATGTAGTCTATTATAGTGGCCATGAATTTTAGTCTGTCCAGCATCCAAATATCTTTCTCAACTGACAGGACCCTAAGACAGTTTCATGGCATGGATCTGCTTTCCACAATGGAAGACAGAAGGCACAGACAATCTCTTCAGTTCTCTAGGTGCTGTGGTGGGGCTAGGTGACCGAGGCTCAGATGATCAGAGGCTCTAGTAAAGGACTTTGAATCTTGGGGGTTTGAAATAAGGGGGCTTGAGCACACATGGTATTGTGAGTTTTGCTAGAATTATTAGAGACTATTTCTGCCATGATTTTGCTGTGCATGTCTGCCCTTATTTTCTGACTTTGGTTTGCCCACACTTTCAATTCTGTGAGTGTTTTGATATTCCTTAAATACATTTTTTTGTTTGTTTAAATTGGCCAGATATAGTTTCTATGTGTGGTTATTTTTTGTTGTTGTTGTTGTTATTGTTGTTTTATTTTTTAAATTACTATTATTATTTTTTACAAATACAAAGCTCCATTGATTTAAAAAGAAAAAAAAAAAAACAAAACAAAAAAACAAAGATGCTTATCCATTAGTTAGAATGAGAGGATCAATTGGATAACTTATATTTGAGAAGGGTGATGGTTGCTAAAGAAGATTACCAAATGACTTCACTATCTTTAAAAAAAAAAAAAAAGCATAACGATAATATATGGAGCATATTAAAGAACAAAAATTGAGATGCTAGTTAATAAGGATTATGAAAAAAGCAAATGGAAACAATTCATTATTTTTACTTAGCTCAAAATATGTACACAGCTACCTTTTTTCAGGCACACTGCTACGTACTTACTGATATGCTATATATCTCTATATATAAAGAGCTAGGGTCAATAACATCCAAAATGACCAAATGGACGACCAAACACCAGGCTAAGGACCTGGCCAAGGAAGCGGAAGTCAGTCCATCAGTCAGTGCTGGGCTGGCAGTTGGGGGTGAGATCAGGATGGCAGAGGAGGGCAGTTGGGGGCAAGATCAGGCCGGTAGGGGATGGCAGTTGGGGGCAATCAGGCCAGCAGGGAAGGGCAGTTAGGGGTGAGATCAGGCCAGTAGGGGAGGGCACTTAGGGGGGTTAAGTCAGGCAGAGGCAGTTAGGGGTGATCAGGCCTGCAGGAGAGGGCATGTGGGGGTGACATCAGACTGGCAGGGGAGGGCAGTCAGGGGCAAGATCAGGTCAGCAGGGGAGGGCAGTTAGGGGCGATCAGGCAGGCAGGCAGAGAGGTTAGGGGCAATCAGGCAGGCAGGCAGAGGCAGTTAGGGGAGATCAGGCAGGCAGGCAGAAAAGTTAGGGGCAATCAGGCAGGTAGGCAGAGAGGTTAGGGGCTATCAGACAGACAAGCAGGTGAGCAGTTAGGAACCTGCGGTCCCAGATTGCGAGAGAAATTTCAGACTGCCGGCAGTCGGACTCCCCCAAGGTGTCCCCGATTGGAGAGGGTGCAGGCTGGGATGAAGGAGCTTCCCCCACTCCCATGCATGGATTTCATGCACCGGGAAACTAGTATATATATATAAAAGCCTAAGCAACTATTACGACAGAATGACCAGAACAACCAGAACAACTGGTCACTATGATGTGCACTGACCACCAGGGGTCAGATGCTCAACACAGGAGCTGCCCCTGGCCACAGGCCCCAGTTGCATGATGGGGCCTGCCAGCCAACCTCCTGTTCCTCCCCCTTGCCGGAAGGCCCCCATTGCCTGATTGGGGCCAAACCCAGCGCTGGGACAGGGAACCAAAGGTGGGTGGTGGCAGGTGCAGCCCCTTTCCCAGGGGGCTGAAGACTGGCTCCCTCCTCAGGGCCAGCTGCTAACCTTCTGGGTCTTTCCTCCCAGCCAGCAGGCCCCGGCTGGCCGGGAGAGAATGTGCTGCCCACATGGCTTCTGTGTGGTACCTCTGGGCCAAACTGCACCCTGACCCATAGCATCCAGCCACATTCTCCACATCTCCGCATGGGGACTCGGGCACCGTGACTCAGGTGGAGGGGGGCTCACTGGGGCCCGGGGGCCTGTTGGCCTAGGTGCTCCATGTGCTGCCCAGGGCCCAGAGATCAGCTGGGACCTGCCCTTACATGCCAGACGCTTGGGCTTCGATCGACAGCCAGGTCTAAAGAGCACACTCATGCACGAATTTCATGCACCAGGCCTCTAGCCTTATATAATAGTCTTAATAACCATATGAGGTTTGTGATAACACTATGTTAAAGATAAAACATATGCTTCTGATAGTTTTTGTGGCTTCATAACCATCTGGGTGATAATGGAATCAAGAGCATGATTTTGACCTTAGTCCTGAATCTAAATTTTTAAAACATTTATTTATTTTAATTGTTGAAAGTATTACAGATGTCCCCCTTTTCTGCTATTGACCCCCTCCACTTTGCTCCCGCCTCCCCCCAGAGCTTCACCACACTATTGTCTGCGTCCATGGGTTATGCATACATGCATATGAGTTCTTTGGTTAATCTCTTCTTGCCCCTCTCCCCCAGAATCTAACTTTTTTTTTTTTTAATTGTAGAAAACTCCAAAAATGAGATATGTATTTTACCACAATGACTAATGTGGCAGACTGATTTCATCGATTATCCCAAATAATATTCTCCCTTTGAAATAATGCTGTTCAGCAACTTCTATCAAAAGGTGAGGTCTATTCTATATGGCAAAAATTACATTGTATTAGTCATTTTAGCCAAGTCATTAATCATTGCTGTCAAGTCATTCTTGAACAACCCTCGGTCAAGATAACTTGCATGTATCTTTCCTCCTTTGGACCCATGTGACCACTATTTGAATAAACTTGGGATATCTCCTTGTCCTTGAGACAAGCTGGCCCAGCTGAGGCAGAACTAGAACAGCTGGACTGTCTCCCAGCAACCTGCCAGCTGACCACAAGTGGAAGCGTGAATCCAGCATAGACAGAACCATGTTCAGCCTGAATCACATCATCTAGTGAGCACACATTTTTAAAATGTTTTTAAAATTTAGATTCTGGGCTAAGGTCAAAATCATGCTCTTGACACCATTATCACCCAGATTCACGTGGGATAATAAATGGTGGTTGTTTTAAGCCATTACGTTTTAGAGTAATTTGTTACACATTAATAGTTAAAACTATTATAAGCAATTTATTGGTTATCATAAAAGTGTTCTTTAAACAGTTTTGAATCATCAAAACAAGTTAATGGCCTCTGCAACCTGAATGTTGTTAACTAAACATGGGGTTTTGGCATTCTATGAAAAATAACTACATTTTCATAATATTGTGACTAACAAAAAAACTAATCTAAATAATCTAACTAGTTTAGACAACATATTTTCAAAAATTAGGTTAACAATTATTACAGTATAGATTTCCTTGGGTTGGGATTCAAGGAAGAAGAATATATGCAGTCCACCTAACAGTAGAAATAATAACTGGCAGTATTTATTGAGTGCTTACTCTGCACTAGTCTCTATGTTTAGTATTTAGTCTTCATTCTTCTTTTTAACCCTGGGTGACACCCAATCTGTACTTTCTATAGGGAATCCATACATTCTCAGGTCTAGTCTGATTAAGGATAAACCCACAGAACATAAGCTGTCACATCTCATCAGAGTCAGTTTGCAGACTGCCAATACCCATAGCTATTCTAAGATTTGACAGAAACAACTGTGGCAGCACCTGGGAAACAGAAATTCAGACAGCATCTAAGCATAGAGTCAACAGGATCAAGTTTCTACAGTGACTTGGGCATGAAAAAAATGGAGATGTCTGAGGTCCATTGCAGGGGTTTCCAGTTTCCCTTAAAAGCCTAAGGAACCAGATTCAGAAAAGAAATTCAAGTGTGAGTCTTCTTTCTAGGTCTAAGGAAGCTAACTATTGCTTAATGAAGTTCCAAGCTAAGGCAGGTGGTCACTGGAGGAATCCATTGATCCAAAACAGGTGGAACTGACTGATTTTACCCTCTATTACTGGTGTTCTTATATACATTTTTTATAATTATCTGGGAAGATATTTAAAAATATAAATTACTAAAACCATTACTTACCGTTTTATATTCAGTATAAACATATTTATATTCAGGGCTCAATAATTTTTTAAAATATATTTTATTGATTTTTTACAGAGAGGAAGGGAGAGGGATAGAGAGTCAGAAACATCGATGAGAGAGAAACATTGATCAGCTGCCCCCTGCACACCCCCCACTGGGGATGTGCCTGCAACCAAAGTATATGCCCTTGACTGGAATCGAACCTGGGACCTTTCAGTCCACAGGCTGATGCTCTATCCACTGAGCCAAACCAGGGCTCAATAATTTGCTTTAAAAAATCTTATTGTTGAAAGCATTACATATGTTCTCTTTTTTCCCCCATTGTCCCCTTCTGGCCCTCCCCCACCTCTTGCCCCATGCCTTCACCATCCTATTGTCTGTGTCCCTAGGTTATGCATATATGCATACAAGTTCTTTGGTTGATCTCTAAGCATCTTCATTGAGCTTTAGGAAAGCAAATTTGGGGGGGAAAAACTGTTTAGGTGACAAAGGAGTTAGAGCACCAAGATCTCTTTCCGGGGCAGCAAGGAAAGACCAAAGTATGTAGCACATTTGTAAGGCTGAAGCAGTACAACTACAGGCAAAACTGAACAGAGAAGGCACTGTGTGAAACAAGGGGCCTGTATTTCCAGACCAACAATTACTGAGAAACAATAGGTCTCATACTGCTCTGTGTGGCCTACATTAATGATTCATTCATTCATTTATTCATTGTTCATATACTGAATATTACTGTGGATCAAGAACAGATCTGGGTTGGTCTACTTAAAAGGTTGTATAAAATGCCCCCAGTCCTCAAGGGTGCCGCAGTCTAATAGGTGAGAGAGAAACATAACCAAGTAATTGATAAACTCATGGTTTTGGTGTTATAAGCAAAGTATAAACAAAATGAGATAAAAGTAGAAAAAGGAGTAATTAACTCTATTAGGAGAAAGGACAGGTCAGAAAATAAATCAGTGGGACTGATCTTATGTATGAATAATGGTTTATTATAATGCACAGGGGATGAAGGACATATCAGGTAAAGGGACAGTATGTGGAGAAGCATTGAAAGAATCACATATATTGAGGGAAGGGTTAAAAACCACATTGTACCTAGAGAGTAGAATGCCAGAGGATAGGGGAGTATAGACACCAAGTAAATTGGGTGGTAAAAGTATTTCGTTATCTTATGCTAAGAAACTTGGAAACTATCGAGAACTCTATGAAGAACTGATTCAGCCAGATAGGCATATTTTAAAAGAAAAATAATTGTCAGTTTTATATTCCAAAATATATTTTACTTTTAATGCAATATATTCAGCATATGTATGACCTGACTATATGCTACAGATTGAAGTGTGCCCTCCACATTCATATGTTGAAGCTCTAACCCCAATGGGATGGTATTTGAAAGTGGAGCCTTTGAGAGGTAATTAGGTTTAGATGAGAGTGTGCCCCTATGACAAGAGTAGAAAGAGGACTTGAGACCAGCTCCCTGCCTCACCACCATGTGAGGGCACCGCAAGAAGATAGACACCTACCTGTCAGGAAAAGAATGTTCATCAGGAGCCAAATCTGCTGGCACCTTGATTTTGGACTTCCAGCCTCCAGAACTGTGAGAAATATCAATTGTTTAAGCCACCCAGTCTATGGTTTTGTTATAGCAGCTTGAGTTGAATAAGATAATGTACAAGCTTGTTCTGCTTATATTTCTGAGCAAAAGGTCAGTGGGGAATGAGAGGAAGAATTAACAAAGCCAAAGAGTGCCCTGGCCCTCTAAGACATCATTTAAAGCCTATTGTTGCATCCTTTTTTTTAATTATAGATTGCTGTGGTATCATATTGGGAGATCTAAAGATGCTATCATTCCCCTACCCTTCACCTTGACTAATCACAGTTTAACAGCATTACATGAATGAGATAAAGAAATATGTGAAATATTAGGGTGTCACAGTGTAGGGAATTGGTGAGAAGTAAAACTAAAAAAAAATAATCACTTAAAGTGGAAGAAATATTGATCAGAATAGATTATTGCATGTTAGGTGAATCAGATTGTTTCATAGTGAGGACTAAGATAGCTGGTGACACACCTATCATATTTTCATTGTTAATCTTTTCATTATTTTCACACTTATACAGACATTTCCATTTGAATGGACATCTTCCATTAAGGGCTATTTCTATTCTTACAGAACTCTCAGTGTCAAGATTCATGAGGTCAGATGTGAAGATGAATTTGTTGGTTAAGCTGTTCTCCCCTGAGGGCAAGAAGCTTAATCATTTTTTTTTTTTGTACTGACCTTGTCTTGTCTGAAGATGAATCAATGAATCAAGTTAGGAATGGTAAATCACGAATAAATGATTTATACTTCTCTTGATCAAAGATGATAGATTGCCTGGGTCCCTGACTATTACTGTATATAAAAATTTTTGTAATATACAAGTGACTATGGCTTGGAGAAAAAAAAATTGAGAGTTTTCTTTAAGGAAGTAGTCCTATGTAACTCTGGAAATGTTATTTCTAGTGACTTAGTCCTTGATAGAATAATGGCTACATAAGCAATTCAATATAATTTAAAAAATAATTAATACATTCTTCCACTTTTTTCCTTTCCTTTTCCATCTTTTTTTTTTCTTTTTCAGCAGTCACACCTAAATTCTATACATAATCATCAATTCAAAATCCACTTAGTGATGGGTCTTTCTTATTGATCTACTCACTGAAAATCCTGGAAAATTCTCCATAGTTTTCTACCAGTAATGAACTAAGAGGAAATTCACTGTAGTAAGAGATGCCATTAGAGATGAACTAAAAGCTAAATGAAATTTCCTCTGGATAAACTCTCATATGACATATGTTTCTGGGATAGAAGAGGGAGCTAAAAACAATATGGCAGCCCAAGAAAGCAAAGCTAATTCAGTTTTTCAGACTAACACCTCTTGGAGGTAATTCAATAAACTCACTAACTTGCTGTGCCTAGTTTTCACATGAGCCTTTTAAAAGAATAAATTGAGAGATCATTGACAAATAATTATCTTACTCTGGAATTTGGGAATGTATATCACACATGATATGTTGGAAGCAGAGATTAGAATGAAAAATATTTTGCTTACCTTAGAAATTGAAATAACTACAGTTCCTCATAAAATTATTATATAATGAAAAGCACTACATGTCATAAAAGTTGCTATCATCAACCAAGAGAAATTGGGGAAACAGTTTGAATTACATGCTTGGTAATCTGAGGACCCTGAAAAGTAATTTTTCCTGTTCATAAAAAATATATGACAATGTTCAACATGAGATAAAAAATCTATATACTACACAATTTCTGTTCATTAAAATTTATAAAGAACAAAAGAATAAATGTGTTTTTAATGTCTTAACCACACCTTTAGTTTTAAGGGGGTTGAATTAATTGACATGGCATGTAAAATGTATTTTGTACCATACATCCTAAGGTGTTGAAAAATATCCAGGAAAAGGAAGACTCAGAGGGACTTGTAGAAAAGCATGTGTTAAAACTGCTACAGAGACAACATCCAGCAATGCATTAGAAAATTATACACCATGACCAAGTGAAATTTATTCCAGGGATGCAAGGCTGGTACAATATCCAAAAATCAACAAATGTGATGCATCCCATAACTGAAAAATAAAAACCACATAATCATTTCAATAGATGCAGAAAAAGCATTCAACAAAATCCAACACCCTTTTTTGATAAAAACTCTTAACAAAGTGGGAATAGAGGGATCATACCTCAACATAATAAAAGCCTTATATGACAAACCTACAGCCAACATCATACTCAATGGACAAAAGCTAAAACCATTTCCCATAAGAACAGGAACAAGATAGGGATGCCCACTTTCAGCACTCTTGTTTGACATAGTACTGGAAGTGCTAGCCATTGCAATCAGACAAGAAGAAGAAATGAAAGGGATCCAAATTGGAAAGGATGAAGTAAAACTGTCACTATTCTCAAATTACATGATACTGTACATAGAAAACCCTAAAGCAGCGGTTCTTAACCTGTGGGTCGCGACCCCTTTGGCGGTCGAATGACCCTTTCACAGGGGTCGCCTAAGACCATCCTGCATATTGGATATTTACATGACAATTCATAACAGTAGCAACATTACAGTTATGAAGTAGCAATGAAAATAATTTTATGGTTGGGTCACAACATGAGGAACTGTATTCAAAGGGCCAGAAGGTTGAGAATCACTGCCCTAAAGACGCCATCAGAAAACTACTAGATTTAATAAATGAATTTGGCAGCATAGCAGGATATAAAATTAACCAGAAATCTATGGCATTTTATACACCAATAATGAACTCTCAGAAAGGGAAACCAAACAAACAACCCCATTTATCATTGCAACAACAACAAAAAATTTAGATACTTAGGAATAAAGTTAACCTAGGAGGCAAGAGACCTGTATTTGGAAAACTACAAGACATTGAAAAAAAAGATAGAGGAAGATATATGCAAATGGAAGAATATACCTGTTAAGGGCCGCTTACAAAAACACTCGGCTTAAACATGTCCACTGAAACTCATAGCTAAGGCAGAGCCACGCCCTGGGGGCGGACCTAATCAAGAGATTGGGACACCACTCAGTCTGACTTTTCCGCCCAGTGTTAAGGGGATGGATCTCATGATGTCACCAGGAACTCAAGGCCCATCCAGATGTGATATAACTTCCTGTTATTCGAGTATTTAATAAACTTTTTCCAGTGCTGGTGCTCTCTGCATCTGTCCCTTGAGTCAGAGGGCAGACGCCACACCCAGCCCAAGCTTTTATTCTATTTTTGTGTCTGTCTTTTCATTTTTCTCTAATCCCCAAAGCACCTCCAACTTAAAAGACGTCTCTCTCTCTCTCCATGCTGGACGCGGAGAAGAGACCCCAGCCCGGCATATCACTGTGTTCATGGATTGGTAGAATCAACATCATTAAACTGTTCATACTACCCAAGGCAATTTACAGATTCAATGCAATCCCTATTAAAATACCAGCAGCATATTTCACAGAGCTAGAAAAAAATCTCCAAAAATTTATATGGAATCAAAAAAGATCCCGAATAGCTGCAGCAATCTTGAGAAAGAAAAATAAACTTGGAGGAATCACAATATCAGATTTCAAGTTATACTACAAAGCCACTGCACTCAAAACATCCTGGTACTGGCACAAGAGGAGGCATACAGACCAATGGAACAGAATAGAGAACTGGAAATCAACCCAAGTCATTATGTTCACCTAATATTTAACAAAGGAGGCAAGAGCATACGATGGAGTTAAGAGAGTCTCTTCAATAAATGGTGTTGGGAAAATAGCACGTGCAAAAATATGAAACTAGACCACCAACTTACAACATACACAAAAGTAATCTGAAAATGGATAAGGACTTAAACATAAAATGTGAAACCATAGAAATTTTAGAAGAAACCTTTGGCAGCAAAATCTCAGACATCTCTCATAGCAACATGTTTACGAATACATCTCCTAGGACAATGGAAATTAAGAAGAAAATAAATAAATGATGCTACATAAAAAAGCTTCTGCACAGCAAAAGAAACCATCAATAAAATAACGAGAGAACCCACTCATGGGAGAACATATTTGTCAATGATACATCTGATAAGGGGTTAACCTCCAAAATCTACAGGGAACTTATGCAACTTAACAAAAGGAAGATAAACAATCAAACAAAAAAATGAGCAAAGGACTTAAATAGATACTTTTTGAAAGGACATACAGAAGGTCAAGAGATCTAGGAAAACATGCTCAAAGTCACTGATCATCTGAGAGATGCAAATCAAAACAACAATGAGGTACCACCTCACACCTGTCAGAATGGCTATCATCAACAAATCAACAAATGACAAGTGCTGGTGAGGATGTGGAGAAAAAGGAACCCTCATGCACTGCTGGTGGGAATGCAGACTGGTGCAGCCTCTGTGGAAAACAGTATGGAGTTTCCTTAAAAAATAAAAAATGGAACTCCCATTTGACCCAGTGATGCTACTTCTAGGAATATATCCCAAGAACTCAGAAACACCAATCAGAACGGATATATGCATCCCTATGTTCATAGCAGCACAATTTACAATAGCTAAGATTTGGAAACAGCCTAAGTGCCATCAGCAGATGAGTGTATTAAAAAATGGTGGTACATCTATACAATGGAATACTACACTGCTATAAAAAAGAAAGAACTCTTACATTTGCAACAGCATGGACGGACCTAGAGAGCATTATGCTAAGCAAAATAAGCCAGTCAGAGAAAGACAAGTATCACATGATCTTACTCATTTGTGGAATCTAATGACCAACATAAACTGATAAACAAAAATAGACCAAGAGACGTAGAAACATCGAACAGACTATCACACCTCAGAGAGAAGGCGGGGGAGGGTGGTGGGGGGAAAGTGATCAACCAATGAACTCATATGCATATATGCATAACCCAAGAACACAGACAGTAGGTGGTGAAAGTTTGGGAGTTAGGGGGTGGGGGAGGGCAATGGGAGGAAAAAAGGGACATATGTAATATTTTCAACAATAAAGATTTATTTAACAAAAAACTGCTGCAGAAAGTCAAGCCAATGGACAATAGAACCAAGTACCCAGTTACCATGCTCGAGGTGCAGTGTGATCACGTGTTAGTCATTCACAGAAGATTGTTTTTGAGCAGTGACTCTTGGATTTAAATGTGTAGACTATAGTTGTAGATATGAAATATTTATTTATGTTGGCAAAATTACTACAGTGTTTTTTCCAACATTGGCCTATTCCCTAAAACTAATTTAAAAAAAATCACCTGTTAATTTAATTATATGCAAATCTTGATTAAAAGCATCTTAAATTTAAGAAGGTGCTGCCTGGCTCGTGTTGCTCAGTGGTTGAACATTGGCCCATGAATCAAGAGGTTTGGGGTTTGGTTCCAGGTCAGGGCACATGCTCAGGTTGAGTGTCCCCATTGGGGGGTGTGCAGGAGGCAGCTGATCAACGATTCTCTCCCATCTTTGATGTTTCTATTGTTCTGTCTCCCTATCCCTTCCTCTCTAAAATCTTGAAAATATTTTTTTAAAATAAAAACGAATTAACAGGGTGTTAATTTTCACATATGACATGCCAACCAGAAATTTTGACCATTAAATCATTAGTCTCTTAAACTGTGATTTGCAAAATCGAGGATTTACTGTATCGACTAGTTTATTTATGATCAAGCTTAACTTTTCTGAGCCCAGGAGTTTTGACCAGAAAACGGGGAAAATATTAAAGCCTGTATATATGCTGTGAAAATCAAATGAGATCATGTGAATGGTTTGATTACACCCCTTCACAGTCCCTCTTTCCTCACAGTATCATTTCAACTTCCTGTATGGGTTTCTGCTAAATTCTGACTTTGTTCATTTATGTGAAATTTGGAGCTTGTAAGTTTTCTTCACATTTAAATAAACATACAATTTGTGTGTGGTTTCTCCTTTTCTTTTCTTTTTTTTTTTCAGAAAATATGGAAATATTGTAATTGAAACTCCTGCCATGTTCCTATGGGAAGCACATTCTAAATTGAATTTTATGACTGCAGTATCCAAATGTTTCTCTCAAGTTTTTAAATATACTTCACATAACACTCTAATCTGCTTTCTTTTGGTATTTGAACTTTTCTGTTTAGACCCTACAGCCTCTAATTTGTGCAGACTGGGGTCACAGGGGTGGACACAAAGGCGAGTTTGGAGAATGGAAAATGCCTTGGTGTTCAGGTTGACCACATTCGTCTTCTGAGCACAGATACTCTCCACATGTTCCAGGTATGGGCGATGCTCTAGAGCAGTGATGGCGAACCTTTAGAGCTCGGCGTGTCAGCATTTTGGAAAACCCTAACTTAACTCAGGTGCCGTGTCACATATAGAAATTTTTTGATATTTGCAACCATAGCAAAACAAAGATTTATATTTTTGACAATTATTTTATATACTTAAATGCCATTTAACAAAGAAAAATCAACAACAAAAAAATGAGTTCACGTGTCACCTCTGACACGCGTGTCGTAGGTTCGCCATCACTGGTCTAGAATGCTCTTCTATCTCTCTGATCCAAGTTCCTGCACTCACTGCTTAAACATGGAGGCAGATACCCCACTGGGGCTATATGTAGCAGAGGAATGATTATTCTTGGGCAAGTGTTTTTCACACTTCTTAAAGTAGAAAATGTAGTGATTTCTAAGGAAAAGGTACAGATGCTTCCACCGCTGAGAATGGAGGTGTCTACAAGAATGTAGCCTTGAAAGAAGCTTGTCTTGCAGTTTGAACAGAGGTGCTGTTTGAATCAGAGAAACTGAAAACCTTGGGGTTTACTTCCTGGGTGCTTCTCATAACTTGTGGAAGGTTACAGCAAGGAAAACGAGGCATTTTTCTTGTCTTCGCATTCACAGAAGTTTTTTGGGGTTTGATTGTTGTTTCTGCTTCTTGTATGGGAAGCAGAGGGACTGCAGGCTCCCAGGCTTCTCATCAACCTTGTCCTCATTCTTTCAGCCTCGTGAGCAGCGCTTCCACTAGCATCAGCAACAGCAACACGGTTCTAGGAGTGTCAGTAGAATATTGGCTCCTGGGGTTACCACAGCTGTCCTTCTTGTGCTTCTCTAGCCCTAAGGACAGTAGCTGCCTCCTGCAGTGACTGATCTCTGAGAAACAGTACCTTCTTGTTATACTTTCTTGTTATACCAGCCCTTTGAATACTTGTGTACTCATTTTCCTGTTTTAAAATAGCCTTTTTTCCCCCCAGCATTTATTCATTTATTATTGTTTTATTGCTTAAAGTATTACAAAGGGTATTACATATGTGTCCCTTTCCCCCCCCATCCTTGACAATCCCCTGGCCTCCCCTACCCCCCAGTGTCTTATGTCTGTTGGTTATGCTTATATGCATGCATACAAGTCCTTCGGTTGATCTCTTACCCCCCTCCCTTCTGCCCCCCAACCCTCCCTGGCCTTCCCGCTGCAGTTTGACAATCAGTTTGAGGCAGCTCTGCCTCTGTATCTATTATTGTTCATAAGTTTATAATGGTCTTTATTATCCATGAATGAGTGAGATCATGTGGTATTTTTCCTTCATTGACTGGCTTATTTCACTTAGCATAATGCTCCAGTTCCATCCATGCCGTTGCAAATGGTAAGAGTTCCTTCTTTTTTACAGCAGCATAGTATTCCACTGTGTAGATGTACCACAGTTTTCTAACAAAACAACAATGAGGTGCCATCTCACACCTGTCAGACTGGCTATCATCAACAAATCAACAAACGACAAGTGCTGGAGAGGATGTGGAGAAAAAGGAACACTCGTGCACTGCTGGTGGGAATGCAGATTGGTGCAGCCGCTATGGAAGACAGTATGGCGTTTCCTCAAAAAAACTAAAAATGGAACTCTCATTTGACCCTGTGATCCCACTTCTAGGAATATATCCCAAGAAACCAGAAACACCAATCAGAAAGGATATGTGCACCCATATGTTCATAGCAGCACAATTCACCATAGCTAAGATCTGGAAACAGCCTAAGTGCCCATCAGTAGATGAATGGATTAAAATAGCCTTTGCTTGAAGTAGTTATAATGCTGCATGCAATGCAGGGATGAGAAGATGTGGGCATTGAGTAGGATGGTACCAGTGGAGATGGAGAAATGTGCAGCAGAGCCAACCCAACTTGCTGATACATTAGATGTGGGAGTGAGAAAAATGAAAGGATCAAAGATGATTCTTGTTTTTGGTTAGAGAATCTGGTGTATCTACTGAGATAGGGAAGAAATCAAGGGGAGCAAATTGGGCAAGAAATAAAACTGCACTGAATTGTATCTGTGGGAATTCGGATGTCAGAGAATGCCCGGTGCCTTGTAAGAATGTCTCTACCTCTATAAGATTAGTTTAGTTGAAGTAGGAGAGAAGAAAGAGACTGTGCTTACACAATTATGTCATTTAAAAGTCAGATTAGGTTAGTGGTTATAACTGGGCTGCAGGATAAGACCAGCTTATTAGGATTTTATAGTATTTTGAGGATTTTATGGTACTTTGAGGATTTTATTTTTAATCCAGAAAACTAGTAAGAATTGCACAATGAACACACAGGTATCCACCCCCAAAACTGGCAAGGGAGGACATAAAGAAATGAGAATAATAGAAGAAAGAAATGAAAAGTGCATGTTTGAGAGAAGAATGGAAGACAAAGAAGAAAAATATGATAAATCTCATAGGATATTTCCTGAACAAGGCTTACTCTTGTTTGGGTGTAAATAGATGTTACATAAAAATAATTCAGTAATAATACACACTAATAATTATTTTTGCATATATCTTATAACAAAACACAGCATAGCAGTTGTTTTGATCTGCATTTAATATTTTAAATGAGTGTTTTAAATATTACCATTTCATTGTACATACTCATTACATTTATGAATTAGAACATACTTCTTAAAAGATGCCTTCATTTCATAGTACTATGTTTTTAATGATGTGCAAATATTTAAACAAGTGAATAAAATATTCACTCATTCTTAATGTATGTGGTATTCCAATCCAATTTTTGTCACTCCAAATCATAATACTTTCCTAAATCAGCTGCAATTTGAGTCATTTTAGTAATATATAAAAAGTTGTAAAATAAATTGAGATCACACTTGGGCTAAAAATAGAACACACTAAATTCCCAACAGACACCACACATGATAGAGAGTAGACTTTCATTTCTATATAGTAATTACAGAACTACAGACACATGCCTCTCAATCAATGCCATTAACAATGAATCACAACAAAGACAATGACCATGAACATTTCTTTACAATAGAAAT
Organism: Myotis myotis; assembly: GCF_014108235.1. NCBI lineage: Eukaryota > Metazoa > Chordata > Mammalia > Chiroptera > Vespertilionidae > Myotis > Myotis myotis. Next base: position 181,521,427 of record NW_023416324.1, read on the forward strand.
ATTTCTGAATCACAGATAATAATAAAATTATCTTGAACAATATTCAACACAGTGAAATTTAGCAATTGAGACACCTTTCAGAGATATTTGTTTTTAACCAAAGATAATTTAATTGGAGAGATTGCCCTCCAAATTCTATCCCAAATTCATTTATAAATCTTCTCCTAAATATCACGTTATTTATTTTATGGCTTTCTTTTTTATTCTTATACAACTGAGAAATTTTATTTATTATATAATTTTATGGAATTAAATATTGCTACACTGTAGACATGATTGAAAAACTGCATGATATATATTAACATCCCAAACACATATATGAAACTATTATTTAAATGATGTTGTTTTTCTAGATGTCTACAAAAAAAATTAGCCCTTCAAAATGTTCTAGAGAATATTTTTTCAGAATACAAATTCTATTCATATTTTTTAAGTAGCATGTTAGAATGTGTGAGATATATTTGCCATTAAACCTTTCTGTGTGAAATCTAAATACTAAATCACTTAATAGAGTCCTATCTCAACTTCTGAACAGAATTATTTATAATATCTTTGGAATATAATCAAGTGAACTACACATAACCATCTGGACATTTTGTTTCCTACAAATAATTTGCAATGGTGGAGTAAAACATTTTTTTTTTCTTGTTAAACAGACATGATAAAATTGTCTTTATAGAGTAATAGTCTTTTTCTAATTTTCAAAACAAGGTAGTCCATTTGTAGCAGCTTGATATAAAGGAAAACAAATAATTGTCATTAATATTAAGAAAACACTATCACATCTACTGAACGCATGATTCAACAATGGTTAAGAATTTAAAATGATAAAATACACTCCAAGTAGTGTTCACCTGCTTTTAGCATATGAATAAAGATTCTTGAAGGAGTTGGAGAATTTTGCTTATTGAGCAGTCTAGACAATTAAATAATTACACATTTTGATTGAAAATATGTGTAATTTATTAAAATAGAGACTCTAACTGCACTTCTCTAGCTAAACTTCTTTCAGATGCCAAGTTTATACTTTAATTAGAACAAAAGCCTGACATTAACTTCAATGCAACATAATAATTCATGATAATGGTTGTATATTAATCTCTTGAGCTTGCACATGACATATGGTATAGTACAGGTCCTTTGGGGACTGAGGTTGTGCATATTAATTAGCCCCTGGAAAACAAAATCTGCCTCCCTCTGAGAAAACCTACCTCAGTACTTACTGGCTTAAGACATCAAAGGAATTGGAATACTGTTAGGCTCTGTCTACACTCATCAAATCTTTGTCTAGAATTAGCTGATCCTGAGTTAATTCTTGATAGCATCCTACTTAAGAAATTAGAGTAGTCATGCATTTCTTTGGCTTCAATGATTGGAGTTTGGCTGAAAACATCAAAATTATCAGTTTGGTTACAGAAAACTATATAACTATATGCTTCAAACCAAAAGTAATCTAACCAGAAACATTAAAATTTGAAGCAGCTTCTTTTTCTTGAGTGCTACTTGAAAGTGCCTCAGTTTAATCCTTCACTTTGTAAATTCAGATACAATCTGAATATGAGATTATAAATGTCTTTAAGAAATATGTCATTTTACAACAAGCAAGGCCTCAAGATTCTCAACAGCCCCAAGTGTGCTAAAGGCTCTTCAGTGCACATCTTCAGAGGATAATGAAACGATGTTATGGAAATAAGACTCTGGCTGATTTACAGATAAATGCATATTGAGTCCAGTAGATATTAACATTACTCTCTCGGGGGAAAAAGAGCCTAATCTAATTGCTGAAGTATATCTAGAAAGAGGAAACACACAATTGAGTGGACATGGTGATGATCACGAAAGGTTAGATTTTTAAAAAAATTCTTTGCAACTCTTCTTTTAAATTCATATCACCTGAAATTTCGAATTTCATAAACAAACCCACTTAACCAAAAAATATTTGCACTCAATGGAGTGCTTAGAACTCTGAAGTTTCTTAAGATCTTTCAGAATAGTTTTTTTTTTAAGCTCAAAATGTAAGCATATGGAAGAAATAAAGACTCACTAGTGCAGTTAGGCAGAATATTTTTCATAATTATCACATTCTTTGTCTCCCCCCCCCCCCCCGGGTTTCCTCTGTGCTCCTATGATGAAATGATTATGTTATTATGTTTATTGGAATATGTGGACCATTTCATTTCTGTTCAACACATGGATTGACAGTTTAAAGTAATTCCTTTCTATTAAGAAAATATGACTAAGACACAGTTAAATAGCCTATTACATCAAAGAGATGACGATGTGCTACCCTCAGAGAAAGCTTACTTCTTGCAGTAATTAATCACGCATACCACACAGTGCATCTTAGAGCATTTTTGGCTAGGTCTACCAATTTGTTGTGTAAATAATTACAGTTTTTCATTTGAGGCACAGATGCTGATTCATCATTAGGCAGTTGGCAATAAATCATCATTTATTTCAGTTTTATAACATTTATCTTTGCAATAGGGAAACCTACCTCATGCTTATATTTATTTAAGTTAAAAATGTCAATTAGTTATTCTAAGCTCTTAAGGATAATATAAAACTTTGTTTGTAAATTCAAGCACTTGCTTTATTTCCCCCCTATGAAATTATATAGGCATTTTGAGGAGAAAATTGTGTAATGTAAGGCTTCTGTTATTTTTATATTTTTATTTTACATCTAGTTGCCATGATTGTCTCCAATGGTGTATTAATTTTTAATACTCTTAGAGATATTTTCTAACCTACCCACATAGAGTTAGGTTGGTGGGCCACCATCATAAGGAGCATTCGAGCAGTCATTCAGTTAACTTTCCTCATTAAAAAAATAAAATAGGTTGTTGTGAGGACTCAATGGACAAAAGTGGCAGGCACAGGTGTTAGCTGTGTCTGCATCCTTTTTTGAGAAATACAATGGCTACTTTTACTCTCTCCCTTTAATAGCAAAGCTTCCTGTTGTTGTGACTCTCAGTTGTGTTTTGCTTTTGTTGTTGTTTGCTTTAGATATGTTGCCAAGTAATGCTTTCTCAGGAGCCAGGATTGATGTGGATTAGAAATTCTTAAACTTCAGAGTTCATAATGATCATCTGGGAACACCTGCTGAAGATGAAGATGGCTAGGCCTCATACCCTAAAATCCACATTTTTGAGAAATAGCAATTTAGCTTCCTGATTTAATACAGAGCTAAAATATGTTCTCATAAAAGCATTTGACTCAATGCCCTCCTTCCTACTTCTTTTGTCCTGTGGAAACTCTCCCCACTTCCTCCTGAGTACCCAATCCTTTGCCTAGGAAGGTTTTATTTGTCAGGTATAGTCAGAGAATAAGCTAGTCCTTAATTAGAGCAGTAACTCCAGTATATGCAGCATTTGGAAAAATGGCTGCTTTCTGAGGATGCACTGGAAAGATTGTTCATAACCCCTAGCATCTCAAAGAGGGAGCTAGATTTAGTGCATTTCAAAGCAGAGGAGTGTAAATTCCAGTGGTGCTTTTGCTACTAGCTAGCTATGTGACTCTATCCAAGTTCTTTAATTGCTTTGGCTTCAGGTATTGAAGCCCATGGGGTGATAATGCTTTTCCTGGCTGAAGATAAAATCTTAGGGCTTAGACTAAAATGTCTCTTTAGGCTTCCTTTTGACTCCAGAATACATGCTCTTCCACAAAGGGCAGCGTGTACCCTTCTTGAGCCCAAGTTCCAGTGATGCAGATTTGGCACATTTTCTTAGCAGAATAACCATTTATGGTTTATTACATCTAGGCACAATTCTATGTATGAAGGAGTGTGAGAATTAGCAGGCACCCAGATATCTCAGTAAGAATTGAAGCCTATTACCAATTCACCAAAAGCACTTGCTATTAACTTGCATAGGATTTTATTTACTTGGATCTATTGGGGAAAAATTAGAATAATATAAATTTGGTGGAACCCTGAGGTAATCAGACCATAACAATAATGTTCTTGGTTAAGAAGCTTGTTGCAGTCAAATATGTAGAGCAGCATGTATAAAACTGGTGGACATATATTTTAATTATAATTTAGTTTCTTCACATCTCTTAAGTAGACTAATAAAATGTGTTATTCCACAGTTAACTTCAGTTCTCTATATATTATATGATATATCAAATATCATATAATTTCAAAGTGAAGAATACATAATATTGAGATTTTTATCTGTGCAGTGTGGTTTACCCAAGTACACTATCATTAAACAAAAATGTACAAACAAAAAATTTTGTGCTTTCAATGCTCTTACAGACTGAGTGAATTTACTCAGGATTTTGTTCTAAACTGATAAACTATAAAATTGATCATTATTTGGCTTTGCTTTAAATTCAACCCCAAATTAAGAACTGGAATGAATGCATTAAAGCTTGGTTAAATATTTAAGATCCTTGAGTATAAGGCATTCTATTATTTGGCCCTAACCATGTCCATATGTATATTCTCATTTTATCTTTGATGTTGATTTCGGTGGAGCAAGGGACATTGATGTTGAGGTGTGCAGCAGCCTGGTCCTTCAGTCCTTTCCTGAATATGGCAAATATTTTCAAACAAACAAGTATATTGGTTTAAAAAAAAAATCAAGCAGTTTCATTTCTCATGTAAAACTATGTGCACACAGGCAATTCAGATGAAAATGGATTTCTGCTTGAATTATCTAGCTAATTGCCTCAATTCTCTTCTTTGCCTTGAGCATATAAACATTACTTAGGGTAGGAAGAGCTGAGCCTTATAAATCAATTAATCAATACTGATTAATTCTTTCCCCTCAACTTTAGGTTTCCTTTAAACTAAGATTAGGTTTATGCTCATCTACAAAAAGCAAAGATTTAGACACACAGGTGCTGTCTGCAATGTTGCTCTGGCTGTGTATAATGGGGAAGTGTGTTTACTGTGCTGGGATAGAGAAAAAAGTCACATGAAATATTCTGAAAATATGTTTCCTCAGGGGATTTCCTTTATCCAGTATCAGAAGAAAAAGACTTAAATCAATTCCCAAGAGCAAGCTGAAAGTTTAAACTGTCACCTAGCAGAATTCTAAGGTGTTGGGGAATCTTAGATGTCAGGGCCAGTCAATGACAATGTCACTATTAAGAGTTTCATTTTCCACAAGAGAAAATAATTGAAGTGTGGGAAAGACATATTCATACAGAAGCACTGTTTTTTCTGCATAAAATTAGGATTATGACTATTATCTATGTTCACTTTTAGTCACAACTAAGGATAAAAAAGAAAAATATGTTGAACGTTTCCTCATAGATTTCAGGAGCTTTTTTTCCCATTGATCAAAACAACTATTTCTTTCATAGTAAGTCCTTCATGTCAGTGGCAAAAATAGCAATTTAATGCTTTTTAAGATACTTGGGGTTTTCAAAGAATGTGAGATGCTTTCATTTTAAAATAGCTCTGTTTCTGGGCTTCCAACAGAAACAACACAAGAAGAAATTAGAAATATTGTCACCCTCATAAGACATATATCACCCCTGGATTTTTACAAAATCAACTGAGGCAAATTAAGGGTTTCAAAGCTTGTCACCTTATGAGTTGTTAGAAAAAATTTGCATTTAAATTGATCTGTGCAGCTACCTGGAGATTTTTCCCTGGAATGTTTATGGCTCTTTTTTTCATTAATACTTACAAAAATACAATTTCATAACCAGTGTATTACTACATCTAGTTGTGTTATGAACAGGCACTTCATTTCATAAAATAGAAACATTCAAAGTGGGTTTGGTCAACCAATCACTCAGTCAGAATACTTGAATTCTTCATAACGAATACTTAATAGTGAATTAATCTGCAACCATATCAACCCTCCATTTCTATTGCAGAAAGTAGGTCATTAAATGCTCTAACATAAGGAACAACTTCTGTTCCTATGTGCTCTATCCATAGGAGCAAAGATTGTCCAAAACTTCTTGTAACGCTTCCCCCAAAATATTTTATATATATATATAAAAATACAGTAGATTTCTTTTAATAGATAAATCTTAAGTATTATTTCAATAACTTGCTTTTGCATATTCAGAAATGCAGATATATGAAAAATATTAATTGTGCAAATGCTCTTTTTATATATGTCTATTAAAAATACAATCTAATAATAGCTTTAGATTTGTATAAAAAGCCATTGGTGGCGGGGGTGGGGGTGGGGAGTCTTCAATGTCAGCAAGTCTATCAGATTGGAGCTTTTGCTTAAGGAATTGTAAACAAACTTTTTAAAATGCTGAGAGTTTTCTCAGTTCTTCCCATCCAAGACACTGTCGAACACATCAAGTCCTGCTTTGAAGTAAACCTGAGCTGAATTAATGCTGTGCAACACCTTTGACAGGGCTTCTTGAAAGGTCTCATTGGATGCAAGAGACTTGCAGCGCTCCCAAGCCTCCAGGAGGATTGAAAACTGGCTTGTCTTCTCATCAAGGTGGTACAGGATGTTTCTAAAAAAAAAAACAAAAAAAACAAACAAACGTGTAAGTGATTCATGTGATTCATGTGCAGTGCTATTTGTATATCAAACATTGTAACAAATATTTAAGACATAGTGATATTTGTGATAGGTAAAGAAATTATAAAATATCATTTTTTCAACCTCTAATGAATTAAGGGATATAAATACAGATCATCAAAAGTTTCCCATAGTGATGAGAGAGAGAGCGACCCAGGCATTATGTATCTCCTGATGGAAGTACACCATACTATTGATAAAACAAAATAAAGTATTTTGCTAAAAATACTGCATCTGAATCTGATGGAGATTCTGAATCCAATTGCTAATGTATATGAGGGACACAGAAATGTGTTAAGTGATATCATGGTGTGTCATTAGCAAAATACAGAGTGTGGGAAACTCTAAAAGACAAATGATCCAGCTTATTAACAAATACACTATAATAAAAAATAGGTGAAGGAGGAACCTTTAGACCATGGTTATGTGACCTTGTGCTGTGGACATCTGATGCTGGATAATTCTTTATTGTGGCAGTTGTCCTATGCCCTGTAGGATGTTTAGCAGTGTCCCTGGCCTCCACTTACTACATACCACTAGTTGTCTTAGTCAGTTTGGGCTGCTATAACAGAATACCATAGACTTCTCACAGTTCTGAATGCTAGAAGCCTGAGATCAGAATGCCAGCTTAGTTCGGACCACCAGGGTTTTTGGTAAGAGGACTCTTCCTGGTTATAGTCTCACATGGCCTCCTTGGTGGTGCACACAGAGAGAGATCCCTCTGTCTTCTCTTTTTATAAGGGCATTCATCCCATCACGAAGGCCCCACACATATAACCTAACCTAACCTAATTACTACCCAAGGCCCCACCTTCAAACATCGTCACATTGGGGTAAGGATCTTAACATAAGCATTTTGGGAAAACACAAAAATTTAGTCCACAGCAATTGTTAAAATTATAAATGTCTCCAGACTGCTAAAAGTGTCCCCTACAGGCCCAAATTGCTCCCTGATTTAGACTAAAATAAACATGTCAACCAGTGACAAAGTAGGTCTTTATTCAAACAAAATAAAAAATAAATAGTAATGTGAAATTGAATACTGAGATTCGTTAATACTAAGAAATTGTTTGTATTTTCGGTGTGATGATGGTATCAATATGTTTATTAAAAGTGTCCTTACCTTTTAGACATACACACAGTGATGTTTGTAAGGGAAAGGTTATCATGTATTGGATTTGCTTCAAAATATTTTAGATGAAAAGGAGGGTGGAGCTATGGACAGTATAGGCAGAACAAGATTGACCATTAAGTGATTGTTGAAATTGGGTAATAGAATCCAATATACTATTCTAAAGACTTTAATGTAAGACTCAAAACTATAAACATCCCAGAAGAAAACATAGGCAGTAAATCTCAGACATTTCTCATAATTTTTCTGATACATCTCCTCAGTCAAGGGAAACAAAAGAAAAAATAAACAAATGGGACTACATCAAACTAAAAAGTTTTTGCAGAGCAAAGTAAGTCATCCACAAAATGAAAAGACAACCCACTGAATGGGTGAATATATTTGCCAATGATATACCTGGTAATTATTTCTTTATTAATATCCAAAATTTTAAAGAATTTATGCAACTCAAAACCACAAAGAACCAAACAATCCAATTTAAAAAAATAGGCAAAGGACCTGAATAGACACCCTTCCAAAGAGGACATATAGATGGCCAGTAAACATATGAAAGATGCTCAATATCAAATCATCAGAGAAATGCAAATTAAAACTACAATAAGGTATCACCTCACAGCTGTCTGAATCGCTATCATCAACAAATCAACCAACAACAAGTATTAACCAGTATGTGGAGAAGAGGAAACCCTTGTTCACTGTTGGTGGGAATGCAGACTGGTGTAGCCGCTGTGAAAAACAGTGTGGGGTTTCCTCAAAATATTAAAAATGAAGCTACCTTATGATGCTGGTGATTCAACTTCTCAGAATATATGTGAAAATACCCAAAGCATGGGTTCTAAATAATATTTCTACCCCTATTTTCATTGAAGAACTATTTATAATAACTAAGATTTGGAAGCGTCCCAAGTGCCCATCAGTCGATAAGTGGATAGAAAAGCAGTGGAACAGTTATACAATGGGATACTACTCAGCCATAAAAAGGAAGAACAATCTTACCTTTCGAGACAGCATGGATGAACCTAGAAGGTATTATGTTAACTGAAAAAAGCCAGTCAGAGAAAGACAAATATCATATGATTTCATTTATATGTGGAATCTAATGAACAAAATAGAAACTGACTCATAGATACAGAGAACAGACTGAGAGCTGTTAGATGGGAGAGGGGTTGGGAGGCTGGGTGAAATAAGTGAAGGGATTAAGTAAAACAACGAAACAAAACAAAACAAAACAAAACCCCACAACTCAGACATAGACATCAGCATTTGATTATCAGAGGGAAGGGGAATGGGGCAGGCACAAGAGGGTAAAGGGGTATAAATGGTGATGAAAGGAGCCAAGACTATGGTGATGAACAAACAATACAATATACAGATGATGTATTATACAATGATACACTTGAAACCAATTTTTTAACCAATGTAACCATAATAAATTCAATAAAATATATTAAAAAATAAACAAACATATATAGTAACACAAATGATTTAATAGTTAAGGTATTTCAAGGATAAAAAGTTTAAAATGTATTGCAATTATTTAATCTTTTAACAAGAACTCCTTATCACAGTTATTATACTAATTATTTTTATACTGACTTACTAATAAAAATAAATCAATATAATAACTATATTTAATCAGTTTTCATAATATTTATATTTTGAATTCTCTCCCCTTTATCCATGCTCAACTGTAAATCATTTCATGGAAAATATATTTCCAGAACTTACGAATGTAATATATATTTTCAAAAGATCTACCAAATACTTCCATTCCTTGAGGGCTCAGCATGCTGAGAGTCAAAAATATTATCACCCTTGTTATCCAGAAATGCCTCCTAAATGAATTGTACTAGTGCAATTAATATATTATGTAGAGCATGTTTAATGATTATCATGCTGTTACAGTGACTTTTGTACGTTTTTGAAAGTCACTGGCATGGAACACATTTCTACCTAACATTCTATGGTTATTAAATGTTAAATATCATTAATATTATTAATATTCTATTTAAGGATAAGATGATATTAATAAAATATGCTTATAAAGGTTGCAGGATTAATCCTTCCATGACAATTCATTTAAGCATAAGCATAGGCTCTAATATAGTATGAAAAATTTCAACCATACTCCTATAAAATATCTAGGAGAGAGATAATGTGGAGGAATAAAAATACATCCTAAAGAGAATGTTTGGGTTGAAAGCACAAGAAGTGTGATTATTGTTGATTTTTTTATTAACTGGAAAGCAATACATATATTTCCTAAAGACCAAAGTAATGGAGTCTGTAATGTGCCAACATTTGCTTTTTCTAACTAGGAAGCAACACAGTAACATATTTTTAAAATGACTGTAAACAGACCATGCAAATAGAAATGGATCCTTTTTTGGCTGGTGAAATTCTACAAGGAGCTAAACACATTTTCCATATGCTACATGCATCAAGTAGTAGGCTGTGCAAGCTATTATGTAAGATAAATACTCATATCCATTTCTATCCAAACTGGGTACAAATCAGCATAAAACTACAGATACTGATATTTTAGTAGGGAAAAAAAAATAACCTGAGTTTTTCATCATAAGAAAAAAACTTTCATTTTGGGTAGCTGCTGATATAACTAGAGTTAGTTGATCTTTATTATAATAGAAGCTTTTCACCTTTATAGATTGCTTTACCTTAAAATAAATTGAGGATACCAAAGATATGTTCTTTAAATTTTTATGAGAAAGATAGTTTCTCCTACTGATTTTCAGAAGTAGCTCATCTTTTCCTATTTCTCTTTGTGTACTGAAGCCCGCTTAGCTTACTGTTTATCTAAATATATAAAAGCCTAAGCAACTGTCACAAATGAACGGACGACCAAATAGGCTGCGTGGGGTGACCAGGCCAGCAGGGGGTTAGTGAGGGTCGACCAAACAACTGAGCAGCAGGCTGCAAAGATGGCAGTGCCCACAGCCAATACGGAGGGAATGTGCTAATTGACTGCCATGCCCTCAAAGATGGCAGTGCCCATTGCCACAAGATGGAGGTACCTAGTCCCCTCAACCCTGCTGGGGCAGCAGGCACACCTGCCTCCAAATCCCCCAGTCCCCTTAGCCCCCCAGCTGCCCAGGGCCGGCCTGAGATGCAGGCAAGCCTCAGACGGCGGCTGCCCAGCTGCCCGAGGCTCAGGTAACCAGGGCTGTCCGAGGCTTGCACTGATGGAAGTGGCAGCAGCAGAGGTGTGATGGGTCGTTGCCTTCCCCTGATTGCCAGGTAGCCTCCCGCCCCTGAAGGCTCCTGGACTGTGAGAGAGGGCAGGCCGGGCTGAGGGACACCCCTCCAGTGCATGAATTTTCATGCACCCGGCCTCTAGTATAAAATAAATTTCTGTATTGAAGCCCTTTTCCAAAAATGTACCTTCACGTTACTTTAATTTTAATATTTAAATGGGAAAAGAAAAAACAAACCAAAACTCAGCCATGTTTTTACATTTAATCACATATATTCTTATATATTTCTTAGTTCTGAGAACTTTCTTACAGGATCAATAATTAACCCTAAATACTCCAGGATCATTCCTGGGAAGCAAAACTACCATTGTGCAATTTTTTGATATGCAAATACTTCCTGCCTTTTAAAATATTTTAGTTAGATCAATGCTTCCAGTAAAAGTTTCTAAGTCAAAATTCTTTTTATTCCCATGTAATGTCACCAAAATTAAACCTCACTTAAAAGGAGATACGATTTCAACAATATATATTATATCAGAGTACCAGACATGTCTCTGTTTCTCATTTATGGACCCATATTTTTCAGATTAGATAGTCAAAAGGCACATATCTGGAAGGGGAAAAAAAGAGTGACAAGAGAAAAAATACATTTGAAGAGTTTCCATGTCGAGTGTCTGTCCTTTCCATCCATAAGAATTGTATTCCTCAGTGAACCACTCCTGGTCTTATACATACCTGCTTTAGTCCAGTTCAGAAAAGTTTCCTTGGAGAAAGAATGGGCTGTGTTATTTAGTCAATAAATCACCATCCTATTTGCATACACACAACATGTTTCTCAGTATGGTATGTAGAGACATCAGACTTAATTAAAATATTATTTAATTGAAATCATTTTAGGAGTTATCCTGTTTAAAATAACATTAATTCCACCCTCATGCCTATCTTCCCTCATCTGTAACAATTTGAATCTTATAAATGTAATTCATATACAGTCATCCTGACCCCCCCCCCCCAACACACACACACAAAGAGGCTACTAAAAGGAAAGTGTAATACATTATTGATGACACTAATGAAATTACAACACACATCATTCATTTTAATGGGTCTGTTTCAATGACACATCACGGTGACCAGGAAAGAGCAGCACCAAATTCAGAAACCTAATTAATAATCAGTGAAGGAGATGAAGCATCTTTACTCAACTGACAAATCTTTTCCACTCAGCAATGCAAAGGGAAACTGAAGAGAATGAATTTTGAAATAAAGGTATCTGAAGTCTTCATGAGTCATTTCCTTGAATGCAAATTAGCAGATTAATGATGGAAATGATAACCTCTTTCAAATGTCTCTGCTTATATTTGTACTAGAGGCCTGGTGCATGAAATTTGTGCACTTGGGGGGTCTCCCCCAGCCTGGCCTGTGCCCTCTCACAGTGTGGGAGCCCCATGATTGATTACCCCAAAGAGGTAGGCCCTGCCCACCCATCCGGGGCTCATGGATGGGTTGCCCCAAAGAGGTAGGCCAGAGCTAGGGGTCCTGCCTCCGTGATGGGCATGGGGCCACAGGAACCCCTACAGAAGCTGCACGGAGCAGCCACTGGGACCTGCGCCCACGGAGTGCGCGGGGTCCCGGGAACCCGGACCCACCCCCACAGCGTGTACAGGGCTGCGGCATGCATGGGGCTGCAGAAACCCCAGCAGAAGCCACATGGAGCAGCAGCCAAGCCCTGTCCCTGCTCCACACACCCGCTGTGTGCACAGCCATCTTGTGACAGCATGAGGACATCACAGTGTGACAGCGTGAGGACCACCTAGGCTTTTATTAGTAAGATATGGGCACAGGATGCCACCCAACCTAAACTTGAATTAACGTTCATTATATCCCATGTTTGAGAAACTCCTAAATAAAACCACACTAAATAATAAGTCATGTCTTCCAAACTGACTGGATATACATGCTGAATGCAGAGAGGAAAGGCAAACTCAATTTCTTGCAATTGTTGCTAACTCTTTTCAGGGATTATACTGACTGTACTCCATAGGTAATAGTGGATTGCTATATTTATATCAACATTAGAAAATATTATTTGATAGTATGTCCGTGAGAATTCACAAAAGACATGACTATACTCTATACAGTACTCATTTGAACTTGGTCTATACTAGCAAATGCAAAATGAGAATTAAGACTATTGTTGATATGGTCAAGCCATAAACTATGCAGACAACCTAGGCAGAAATACACCTGTGATAGATTATTTGCAATAATGGCTATAATGGCTCTCCTTCCTGTTTGCAGGCCACTTCAAAATGTGACTCTGCAGATCTTTTTGTCAAGAGGTGGGGTGTATTTCCCTACCTCTTGAATCTGGTTTGACCTTAATATTTGCTTTGACAATAGAATGTGGCATATGTGGTAAGTCTATGCCTCAAAAGGTCTTGCGTGTTTCCTCTCTTTCTCCGGGATCCTGCCAAGGCACTATGTAAACATCCTGGGTTAGTGTGCTAGAAAAAGAGAGAACATAAGGAACAGAGAGGAGCTCTTCTGATAAGGCCTTCCTGTCCTAGCAAGAGGCACTGGTTATAGACATAAAATCAGCCAAGACATATCCACTGGACCAGAAGAATTGCCCAGCTGAGCCCAGCCTAAATGGCCATATTAAAGAATTATGGACAAAATATATAGTTGTTTTAAACCACTAAATTTTGGGATGATTTTCAATGGAATTATGGATAATTGATATAATTTGGTAGTCTTTTTCTTCCCTGTGGGAGAGGAAGGACTTATGTTGCTGTAGGCATCTGTTCTCTATTCTCTATTGATATCATTGTTAGAGCACAATATATGATGTGGATTCAACAATATTTTAAATGACTGGCTAAATTCAGAAGACCCTTTTGGAAAATTGTGCCAAATAGTCTACATGAGGTATGCATTACAAAGTTAGCATATCTGTGTCGATTCATTAGAAGTTTTAAAATCTGATTTTGGGGGATTTTTTTTTTCACTAAACAAAAAAATAAGTTAACCATCACAACATCATACTGTTTTTGTTTTTAAAAAACAAAACATGGATAAATTGTTGAATTACAGCTCAAGAAATGAACAAAAAAGTTTCTGTCTATTTCTATTAATATTACATATAAAATATAACAGAGAACAGTAAACAACTGTATTGTATAGTCAGTGTCTCAAGACTTCTCAGTCCACCTAACTACAATTATTTCTCAAGAGAAGGTTTTTGAGAAAGAGAATATCTCTTCAGACAACATTCAAAGCATAGACTTCTTGAATGGTACAGTGCTGGATGATTTATCAACAAAGAAAAATTCTATTTCTGCACTCAAAACTGCCAATTATATCAAGAGGACATAGAAATCAGACAAAGATTAACTCAATCTTTAGCACCTTCCAGAATCTGGAGAAGATGGTGATACATTTGACCACTTCTTATTCACCCTCATGTAATTGTTTTCTTGTTTTTATTGTCATTTCATCACTGCTGGTTTTTAATTTATTTCTAATTACATGTGTGACCTAAATCTTAATATCTAGATGAATTTTTTTCTTAACTTATTAGGAACTCCTTTTCTTTAGTATTTCAGCTTATACTCATCAGGAAGTAAGATCTGTCTCCCTCCAAGGACAACTTCATTTGAATGCTCTAGTCCAGTGGTTCAACCTTCCTAATGTCGCGACACTTTAATACAGTTCCTTATGTTGTGGTGACCCCCAACCATAAAATTATTTTCATTGCTACTTCATAACTGTAATTTTGCTACTGTTATGAATCGTAATGTAAATATCTGATATGCTATATGTGTTTTCCGATGGTCGCGACCCACAGGTTGAGAACCGCTGCCTCTTAACTGCTGACAATTAACATAATATCCTTTAATCTATGTACCAAATATTTGCATTTGACCTTTCTTCTTTATTCTTTCTTTATCTTCATTACCTTTAGTAAACAGTAGTGCTGAGGACATACAATGAAACAAAATAGGTAATTCAGCTTTTTTTTTTTTCATTTATTTTTTGATTCCACTGATGTAAAGGATGTGAGCTATTTGTTTCGAAAAGTTCACTCCAAAGCCAAAAGTTTATAATTTAGGCTGTGTCTATTTAAACAAAGTGAGTAATTGAGCCAATATTGATTTTTTTTTTACTTTATTATAACTAACAGCCCTTATTAATAATCTAATATAAGTAAGTCACTGTGTTAGGTGCTCAGGGACAGAAAAGAAAAGTTTAGTTTATGTCGAAAGACAAGCACATAATGAATAAATTAAAATGTTATTTTAGTGTAACGCCCATATAATGCATTTAGAATACTACATAGTATGCAATGATTTATTTTTATATTTTATACGAGTTTTTACTTTATCTTATGTCTATATTAGACTATATAACTATTATTCTATGTATATATTAGTTAGAAACACTGATTTGTAATAAATGTCTTTGTGTACCTTGTCCCTCTATTTCATATACTTTTTATGGGCATATAGTGAAAACTCTATAAATATTCTAGGCAATAGTTACTATATATGGTATGTTTTGTGGGTAAAGCTCCAGGGGTAGATCCTAATAGGATAACCTGGTTCCTCTGATTCCAATTGCCATAATATTGATTCAGATAACACAGTCTTAATTAAGTCGGCATAGGTAATTCTTTAACCAAATGGATTATTTCAGCAATGGTTATAAGACCAAATCTTGGAAATGAAGTTTGAAGAGAGACTTTCTGCAGGATTCTAAAAGCAGTAGTTGTTTTTCTGAGATAGCTAAAAAGGTAATCCATTTTATCCCTTACAATACTAAGGGTATGGATATAAAATCTTTAAATTCCAACAGAAGAAAAATCAGCCTTCATAGAAGGCAGAAAAGAGAAACAAAAAAGTAACCTTATTGCTTAATCATATCATAGAGATGCTGAATCAAACAATTGAAAATCTGTTCTTCTTGACTCAATTATGCGTCAGACTATTTCACTATTTAAGCTACTTTGAGTATGGTTTTATGCAATTTTCAATAAAATGTATCTACATAGACATTTCTTGTTGAATTTATAGTTATTAACAGCATATAGTTTCCTTAATAACTAAAGGTGTTTTTTCACCAGAAGAATTTAAGTAATTCATATAATTGACATTTTAAAATGACTGCATTGAGGTAAAAACTGCATGATTTCTATTGAATAGCAAGTGTATTATTCAGGATAACTTGAAAACTTAAGACCAACAGGACATTATAATGTCTGTTTAATTTTAGCTGGAAGAAAGCATCAGTACAAAGCGGAGTGATTGACCTATCGGAGCTATGAGCATTGGTCTTAAAAGGTAAAGTTACTCACTAGAAAAATTACCGTTCCCATTTTATACAATTGTCACACATGTTACCTTACTAAATATTTACTTTGAAAATGAGACAAGAATAATATTTTAAGGGAATGCTCTCGAGCTGTTCTCTCAGCTGAGTAAATACTCTCAGAACTCTTTGTAGCATTTCTATCTGTAATTGCCTTTGCCAGCACAAGGAAATAAAATGCTGTGGTTTATACCTGTAAGCAAATGGATCCATATACAATTTACTATACAAATTAAAAAACTAAAAGCATCTCATTTTGAAGTCTTATTAATTTTATCCAAATATAAGTACTGTGTAGGTAAATTCCTATTGATTATGTTGAAGTTGATTGTAAACAAAATTCAGAACAAGCATTTGACAACATTCAATATCCGTTTATAATAAAAACTCTCAAAAAAGTGTGTAGAGAGGGAACGTAACTCAATATAATAGAGAAAACCCCTGAAAAGGCCAAGCTAACATACTTAATGGTGGAAGACTAAAGTGTTTTCTTTAAGATTATGAGCATGACAAGGTGTTGACTCTGGAAACTTTTATTCAACCTAATATTGGAAGCCTAACCAAACAATTGGGTAAGAAGAAAAAAAAGACGTTCAAATTGGGAAGGAAGAAATAAAACTGTCACTATTTGCAGATTACATACCATTATAGTATACACAAACATTAAAGACTACATTAAAAAAAAAACTGATAGAACTAACAAATTCAGTAAAGTTGTGAAATATACACCACACATATGTGGAATATTGTATATTGATTATGAAATCTGTTATATTATTTATACTACATTTATCTTATACATTGTATGTAACAAATTCCATAAATATAATTATTTAGCCATAAGGATGAAATGTTGACCTTTGAAACACCATGGATGAATGTCAAGGTCATTACGCTACATGGAATAAATCTGACAGAAAAAGACAAATACTGTTTTATTTTTTCTTATATGTGGAATGTAAAAAAAAAAAACACATACAAAAATTATACCAGTAATGTCTTAGACACAGAGAACATGTTGTTGGTTGCAAGAGTCAAGGGACAGGGGATGAGAGAAAGATTATATATACATATACATATATATACATGTATATATATATATTAGTTTCAATAAATTGAATCTTTTTAAAGTCCATATTGTAAGCAAATAGTGGAAATGTCAATCCTTTGCTTTGGTAATTCTAAATGAAAATACATTCATTCTCACTCTAAGCCATGGGTGACAGAGGGTTGAATCCTGAGGTACCCAATTCAAAGAAGGAATGATTTGGTTAAACTAATCATGTCTCACTTAAGAATAAATAAATTTATTGAAAGTGCATACACTAAATTATCTCACTTATAAGTGGAATATTAAAAAAAAATCTTACAGAAAACAGGTTGGAGGTTGGGATTGAAATGGAAGAAAGCACACGGTAATGACTACATTAATTTAATTATATCTAGAAAAGCTAGGAAGAAATTGAAAGAAGTTGATAGAAATCAAGGAAATGCAATTATCGTGGGAACTTCTTCCTAAAGTATTTATTAAAAGTACTACCTGGGGTACAAAAGAATTAGAAAAGCAGCCTCAGTTCAAACGATAATTTTGAGTTTCACATTAAATGAAAAGAGTCATTTTGAGCTCTTTTCTGTGTATGTGGCTAACATCTTAAAATAAAACAAAACCCTGAAGTTAAAGAGTTATAGCATTTTTTTCTTAAGGACTCCAAAATGGAGAATAACTTTCAAATAATTTTGTTATAACTTCCTTTCTTCAGAAGATGGTGAAGATAATTCATTTGTCTAAAATATGAAGAAACTCAAAAGTGATAGACTGATAAGGATTTGAAGGGACATCATAGAAAATTATGTAATTTTATATTATTTTATTTTCCACTATTACATTAGACAATTCTTCATCTTTATATAATTATGTGAGATACAAATATTTTTCCAAAAATATCTTTGATTTATTTGCAATAGTTATTAATACTAATGACTACAAGCTTAATATTAAGCTATAATAGAGATTTGTATTTTTCCATTATTTTAGAAACACTCATAAAATCCAAATAAAATCAAATAGAAATAATTTATATATTAAAATATATGTATATAGTTGTGCTAATTTGATTTCTGGTAATTTGAGAATAACTGGAAAGTAGGAGGATATAGAATCAAATTACAAAACATTCATATTATTTAGGTTTTCATTTTTAAATGAATTTTCAGATATTTCATCCTTTAAAAATTGGTATTGACTATAAAATTCAAATAACATATTTCAAATTTAAAAAATTCAGAAGAATCATGCTGGGAATTTGCAGTCAGTAATTAACTTCAACACTAAACTCATGTATCTAAAAACAATGAAGATAATTGATCATGTGAACCCAAAGGCCAGCAAATACATGAAAAGGAAAAAGAAAAAATAATGATATTTAAATCACTAAAATAAATCAAATAACTGTGATACAGATGCACTCATCATGAAACATTTTTAATGATGTCTAGTCTTTTTTTTTAAAATCTTTATTGTTAAAAGTATTACATAGGTTCTCCTTTTCCCCCCATTAACCTCTCCCAGCCTGTTCCTGTTCCCTGCCCGCCCAGGTCCTCACCACCCATTGTATGTGTCCTTAGGTTATGCATATATTCATACAAGTTCATTGGTCGATCTCTTCCCACCCACCCTCCTCTGCTTTTGCTCTGAGTTTCAATAGTCTGTTCATGTTTCTATGTTTCTGGGTCTATGCTGTCTAGTCTTAATTTTGTAAAAATTTGACTTGATACATTATTTACAAAGACTTCATTGAACCTCTCTGCCAACCCCCACATAGCCAGGCAAACTTTGCTTCTTTTTTCTAATGAATTTGAAAATTGCTATTTATTTTCCAAATGGAGATGAGGTACAGTGATAGCAATTGTTATTTTACTATTGAACAGCTGTGAATAAATGAAGATGTTGAAGATAAAACATGCCAGCTTTTTCCTCCTGTGGTTTTACTAACACATAAAACATCAGCTCAGAGAAAATTACCTCTGATGGTATTTTGGAACCATTTGTTTTTCATTCTTGCTATTTATGTATTTATCACTTGTGTGTAAGAATAAATGTTGAGAGAGAGAGAGAGAGAGAGAGAGAGAGAGAGAGAGAGAGAGAGAGAATCTGTCCCACACTGGACTATGAAAGAAAATGTCTAATGTTCTCCTTCTAAATCATATAACTGAGCAGGAATCTGCTTGTTATACTGTCAAACACTACATGTATTAGTAATACAAATTGATAAGAATAAAAGACAGTGAAAACTAAACAAATGTATTGAAAGTATTACAATAAGGGCTAATTATTTTATTTTGTGGTCAAGATAGAAAACCCTTCATTACAGTTTCCTCCCTTATCGGCGGTTTCACTGTCTGCGTTTTCACTAACCTGTGGTTAAGTAGGTCCAAGAATATTAAATGGAAAATTCCAGAAAAATAAACAACTTATGTTTTAAATCACGTGCCATTCTGTGTAGCATAATAAAATCTCCCACTATTCTGTTGTCCTGCCCAGAATATGCATCACCCCTCTGGCCAGCGTACCCACACTGTGCACACTATCCTCCTATTAGTCAATTAGTAGTCATCCATTTATCCGTTAGACAGTCATGGTAGCATAGTACTAGTGTTCAAGCAACATTTATTTTACTTAATAATGAGCCCAGAGCCATTCACATAGTTTTTATTACAGTGTTGTGTTATAAATATCCTATTTGATCAATAGTTATTGTTAACAATATTACTGAACTTACATTATGAATTACACTTTATCATAACTATGCATGTATAGGAAAAAACATCATCTATGTGGAGTTCAGCATTATTTATGGTTTTAGGTATCCACTGGGGTCTTGAACCATATTGCAGACGCTGAGGTAGAAGATGCCTCATAAAAAGGGCTCCTGGTGGCTAATTGGGCTCAAATTTTTAAAAATCAGAGTCTAGCAGCCATTTCTACACAGGGACTTCTTATGTGAACGCACTTCATGGAGAAGCCTGCACTGAACTACCTGCCTCTGCAGAAAACTGCCTGCCTGCATTGTTTCTGCCTTCTGAGCCAGCCCTCATAAAGGAGTTCCTGGAATCCTATTTCAATGAATAAAACTGAGGCTTTCCCCATCCAATTAGAGCTGTGCAACTATATCATCACCAACATCATCATCCACCAATCAGAGCGGCTCTGTTCTGACCAATCAGGAAAGTGCCCTTTGGAACAATCAAACTGCAAGGATTTGGAGTCCTCATTTGTATGAAGGCAGACAATCAAAGACCAGGAATGGGGACTTTAATCTATATAAGCCAGCTCCCCTCTGACTGAGTGTGCACAGTCCCTTTCCAGGGAAGACCAAAGACTGCCTTTCCCCAGCTCAGCTAAAACATGAAAGCCCTTTCCTTAGAGCAGAGTGGAGCAGACTAGAGGTGACTGGCACAGAACAGAACAGACTAGAATAGAGTAGGGACAGCATAGCGCAAAAAAGACCAGCACCAACAGAGCAGACCATCGAGGAGCAGAGAGGGGTCTGGTCCCAGGGTTACCTGGTCCCTGGGCTGCCTCACAGTTGTGCTATTTTACAGCCACAATATATCACGACTGAGTTGTTTTGAACTGAATAAAGTTTCCTTCTTCACTGCACTCCAAATTGGGAATTCCTGTTGATGCTGAATTGATGCCCACAGTATGTCCCATGGATAAGGGAGACTGCTGAACGTACAGGCTGTGGAACATATCCACAGAAGCCTGTCTTATCTATTCTCAAATCACCACACACTTCTTTCCATTTTAAAAATAATCCCCAAATTTAACTCTTATTATACTTGCTTTATCAAAATATGATTTTCTTTACAGAAATTTTAATATGCCCTTAATCATCCTACTTGATTGTATTGTGTGAGGTTCATCTGGATATCTAAATTTTTATGCTTAAAGTTGTACAGGACCCACTGTGACCTTTAATCTATATAAGCCATAGGAAAGTTACAGTAAAAATACAATGTAAAAGATAAAGAAAAAATGGCATACCTGTATAAGACACTGATCATGAAGGGAGTTTGTAGGACTGGAGGTTGTTTTGAGTAAGTAGGAAAGTGAGTGATGAGGGAATGTGAAGGCTTAGGACAGTACTGTACACTCTTGTAGACTTTATAAACACTGTCCCTCAAGCCCTCCCCTGCTTCCTTTCAACAGGTTCAGAAAAGAAACATGGAAATTGTCAGTGCTACTCCATGAACGGGGTTATGGGCTGAATTGACAGGAAATATTGAGGAGAAACTGGCTGGATAAGGCATAGGTCACCAAAAAAAAAATTACTTTCAGAAGGGGGTGAAAGATGGTCTGAGGATCAGCCAGAGTAAAAGACCAAGATGGAGAAATAAAGGAACTTAGGGAATTATCATGGCAATGTGACCTTTTACTATTACATTTTGGAGCAGGGGTCAGATTAAGGAATTTTGTGGTATTCAATAAAAACAAGAGGGTATTTAACATCAGATGCAGAACTGAGGACTCAATTGTTTTAAACTTGAAAATTTGTTTTTGGTTCTATTGATTCTACCTGGCAAAAAGAACTCTTGCTGGCACTGAAATGATAGAAGAAATAAAACTTATGATGTTTTATCATTACAACTTGAACATATTTCTGAAGTGCAGAAAGCCTGGCCCCATACTGCCACATCAAACATTTACTAAAGTGCCAGTGGGCACTTAATATTTGTTAAGGTAGCTCTTGTGAATCTGTGTCCTTTTACAGGATCTTAGGTCCTCAACAAAGTATTACAGCAATGTACTCTGAAGAGCATCAAGTAATATCTGGGAGGCCATAGTGCCCTCAGTGGCTGACTCACTGGATATCCTCTGTACACTTAAAACTGAGGTGCCCTGAGTGAGAGGCACTCTATTGCCAAGCCCCACAGATATTATTTCCATCAGAGAAAATATATTCCTCCTGAATCACATACTCCTCCGTTTCTTACAGGAAATTCAGCCCCATTATAATCTTACTAGAGGCCCAGTGCACAAAATTCATGCACTGGAGAGAGGGGGGTCCCTCAGCCTGCCTGCACCCTCTCCAATCTGGGATCCCTCGGGGGATGTCCAACTGCCTGCCTGATCCCCCTAACTGTTCTCCCCTGCTGACCTGATCACCCTAACTGCTCTCCCCTGCCAGCCTGATCACCCCTAACTGCCTCTGCTTTGGCCCTGCCACCATGGCTTTGTCCGGAAGGATGCCTGGAAGGTCATCCTGAAGATGTCCAGTCTAATTAGCATATTACCCTTTTATTAGTATAGATGGGGCCACTGTTGTATATGTGGTTCCTCATTGTCCAAAATGCCATTATGCAGCACAGGACTATACTTACAATTTAGAATTTTTATATCAATAGAATTAGCTAAAACATGTAAATGCTTAGTCAGTGGTTGTCAAATGCATGGAGGAGGGCATGGTAGTGAAGAAGAGTTGAGGGAGGTGTTTTTAAATTTGTTTTAAGATATGTCTTGGGAGTATTTTTTCAAAGCAGAAGGTAGAAGTCAATGCCACAGTCAAGACTAATTAGAATTGTGTAAAATATGAGACTGAGAAGATTTGTGAAAATTGATGGAGTAAGGACAGGAGGCGGGAAATAAACCAAAAAACAAAACAAAAAAAGAGGTGAGCAGGCTAGTTTTGGAAAGGCTTGAAAAGGTCATCTCTTTATTTCAGACAGGAGAGAGGGTGAAAAAGATGCCTGTGGTAAGAAATAAGGGATGAACAAAAGCGGTGGAAGCAGCTGTGCTAGTTCAGTTAAAATACCATAGTATTCAATTTTAGCACTTATGTTTGTCGGGGCCCAAGGAAGTTTGCTCCAAAATATCCCACCGTGGCATAGTGATTAGTTTGAATAAAAGTTACTTGACAAACAGCCAATGCGAGAAGGGCACTTGGAACCTTTCCTTGTCTCCTTCCGTGTAGATAACAAATCTCTCCCTTGAAAGGTGCCTTCTTGCTCCAGGGGGCTAAGTCAGGCACCCTTATCACTAGCGTCAAGGAATCCAGGGCCAACAAGCCTGTATAAACAATCCTCTGAATTTCTTTAGTATCACCAGTCCACTTTCTGTTTAGATTCTTCACTAATAAGCACCTAAACCTGTGTCTGTCACAAATGCATTGCTTTTTTGTGTGTCTAAAAAGTATAAAGAGCTGGCTAGTTGATCATTTCTGGGAGCATCATTTATGATTACCATTAAATTGGTGTTTCTGCTGTTCATCTGTTTTTGTGTCTATTGTAATATTAGTTTAGCTATAGGAACTCAAGAGGAGCAAAAGGTGGAATTTCTTCCTCCTTCAGGCTAGCAACAGTTCACTAAAACTTCATGTGTGGTCATGCCCTGCCCAACCACTGGTGTAACTCTTTTAGCCCACATGGCCTCCCATGAGGCTGACTTTTTGTTTTTTGTTTTTGTTTTTGTTTTTCATTTGACCATTGCGACATTGTTGTATGAAAACACATGGGGGTTAGATAATGTGATTCTTTTTGATAGGATGTCCAAAACAATTTCATTCATGATTACAGAGTTGAATGAATTCAGGCTAGGAAATATTGCAAATTACCAGAAGAATGTAAAAGAACCTTCCAAAAAGGGGTGAAAGAAAAATTATTTTGTCTTTGGATTTTCGAGTTCCAAGAATAATGCCTCAAACAGAATAGGCACATAACTGAATTAATGAATAAAATAATTAAGCAAATAGCCAGTGAAACTCTAGAAAGACCAGGTTACTGTTTCAAAAGTTAAGTATCTACAAGGTGAATTTCAAGTAATATTCTACATATTATTATTATTACTATGAGTAATTTCACCTGAAAACAATTTATGTTACTCAAGGACAAATAAAATATTCTTCCATTCTATCTTATTAAGCATCATAGATGAATACATTTATATTCAACTAAATTTTGTTGAGTTTTTTCTGAGTTTTGTTTTGCTTAATACCTCATACACTCCTATGGTATACATAATTTAACTTTTCTTTTAAACTTTTCCTGGTTTACTTGTCATCCACTATTGCAAACACCAACAGCATCATCACCACCATGGTTTGGGGAGGGAAATATTTTGTAAAGGTTTTATTACTATCTTGTACTATTTTGAAAATGTGATAAGACTATCCTGCAGTGAGTCAATTCAAATCAATTGGTTATTTCATTTACGGGAAAATAGGATGAATTGGTTATTTCAGCTATAAGAAAATAGGATCCTTGGATACATCTAGAGTGACATTGTTCAACAGAATTATAACAAGTCACATATGTAATTTTGCTACACTACACTAAGTAAAAGAAAACAGGTGAATTAATTATATTATATTTAACTTAATACTGTAATTGTTGTAAATATAAATATAACAATCAATAAAATTATTCATGTAATAATTTTCACTTTATTTTTTGTAGCAAGTCTTAAAATCTAATGTATATTTTATACATTCAATAACTCAAATTGAACTAACTACATTTTAGGTTATCAATAGCCACATGTTGCTGGCAGCTACAATACTAAACAACATCAATTTATAGGTTCAGGTCACATAATAACAAACTATTTCTAAATTAAAGAGCTAATTAAATTTTTAAAAACTTCATTTATCGTATTTTTGTTTTCCTATTAAAAACACCAATGAATCAAACTTATTTATATTTGGCTGTACTTTCAGGCATCTGATAAGAGAGTAGAAAGATGCCAGACAGTTTTTAAAAATATTTCTAAGCTTTTCTTTTAACATAAATACAAGTTAACATAAAACAGTTTATTTTTTAACATTCATGGGAGTTAAACATTTGGGGCTAAAAAATATATGGCCTACATAGTGGTGCTATTTTTTAGTTATAAGACTGCTGAAAACTAGCTTACACTAACTTTTATTGTTTATCACTTAGTAGCTAAAAGAAGAAAGAAAGAATGAAAAACAAATAAATCTCTTATAATCTTGTTGAAAGAACTTAAAGGCTTCCTCCCACAGCTGAGGCCTTGCATCACATAATTCAAGGAAGAGTAAGGATAAATGACTACATTACCAAACCCTGAAATAATGGTGTATGTTAGAAATGTTGACAGATTTTTAATTGTAGCAGCATATTTTGTGCTGCTATATGTACTGTACATCATCAATAAACAGAAATTTAGGATGCAGTTTTCTGCCTTGACCTTCAAGCTCCAACTGGGTTTTCATCATCAAGACTCCATCAATAATATAATTTATAACTCTGAAAAGAGACTATGTGGACACAATAAACCACATACATTACAGGAAGGAAAGGGAGATAGATAGTTGGCCTCATAGCCTCAAATTCACTCAGCCTTACTGATAAAATTCACTTGTGTTAACATCACTTTTCAGTCAGTGTCAAAAAGCTAATGTTTGTCCTCAATCCTTTTATTTATGAACTTATAAAGCAGGTTCCTTTTAGAGAACCACATATTTTGGCCTAGTGAGTTAACTATATTGGGTCACAAAAGTCTCTCAGCACACTTTTTTTTTTTCTGATTATCATTATAAGATGAATACCACCGAACTATATAAAAGTAAAACTTGTACTCTTCTGTTCCAGAAAAGGAAAGCTGAGATGAGACAGGCATGAGCTTATTTATGGGTAGTAACATTCCTACTTACTCTGAGGCAATGCTTCTAAAAAACAGCAATTGAATTAAAATAATTTAAAATAGCATCTGGATGGGTAAAAAAAAAAAAAAAAAAAAAACCTGTCACAAAGCCCAAGAGACTGTTTATGATGGGAAGTAGAGAAATACTGAATAACTGGGGCAGACACCAGCAGATTCTAGCTGCTAGACAAAATGACACCAATGAGAAGTAAACAATAAAAACAGGAATAAATCAGAGAAAGAACTCAGTTTCCTAGTTTTCAGTAGCATCTTATGCATAGTTATTAACCACAGACGCAAATGACTCATTAGTCTTTGAGGGCTTTGTTGTATGACAAGAGAATGTACAAACTTGATGACTTTCAATCAACAAGAGAATGTTACATATTATTAAATATATTTTGAGAAATGTGACACCTTTTAGAAAACTTTTCTTGAGAAATGCTCTTCCATTCCCCCATTCCCATCTCTTACAGACCAACATCTACTGATTTAGAAGGCCCTACTGAAGTATCACTTCCCTCATGAAGCCTGCTTGGATCCTGCCCAGATGAAGAAGACAAACTAAAAAATAAATAACAAAAAAACCCTTTTACTTCTCTGAATGACTGTTACTCTGCTTCTTTCTTAGACTATATTACATTTAACCTTATTCCACAGTTACATTTGAAGATATTACTATTCCTAGGTTGGTATAATTACAACTTAGAAGTTTGAAGAAGGTGTCCTCTGAAACTGAAACTCAGATCTGAATAGGAGTCACTGCCCTCCTATGATGAATGTCTTGGGGTCAGAATTGGAAACGTGTGAAAGTGGGACCCAGACTCTGAGGGAGGAGCTCCAGCCAGTTGGTGGTAACGTCTCTGATGAGCATTGTGAGGTCGGTTTAGCTAATGTTGGAAAAAAAGTATAAATCAGAATTAAGTGCTGCTACCAAAGTGAACTGTCACTCCCTGGGTGAAAAAGCATTCATTGCCAGAGTGACAACAACAACAACAAAGGGAAGCAAAAATAGGATCAAAGTGCAAACAGGAAAAAGAGCATCTCCTCCTCCTCCAGGCTTCCAGGTTTCCTTTCTGCCTCCTCTGAGAGAGTCCCTGGGGAGCCAGCAGGTCAAGCAGGAAGTACATAGTTTGTAGGGTCCCAGCCCAGGTTCACAGCATTACATACAGTATAGGATTGATACTGGAAGAAGAACGCTTAATAACTGGCCCATTTACGGAAATAATGCTGCTGTCTAACCCATATTCATATTCCTTACATTATCTAGTTTAGTAGGCTGAATGGGGCCTCCAAAATACGTCCATGTCCTAATCGCTGGAACCTATAAAAGTTACCTAACTTGGACAAAACATCTTTGGAGGTATGATTAAGGATCTGGATATGAGGAGATCATCCTGTATTATTTGGATGGGCCATAAATCCAAATACAAGTGTCCTTATAAAAGAAGACTACATTGATACAAAAGAAGACAAGAAGGCAATATAGAAAATGAGGTAGAGATTGGAATGATGCAGCCACAAGCAGGAGAATGCCAGCAGCCACCAGAAACTGCAAGAGGCAAACAATGGATTCCCTCCTAGAGCCTCTGGAGAGAGCATGATCCTGCTGCCATATTGAGTTCAGACTTTTGACCTCCAGGTCTGTAAGAGAATACATTTCTGCGGTAGTAATTTGTTACAACTCAGAGTATGCCTTGTATATGAGATACTAAAATATGATGAAATAAAAAATGGTAATCATAAAACTGTTGATTTACTTAATTAGAGGAAGTCTCATTTATTTAGAAAATTTACAAATATAAAGTAATACTAATGAGCTGAAATCAATGAAATTTGGCTAAACCTTATTTAAATTGAAGGCAAAGAAATCATTTAAAAGTTTGAAAAATATGACTTTATGGATTATCAAACTTTTCATTTGGGACTTAGAGAACACTAGAGGCCTAGTGCATGGACTTGTGTACCAGTGTGGCTCCTTGGCCTGGTCTGCAGGGATCCAGATGAAACTGGCAGTCTAACATCCCCCAAGGGGTCCCGGAGTGTGAGAGGGCACTCTGCAAAGTTGCTGTCACTCGGCTGCTCCTGTGTTGAGCATCTGTCCCCTGGTTGTCATTGAGCATCATAGCTACCGGCCAGTTGGCTGGTTGGCCGGTTGCTTAGGCTTTTATATATATAGATATTTATAAAATAGCAAAACAAGCATTGTCTGAAATAAAATGAAACAAAGTACTCATCAACCTCTAGAAAATAATCTAGAAAATTGTTTTCCTATATTATTAATTCTTATTTTTCAATGTCCAGAATTCTTTTCTCTTTATCCATTTGATATTCTATTTTACAAAGAAAACTGACACAATGAATCAGCTTTGAGAAATCTCTGCTCTTATTTTTTTTCAAAGCTATTTAACTTCATAGTTAGGAAAATGACAGAATTGGGAACATGAGGAATTTGCAACAACTTGCAGAGAGAATACTTAATATTTGGTGCATATATTCTTCCTTTCTAAACTTTATATCTGACAAGGATTTATTTTATTGGCTTTTGAATGATATTCAGTAAAATTTGATTGAGTTAGCATATCTTCTCAAGTTCCTAGTGGAGTATATGTAAACTCTGATTATAAAATCAGACCTACTATGATTAACAGCAAAAATATATATACATAAATATCAGAGACACTTTAATTGACACATTTGAGAGCTATTTCTTCCAAAAATATTTGGCTATATTTCCTCCTGTTTCACATTATTGTATAAAGAGCTGATTACTATTTGCATGTAATTATTTCTGTATGAGAAGGAGAAGGCAAGGTGACTTTTTAGTCTACAGTTGGATTAGCCAATTATAACTAGACAGATAGAAACAAAATTTCTTCCCAAGCCTATCTAACTGTTTAAAATGCTTATGAAAAGTAATCTTACCATGTAAGTCATATTACTTAAGCAGAAATAAACAGAACCCCTGTTAGAAATAAAATAAACTAATTTGGTCCACATCACAGCTGTTAAAATTCATTGCTCAGGAGATAAATCTGTAATTCTTGATTTCTCCTTTTTTTTTTTTTTTCATTCTCACATCTACCCACCACCAAGTTCTATAGAGTCTATAGATTCTACTTTGAAATTTTACAAATTCATCTTCTCTCCCTTTTTACTTACAGCAACTTGATCTATGGTGATGGTTAATTTTATGTGTCATTTTGGTTAGGCTATGCCACTCAGTTGTTCAGTCAAACACTAATCTGTGAAGGTACTTTATAGATGTAATTTACATTTAAAATTAGTTGACTTTAAGTAAAGGAGGTTAGCTTTGATAATGAGTTTAGACTACGTTCAATCAAGTTGAAGTTTGTGAGAGTAAACACTGAGGTTTCCTAGAGAAAAGGAATTATGCCTCAATACTACAAAACAGATATCCTTCCTAATTTTCAGCCTGCAGGCAGCCTGCACTACATGTTTCATATTTAAAACTAAAACCTCAACTCTTGCCTAAAGCTGTTTGCCATATAGATTTCAGACTTGGCAGTCTCCACAAGTATATGAACCAATTCTTTAAAATCTACCTAACTAGCCTAGGGAAGCATCCTCCCATGCCCCAGGAGGTTTTACATGCCTGGGTTGCAGGCTCAATTCCCATGCAGGAGGCAGCGACCGATGTTTCTATTTCTCTTTCCCTCACCTATCCTCTCTCTGAAATTAATAAAAAAAAATATTAAAAGTCTACATGTCTATCATCTATCTTATTGGTTTTGTTTCTCTGGAGAATTCTGACTGGCACACTTAGATCATTAAAATATTACATCAGCCCCCGCTAGTTTGGCTCAGTGGTTGACCATCAACCTATGAACCATGAGGTCACAGTTCGATTCCTGGTCAGGGCACATGCCCAGGTTGTGGACTCGATGTTTCTATCTCTCTCTACCTCTCCTTTCCTCTCTGAAATCAATAAAAATATATTTGAAGATATCACATCGTTTTTAATCTCTCCATTTTTTCATTACTTTTATAATGCCTTCTCCACATAGCAGACAGACATATAGATAGATGGTAAGATAAATTAGGATATCTTCTGCTTAAAACCAAGTATTAAATGCACTTAAAATAATGTCTGAGCCCCTCTTTATGGCCTCTAATCCCTTGCCTAATTCTCCAATATCCACCCAAGTTGCTCTCCCTCAATCAATTTGGCAACCTTAGAAAAAAATCCTGTGTCTTTATATCTAGTCACTTTTAATGTTTATAATTACACATTTGTTTGGTTGTTTGCCTCTTTATTCCCACTCAAGATAAAGTCTACAGGGTAGGATTGATATCTATACTTTTGACCACTGCCATTTAGTGGACACTGAGTATTTGCTAAATTAATAAATAGAATCAGTAGTAATGGAATCAGTAGTAATCCTAGACAAGTACTTTGAAGAAGTGGCAGTGAATTCTAACTCACAGATAAGACAGTAAGATTAACACAAGAATCAGAGCAAATGCAGGAGACAGTGTCCCCAACCATGGACATTCCTCCTGCAGCCCAGGACTGAGTAATGGCAAAGGATTAAATGGTCATTTTTTGTGTCAGATAAAATATATTCTATTTCTGCTGCTTCTTCTAGCTCAAAATAGAATCATTGTATTTACCTCAACTTTAAAAAAAATATTTTTGTTTTTATTTTATGCCTGTCTGTGAAGCTACTTAAAAAAATGGCTTTGAATTTGTTTAAAAATAGACTCAGAATGGCTGAAAGTAGGTTTCATTGCTTACTAATTTATGTCATTTACTATCTCTGATAACTTGTGGGAGGGTGATTTTTTTTCTGAATTTCAGAGTTATCTGCAAAAGTGGGGAAATATCTATCGGATGAGTGGTTGACAGGTTAGAAAACGTATATATAAATCATCAAGGCAAAAACAAAAAAAAAGAAAGAAATCTTCCGTAAATGCTCTTGAAGAGTATAGTCAAATAAAAGAGAGAAAAGTACTTTGAAGCAAGAAAGCCCGGGGTGCAACTACTGGCTCCAACAATTACTGTGCATGTTGTTGTGAAGATTAGATATAAGCACCAAGTATATAAAATGCTTGGCATGCGACTAGTATTTCATTTCCTAAAAATTTTAAAGGCAGGACCCTTGAGTCCCTAATCTCTGCTTGACAGAGAAATGTACTATAGAAATTCAACATTCCTAATAAAACCTGGCATGGGATATACATCCTCCTCCATACCACCACCACTACCACCACCAACTACAGCACAAGGCAGATCCCAAATTCCTTAAAGATCCAGGGATAAAAGACTGAGTTGTTATTTATGAATAAAGTTGTCAACAACTGTTATCAAAGCACAGAAAAGGATACACAACTTAATAATCATTTAGACTTTGGAAGGCAGAGGAGGAAATGAAAGCAGACTCTTCAGCAACAGCTCCAAGATGGCAGAAATGAGACTCCGAGTTTCTTACAGCTCCTGGAAATTGCCCACTTGAGATGGGCAGGCACCTGATTCTGTCACTTAAAGGGATGTCTTTTCTTTCAGTTCTGTTAGCTCTTATTCCATCAATCTTCATGGGAGCTTCTTTGACCTTTATATCTCCAACACTTCCAATGAACACATAAACTTCTAATTTTCTCTATGAAAACTATTCTTTTTGTTTGTTTGGTTTTTGTTTTTTGGGTTTTTTTTATTGCTTAAAGTATTACAAAAAGTATGACATATGTCTCCTTTTTTTTTTTCCCCCGCCCTTGACAACCCCCTGGCCTCCCCTACCCCCCAGTGTCTTATGTCCATTGGTTATGCTTATATGCATGTATACAAGTCCTTTGATTGATCTCTTACCCACCCCCCTCCTGCCCTCCCACCCTCCCCGGCCTTCCTGCTGTAGCTTGACAGTCTATTCGAGGCAGCTCTGCCTCTGTATCTATTTTTGTTCAAAAGTTTATAATGGTCTTTATTATCCAGAAATGAGTGACATCATGTGGTATTTTTCCTTCATTGACTGGCTTATTTCACTTAGCATAATGCTCTCCAGTTCCATCCATGCTGTTGCAAATGGTAAGAGTTCCTTCTTTTTTATAGCAGCATAGTATTCCATCGTGTAGATGTACCACAGTTTTATGAAAACTATTCTTACTTTGAATAAACTAAATTGCTTCCTAGTTTTCTCATGAAACCGTGTCTCATAAAGATAGGGTAAAAGGAAATACTTGAATCCCGCCATATGCAATTTGAGAATTTATTATATTGTTATTAGGATTATATCAACTATATATCAAATTGTATATTACATTTAGTTTTAACGATGGACTATGGGGTGAGCAATTCCCATTTCATCCATTGTTCTTATAAAGTTCCAAGTTGATGTCATCTCTGTATGGTGAATAGCTTCCTTTTCCTTTTTCTCATCAGTTGAAAATGGTATTATCTTAGGACCTCAGAGAGCAGATTAGATAAGAGTACAATCAAAAATAGGGGTTGGCAAACCCTTGAGGTGATGAGGTAAAAGGGGGACATTTGTGTCCCTTTTTCTCCTCAACTAGAGTAACTCATGTAAGCTTTCATTTGAACAAAATGCTTTACTGGGATAGAGTGCATGGATAAACATGTGCTTTACAGAACATGTCTGTCAGTTTTCAGTCCTTTCCATGTGTGTCTTCTAAATATATTCTACCTGCTTCATATTTTGAGTATGTGTGCATGTTTAATATAAAGATCTACTTTCTTTATATAAGAATAAATTGTTCCTACTAATAATCTAGATATTGGCAGATATAAATTGATATCTGAGCATATGAACTACTAAATATATGATCTATATAGCAATCAAGTACTTTACTTTAATTATGTAACAAATTAAAATGTCAGTTGCTTCAGTGGGTACAAAAAATATAGAGCATGATCCTGTATTTTAATTCTCTTTAGTAAGATATTTATACACATGGAAATTCTGTTGTACTGATGATAGATAAAATAGGCAATTAGATAAAGGAGAGAGAAACAAGTGCTAAAATGTTTAACAGGTTATAATGGAGAACCTAGATTTTTATTATTTTTCTTCTCATTGAAATAATTATTTTTCAAAGAAATCAGAAGATATTTAACAGTAGCTACATATATTTCCTCAACTAATATGTCCATTGTCTTAGAGATCTGTTAGTTTATTTTAATTAAAAGAATGAATGTCATGGAAGTTAATTAATTTATAGGATTACCTGATTGGTGTCCCTTTTAGGTCTTAAGCCCACATCTCTAAATTCCAAGTCCAATAATGCCTCCTCTAAATCACTCTATTATTTATGGGAAAATATTTCTAACTATGATATATGAGATTTATCAGATAAATGTCCCTCCCATTTTAATTGCATCTAAGATTTATAGAAACTTTAAAGGGTAGGCAATATTTTGGGAGACTTTTATTGAGTCAGCACAATAGGGCATATATTATTTTTTCTAGAAGTATAGATATATTTGATGTCTCACAGATGTACTTTTGTAAAAATTAGGGTTAGGAGATATAATCATTCAACTGTAGGACAAATAATATTTAACCAACCTTTGTGAAAATTTACCTATTTCATATTTGTCTGTATTTGTATCAAAATCTAACTAAATTTATTAGTGACTTCTAAGCAAACTACCATAAACTGGATCAAATGTATGTAGCACTGTCTAGTAGAAAGAACAGTGGTTTTGGAGAAAACAGGATCATTTCAAATCCCTTCTGTGCCCCCTATAAATGTTTCCTAAGCCTCAGTTTTCTTATCTGTATAAAAGGAATAATAAAGGCAATCTTGCATTAGTGTTAGAAGAGTCGCAGATAGTATATGAAAGTATACAACATAGTGCCTGAAACAAAGTAAATCTTCTGCTGTGATAGTACTGTTATTACTAGCCTTGTTACTCACTACAGACTGGCAATGTGTCTTGACTTGAAATATAACAACAGTAATTTTTTTTTCTCACTTTAGATGGAAAGAAACCTCAAACCCAAAAGAGATCTATATATATAAAATGCTAATATGCAAAGTATCCAAGAGACCAGGAGTTCAATCACTCTCTATGATGTGCGCTGACCACCAGGGGGCGGCATGGAATGAAGGAAGGCCCCAGCCAGGAGCTGGTAGCTGGCAGCTGGCAGCTGGCAGCTGAGGAAAGAAGGCTCCATCTGGCAGCAGGCAGCCAGGGAAGGAAGGCCCTGACTGGCAGTTGGCAGCTGGGAAGGAAGGCCCTGGCCAGCAGCCAGAAGGCCCCAATCGGCCCTGATAGCCAGCCCGGCCTAGAGACCCTACCTGTGCACAAATTCTGTGCACAGGGACTCTAGTATTTTTATAAAATCCAAACAGTGTGCACACGTGGATTGCTATTTTGATGCTAGCACACTGGATCTCAGACTAATTACCTGGAGAAAGAGTTGTTTTCAACTAAAATATCTTAAACAAGTTTTTCAATGTCTAATCAAATTGCAGTGATCATTATCTGTCACAAGGAGATACACTCTTTGTTTTAATATTAAGAAAATGAGCTAAAAAAAAGAGCTTGGATTTCAGTGTATTAATTTGGTTTCCTTTAAAATTTGGTAGTTTTTTTTTGTTCCTTAATGAAGTAGAAGCTTTAAAAATATGAAAGGAATTTGTAATTATAAAGCTAATATATATGTTTATTCATAAAAAAACATAAAAGGAAGTGTATATAATGATCAGCATTATAAAGATTTTGTATGGGAGCCAGTTCCTCAACCCTCTTTTGGACATTTTATATTGTATAGATTATTACACTCTGTATTCATATACAGATTCTTTTGTGCAAATGGCCTCTATTAAAATATTTTAAAAGCATTATGGTAATTCTTAATCACAAGTTACTCTTTCATACTAAAGAAATCAGAGGCATTGCTGATAGAATTAATGACAAGAGAAACAATGGTGGGATTTTAGCTCCATTCAGACCACCCACACCTCACAAAAAGAAAAAGGACAACCCGAACAAAGTAGTTATTATCCCAGTCAAATACTGAACATGAGATTCTGTTAGTACTTATATAACTAACTCTAATTAAAACACCATGAAAACTATATAATGAGATTGCTGTTCATCTGAAATGGTTTGGGGGGGTAGTTCCTTACAGTTCTTAATATCAAATGTATGTATTGGAATCAAATGTATGATCAGTGGGAAACCTGACCATGAGTACTGAGACATGTGTTTTTTAATAGTTCTGTCTAATGTCATTGCTCTCTTAAGTGTAAACTAGTTCTAACATCTTTCAAACGCAAAGTTTTGGGAGCTTATGTGTTTGAAAAGTTCTTTTAATGGATTGTTTGCTTTGTTTATTCTTGGCTCAAGGCAGAAACATCCTGACATTTACATTGCTATTTCCCTGCTTTCAAGAACGCTAAAAAAAAAAAAAAAATTGTTTTGGCTCGGACTGGCATGAAATTGTCCTCTGAAATTCCTCAGGCCATTCCAGCTATGTTGGAAAGGACTTCCTTCATTATAAACCCTCTCCTGCAGCTTTTATAAGGACACAAAGGCAGAGATGCACACGTCGGTACAGCCACATTCACATGTTCCCACTCAGCTTTCACATGAATTGTGCCCCTAAAGTTCTGATTAAAGCGTTGTTTGGCACTCAGAAGTATCTTTCCAAAGAAAAAATATTATAAATGTATTTACTTAGTCTCTAACAGATTACTTAACCACTATGTAGATGAAATATCATATTAGAAAGAACTATAGGACAATATTACAGCATAACCAATAGTTTTGTTTTAAAGAAAACAAGTAATCTCTAATTTATTCTGAGTGGTGGTGCTTGAGGGTGTTCACTTTCCTAGAGTCCATGTCTACGCTAGCAGCACAAAACACTGACTGTTTGTTTCCTTCTCAATTCCTCACATCCTCAAATCAAAACAATTGGAATGCACATGTAATGGGTGGATCTCTGATTCTCCTCCCCAAGCAATACTATCCTTTGGTAAAATTACCCCACAATCCCAGCTAATCATAGTTAACAATGCAATAGTAATGTAGGAAAATTTTATTAGTTTTCATTGTTTAACTGCTGCCTCTTTCAATGTGTAGAAAGACTAAAGGGGAGATTTTATGCAAGTATTCATTCCCAATGTATGACTGTAAGGTCATCTTGATACATTTTGTACTCATATATTAGAGTTGCCTATTAAGAGTAAACCTTTGCCAATCATATTTTTGCTGAAAGCAGTTTTGTTTTCTATTTGCACGCTAAGTGTTTTACATCAAAGATCTTTCTACGTCTGTGAGTTTAGTTGAGCCACTTAAATAAAGGAGATGGTAATTGTTAGTATGCACCCATTTTTAAGACTATTTAGGCTGGGGTATGGGAGGCAAGTGAAGAGAGGAGATACTAAGACACAACAACGGCCTCAAGAACTCATGTCCTTAAGCACTGCAACAATTTTTGACAAGGCCAGGGATTTTGCTGAAATTTGCTAAAATTAGCTAGGGAGAATGCATACTCATAAGATATTAAATTTCAAGCATGAAACGGTTGGTACCAAAATCTAAAAATGTGTTTCAAACTGTAAAATTGAAAACTTGGGAGCATCTGCCCCAGAAGACTATGATGCTTTGTTTAAATTTAATTTAATTAATTTATTTAAAAAAAATTCTTTAGTGTCGAAAGTGTTACATATTTCCCCTTTTCCCCCCATTAACCTCTCCCAGCCTACCCCTTGCCCCTGCCCCATGGCCCAGGACTTCACACCCCGCCACCCCCTATTGTCTGTGTCCATGGGTTATGCTTACTAGTAGTACATGCATAAAAGTTCTTTGGTTGATCTCTTATAGCACGCCCCCCGCCCCCCCATGATGCTTTTTTTTAAATAGTGTTTCCTGGACACCTAAAGAATGCAGTGTGATAGAAGGCCTCCCTAATGGATAAGGTTTGTTATTTTGAAAGCCCACATTTATTTTAGAAGCTAATGCTATTTAAATATTATATTTACTCTTTTTGAAAACTGCACAACACTCTTTATTTTCTATGGGATGTTTCAACCTCTCAACATACAAGCTTCCAACAAGTGTTTTAGAGACAGGACTGCAGTGACCCTGGGGTAAGAGAACTTACATCAATATTTTTTAGTACTTCTTTTTAGAAAAAAATTTTAATCCTCACAGGAGAATATATTTTTTCATAGCTCTTTTTTTTTTTTTTTGAGAGCATGGAAGGGAGGGATGGGGGCATAGGAGGAGGGGGAGATGATAGATAGATAGATAGATGATAGATAGATAGATAGATAGATAGATAGATAGATAGATAGATAGATGATATATAGATAGATAGATTAGATAGATGATAGATGATAGATGATAGATAGATAGATAGATAGATAGATAGATAGATAGATAGATGATAGATAAAGAAAGACACATCAATTGGTTCCCTCCCACATGCACCCCAACTGGAGCTAGGGATCGAATCTGCAACCAAGGTATGTGACCTTGAGCAGAAATTGAACCAATGACACTTCTGTGCTTGGGCTGATGCTCTAACGACTTAGCAACACTGGCCAGGGTAAGTATTTCTTCATTGGTAAGAGAAATATGGGGAAGAAGCTTTGGAACCCAGAATACTCTCAGATTCTGAAGTAACAAATAGCAGAATGATATAAAAAAATACTTTTATTTTTATAATATTTGTATAAGATTCCATAGTTTATAAATTATCTTATCATATCATATTTTATCCTCATTTTATCTAATTTAGCCTCATATTTATCTAAATTTATTCTCATATTAATATTCTTTGAGATTTTCATTTTTAGAGATGAGAAGTTGAGTAGCTAATTAGCTTGTATAAATCATGCAAGTGGTAAAAGAGGAATTTTTCCATTCAGATCCCTTCCTACTTTTGTAACTCCCAAAATCAGTAGTCTTCCTACAATATCATTGTTCCATGGTGTTCTTAATTCTAAAAGTTATTCCACTGTGGACAGGGGAGCTATCCTATCTAATAATAGAGAAACATGGTAATTAACCATAACTTCGCTACCCTTCCCATTGGCTAATCAGCAAGATATGCAAATTAACTGCCAACCAAGATGGCGGCCGACAGCCAGGCAGCTGAAGCGAACAGGAGGCTTGCTTGCTCCAGTGACAGAGGAAGCCAAGGTTCCCCGCCTGCCGCTGCCGGCCTCTGAGCTTGCACTCTAAGAAACAATGTTGCGATTATAGAACCTAAACAAACCCCAGAAACCTGCTTTCAGCCTTCAGAGCTGGAGCGAGCAGGACTGCAACAGTGTTACAATTATAGAACCCAAACAAACCCAGATCCCTGCTTTCAGCAGCCAAGGTCTCAGAGCTAAAGCTAGCTCTCGGTTCCAATGACAGCCATAGAAGGTAAATAAATCCCAGAATAAAAAATAAATAAAAAAAGGAGAGGTTGGGAGCTTTAGTCACCTGCCAGCTTGAACACTGCCCTCAGCCCCTCATCCAGACTGGCCAGGCACCCCAGTGGGGACCCCCACCCTGAGGGGTTGTGACCAGCTGCAAACAGCCATCATCCCCTCATCCAGGCTGGCCAGGCACCCCAGTGGGGACCCCCACCCTGATCTGGGACACCCTTCAGGGCAAACCAGCCGGCCCCCACCAGTGCACCAAGCCTCTATCCTATATAGTAAAAGGGTAATACGAAAACTGACCCTAACAGCAGAAAGACTTGGAATTACTGGTCACTATGACACACACTGACCACCCGGGGGTAGACTCTCAATGAAGGAGCTGCCCTCTGGTGGTCAGGTCGCTCTCACATGGGAGGAGCTCTGCTCAGCCACAAGCCAGGCTGATGGCTGCCAGTATAGCGGCGGTGGTGGGTGCCTCTCCTGCCTCCTCAGCAGCGCTAAGGATATCCGACTGCAGTTTAGGCCTGCTCCCCGCTGGCAAGTGGGCATCCCCTGAGGGCTGCCGGGCTGCCAGAGGGATGTCCCCCAGGGAGCGGGCCTAAGCCAGCAGGTGGTCATCCCCTGAGGGTTCCCAGACTGCGAGAGGGCACAGGCCGGGCTGAGGGACCCCCCTCCCACCGAGTGCACAAATTTTTGTGCACCAGGCCTCTAGTTGACTATAAAAGGCAATATTAAAAGTATATTATATGGCAAAAGAGGAAACGCAATTCAATGGAAAAGATAGACTTTTCAACAACTAAATACCCAAAGTCAACAATAGTGAAGCTAGACAAGATCTTACACCTTTCACAAAATTAACTCAAAATGGATCAACAATCTAAATGTAAAACACAAACCTATAAAACACCTAGAAGACAACATAGGAGAAAATCTAAGTGCTCCTGCAGTGATGATGAATTTTCAGATACAAAATCAAAATCAAAAACACAGTTCATGAAAGAAAACTTGTTAAATTCGATTTCATTACAATTAAAAACTTCTGCTCTGTGAAAGACCCTGGTAAGAGAGTGAAAATACAAGACACCCTGGGAGAAAATATTGGCATTGCATGAAGATGATAAGGTCATCAGAACACACATATATAATTACATATTGTTTTTGTGATTAATCACTATGCTTTAATTATGATCAATTTGTAACAATGAAATTGGGGGCCACCACAACATCAGGAACTGTATTAAAGGGTCTCGGCATTAGGAAGGTTGAGAACAACTGCTCTAACACTTCTTTGTCTCCTACCTTTGCCTCCTGTCACATACATATATATAAATACCTACTCACATACACACACACACACACACACACACACACATATATATATATATC
The DNA here is from genome assembly GCF_014108235.1 of Myotis myotis. NCBI lineage: Eukaryota > Metazoa > Chordata > Mammalia > Chiroptera > Vespertilionidae > Myotis > Myotis myotis. Next base: position 181,561,063 of record NW_023416324.1, read on the forward strand.
TACACTAATAAAAGAGAAAAATGGCAATGGCAATTGGCGTACGGCGCTACCGTTTTCATTGGCTAATCAGGGCTATATGCAAATTAACTGCCAACTAAGATTGGCAGTTAACTGCCAACTAAGATTGGCAGTTAACTGCCAACAAGATGGCGGTTAATTTGCATATGTAGGCACAATGCAGGGAGGCGAAAGGGAAAGCAGGAAGAAGCCCCCTGCCACTGACAGTGATCGGAAACCCAGGGGGGAGCTAAGAGCTGGGGAGCAGGGCAAAGGCGGCCCTGGGGCCGCCTTTGCCCTGCCCCCAGCCATGATCAGAGAATCAGGTGCCTTTGCCGCCCTGGCCAGTGATAGCAGGAAGTAGGGGTGGAGCCAGCGATGGGAGCTGGGCACGGTCGAAGCTGGCAGTCCCAGGAGCTAGGGGTCCCTTGCCTGGGCCTAAAGCAGAGCCCACGATCGCAGGGCCACTGCAGCTGCGGGTCCCTGCTGCCTGGGCCCGACGCCCAGGCCAGAGGCGTTAGGCCTGGGCATGGGCGGAGCCTGCAACCGCGGGGAGCTGGGGGGGGGCGGAGCCGGGGATTGGGGGGATATGATGGTCCCCTTGCCCAGGCCTGAAGCCTGGGTCAGAGGCATCAGGCTTGGGCGGGGGGTGGAGCAAGCGATCAGAGGGAGATGGGGGTCCCCTGCCCAGGCATGATTCCTGGGCCAGAGGCCTCAGGCATGGGCGGGGGTCAGAGCCAGTGATCGGGGGGAGATGGGGGTCCCCTGTCCAAGCCTGACACCTCTGGCGGAGGTGTCAGGCCTGGGCAAGGGGCTGATCAGGTGATAGGAGGGTGATGAGGATCAACGCCTGAGGGCTCCCAGTATGTGAGAGGGGGCAGGCTGGGCTGAGGGACACTCCCCCCCCCAACCCAGTGCACGAATTTCGTGCACCGGGCCCCTAGTATATATATATATATATATATATATATATATATATATATATATATATATATATATAAAATTGTTGTACACATACACACATTATATTAGAATCATCACACAGAAAGGTATAGAAAAGTGTTATAGAAAATTCAAACATTTAGAATATGTAATATTCTTTTAAACTACATTTTCCCTCTTAGTTTAATTTCTCCTGTACCAGGAACTCAAAAACCAAAATAGGTTGTACTCACATTATCCTCTAAGAGCCTAAATTGAGTCACTTTCCTTGTAAAAGTTATTTTACTAAAATATATGTTAAAATTGTTTAAATGTTTTCAGAAATCACTCTATTGTGACCCTTTAACCAAGTATCTCTATTTCCCTAGTTATTTTTAAATCTCACTCTCCTCTGAATATTAAACTTCTTTTACTCCCTTAAAAATAGAGTTTCTGTAATATGTAGATGTAAATAAGAAGGAACTCTAACCCTTTGCAACAGCATGGATGGACATGGAGAGTACTATGCTAAGTGAAATAAGTCAGTTAGAGCAAGACAAATAGCACATGAGCTCACTTATATGTGGAATCTAATGAACACAATAAATTGACAAAATAGAACCAGAGGCATGGATACACAGAACAGACTGACTAACGTCAGACAGCAGGGTGTTGGGGGAATGGATAAAGGAAGGTGAAGAGTTAGCTAAAGAACATATATATGCATAGTCCATGAACACAGACAATAGTTTGGGGAGGGCTAAGGGAGGGGGCCAGAGGCTGGAAGGAGTGGGCAACCAGGGGGGCGGACATCCGCAATAGTGTCAACAATAAAAAATTAAATTTAAAAACATAGTTTTTAGAATTAAACACAGTACTCTAGATTTGTTCATATGAGGGCAGAATAACATATGTTTATCTTCTGATTCTTTCATGAAAGTTTATTTTTCCCAATACAACCTATTAATTCCACCTGTGTTTTTTTTGATATCCACATCATGTTTAACTCATACTGACCTAATGTCAAAAAAATTCTTAATCATTTTCTATAAAGTACTGCTAAACCAAGTTTTCTTTATTCTATATTTATGCAGCTGAACTGTTCTTTGGGAGAGGAGAATGGTTTTCAACTTGGAGATATAATACGTTTTGCATTTAAAAAAAAATGTTTTGTTCACAGGATATACATATTCTGAAAAATTAAAGATAGAAATTTTATTGAGGGATATAAAATATAAATTTTGAAACATATATCCTACCTGTAAAAACCTGGTGGTACTTGCTGAGCCAGGAAGTTCTTCTCCATGTCTTGGAGAATGTCATTCAGCATTCGGACACGCACCGGAACTCTCTCCCTGGGATCATTAGCAGGACGCATCTCATCTGACTGAAAGAGTTCAGCACTGTCCCGCAGGCGTGAGGCCAGGGCTAGCAGTTGATGAGTGTTGGGTTGATCACCTGGTGAAGATAAATGAGCTCATCTCAGAAGAGACATTCTCAAGGGAGCAAATGATTATGATGTATTGTCTAAATGCATTGTACTCTACTAAGCTTATTAAATTTACCACTGCTACTACTAGTACTAATCATAATTGCCACTAATAATAATAATACCATCAATAAATAGGTACTGATAGTTGAGAGACTATATTCCAGGTACTGGGTTGAGCACAATATATATTTATCTCATTTAATATTCACCAAACCTTGTATTGTCATGTCTATCTCATAGAGGGTGAGAATTAATTAAAGTAAGCAAATTGCCATAGATCATCAAGCTACATAAATGACAGGCTACAATCAGAAGATGGATCTTTCTGACACAAATATTCAGATTAGTCCACACATTTTCAAGTTTAAGGAGCACTGTGGAGAGGTGATCTGCTCAGAAAAAGAAAACTAGGTTAGAATTAAGGCCGATGTATAAAATATATCTGTTGTGGAATTACCAACCACTAATACAATGATCTTTTTTGTCTCTCACCTTTACTAGATGGGGATCATTTTACATGTCAGTTTCTCTAGAGTCCAGCATAGTGCTAACACTCAACAGTTGTTTACTGCATAAACAAAATCCATTTAATACATTATTTTTTTAAAAAAATACAATAAGGAAAGAAAACATGTAAAGTTAAGTGGTTTTCCTAAGGGATATAAAAAGATAACACTCTTTGTAACTCTTTAGTCACTGAAATTAACAACATAAATAAAATCAAATGTTTACAGATTTTGGCATTTTGATGTTTTTATAGTACATTTCACATTCATTAATTACCTTGTTTGATTTCACAACAAAACTTGATGTTGCGAGAAGACATATTTTTGCTCATTTAGAAAATCTACCCCTATAAATAACAATAATATCATGTTGTTTTTCCTTATTTTACGTTTTTCATCACTATTTATGCCCCCCTCCACCTCCATCCACTGCACTCCCCACAATCACTACATTGTTGTTCTTGTCCATGAGTTCTTTCTCTTTTTTATCTCATTTGCTTAATCCCCCCAACCCCCCCCACAAGACCTACTAATGTAATTCGATAAAGATATGATTTATCTTGAATTATTATAATTTGCCAAAGTTAATATATGGAGAACTTACAGGGACATCTTGGCAAATGAACAAAATAGATAGGAAACATTTAGTTTATGCTGGAATTGAAAGACTGAGCAACAGTAAAAACAAGTTCGACATCCTTGAGAGTCTTCCATTTAAGAAAGAAAAATCTGTTCTGATGTAACATACACTACAAAATTGAAGACATTACTACTGAATCAAGTGAGACAAATTGTACCATTCTACCTTATTTAGCTTTAAATGAATTGATCTTTCATGGTGGTGCAGACACAGAGCTTTGATGGTTTTAGGAACTAGCTAGATCCAGAAGGATTCCTGGTAGTAGAAATCTGCCATCCATGGCACACACCTATGCATTACCTCAAGGGTATGAGGCTACAAATGGAAAAGTAGCTTCACTTCCAATGTTCATGAATCATCTTGCTATATAACTGATGTTCTAAAGACTCCTAATGGTCATTTCTGTGCTAATTAGAGCTTATTTGTCCCTTTAAATAAGACTGAGAAAGTAATGTCGTCTTTTTATGTAGGTTTTTGTTACTCCAAATGTTTGCTCTTTTATGATCCTTAGGATCCATACTAAAATGTCAGTTCTGTGAGGGAAAAAAAAAATTGGTAGTGGTTTTGTTCACTACCATTTGGCAGCACCTGAAACTGTGCCTGTATTTTGTTGATGACTGAACATGCACATTTGGACTTCGATCATAGCATCACGACATCTGTCACATTTTAATATTTATTTGTCTTGTCTCTCTCCTTTCCCTGGCTGAAAAGAACCCCACAAGATCCATAGATATGTTTTATCTCTCTTTGCATCTCCAAATTCTAGCATAATACCTTACACATGATTGTCACTTAATAAAAAATTTTGTTGGGTGAATGTTGAATTATAGGAAAATGTCTTATTTGAAATATATTAGTATATTAAATAATGCCTAAAAATTACCCAGGATGATGTTTAGAACATACTAAAAAAATCTTATTTTCTTTACTTTCTTGCTGAAATCAATAACAGTTGCAAAGAAAAAATTTAAAAATAGAAGAGGCTATCTAAGGGTAATGATAAGTTAAACTAAATTGAATTAAAATCAAGGGTTTGAGGTGTTTTTTGGTAATATTTTTTTTAAATGTGTTCTTATTGATTTCAGAGAGAGAGGAAGGGGGAAGGAGAGAGAGAAACTTAGATTTCTGCCTCCTGCATGCCCCCACTGAGGATCCAGTCCACAACCACAGCATATGCTCTGAACAGTAATCACACCAGTGATATTTTGGTGCATGAGAGAACACTCAACCAACTGAGCCAGGGCAATAGTTCAGGTTTAATAAGTACACCAAGAACATGAAGTAGGAGCTAGAGATTTCACTCAAGGAGAATTAATGTAATTATCCTAAAGTAATATGTATATGGACTGGAAAGCCAAGGACTTGATATAAAAAACAGAGAAGAGCCTGATCTACTTAATTACCATCAATGCGGTCTTGAACAGGTTACTTAATACTAGTGTCCTTCAATTTCCTTGTGGAAAATGGAGAACATGTTTATTTCACTCTTTAAGCATAAAGATCACTATGTTAAGGCAGGTTATTGTTAACAAAGTACACAAACTAAACACAAATTATTACCAACTCATTTTCTACAGGCATGCAAAAAATATTGTAACAGCTTTAATATTGCTTTTATTCTCAGAAATGTTATTGCTCATTACTTTCTTCAATCCGTGGCCTCTCCAGCAAACATATTGTGTCACTTTCCTACACACTTTAATCAGCATTCTCTATGAATTTAGCACCATTTTTTTTCTTTCCATGGGCTAGCATATCAAATCTCTGGAGAATAAGGGAAGAAATAATACAAAGGGTAAAGGAATTAAACATCCACTCTCTAAAAATGATTCTTCTATATCGTTGCTTCAAGTGAAAAGCCAACTATTAATAAGTTTTCATAGCATGGCAGAACAAACTGATTTGTAAAATATATTAAACATAAACATTAAAAATACAAAATAATAGAGATTCTCTTGATGTTACTGAAGAGATAACTAAGATGTACTCCTAGATTTCAAACAAAAAGTTTGTGTCCTAGTTGGTTTGGATCAGTGGATAGAGCGTCAACCTGCAGACTGAAGGGTCCCAAGTTCCATTCTGGTAAAGGGCACATGCCTGGGTTGTGAGCTCAATCCCCAGTAGGGGGCATGCAAGAGGAAGCTGTTCAATGGTTCTCTCTCATCTTTGATATTTCTATCTCTCTCTCCCTCTCCGTTCCTTTCTGAAATATATATATATATATATATATATATATATATATATATATATATTCCTATCTAATAAAGAGGGAATATGCTAATTGACCCTCACACCATCGCAAAGATGGCAGCACCCACAGCCAATAAGGAGGGATATGCTAATTGACTGCCCTGCCCTCAAAGATGGTGGCTCCTACAGCCACAAGATGGCGGTGTCCAATCCCCTCAGTCCCACCAGGGCTCTGTGTACCTTCCTCCAGAGTCCCCCAGTCCCCTCAGCCCCCCCAGCCACCCAGGGCTGGCCCGAGGCACAGGCAAGCCTCGAATGGTGACTGCCCAGCTGCCCAGGGCCGCCCGAGGCTCAGTTAACCAGGGCCGGCTGAGGCACAGGCAAGCCTCTGATGATGGCTGCCCAGCTGCCCAGGGCTGGCCTGAGATGCAGGCAAGCCTCGGATGGAGGCTGCCCAGCCACACAGGGCTACCCAAGACTCAGGTAACCAGGGCCAACTGAGGCTTGTGCTGCCAGCAGTGGCAGCAGCAGAGGTGTGATGGGGCATCGCCTTCCCCTGATCGCCAGTTACCTCCCACCCCTGAGGGCTCCTGGACTGTGAGAGGGTGCAGGCCGGGCTGAGGGACCCCCCTTTCAGTGCATGAATTTTCATGCATCGGGCCTCTAGTATATATATATGTGCTTTTTTCCTCTTTCATCTCCAAGGAAAATAACAAATGTATTCTCAGTAAGTACTTACTGAGTCCTCTTTTGTGTGCTATTCTGGAAGTGTTGGGAGAGGGGCAAAGACATAAGATTAAATCTGGAACCTTAATAGGTTTCTAATCTAGTTATAAATAATCCACAAACTGAGAATAAATAGTGTCAGATGAAATTAATGCTTATGAGGATGACTGAATAGTTCATTGTGTACAAGAGTATGCTTAGCAGGTCCCAGGGGAGAAATAATACTTGAGAGAGAAAAAATAAAATTGCCCAGAAATTAAGGGCATCTCAAATGGAACTCTTGAAAGTTCTGGGACTTGATAGATGTTAAAATGGTTGAGGGAAATGTTTCATCTGTAAACAATATGATTAGTGTTCCCTAAGTCCTCACCTGTTTAGAGTTTTAATCTACCTCAAACGTAAACCCTGTCATCTTTCTGGCTTTTTCTGGATAGGACAGAGATGGACATTATAAGCAGTATCAATAGTCATTGAAGAGCATGGAGGGAGAAAGGGAGGATGGAAGGGAGGGAGAGAGGGATGGTGGGAAGGAAGAATGACTAGTCAGCAGATGTTGAGATGCACATTGGCATCTAAGCAAGCCAATTCAGGAGAGGCTTTAAAATATACTGTAGGAAATATTCATACTACTCAGGGAATCTCCTGCCTTCTAGCCAACCAGCAACAGATAGCATCCTTCCGGGAAGGCAGTTTGAGAGGCAGCATGCTGTCGTGGAAAGGGCAAGGGCTTTGGAATCTCGCAGACCTATACTCAAGTCCTAAACCTACCCCTTAAATGTATACACTTGAGTAAGACACACACACACACTCACACACACACAGAGCACACAACCCGTCCCCCCCCCCCCTCCACTCCCACACTGAGGCCTGGTTTCTTGTAATCTCTAAAATCAGTTTTAATGAAAACCAGCTAAACTCATAATGTTAGAGTAAGATTAAATGTCACAAGGAATGTGAGACACTTAGCACAATGCTTGGGTGTTTATGGAGACTTCCAAAGTGCCAAGGGCTTCCCTGAAAACTTGTTCCTCCTAAGGACCCTTGATCCAGGATCCCAAAACACATTCCAACAGATCAGAAGCTCAAGGGTACTTCAGACAAAACCTATCCACAAGGCCTCTAAGAGTTCTGGATAAGACTAGTAACTACAGTGCTATCTGCACCCAGTAGATCTACTCATGTTCTAATCTGCAGGAGCCTGGGATCTGCACAAACTATCCCTTTTCCTTAGGCACTTCATAAATTGATGAGTTTCTGCTTAGTATAAACCTTTGTGCGTTAAGTCCATGATACAGCCTTGTGGGTAAATTTGTAACTGCCCTATTTTAAAGAATGATTTTAGTGCCTTCTATTGTGGTCTCTCTTCAGAGTTTCAGGTTCCAAAAAGTTTTAAACTTTAGTTTATTTCCAGTTTTCTATCTTTAGTTTCTATTTTCTGGATGTATTGTTAAAGACTCACTCAATTTCATTTTAAATTAAGACTGAAAGATACTGGTTATAGTCAAAAGCTACATTTTTCTATCAAACAATATAGCCTTTTACTTTAATAGTATTTCACAGAACTATTCCTCTATAGATAAGCTTATCACAGCTTTAAAGGTGCTAACAATTGTACAATCATAGCTTAGTCGTCACAGATTTATAGTGACAACAAAAAGTATAATTTAGGTTCTGGAGAACACACTGGTTAAAATCAGAATGGAAGATTATTCAGGGAGAAAATATATGTTACTTAATGTCATCTTTAAAATATCTTATGGTATCACTACAGAGAAGAAAATAAATTGCCAATATAATTTCAGCCAGGGAAAACAACATTTTCTATTGGTCATGCTGCCTTCTTTAGTATGAATCACAATGAATCACCTCAGCTGGTTATTTTTTAAAAAATTAAATCAGCAAAGACCCACATAGAGAAAGAAATGTAGAAACTAGTGCTCTATTGATAATCAAATAATGCAACATTGATTGTACAATGCACAATAAAAGGATATTATTTAAAGATAAAATATGATAGAAGACAGTGGATAATTATGTCTAAATTGAATACAACAGGGAAATATTTTTGCAAGGATGTCAAAGTGGCATATTTAGAAGAATTAGGTTTGCCACTTTTTAAAAATATTAGGCAACATATTCTAAAGATTATTCTGCATTTTAAAGGTTATCCAATGAACCAGGTAGCCAAGTCAGATGAAAATCTAGCAAGACTTTTAACATATTGTGTGGAATGGTTTCACCTGAGTGTGGCGGAAATTAAACTAGGAGCTCTTTTTTATGGCCCACAGATGCTCCCACTGAGTTATATTTGCAACTACATGATCTGGTTATTGGCTGCTTTGGAAAAGTGAGCAAAAGTTTTCTTGAATACATTAAATTCATGCATGGTTCATTTTTTATTACCCCCCTGGTGAGGCAGAATGTTGGAGTTGTATTTTTAATAACACATGTGAGTTTAATTATGCTTTGGCTAAATCAAAACATGAAAAAATAAAATAAAAATGTTTAGATAAAAATGAATTAACACGAGGACGAGGAAACTCTATGTCTATTACAAGCAAATATTAGATGTATCTTAAAAAACATGCAAAAACTTTAAAAAGTCTTGCCAGTGAGGCAACACTCAGAATAATGAACTGTAGTACTATACTGTCATGGACACAGAGTTTTATCCTAAAAATAACATGTAGGGGGGAGAAATCACAATAAAATAGACCATCCCTATTATGTGAAAGTAGGACAAATGTTGCATTTAAATTAATGTAGTGACACATATGACATGTAAGTACTGAAAAGAAAACTTTAAAAGAATGTGAGTAATGTACTCAGAATAAGGAAGGAAATAAAGGGAATCTGTATAAATAGCAACAAAGTGTGAAGAGAGAGAATAAATGAAACTAAAGAAAGAATAATTCTGAGGAATACAAAGGGACAATGTGCTCAAGATAATAATTAAGGGACATTATGTGATACACATATGAGTTAAAAAAGAAATGGGGGGAAAGCAAAATTAGTTTGGGGAGACAAGCACTGAGGATATGGGACAATTAGATTTTGTTACAGACCCAGTTGTCTCAAACCTTTCTTGAAACCAGGTATGGAATATCAATAAATAACATACAATCTCATTTTTATCCTCATCCAAGGACATGTTTATTGATTTTAGAGAGAGGGGAACAGAGAGAGAAACATTGAGAACCCACAACTTAGGTATGTGCCTTAACTTGGAATTGAACCTGAAAACTTTGGTGTATGGGATGATCCTGCAACCAAAAGAGCCACATTGGCCAGTTCAAAACACAGTCTTTAATATGGTTACATATAATAAGGATCCTTACAAAAATATACTGAGGATTGGTACTAAACATATTTTTAGGAAACTGTGTCCAATGGGGGCCAATCTCATCAATGTTCTCTAAGCAATCATAGTAAGATACTTCTCAGAGAATGCTTTTGCGTTGAAGTCCTGGTCACACGAAAAGGTCAGTTCATGTCAAACCATTAGAAATCTAGCAAGTTCAGAACTGTTTGGATTTTGGGTGGATTGCATTGGATTTCTCATGTTGGATGTAGGGCCAGGTACCTAGTATGCCCATCCTTAACTATCTATAGGCCAGTTCAGAGTTGGCCTTGGAGGTAAGTAACACCAAGACTAGAAACAGATGGGTTAAGGTCTAGAATCATGCAATGTATACAGCACATATTTAATTTTACCAATCAGTAAATTCATTTTACATTTATCAGAAAGAAATAAAAAGGATGTTAGGTGAGTCTGAATCACTTGTGATTATAGGAAAAACACAAAGTGACACTTGAAAATATGAAGCTACATCTCTAACAACACATAGTGCCTGCCTCCTTGGCATCATCACCTTGAAATACTATCCCCCCCCCTTCTAAAATGAAGTGCTTGACACTAACGAATTATCAGAGCTAATAAAAAAATGCCATATCAAATAAGTATTGTTAGTTTTTCAAAGAACAGGAGGAAATGCTGCCAATAACCATTTCACATTTAGTGAGATAATTGGGAGGTGGCAACAAGCCACGGTGTTTGAAATAATTTCCTCCTGAATCTGGCTTGCACTAAATAAATGTATACATTGGCAGACCAAATGAAAGTGACTTTTTTTGTGGGTTTCTTTTGGTTAATCCTCACCCAAGAATATTTTCCCATTGATTTTTAGAGAGAGTGGAGGGGAGGGGGAGAGACAGAAAGAGAAACATCAATGTGAAAGAGACACATCCATTGGTTGCCTTCCACTTGTGCTCCAATTGGGGCTAGGAACAAGCCTGCAACTGAGGTATGTGCCTTTGACCAGAATTGAACCCAGGACCCTTCAATCTATGGGTCGATATTATATCCACTGAGCCAAACAGGCTAGTGCAATGAAAGTGACTTTTACTTTATTTGGTCATTTGTAGTTTTTACAATAATCTCTCTCTATATAAAAGCCAAGCGACCAGAACGATGGAACAACCAGAACGACCAGAACATCTGGTCGCTATGACGCGTATTGTGGTGGCCAACTGGCCCAATTGGGGCCCCAATCAGCTCCCCCAACCTCCTGCGCCCCCTCCCCCCGCCAACTCTGCCCCCGATCATCCCCCACACCCCAATCGGGGGAAGGGTCTACTGGCCAACTGCCTACAGCCCCTACCCCCAGCCGGCCCAGCCCCCAGCCAATCCCCATTGGGGTGGGCCGGCCAGACCCCTCCCATGTACAAATTTGTGCACTCAGCATCTAGTGCTAAATAATGAACAACCAGAAGCCTGACAAAAATAAAAAGGTGGCAAAATTATATAGTCATTAATGATTTTGAAGTTCTTTTACATTAAAAAAAATGGTTAAAGTGAGAAACAATAAATTTAATAAGGTTATTAACTGCTCATTCCTTAGTCTCATTCCAGGGTCAGTGGTGGTACTTTATTCTTCACACTTTCTCCTGCCCATGCAAACTAGTACCAATGCCTTATATGTAAATTTTTTGGATATAACTTTTTTCACAAATACATCTGAAGCTCCTATCTTATCAGTCACCATTTATACTACATCTGCATGCACTACATATACATATTCATTCTCTAACTATTATGCATTTAGCATTAACTACATATTAAGAGCCAAGGTCACTCAGTCAAAAGAAGCTTCAAAGTACCATCCAATAAATCAACTCAAACAATTATTCACTGGAAAATTACCCTTCTTTCCAGTGGTTGTGAGAACGAAAGAGAATGGTCTGCTGCTACCATAAACCAGTATAATAAATAAACAAGATGGCTGGTTGTCAAGGGGTAAAAATTACACTGTTGAAAATGCAATTGGGTTTCAGAGACCTTCATATTTAAACTCTTTGTGGAAAGGAGTCATAGCCTTTTATAGCTCAGACCTAAAGGTCACTTTTCAAAAAAACACTATAATTGAGAACTGAAGACTAATCACTGTTAACTGTCATAACAAAATAAAAAACATATCAACAATTTAAGCTTGTATTAGCAGTAAAATTATATGTTTCATTTGGCTACAGGAATTCTGTTTAGCTAATGAAATCATCTAGCATTACAGCCAAAATTAAAACGGAAAGATTAATTTAGTTGTTGTTAAGTGATGTCCATTATTCACCAATTATTATATTCAATTATTATCTTTTAGAAATAAGGTTATAACCAAAGTTGTCAAAATAAACCAGGTACATCAAGTTGCGTACAATTTAGCAAACATATGAATAACATTTTGACTATATCACAGAGCAAATAAGTTTGAATCATGATTACTAAAATACAAAAATGCATGGATTAAATGTGACCTGTCATTTCCCTGTGATCAAATATTTATACCCAGGTCATGTTAAAAAAATGTTTTTCCTATTTTTTTTTTTTTACATTTTGTTTTGCTTTGCCTTGTTTTTATTTCTAATATCAGGTACATTTCAAGTCTGGCTGCATGTTTCTGAGTGAAAGTGACAGTGAGACCCAAGGATTTTCACATAAAAAGAAAACAAAACTCAAAAATAACCAACAATCAAGAAAAAATTCTCCACCAAAGCTGAAGCAGTCCACTATAACAGCAAGGAGACAAAATGCTCCTGGCTCATACACTGACAACCCTGGGTTTGAGGGAGAGGTTCACATAGACTTAGTGGTATCTGGCCTGCAGTGAAATCTTTGTAGCAGACTTTTTGTATATGTGAAATTTTGGGGGTAGAGAAAACATATTTTTTTTTTAGATTTTGAAAGGGATCGTTAACTACTTTAAAAAACAAAAGTAATAATATAATTCTAACAATGAGTCATTAGGATATTATTTGACTTTCAGAAGTAACCTATGTTATTTGAAATGCTCATATATTAATTATAATGCTAATATATTAAAATATTGTGTTTCCTTATGGATTTTTAAAAATAAACTCAATTGTTCAAAATATAATAGAGCTTAAAATTTAAAATTACAATAATGATAATACTTTTAGGATTTTACTGATTTTATTTATTTGAATTAAAATAAAACTCTTTGTGTCTTTATTACAAATGCAATATACGTTTATCATCAAATATTTTTCTTAGAAAATCAATTTGTAAATCATTTATAACTCTATCATGTGATACCAGTATTGCACAGAATATTTTTAAAAATTTTTAAAAATGTATCTTTATCGTTAAAGTATTATAGATGTAGCCCTTTTTTTCTCATTTACCCCCTCTCCAACCTGCTCCTATCCCCCCCCCAGACCTTCACCATAGTATTGTCCATGTCCATGAGTTATGAATATCTATATATAAAAAGCTAATATGCTAAGTGTCCATCCAAACGTCTGATCGGATGCTATGATACACACTGACCACCAGGGGACAGACACTCAACACAGGAGCTGCCATGACATGCACTGGCCATTTAAAAAGTAATAGCACCATGGACCTGGCGCCAACAAAGCAACACTTGGCTTCCCCCAAGGGGGACACAGGCACCATCACCACCCCAGAGCAACACTCCACCAAATTGCAGCCAATGCTGCTGAGATCCCCTGGTGCAAAATGCGGCCCACAGCCCAGCCCAGCCCAGAAACGGTCACTGTGGGCACCAGGTAATGACATCATGTAGCAATGCCTGATTTCCTATCCCTAGCAACTAGCCTCCTTGCAGTTTCTTTAGCCCAGGAACACACTTGCTTTATAGCCAGGTGGAAACATTTTACACTTTGTAAATGTCTGTGAAGCTTTTTCGGGTGCCTCATCTCATTTGATCCTCACAGAAGTCCTGGAGTAGTTAGATAGGAGACTCGGTAGAATCCTATTTTTTTTTTTTTCATTAGGTGGAAAATGGAGATTTAGAATGTATAGAAACTTGTTTCAACTGAAAAGAAGAAATGGTGAACCTTGAAAATGACTTCAGGCTTTCTCACTGCACAGAATATGGTCAAACACTGCTGCAGTTAAATATTTTACCCTGTTTTCTCCCTGCATGATCTACAATAATAATCTGTTTCATGTTGATATTTACTGCTGTGTTGCTGACAATTACCTGAAAGAGAAGTTGAGGTGCTTCACTGGGCTGGAAAAAGTTTAGCTACATCAGAAAGCAGGTCTAATTAAGCAAGTTTATTCTATATATATAAAAGGCTAAGTTGACTTGCACGTGCATGATACATATAAAGCTCTTGCTGGCACCAATTGCACGCATGTGTTTCAATCCATCATTGTTGATCATGAATTTGGTTGACACTTCTTATTGTAGAGAAAGGGCAAATAACAATTTTAAAATATTTCTTCTAATTAATTTTCTTTCAATGTGCACAAATCTGTACACTGGGCCACTATTATGCATATAATTTCTTTGGGTCACAGTATACCTTTTGCAGTTCCTTCTATGAATGACAGTTGTTCCTTTACAGATGAAAATCTTTATGTTACACAAATAATCTTTTGTTCTCTAAAATTTTTAATTATTATACATAGTATCAACTATATTTTCTTAAGTCTAAAAATTAGTAGAGTCTACAGTACAAGTTAAATATATGCTTAAAATACATTGTTGCAGAAATGGTACTACTAATATTCATAGAACATTTTGTCCTTTATTTATACAAGTTTTGTTATTAATTTGCAAAATGCCATATACTTGGTAAGTCAGTGTATAAGCCAAAATATTCTTAAAATAGTGAATTAGAAATTGAGGGCAGGCTGACTGTTACAGGAGTCACACTAACAGCAAAAAGACAACTATATAGAGACTGAGAAATAGTCCAAAGCAGAGCAATGAGGCCATTTAGTATGGAAGCAAACCACTGTACACAACTGCTCAGTTGTTCCTCAGGTCATAGTTTTACAGCCACTGTAATAAAAGTCATAAGAATAATGGGGGAGTGGGTAGGATTGTAGTATTTTCTCAGTTATGAAACAAGCCAGGTTATCAAAAAAAAGGTATTACATTTTGAGATACTGAAAATATTTGGCTCTTTAGAATGATCTACTTTCAAGGTTTCCTAGAGTTAGAATATCAGTTTGGGTATTGAGAAGCACATGTCTACAAATGACTCATTAAAGATCAGATAATAAAATGTATGACTCAAAGAGAAAGAGGGTTCCTTCTTTAATGACAATACTAACCTCAGTATTTGGTTAATAAAGATAATATTAACCCTGATTTAAAGGTTTATCTATATATATAAAAAGTCAACGACCAGAACTCTGTAATGACCAGAATGACTGGTTGCATGCCCACTGTGGCCAAGAAACCAGCATGATTGGCGGGGGGGGGGGGGGGGGGGGGGGGCGGCACTGGCCAACCACCTGCAGCACCTCCTCAGGCCAGCCCTACTCCCAATGGGCCCCCACCACCCGGATCCGCCTGCAGACACTCCTCCTGGCCAGCCCCGCCCCTGATTTACCCCACCCCTATACCCCTCCCTACAGCTGGCCCCACCCCCAGTGAGCCCACACCACCCCAATAAGCCTGCAGCCCCTTTCCCCATCCAGCCCTGCCCCTGATTATTCCTCCTTACACCAATAGGGAGCAGGGCCAGCCAGCTAACATCCTGCAGCCCCTCCTCCCACCCGACCCCACCCAAGATCGGCCCCCACCACCCCATTTGGCCCATGGCCCCTCCCCTCAGCCAGCTTCACCACCAATCAGCCCCAGCCACACCAATCGTGGGTGGGGCTGGCCGGCTAACCTTCCACGACCACTCTCCTGGCCACTGACCCACAATTGGCCCCCTCCACCCCATTTGGGGGCAGGGCCGACCAGCCAACTGCCCACAGCCCCTCCCCACGACCACCCCATCCCCAAAGGGCTCCCCACCTCAATCAGGGGTGGGGCCTGCCCACCAATCGCTGTAGGCCCCTCCCCCCAGCTGGCCCAGACCCAATCAGCCTCAATCAGAATGGGCCAGCAGGCCAACCTCCCACCATCTCCTCCTCCTGATAGGCCTGCCCTGATCCACCCTGATTGGGGCCGGGCCAACCGGACCCCACCTGTGCACAAATTCATGCACAGGGCCTCTAGTATGTAGATAAAGTAAAATGAAGGTAATTATTAGGGTAGTGTCAGATTCTGTAGAAAGAGCTATATTTGAATGTGAAAGAATTGCAGTGGAGACTATGGAAATTATCTTCTTCTTATCCTTAATCTAGGATGAGCCAAATGGGATGGAGCCCATATCTTATAGAAACCAATTCCCAAGGAGAAACTTCTGGGCCAGTCGTACTAGAACTGACTAAATGTTAGGTACAATGTTTTAAAAAAAAATCCCTAAACTATACTTTTCCATATGGAAGCTATAAATAATAACTAGGGCTTGAAACTATAAGTCATTTGGATAAAAGATGGTAATAGAACATGGTAAAATTTACATGTTGCCTTACACTTATTCATAAATATACCTCATTCCTGTTGACATGGCAGCCAAAATTCTTCATCCTTTCCCATGATAATCCTCTATAGGAAGGGAGGCTCTGCATGACCATAGTTAGTATACTACATAATTTTATCCATTTCTAGTTGAAAATTAGTTGAACAGTTTTTCATTTTCTAAAATTACTATAATTTAAAGAAAAATTACCTTTAAGGCTATTTTGAACTTCCAAAGCTATGTCAAGAGCATTAAAGGGCAGAACTGGTTCGTTGGCAATCTGTAAAATCACTTCTCCTGAGAGCTGAAAGAGAAAAAAAAATGCTAGTATTCATATTAAGGGTTTTTGTTTGTTTGTTTTTAATTATTCTATACACTCTTATACATTTATAGTAGCACAAACACAGGAGATAAAATATACTTTTACACAATCTTTTTTTTCCCCTTTTACACCTCTTTTTATTTTATTTTTCTATAAAGAAAAAAGAAATCCCAGTATCTATTTCATGTCTTGGGCTAGTATAAGGAAATATAAATTTGTTTCTCTTTTTTTGGAGCTAAATATTAAAAGGTGTTTTCGTACTTTGGGTTGTAATATTTAAACTTTTAAACAATCCCTTATAAGACAGTTCAGAATGTCACATAATAAACTAGAGAGGGACTGGAAATCAATATCTGGTCATTGAACTAAGTAATACTTCAGATAAAATTAATGATGAATTGATTTCATTTAAAATATAATTCAATCAAAAAATGCCTTTAAAATCTTAGGTATTCTTTTCTTTTATGCTTTACTATGTCCCTAATTAGTTTTCTAAAATTTATCAAAACTAATAATGTTTATACCACTTCAAGATCAATGTTTAAATTAAATTTTAAAATATAAAATTCTAAATGGCATCCCCAAAACTCATACTTGGAGTTTTTATACATGTGTATTCCCCATCACAAGACTCCAAAACTGTTTTTGAAAGCCAATATATTCACTATAGCTGAACTAGCATCTCTTAATAGACTGAAGAAGTCATATGCATTCACATACATCTCAAAGAAACTTCAGATGGGTGGCAAATGCTATTGTTACTCTCCCTCTTTCTCTCAACTGATATTGAGTATTTACTGGGTCTATATAAATGTCCCACATTGTTTTATAGACCTAAAGCTGGCATACAGTAAAATGTGGCTGAGTTAATGTTATTAATAAACTATGAAATGTTGTTAGTCAGTGAAAATACTGTTTTGTAAAACCACAGAAGGGAAATTGGTACACTAAATTGAAACAGTACAAAACACATAAGAGATATAACATATAAGAAAAATATGATGTTAAATATTAAAATCCACATATTCAACAATGGTCAGATTCCATTTGACATTTCGAAGTTATATTTCTCAATTGTTTACACAATTTATATCATGATAAAAATACAATTCAATTTGATATTCTATATGCTTGGAGAAACATATTTCTTAGAAGTAAAGAAGGAAAAAGAAACTTTAACATCCCTTTATTTCTTTGAGATATGTTTCTCCCAAATGTAGCAAGCACTTCTTCCCCAATGCCTAAGGTATCTTTTCAGAGTTTTATCACCAGCTTAGTGATCACAAAAATCCTGGGAAAGTGCCTATTCTGATTAGGCTGTCTGCAATAGATTGATATGAATCCTGCTTCTGTTCCATCACACCCCATCCAACTCATGCAAGGACACTGATATTTGGAAATAAATTATTTGCAAAAAGAAAATTTTAAAGAAGATTAAGAAGCACTATCATTTCTTTTTCCAATTTGCACTGGATAATTGAAACTACAGAACATACATATTTTATTTACACTTTTGGAATCTGGAAACCACACAAAAGATTAAAATGAAAGAATGGGGAGGGAGGAGAAAGGCAACTTCTCTGTGTGCTGCTGGAGTTGTTTTGTTTTGGTTTCGTAAGAGTCATTTGGCAGCTCAAACAACTGGAATATAAGCCAGTCACCTTGTTTTTTTTTTCCTTTCAGAAAGAACCTGGCAACAAATTTTGGGATTTCTAAGTCACCTGGCCCATGGTAGACTGCTTAGACTAAATCGGCTTTATTTGCAGCTGCGTAAACAAGAGGGATATATCTATGTGTGCCTTGCCATGAAGTGAGAGGAGATGAGACATATGCATACACGTCTCACCCGCTTCGGAATTTAACCTTTTTCAGTCATGCCAGACAACCTTCTTCTATATTTATGCAAGGCCCCACCATTTTTTAAGTGCTTTATACCCAAATATCTCATTTCATTATCTTGACAAGGCTAGAGTCAGGTAGTGGGGTCATTAAACCTGTGCTAAAAACATTGAGTACAAGCCTTACTGGGTTCCAGTCTAAGATGATGACATAGGAGACTCGTAATTTAGCTCCTCCCATGAACATTCCAAGTCTACAGCTACACATAAAATAATTCCTCTGAAAAACTCCAGAAACTAGCTGAGTGATTCCTAGGCTAAAGGAAAAACAAAACAAAAACAAAAACACCACCCCCCCCCCCGACACACACACACATAAAAATGATAAGAAAGTCTGAGACATACTCTGGCCCTAAAACCCACTGCATCCCAGGGACCTACAATGAGGTAGGAGCTCATAACTCTTAGCTTTTCTCTGAGGAGAGAAGTGTTTGGATACACCATCTAGTGTCCTAACTTTTAAGATTTATGTTTGAGGAATAAAAGCCCAAAATACCTAGCACTGAAAGCCATTGGGGCTTGTGTCCACAAGACCCAAAACGCTATAGCAAACAAACAAACAAACAAACAAACAAAAAACAGTTCTTAAACATCTTGGGAGGACTCGCTGTGGCTAAGGTTCAGTGCAGAGGTTGCAGGCAAAAAAAAACCCAAAAAAACAAAACAACCAAACAAACAAACAAACAAAAAAAAACCAAGACCATGTCCTAGTCTTTCCTTGAAAAAAGTGCTAGCTGCATATATAAAAATCTATAGCCTGAGTGTCAGGTTTCTAATTTAACACACATCTATGGGCCAAATGAAATCCCCTTTGGAGACTGGAGAGAATGACAAGCGTCATCTTTGTGTACTCCCTCTGCTCTGTTGCAAGTCACTGGAAAGGATCTTGAAGAAAGCCTCCAAAACCCACAAGCAGAGTGGAGGACTTCAACAGACACTTGGATATCCTCGCTGAGCACTGTGGCATTCCCAAAGTCAGCTGGGCGAAGTAGCCTTCCCACCCAGAGTATGAGTTGGCACCGAGGGGAACTAGAAGGCCAGCTTGGGGTTATGTTTGGTGCCTGTGGTATTTTCTAGAAACATTCTTTACACACACCCTTGTGTCTTCTTCTGAGACAGTGCTTTTCAAAGCAGCGTGCCCTCATTCTGGAACTTGATTAAAGACTATCCTTTTACTCTATTTTAGTTTCTCAGTAGCACATTGAAGATGAAGCTTTTTAGTTTGGACTGGAAACTATTGAGAGTTTAACCATAGATTAAGGTGATTTCTGTGTAAGTTCCATGAAAATAATTTTACACCCATGTTGCCTCTAAATCATGCTGACAGCCAGCCAGCTGTCTCTGCCTGAATAAACTGCTTCCAGAGGGGGAGCTGCTACATGCAGACCCTCTGGGGTCCTCTATGTGCTGTCCTTTCCAGCCCCTCAAGCTTGGGGCTTATGCTGTTGCACCCAGGGCCTGGGGAAGCCACTTGCAGCTTTGTGGCTTTGAGACTGCCTCCTCAGCCCGCCTGGCCAGGGAGAATAGCCACCTAAGACAAGGATGGAATGAATGCCTTGCCCCTTTCTGAGTTGAGCTGGTGGCAGCCTGTTTCCCCAACGTCCCCATTTCATTCATGTCAAGTGGGTATTGCCATGGCAGATATTATTTTGAACTCTTTATTAAGTAAATCACTTATCTTCATGTTATTGAACTCTTGTTTCTGGAATTTTATTTTGTTCTTTGAAGCATATTTCTTTGTTTCTTCTTTTTCCTTGACTCTGTGTTTGTTTCTGTTCATTTGATAAACTAGTTACCTCTCCTATTCTTGATGAAATGGTCTCCTGTAGGAGATGAACCTTATCATTCAACCTGGCTCTAGCTCTTGCTTGTCTCTCAAATCTTTGTGCTTGACCAAGCTGAATTCTTTGTTTTTAGTGGCTCCCAGTAGTTGAGGATGTGCCAAGATCTGTCAGTGTCCCAAAGGGAGGATCTCAGCACCTAGATGCAGGCTGACTGAAAGCCAAGTGCTCAGGCACCAATTTTTTTGACACATGTAATAAAGTTCTTTCAGGGAAAAGTTGGGAGATGCATATTTCACTCTGCTACCTCACCTTTATACTGAGCCCTGGAGCATTAGCCAGTTAAGTGTTTGGGTTTTTTTTTTTTTGTTTGTTTGTTTTTTGGCTGGCATGGCTCAGTAATTGAGCATTGACCTATGAACCAGGAAGTCATGGTTCAATTCCCGCTCAAGGCAGATGCCAGGGTTGCAGTGGGGGATGTGCCAGAGGCAAATGATCAATGATTCTCTCTCATCGTTGATGTCTCTATCTCTTTCTCTCCCTCTCCCTTCCTCTCCAAAATCAATTAAAAATACATTAAAAAAAAGAGAAGTGTTTTTTGTTTGCTTTTTGCTCCATTCTGCGGGACCATGAATGCAAGCCCCAAGTGACTATCATAGTCAGGAGATCAAGGGATGCATTTCCTGAGTGGTAGCTGCACATCTAGGTACCAAGCAAGCACACAACCTCCTTTCAGGCTGCCGCCGCTTTCCTGAATCTTTTTGAAGGTTGCCTAGGCTGGGGTCTGCTTGTCCTGGCCTTGCCACTTCTTCTCCTTGTTCTTTTTGCTCGTTCTCATGGCTCCCATGAGTTTCACCCATCCCTCTTTATCTTCTTCCTCTTGGTCATACCAAGTTCTGTAAGCCTCTCAGCTTCATAGGCCCCTTTTGGACCTGCTTGTAGGCTTCCATGCAGCTCACCCACAGGTCAGTAGTAAACTCCAGAATATCCTAATCTTTGTTGGTGATAAATTTCTTATAAATATAGTATAAAGGTTATATAACAAAAGTATTAAAATAACTATAACCACAATAATATTTTACTGACTATTCAAGATTAAAGAGGCACATTGGGACATCAAAACATAAAGTATAGAAGATGTAGGAGAGTTAAAATGGAGAGAGCTTTAGTATGCATTGGAACTCAAGTTGACTTCAGCTTAAAATGGACAATTATAAATATAAGATATTTTATAAAACCCTCATGGTAATCACAAAATTACAAACCTATAAAAGATATATAAAAATAAACAAAAAGAATTCGAAATATACCACTACAGAAAATTATTAAAATCACAAAGGAAGAGAGCAAGAGAAGTATAAAGACACAGAGGAATTACAACAGCCATAAAACAATTAACCAAATGGCAATAGTAGGTCCATAACTATCAATAATTACCTTAAATGTAAATGGACTAAATTCCCCATTAAAAAAGATATAGAGTTGCTGAATGAATAAAAATACAGGACCCAACTATATCCCGCATACCAGATACTTCATCTTTAAGGACAAATCCAGACTGAATATAAAGGGATGAAAAAAGATTTCATACAAATGAAGACACAAAGATAGGAGAGGCTGCTATATTTATATAAGATGACAATTGTACTAATAGACAAAGAAGAGCACAATATAATGATAAAGGGGTCAATCCAACAAGAGGATATAGCATTTATAAATGTTTATGAGCAAACATAGGAGCATCTATACAGCAAGTATTAATAGCCCTGAAGGGAGAAAATAGACAGCAAAACAATAATATCCCTCTTTCAAAAATCAACAGATCATCCAGACTGTAAATCCATAGGGAAACATTGCACTTAAATAAGATATTAGACCAGATGGACTTAGACATGTACAAAACATTCCATCCAACAGAGAAGAATAAATATTTTTTTTTCTCAAATGCACATGGAACATTCTCCAGGATAGATCATACTTAGGTCACATGATCTATCCTATGCTAGGCCACACAATAAAAGTGTTAAATTAAGAAGGTCCCAATCACATCCAGCATCTTTTCTGACCACAAGGGTATAAATCTAGAAACTGATAACAAGAATTGGAAAATTCACAAATATTTTGAGATTTGGAGTGATGCAGGTCTCATTGGCTCAGGCAGCTCAACTGTATATCATTGACAATTGTGTTATCCTTGATAACAAGAGCTGTGTGAGGTTCTGAGTGGCTTTAAGAGCTATTGTGGTCCTCAGAGGCAAGTGACCAGGGTGGTGGTGGTGGTGGTGCCAGAGCTGACGGTATGCTCATGGCTATGCAGCTGGCTGCAGGTGCCTGCATGATGGCAGGGTTTTGGCTGAAGATACACACACACATTGGCAAGGGCCTCAGCCAGTGGCAAGGGTTAGGGCCAACTGTGGATGTATGAGCAGCTATGGAATCTAGACTGTCAGTGTGCACTTGTCCATTCGTAAGGACTAGTTGCACAACCACGCATTTCACTAAGGTCCAATGAGAGGAGTCAGTGCCAGCAGCATGCAGGTTTGCACTACAGGGCCAATCTGCAGGTGCACGCAGCAGCACAGGCCTGTGACAGCAGTCAGGACTGGATCCAAGTACACAAACAGCTGTGGGTGCCTTGGCTGTCAGCTCGTACTCATGTGGTTACAGGGGCTAGCCATGGGCACACACACAATAGTAGAGGCTGGAGACAGAAGTCAGGGCCAGCAGTGTGATAGGCACCTGTCCCCAGCCTCTACTGTTATGTGTTGTATTTAAATGTTTAAAGAGTGTTTTTAGGAATGTGATAAAGGAAAATATATACACAAATACATTTTTCTTAAACCTTATGCATCATATTCCGTTGCCTTGTTGCTTTACATGGAGGTATTTTTATACTTTCTGACTTTGTCACAATCTTTCCCTTACTAGTCCAGAGAGAAAAGTATGTATATTTATTTATTAAACTGTGAGTATCTAGAGCAGGGGTGGGCAAACTTTTTGACTTAAGGGCCACAGTGGGTTCTTAAACTGAACCGGAGGGCCGGAACAAAAGCATGGATGGAGTGTTTGTGTGAACTAATATAAATTCAAAGTAAACATCATTACATAAAAGGGTACAGTCTTTTTTTTTTTTTTAGTTTTATTCATTTCAAACGGGCCGGATCTGGCCCGCGGGCCGTAGTTTGCCCACAGCTGATCTAGCGGATAGTTATTGTCCCCCTTCAATTACTCTATTTCATTGACCAGTACGGTGACATTATCTGCCATAAGGCTTTGAATGAATTGACTATTTAATGCATGAACAATGTGGTTAGACATAAATAGGTTCACTAAAGCAATAGCACTGCCATGGTTCTACAATGTAATTTCTTTTTTAGTTACAGTCAGAAACACTCAGTAAACTTGTGATTTCTTCCATTTTATAATTCAAAATTAAAGTAACCATAGTGTATACCTCAAACCTAAGCTGTAAGTTAAATTATCACAGTGAGATTGTTTTCATGTCATCAGTCAGACTTAAAATGCAGTATGTCCTACTCTTGGAGGTAGTTCTGTGAGATAATCATGACACCTGTTTATGGGTTAGTGTGAGAAAGAAATTGAAAGAGACTGGGTTGCTATGGCTTGGTGTAACATAATCTGACAGGTAGTAGATGAATCGGGAACCATACCACCAGTGTCTATTGAGCCTTTATTATGTGATCATCACTGTGATATGAGGAGAAAAGAGAAATATAAAACAGTTTCTTTCCTTAGGACTTATTTTCCTGATAGAGACAAGTCCTACCACTTTTGCACAATTAAAGAAGGAAGTTAACAGTAGAAAATCAGTAAGCACCATTTTTTTTTAGTCCACATTAAACACATTATGCAACTATTTCACATGTATATATTTTGGGCTTAAGAATCTAGAATGTTAAAAGGGCGAAATATTCCAGATGAGAATAAACTGTGCTAAAATCTTGGGGCAGAAAGAAGTATAGACTTTCTAGAGAAACAAGAATAAACCAGTATAACTAAAGTGGAGTTCTTGACATGGGAAGTACGTTTGTATGTGGTCTGTGGGGTAGGGAGTCAGAAAACCCTCAAACACAACCAAGGCATATGGGCAAGATTCAGTGATCTGTAGGGAGTCCTTCTCACTTCCCTTAGCTTTCAGAACTGAGGCATCATTGACAAATTGTGGTCTGGTGAGAGCCTTCACAGCATGGTTTTATGGCGCCTGGTGCCCTTCAGGCTATTATGTTCATCCTGATGTGACCTGACTCTGATTTATGTCACTTTATAGTAGAAAACTCCCAATTTAGAAACAAATGCCCTGTGGATGACAAACCTCAGGGCAGCCAGCCATGGGCAAGGGGACTCAGGGATCTCAGAGATGAGCAGAGCAAGAGCGCCCTCCCAGACCTCAGGATTGCTTTCCAAAGCTGTGACATCAACAGAGGACAGGCAGCAAGGACATACTCCTGACATACCCAGCCCATTTTCCCAGCAAAAACAGAAATGAAATGTTGCAGAGCAAAATGGAATATACCCCTAAATACATAAAATGTATGTACCCCTAACATGGCTAAAATCCAGTATTAAGATTCTCATTATCTTTCATCTGGAATATTCCCCAAATTCCCCAATTGATCTAAATGTCTGCCTCTAACCCATTATCCACTTTATAGCCAAACTGTAACACATTTACTTATTTCAAGTAAATTTCTTGTGCACCCCCCAAAACAGACCTGTCCATACAAG
The DNA here is from genome assembly GCF_014108235.1 of Myotis myotis. NCBI lineage: Eukaryota > Metazoa > Chordata > Mammalia > Chiroptera > Vespertilionidae > Myotis > Myotis myotis. The sequence continues at coordinate 181,586,134 of NW_023416324.1, forward strand.
GCTTTTCTCAAGAGCAGAGCCAGGTATTGACTATAATTATTAAGTAGTTATATGCTAGAGGATGCTATCAGGAGGTGTACAGGTATCCTAATAAATCTGAGGGTTCGGAAAAGGCTTCTGGGAAAAATCTCCCTCTGTAAGGAAGGCACTGGGTAGGCTGTATATCATCCAGGAAAGAATCGGAAGCAGCAGCATATTTGGTGCCAAGCACATGCTCTTACATCCGTTGACACAAGGTTGCTTAGTTGGATTTTGCATACTTTTATACAACAATAAATTTAAAATATTGAAAATGCATTTTATTATCTTACATCTATTTCATTAAAGTCTCTTCCAAAAAACTTTGGTGTCTTTGGGTGGAAAGAGCTGGCTGTCCCCCTCCTCCCCCAACTACCACAACAGAAACTGAGATTTCTGTCATTGCAGATACCACTGTAGGTCTGGTGTGGCAAAGAGGGGAGGCGCGGTTTATTTTTATAAGGGTAATTGTACATTAAATCATGTACTTGGTAAATTATCCAAAGTGATTAATCATAGAAAGTTAGAGGATGGATTTAGCAAAGTATATAATAATGCTACAGACACATACATCGAATATGCAAAATGCGGGAAGACAGAAGAGTTCAATGATGTTATATGTGTAGCTTATTTTTAGATATTGTATTTTCAGAGCATAACACTGGATATTGGTACACACAAAATAATGTGGTTTTAGTTTGCTCTTCAGAAATTTGATAAGACAATGCTTTACGAAAGAATAAAGATTGCACCCGTTAAGCAAAGGGTATATTGGTAACAATGAATTCAATTGTGTAAGTCAATTATTTATTTAATAGATCAATATTATCATTTTGATGTTAATTGTCAATGTAATTATTTCTTCCTGTGTATACTAGTTGAAAAACCAACAAAAAATAAATGCAATCTCTACAGATTTGGCTATCTGGTAAAATGTTATGTACATATGGAATTGTACAAACAAAGCACAGCTGTCTAGCTCTGAATTTTCATGATTTCTCTTTTGTTCTTCACATGCTGCTTGGCAATAGACAACCTTCTTATAGCTCCTTGCTTCTCAAACATCGCAGCAAATCCCACAGAGCAGCACTGACCAATGAAATCAAAAGTTCTTAATATTATTATCAAACAACTGTTACTGAGTGTTACATGTAAATGTTTCTACCAGGCAGGCCTGTTTTGCACCAGCTATACTAATTATCAGCAATGTCCAAGTTACCAGTCAGTAACTTTCAGCAAATCACATTACCTCATCATTCCCACATTGTTAGTAATGACTAGACTATATGTATTTAAAAAACTTTAAATGAGACAATATACGCAAACTATTTAGTACCGGGTATGTTAATATTTTGGGGAAATGCAATATATGCTTTTACTAAAATAGTACAAAGTAGAAAAAATAGATATATCTGTTATTGTGCATCTATTATACATGCATATTAATATATCTTTTATCAATTTTTATACTATTTAAAAGCTATGGTAAGGAATGAACTTTTTTTCTTTCATACAGGCGACTAAAGTGTCAATATTGATTTGGAACTGTGTAGTAACTTTAACAAAGCAACATATATACATTGTCCCATATTTTATATAAACATTAAGTTGTTTCTATATTGTCTTCTCAGAAGTCAGCACATTTCTTAACATATGACTTTTCAGCTCATTTTTCTTGAACTTAAAGCTTTGTACCTTATGACAGATAAGTGTCAGTTATGCAAAGTAAGAATCGATGGCACTTATATACATATCTATAAAACTACAGTAGAAAAATAATAATTACATCTTTGGCCAGATTTTTTCCTACTGTGCCCAGAATCCAACTGTACTTTTTTTATTTATTAAAGCTACTAGACCAGCGGTTCTCAACCTGTGGGTCGAGACCCCTTTGGGGGTCGAACGACCCTTTCACAGGGGTGACCTAAGACCATCAGAAAACACATATATAATTACATATTGTTTTTGCGATTAATCACTATGCTTTAATTATGTTCAATTTGTAACAATGAAAATACATCCTGCATATCAGATATTTACATTACGATTATAACAGTAGCAAAATTACAGTTATGAAGTAGCAACGAAAATAATTTTATGGTTGGGGGTCACCACAACATGAGGAACTATATTAAAGGGTTGCAGCATTAGGAAGGTTGAGAACCACTGTACTAGACTCATATATTTCAAAACTCATATTGACTTTTGTGTCATCTGTATAGAAGCAAAATAGGGGTCCTTGGCTTACCATCTCTTTTAATTTTATCTCCTTGCCTCATTTTGAAATTTTCTTCTTTTAAACTCTGACTTCATCACAGCAAACAAAGACAGGAATTACAGCTTAATGTTTTATGTATCCTTTTTACTTGGATTATGTGAGAAGCAGAAAATGTATTTCAATACTGCCTTGCAGACTGATGACACAAATGCAGCTTATTGATCTTAATGAACTGTCAATCAACATGGAAGGAAGGAAACCATTTAAGCTAAACCTTTAAAATAGCTTTACATATTTATAATAGAAATGATCTGATAACATCTGTAACTATGTTTTTATTTTTAACTATAACTTTTGATCTAAGCATAATACATTTTTATATTTATCCTAGTAAAAATCAGCATTTATTTATAATTCAAATAATGTCTCAATATAATATTCTGTGTACCAACAATTATAAAAAATATATCATAGTGTATGTTTCTCTTGAAAAATATATAGTATACCTTTTTACAAAGTAAATTTTTTTGTGAATGCACATTTCTTTATAATAAAAGATACCTGGATATCTAGGTTGAATACTAGATCTAAAGATAAATGCATATTGAAATTACACTTGAAATAGAATTTACTGAGAGACTTGTGTTCTTGATGATAAATAAGGGTATGTCATGTTATCCTGCAACACTGTTTCTCTTCTTAAAATCTAATAATCCTGGTTTTGTCTGGAACAGCACACAGGCGCAACAATAATCTCATTAAAAAATTACCCAGCCAAAAACCTTAAACCAAAAATAAATTTTATGAGAAAGGAAAAAAAATTAAGATCAATGGGTTATAGATGATATGGATAAGTTCTCTGAATATGACATGGGTACTAAATCATAGCCTGATTAACACATATAATTTAATCATTCTTAAACTTCTTCCATTAATTTAAAACCCTGTAGCTGTAGTCATCATCTAGTAAACCAAATTGCAGAACTTTAAAAAACAAAATAGATTATTTGAATGATGACTCAAACTATGATTCTCTAATCACTCACCATTATTGAAATGAAGTTGATTTAATTGGACCTGTAAAAGAGATTGCAATTTCTAATCATACCTCTTCTGTAAATGCTTATTATTCAAAGGAGGCCATATGTAGTTTCAAGTACCCTTAATTAAAATGATGAATATGATCTTAGATATATTTTCCCTTGGTAGTTACCAAGTGATTCTGGTTTTTCTATCATTTTTATGTCTTCCTTATTCTGTGCAATGCATAGTCAATATTTTCTTTTTAGCATCAAACAAAAAGAAATTAAAAATTATTCACTAAAACCTACCCTGTTAACCACTTGACTGACATTCCTATATGTTAAAGGAAAAATCCAGTATTGTTATTAGGTGTATAAATTTATAGAAATATCAAGAATAATTCTGAGCTGTGTTCATTTTCAACAATGAAAACAACAGAATCATGAGAAAATTTTCCCTGATCAACTTATTTCCCTGATTTAATGTAAATCAAATCTTTTTAAAAAAGAGTATAAGTATAAGTATATAAAGAAGACAACAAAATATACTTTACAAGAATGGTGAGAGTACAAAAATATATATGTATGTATTTCACTATTTTCATATATATTTGTGCATATAAATGTAAATGTAAACCTAGATGTAAATATATAGACACTGGCACATATATAGAAACCACTTACTCATCCCATAGAATTATTTACAGAGAAAATATTACTTTCCTGACACTTGTGCTAGGAACTTTATTATCTTAATAAATTATCAATGTCACTCTTTTTTTAAAAAAATATATTTTATTGATCCTTCTCCAGAGTGGAAGGGAGAAAGATAGAGAGCCAGAAACAACCATGAAAGAGAAACATTGATCAGCTGCCTCCTGCACACTCCCCACTGGGGATGTTCCAGCAACCAAGGTACATGCCTTTGACCAGAATCGAACCCGTGACCCTTCAGTCCGCATGCTGACGCTCTATCCACTGAGCCAAACAGGCTAGGGCTCAATGTCACTCTTACTTCATGGTTACCAATGTCTGTCTAGACTTTTCTACTATTCAACATCATACTATCCTTCTCTATGAAAATTATCTAAATATTAAAATTTTGATCATCCTATTTCATTCCTCCTACTTTATCTAAGCGTAATACATTTTTATATTACCTAATTTATATGCAATCTTCAAAGGAAAATATCTTAACTGCCTGAAACCTAACCTAAGTATATCTATCACACCACATCTTTTCTACTTTCATGTTATTTCAATATAAGCAAAGGTTATCATTCTGAAAATATACCTGTTATCACTTTCCTAGATTCCTTCCCTCCTTGCTTTACCAGCGATTTCTCACAGAATCTTCCAACTCTTCCTACAGACTATTTTTTAAATATATTTTTTTATTGATTTCAGAGAGGAAGGGAGAGGGAGAGAGATAGAAACATCAATGTAGGGAGAGAATCATTGATCAGCTGCCTCCTGCATGGCCTCTACCGGGTCCCAAGCCCCCAACCCAGGTATGTGCCCTTGACTGGAATTGAACCTGGGACCCTTCAGGTCACAGGCTGACGCTCTATCCGCTAAGCCAAACCAGCAAGGACCAGACTATTATTTTTAAATCATTATTAGAGCATGTTCAGATCTCTCCCAACTTAAAAAAATATAATACAGAAAAATAAGCAATAATTCATTTTTCCCTTCCTTATTCCCTAGTGGGCCCAACTATTTGAAATAATTATTATACTCACAGCCTTGATTTTCTCCTTTCATAATTATTCCTTCAGTCACTGCATCAGACTTCCCAGCATTCTTTTGGCACCATTTTGATCAAAGTTACTATAAACTCAGTTTTGATAAATCTAATGACCCTTTGTGGAGCCTTTGCCAAAATATACCTTCTTGAAACATATTTTTTTTAAATAAATTCTGGAATTATTGCTGCTCTTCCTTAATTCCTCTGCTTATTTTATTTTATTTTTAAATCTCTCCAATACTACTTTTCCATACATTTGCACTAGGTGATTTTATTCACTGTCATTGTTTCTAATATTATACACAAGGAGAACAATTGCCAAGTCTATTATCTCCTGCCTAAAGTTTAGTCTTGAGGTTCAAATAAAATAAAACTCCCCTAGTGAACACCTACTTCTGACTTCAGAGGCACTTTCAATAATATATCAAGAAATAAACTCATCATGTTACTTTTTTTTTAAAGGATGATCTCTATTTGCTAAGTTTCTGTGTTCATTTAACTAGGATACTTTATAATGACTCCAGCTCTGGTGTATTTGGAAAATACTATCCATGAATATGGTTTTATTGTATGTAAAAATCATAAAAAATATTTGTGTTAGTCTAACTACACACACAGAGGGAACAATTATTAGGTAACAAATATTATGAATTAGAACTATATTTATGAGTAAAATATCATGGTAAGGAAATTATCTGTAATACTAGCTATTTTTAAGGAATCCCAGAATATAGGGGAAAAATGATAGGCTGGTCCTTTGTATGGCTGTTGGAGAAATTGGTAGGAACCACCTCAGATATGTCACCTGAAAAATCCAAGCTCTGTCAAGGCTGTACTCACTTAGTGTATGAAAGCTCTAGATAAGCCACTTTAAAGTAGAGCAGATGCTGCCTTGAAAAAAATGTCTATTTTGAGGGGTGGGGAAGGAGGCATGCACATAAGTTTTTCTCTGACATCTGTTTATATGAGACATGTCTGCTCTTGTTCTGTAACTCCAGTCATATTTTCCTTCCTCTCTGATTTTTTATTTTTATTTTCTGGTTATAAAAGGTAGGAGAAAGCTAAATTAATAAAACTGTTTTTAAAGAGCCATAAACCTACTATGTCTTTATTTTTGGTTCTGGTCCTACTTAGCTTCAGAAGGAAATATGAGCTAAGGAAGAACTGTAAAAGATTTTAGTCAGGTTTTTAAATCACTACACACCAATGCTGTTTCTCCTCCTATTTTTCCTTATCTCAGTTCACATTACCACCATCCATCCAGCTTCAATAAGTAAAATCCTAGAAATAACTTGTGACTCTACATTGTCCATTATTCTTACAATATGACAGAGTTGTCAGCCTATTTTATTGTTCTAACCCTAGCACCTCAAACAGTGGATACGATAAGTAGATAGGCAATAAATATTTTTAAATGAATAAAATTATTTAACATTTCTTGAATCTGATTCTTCCTCTTAATTTATTCTACCATTACTCTAATTCAAATCACCATCATCATTCATCTGGACCATAGCATCTTCTTTTGAACTGGTCTCCCTGGACCCATTCTTGACAATTTCTAGCCCATTTCTCATAGTGAAATAGAATAAACTTTTCAAAATACAAGTCTAATACTATATTTTCATTGTTTAAACTCCAGGACTTCCTTTGTTCTTAGGTTAATGTGTAAACTTATTAGCATGCCTTTATATGTCTTATTTCTCTAACATTAGGTCTTGAACTCAATTTTGTTTATGTCTTGATGTATATGTTCTAGTCATATTGAACTTCTTTCATTTTTTTAATCCTTCCCCTGGGATATGTTTAATTATTTTAGAGAGAGGAAGGAAGAGAGAGAGAGAGAGAGAGAGAGAAACATCTATGTTTCTAACATTGATCAATTGCCTCTTGTAAGCGCCTGAGACAGATGTGAACCCACAACCTAGGTATGTGCCCCACTGAGAATTGAACCTCCAACCTTTCTGTGTATGGGATGATGCTCCCACCAGCAGAGACACAATGGCCAGGACTTATTTTCCTAAAGGACTGATTCTCTCTCATCTTCACATTGCCCTTGCCTGAAATATTTTCTTTTTTCGTCATTTCAGTAAATAATTTCACAGATTCATTTGACACCATTGTTTTCCAATAGGCTTTTCCTGAAAATTGGAATAGGCACCTCTGCTGTATTTTCCCTTAGGCCTTCATTTTTTTTTTTCTATCAAAGCATCAATCACATGTGTTCTAATTTTTAATTTATGTTTATATTTTATAAATGCAATTATAAGCTTCATGTAGGCAAAGGCAAGGTCTGCTTTACACACATATCTTTTGAATTTTAGTATTTCAAGGAAGAGTCTACAACTAAGAAGAATTAAATAATTTGAATAAATAAATCATTTAATTTAATCCCTGTTATACTACTATAAATGTGAGTAATTCCTCTAAGTTTACATATAAAGAATCTAAAACTTAGGTCAAGAAAATTATTAAAGGTTTGCTAAACTCAATTGCTATGTGATGTTCAAGTCTTTTAACTACTTCTTAATACTTAGTTTCATCATCTATGCAATAGAGATAATAAATCTTATCTTGAGATGGATGACAGTGACTGAGGTGAAAAGGTAAATGTCTAGAACTGTGATGGGCAAACAATGGCCCACAGGTGAATCCCTAGCCCTTTTTTTTGTATGGATCATGAGCTCAGAATGGTTTCTAAATTTTTAATAGTTGAAAAAACCAAAAGAAGAATATTTCATGATATATAAAAGTTACATGACATTTAAATGTCACTATCCATAAAGTTTCATTGAAACAAATCACATATATTCACTTACATATTGTCTGTTTGCTGTTTTGTCAGGTGAGTTGAGTAATTGCAACAGATCTTCTATAGCTCACATAGCCAAAATATTTACTTTTAGCCCCTGGTCTAGAAAAATGCTTGTAGGCACTCAGTGGGTTATACTTATAATTTTTAGAATTGTTTTTAATAATAAAAATAATTACAAGTGTCTCCCTAGTCTATGTGACTTATAGCTCATGTATTAGAAAAATGTTGGGTCAATACAAAATTATGATAACTGCCTTTGTTCTTATTTTAAGTAATACATTATATGCAGATGGTAAAGTAATCAATATTTTTGCCTTTAAAAGATAAACTACTTAGAAATATAGAGAATTTTATATAATACTTATGAGTGCTCTGGAGATGTTACTCATGTTTTTTTGTTGTTGTTATTGTTTTTTTGTTGTTGTTATTTTGTTTTGTTTTGTTTTGAACTTACTTTCCATGTCTGAACAACGAATACTTATCATTCAAAGATATTCCTGGAAGATCAGGATCCTGAGAAAGGAAGCCAAAAACTGAAGAACTAACTTGAGTAATCAAGATTTGTGGAAAAGGCTAGACTGAGCTCAAACAGGGATTGAAGCCACTCTTCCTTGGATGGTGAGTAGTCTCTCAGACACTAATGGATTCCAGCCTAGAGCTTGAATTAATACCCTCCTCTGATGAAATATCATTGTGTTCTAAAACTTAGCTTGGCCAAAATCTGATCATACAGAAAACCGATTCTTTGGGAAATATGGAATAATGGGTGTTGAGAACCTTCACAAATGAAATATAAATGAGTTGACAAATGAAGCCCTTGAAGACCCCTTTTATACCCCCTTTTTACGCATTATTTCTTCATGCTGCTTCATGATCTATCATCATTCATGTTCCCATGACTTCATCATTCTTTCTATAAATTTTAAATCCAAAAGCTATATAAAATGCAGGATTATTTATGTAATTAGGTTAAAATGCCCTGATAATTTCTTTGCATAAGTATGTCCTTTCTTCAAGACACTATCCTAAAACCTTTTCTCAATCCATTTTTTTTAGATTACCTAGTGGTTTTGTTTTGAGCTTATTGTTAAACACATTCATGAGGAACAGAGTTGATTTTGAGATGATTTTGTCCTGGGTCAAGCCGACCCAGATTCTAGCTTTACTTTCCACTTAACTGGCTGCATGACCTTGGACAATTTTTTTTTTTTATCTCAATCTCAGTGTCTTCATTTGTAAGAAGTTAATAATATATAACTTAAACAACTGTTGTGAGTACTCAAATAACATACTATATATAATATCTAGCATAGTCCCTGGTTCACAGCAGGCAATCAAGCAGCATTAATTTCTTTCCATTCTTCCTTCTCTTCTTATTTCTAGTTGCCTAAAGCACTGGATACATTCAGGAAAACACTTATTTCTAAGTAAGTAAAAAATTGGGTCATTTGTAAAAGCTCTGTCAAAAATATTCTTTCGGTAAATGTCAGACCAGAGTATCTAAACTGTGTATATAAATAAGGGAAATGATACTTAATTACGAAAATTCTAACTAGGCATATAATTCAGCTGAAAGAGTGCAAAATAAGAGTTGGAATATGACCTGGTCTTGAATTTGTGTTCTGTTGTTTATTTTCTATGTCATTTTTGCTCAATACGCCTCACTCATTTTCCTCTTCTGCAAAATAAAGATAAAATCAACCATACAGGCCTGGTAGGTTGAAAAGACATCCTTCCATAATCCCCTCTCTTTCTTCCTTCCCACTCTGTTCCACTGCTTCTCCTCTCCAGCTATGCTAGACACAGTTCTCCAGATTAGTAAGGTCCCTGAGCCAATGCCTCTGCAACTTTTGTTTCCTCCACTGAATGGCTTTCCACCCTAGACTCTGATTCATCTTTCAAATATTCCTCACCTGGAAGATGGTTATAGCTCTCATTCTTTGAGTTAGAGGAGCTCCTTCTTTCTTTGTTCCCATACCTAATATTCTTGCATGTTTCCTCATAGTCAGATGAATTTCATAGTTACCAATGGAGCTCAGACTTTGATGGATTCTAGAGTTCATTGAGCTTTGATAACTAACTCCATATCTAGGAGAGTGTTAGCACATAAATATCTTTTCAAATAAAATAAGGAAAATATGAGCATGCTTAGTAATCTTTAAAGTTATCAAACTATACCAATTTTAAAGATTTAAGGGAACAAAAGTATAGATCAGTGCAGAACAAATGGTTGTCTGAGGAAATATTTTGTATCAAGAGTCTGTGGGTATTTAGGACATATCTGGGTTGTAGATGAAGGACAGAACTAGGAGGAAGTAAAAAAAAATTAGAGTGAAAACAAACAAACAAAAACAACAAAACAAAAATAAATAAAAAACTTTACAGAGCTGTCTGGTTCATATTTTTTATTAGATTCTGAAAGACTCTGAAAAATAATTTTAAGCCTATTTGTATGTTATGAAGGTAAGTTAAATGGCTCTAATAAACAGGTTTGGTCAAAAGAACTCTTATAAGCATGGCCTAGAAGTTGCCATTATTAAAAATCATAGAATAGGAAAAACTTTACAGATTTTATCTTCTAGGGACTTTCAAATGTTTTCACCTAATGATCTAGGACAGAGGAAACCTTTCCTCCCACAGCATAGATACTCATTTTTGAATAATAATAGGCTAATAATTATGGAGTATTTAGTTTACTGTACACATTCTACTAAACTATATATATATATGTGTGTGTGTATATATATATATATATACACACACACATATATATAATTTTAATTTTCACAATTAGTCTATGAGGCAAATATAATTTTATTCCCATATATTTTTATTGATTTTTTTAGTATATATTTTTTATTATATTTTTTAAATATATTTTAAATATATTTTAAATATATTTTTAAATATATTTTTAAATATATTTTTTATTGATTTTTTACAGAGAGGAAGGGAGAGAGATAGAGAGTTAGAAACATCGATGAGAGAGAAACATCGATCAGCCGCCTCCTGCACATCTCCCACTGGGGATGTGCCCGCAACCCAGGTACATGCCCTTGACCGGAATCGAACCTGGGACCTTTCAATCTGCAGGCTGACGCTCTATCTACTGAACCAAACCGGTTTCGTTTCGGCTTATTCCCATTTTAAGGAGAGATAAATGCGGAAAGATAAATTATCTTACTTAATTTGCATAGTTAAGACAGGTTCAAGGCATGATTGACACAAAGACAATTTGGGTGAAGTCATTGCTTTTAAACTCCATACCAGCGGAATTCCCTAGAGGTTTTGTTAAAGCTCACACTGCTGGTCCCACACCCAGAGTTTTAGATGCAGTCAAATAATTTGCATTTCTAAGATGGTCCTTGGTGATGCTGATTCTGCTGGTTCTCTGGCCATACTTTGAGACCCTTGAGACCACTGCTCCATTCTAGCTCACCATTATGAAACCCTTGTTTGTTTTTGAATCTCATACATTCTGACTTTCATACCTTAGGTATGAGGAAAAAGAGGTCACAGAACATACTGTAAGAAAATGGGCTGTGGGGACACTTCCCCATTCTGTAACTCATGAATGTTGTCACCTAAGCCTCAGTTTCCACATCTATCAAATGGCTAACACAGCACCCACTTCATATGTTTACTGTGTTGAATAAGTTAAACAATATGTGTGTATAGCAAGCACATAGTACATGGAAAATATTAAAAAACACATACTCTGTTATGATATAACACTCTCAGCACATACTGTATAACCCAGAGTGAACCCTCCATAAACTTTTCCTGGGCCCCTTGAAGATAAAATACTTGCTTGAAATCAATCACATGATTAGGGGCTAAAACTGGAGCAGGATACTATTTCATAAAAAAGCAGAAATAATTCTAGAGAGTCTTAGGGAGAAAAGATTTGGAAAATGAATAAAATAAAAGCAATTTGTTCCTCATAGAGCCACTAGTCATCAAAATTATTTTCTTCAAGAGTCCAAGTCTATTATTTTGTTTTACTTTTCAGTGCTAACAGACTCAGAATCTCATTCAATCCTAGGCCTGAACTTCCAAAGGGAACTCAAGAGTCAATTAAATATTTTGATCAACTAATGTCATAATACTTAATATGAATGGACACATTTTAAGAAAACTGATATAAAAAATAAATGTATTCATCATGTCAAGGGAGAGATGTAAAATAAATATGGGAAAAATACATGGCAGTTGATTTATTTAACTCCCAGTTAGCAATGTATGTTGAATAATAAAGAAAAAAAAAAGGTACTTAAATAAAACACTAATTATAGTACATGTATAGTCCAGTTTCTCCTTAGACCAGGCAAAAATGCCAAAACTGTCAGATTTATCTCACCTTGGGGAATCTCTAGACAGCTTGATAGACCTCCTGAAGTATTTTATAATTACTCTGCTTGTTCTCAAGTTTTAATGATTTACACACACACACACACACACACACACACACACACACACACACACATTGTCTATATTTAAAAAAAAAGCAAGCTGTTCATAAATTGAGAAAACAAGATTCAAGATTCCAAGAATGCTTCTTATTTAGGGTTATTTACAAAAATAATGCTTTGAGTGCTAGATCATTTCAATTATTATTTTAACCCTAGATTAGATAGATAGATCTCTGGTGGAACATTTTCTAAGCTTTCAGAAGACAGGTCAATGATGAAGCTAAATTTAATTAAAATAACGTATATACCAGAAAAAACATAGCAAGCATATTACACAGTATACTTTGTGGCACTTGTTGGAAATCTCACCTTATTCTAATTATGTGAAACATTTCTAATCTGCTTCTATTTTATTTTATTTTCTTCAATGTGTTCTTTTCATATTTATATACAGAATCTATTCTATTCTTCTGGTCTGTGCCAATAATATATATGTAGTTTTGCTGATAATTTAATTCACAACACATATTTAGCAAGTTGTGGAGGGAAAGTACACAAGATAGGAAAGAAATCGCTGCTTTCCTTTTTAAAAAATATTTTAAAATTATGTTTTTATTGATTTTAGAGAGAGGAAGGGAGAGGGAGAGAGATAGAAACACCAATGATGAGAGAGAATTCCTGAAGGCCCCTACTGGGGACAAAGTCCACAACCAGGCATGTGCCTTAACCAGGAATGAAACCATGACCTCCTGGTTCATAGGTCAACCACTGAGCAACATCAGCTGGGCAATTGCTGTTTTTCTTTACTTAAATTTATTTTTTCAGACATGAGAAAAGTTTTTTTCTTGGTAGTTTTGGGTTTTAAAATTAGGAACATTTTGATAACTTCTATTAGGGTCCTGCATGCACTGGACAATAAATACGATTTATTTATTTGATATTTTTAATACTCAGCAACTTTTCTTTTTATTCAAATAGTCTTTGTTACTCTGTATTTTTGCAGGCAGTAATTCTGTTTTAGGTATTTTATTTGAGAGGATATTTTCCCATTGACTTTTAGGGAGAGGGGAAGGGAAGAGGAGAGACAAAAAGAGAGAAGCATCAATGTGAGAGAGACACATCAATTGGTTGCCTCCCACACTCACCCTGACTATGATCCAATGAGCTTGCAACTGATGTATGTGCCCTTAACTGGAATCAAACCTAGGACCCTTCAATCTGAGCTCTATCCCCTGAGCCAAACAGACTAGGTATTTTCTTATCTTCAGTAAAGCCTAGTAAACCTTAGACACAGTAGGTCCTTTGTAAAGGTATTTTGATTGAGTGTTTTGGTAACAAAAGTAAAATGAGCACTCATAACCTAAGGTATTTGGAAGGAAACCCTAACATTGATCTCATCTTCCAGATTCTTCAGTGAGGATTCCTTTTAAAGATATATGGACAGATTGTCAGCTTTGAATAACAGTGTCCTTTGTGCTTTGTAACCTGCAGAGAGAAATACAAACTTTGACTCCAGACCTCTGTAGACTACTGTTAGAACAGAATTAGAAGATTAGCTTTGTATTTCTTTTTCTTAGTGAAGTTTTATAAGACAATTTATTATCTTGTTAAATGTTAGAACTAGCATGTTTGACATATTCATAATTTATTTTCTCAAGGGAAAGAACCTCGGAGGAAACTCTAAATAAATATCGGAGATTTGGAGGGTCTAATAAATTTAGCTGAATACATTAGCTTTGATGACAGCCGAAGTCCATTATTTAGGAAATTGAAATTTAGATAAATTAGTGTGGTACTCATCTAGTTTTTAATAAGCATAAGATGAAATTGAAAAAAATATGCAATTTGAAAAAAAAGATAGAAAAATTAAATGTGTAATTAATATTACCTAAACGTAGAGGTTGACACAATTACAATAATCCCATCATGGTAAGTACATTTTTTTGGTATATAAAATGCAAATGGAAACACTATAAGAAAAATTAGGCTTCAGAAATAATTTTTCTTTATTTCTTCTTCTGCAAACAAATACAGTTATTATATTAATATAGTCATTTTTATTTATAGAGTTACATGGTGTTGGATTCTGCAGCTGGTCAATGCAGTGTTATACAACTAACATGGTAGAACCAGTCAATTAGCCAGCTGGTGCAGTTTTTTCTCCTATTTCTACAAGTGCAGTTCTTCAATGGAAGATTTCTGGTAAACACATGTGTGAAATCAGCATCTAATTCCATGTACACATGGGGCATAAGAGATACATGTCTGTAGTGAGAGACTGAATATACAGATAATGTCCAGACCATATCTATAATAATTAAAGGGTAATATGCTAATTAGACCAGACATCTTCTGGACATCATTCCGGACACCATTCCAGATGTCCTTCCTGGTAAAGCCAGGACCGGAGGGAAGCCAGCCCAGGTCCCAGTGCCTGCCAGTGGACAGAGGAGGGAAGCCCGGGTCCTGGGTGCTGGAGGGAAGCCAGTGCCGGCAGCCAGAGGAAGGCAGGCTTACATTTGCATGAATTTTTGTGCATTGGGCCTCTAGTATAAAAATAAAGCACGGACACACCAAATCGTCCAGGAAGCCAAATTACAACTTCTATAGTAATCAACCCCAAAACAGCCATATCTATAATAATAAAAGTGTAATATGCTAATTAGACTGGACAGCCCAACGACCTTCCAGATGTCATTCCGGATGACCTACCAGACAAGCCTGGGGATGTGAGGGCTTAGGCAAGCCACTGCAGCTGCGAGTGCTGAGCCCCTTGCATGAATTTTTTGCATCGGGCCTCTAGTTTAATCAATAACTGGCAACTAGTCTAATTTTCCCCGCTTCCGATGTAAGACCTACCAGAAAAAGTCAACTCTGCTCTACTAATCTACATGGAATGCCATGCTTCTAGTTGGCCCCCCTCCATGCCTTCAGCCTTCAATCCGGACAGACCTGAAGCATTCCTTTTCTCTAATGTAAATCTTTCCCATTCCTCTGCTGGTCTTTGAGCCTCTGTCAAAGGCAAGTGATGGTGGGTGGCTCCCTTGTTATTGTGAGCCCTAAAACCTTCAAGATGGCTCCTCCTTCACGTTCCTTTTTGCCATTCCCTTGCTGACAAGAAAAACAATACTGCTTGTTAGACCGATAGAGCCAGCACCACAATTTAAGACTCAAACACTGATCTTATGTATTTTTACAATAAATATGCATTTGATATAAAAATTTAAAAATATTAGTCAACCTGAGCTGAGTTTAATGCAAAAATACAAACAAGGATGAGTTTAGAAAGGATGTTGAAATACAGATTGGAGGTTATTTTATATCATTTGTAATAATTTTTTCATCCAGGAAGTCAGGAAAGTTGACTAGAATTTTAAGATCGCTCTAAATGCCCTGACTGGTGTGGTTCCATTGGCTGAAGCATTCTCCTATACATTGAAAGGTGGCAGGTTTGATCCCCAGTTGGAGCACACATGGGAGGCAACTTTCCTCTCCTCTCCTCTCCTCGCCTCTCCGCTCCTCTCCTCTCCTCTCTTCCTCTCCTCTCCTCTCCATTCTTCTCTCTAAAATCAATAAAAATACTTAAAAAAAGATTGCTCTTAAAACTATACTTTCTTTTTATATAGCATCCTGTAAGCAATTCTAGGTAGTAAGCGTTTTGACTTTTAAACTTCCCTGTATATTGCAAATTTCATATTCATTGCAAAGAGCAACAAAATCTTTAATACTTATCTTACCCTTCCATAACTTTCAGAACAGTCAGTTACTTTTGCCAGAACAGCTTTCTGTAACTCTTTTCCTAAAGCAAAACCTCTGCCTTTCAGTTAAATTTTCTGTGATAGCCTTTTCCTCTGAACACACACAATTTTATTAAATCTCATTCATGGAAGTTTTCTGAGCTTTCTGAACTAATATTCTATTGGCCTTATGACACTGTTGATCTTTCTCAATTTAGTTCAAAATATCTATTTCTTAAAAATCTTTGTTGTTAAAAGTATTACATATGCCCCATTTTCCCCCATTGACCCCTTCTAGCCTGCCCCCAGTCCCCACCCTAGACCTTTATCACACTAAAATATGTTTGAATAGATATTATCCAAAATAAAATACTACATTTATAATTAAATAAAGTCTTCACTGATACTATTATTTCTCTCAAAAGAGCTCTGTAGACATAACTGATTACAAATATAAGGGACATAAACTATTTTAGATATGGAAAATCAATATGACAAATTTTATCTTTAAAGCAAAATCCTGCCCTGCAAGCATGGCTCAGTGGTTGAACATTGACATATGAACCAGGAGATCATGGTTCTATTCCCAGTCAAGGCACATGCCTGGGTTGCAGGCACAATTCCCAGTGTGGGGTGTGCAGGAGGTAGCCGATTAAAGATTCTCTCATTATTGATGTTTCTATTTCTCTCTCCCTCACCCTTCCTCTGTGAAATCAATAAAAATATATTTTTTAAAAGAAAATCCCAAAATATAACTTGAAAATCACAAAAGTTTGATATCTCTATTATTCTGACTATAGAAAAATTTTTAGATATTCTGTCATCTTTGAATCTCCTATCCTTTGACATAACAAGTGCAACATTGTTTAAAATGTCTTGAAACTAAGTATTAAAGGACTTGGCATTTATCAATTATTTAAAAGGACCTATTACAATAATAAT
Organism: Myotis myotis; assembly: GCF_014108235.1. Lineage (NCBI taxonomy): Eukaryota > Metazoa > Chordata > Mammalia > Chiroptera > Vespertilionidae > Myotis > Myotis myotis. The sequence goes on from NW_023416324.1 coordinate 181,603,045, forward strand.
GAGGCTGAGAAAAAGCTTATGATATGTATTATCACATGTAAAATATATTTTAATTGTCACTCAGTGGCACTCAGTGAAAACACTTATTTGCTTGTGTGTGTGTGTGTGTGTGTGTGTGTGTGTGTGTGTGTGTGTGTGTGTGTGTGTGTGTGTGTGTGTTATCATAAGCCTATATTTAATTAGTCTAGCTCCAGAGAGGGCAAAGGGTTTATTTATAATGTATTTAAATGGAATTTACTTCTGAAAGATTAGAGTTTAGGAATATTAGAAGGCTCGTGGAGCAGGAATGTCTTATGGAATCTCAGCGGGAGACTACAGACATATCCTGAATGTAGAGCTAACATCCTACACTGCTCCTGAAAAGAGTTCAAAACAAAAGCTAGTGAGTGAGCCTCATGGATCTTAGCAACCAAGGCAGAGAACTTCTTGAGAAAACACTCTTACACCTTGTTGCCTGTCATCTACATAGATAGTAGGAAAACACACGCACAAAGACTCAGTTAAGAACAATTGTATATATTGCCTTATGTTAGCATTTATTATCCTCATTGTTGTTTTTGTGGATCCTCTAATTTCCTGAATTTGTAACTACTGGATTGAAGACAGATCTTTCTCACAAAAATTTAGCAAAGCTGGAGTCTGGACAGGTTGTCACATTCCTCCCTTAAAATGACCCTTCTTATTCATCACATAACTAAATGATATGACATAAACCAAAGCAGTAAATGTAAAGAAAAATTATGCTTTCGGGTGTCTTTATGGAGTGGTTCTCTACAGAATAGTGTTGAGCTTTACAAGTCATAGACTTTAGAGCCTAACAAAAGTTGGTGCTTCAAGTACTGTCATTATTGAATGCTGTCAGGTAATTTTCTGTGCTTCATATTCTTTTAGCATTTTGATTTCTATCTTGCTGCAGGATTGTAAGTATATATTTGAAGTAATATTTGAATTAACAGGAGTCTAGTGCTTCATGGTGTTTGAGACCAAATATTATTTGACTTAATTTTCTGTTCTCATGAAGGTTATGAAGCTAGAGATCCTCATATTCATGTGGACAAATGATTATAATGTTGTATCCTCAATAACTGTAACTCATGAAATGTGCCACAAAATAATCAAATGTCCATGTATTTTTATTTTTAATGAATTTGTCTATTCAATATGTAATATCGAAAAGGCTGGCTCTCTCTAATTCTTAAAGGATATGTGAATCTTAATACTCTTTCTAGGTACTCATCATCAGAATCAATCTCCCTGCCATCTGTCTTCATAGAATTTTGCTTGGACTACCTATCTAACCTCTGTATGCCTCGTCTTATTCCATCAGTGAGATTTGCCATCATTTTTAAAATGCAGTTGAGAACTTGGCCATGGGCAGTTAAGATTTACAGGATTATGAAATTAGAATGGTGGACAGGTGAGTTTGGGAGCCAAATCTTACTTTCAATTCCAGACTAAACCCATAAGTCTAACTCCTTTTCTACATCTGAGAAATAACAACATGCTTTCACAGTCATGTTTTATACAATTTTAATACTAGCACATTGTCAGTAGTTGTTCAAAAGAAAGTGGCTAGTAAACCCTATCCATTTTTTGTGCATGAAAACAGAATTCTCAATATCCTCCTCTAAGGCTTGGGAGAAATTACATCTATTGGCATTCTACTGCTTCTGCATTCCAGCTGCACAAGCCAACAGGGCAGGCACAGCTACACACTCCAGAGACCTAGCCAGAGCCTCACTGAGATCTACATTCTGAGGCTTTCCTGTCTGGCATTGGCTTCAGATTGACTGACACATTCAAAATGCTCCCAGGCAGGGTGGAACCCATTCATGAGTGACAAGTAGGATCTCAAGCCCATAATCTGACCTAAGCCAACACATCTTTTCAATATTATCCCCTAGTTTTCCCTTTTATGTCCCTTACACTGCAATTAAACAATTCGTGTGTGTGCCCCCAGAACACATCCTGTGTATTCATATCTCTGTTCTCTGTGTGGAGTGCCAATTACCTCAATTGTTCCATAAATCTTTTCTCTCAAGCCCTAACTAAATGATACCCCTAAATGATCCCCTAAGCTGAGAAGAAAAAGAAAAGACTTCCCCTCCTGAAGTCTCATTTATTTATATTTCCTTATAATACTGAATCATTTTTCACATATTCCAACTGTGTATGCCTCAGCTCTCTTTGAGAATACAAACCTTGTCGAGGGAAGACCTATACCTTGCTCATTTTTACCTTCACAGTATCTAGCAAAGTACTTCATAAAGATGCTCCGTAAAACCTATTAAATAAATGTTTTAGGATAAGAATTGTTCCCTGAGAACACTGTGGACCAGACAAGTTTCCTGTTGGAATTAATTTAAATATTTGTTACTCTTGCTGTAAAACTATGGCCAATCTAAAAAATGTCCCAACATACTCTTCTTTCAGAGGCAGAATTGCAAATATCAAGATCAGACAATACTAAGAGTAGTGTCATTTATTTTCTATTTTACATAACTAGTGGATGGCCCATTATTAGCTTCATCCTTTGTTTCATTAAAACACACACACACACACACACACACACACACACACAAAAAAAAAAGAACACAGGACATTGTATTATCATTTTAATTTCAACAGGGACCACTGGGCTAATTATTACTAATAAAATGTATCAGCATCTATGGTGTCTTGAGTACTAGATAGTATTATATGTAATGATTACAAATAGAAACATATGTAATTGTAATTGTTTATTCCTAAAGGATACTCTAACAATATCTCCTGCACATTTAAATCTATTTTGGAAGTATCATGCCAGTATAAGGAAACATTTAAAAAAATTATTTTATCATTTTTTTTCAGTACCTGTGCTGAAAAGGATGGTACCTGCTCAGTATAGAAGCTTTGATACAAATAAAGAACAAATAGCACTAATTGCACCTGCACAGATCAAAGAGGGTGATAACTGTGCCTACTAACGCTCAGGGTATGTCACTAGACTAAGAATGCAATGCACTTTTCAACAGGTATCTATTTAAACATCATTATGATAATCACAACAGATGCTCGAAAGTAAACTTCAACAATGAAATTACAAGGTGGAGTCTATAATTTGAGAGTATTTTGAAGGAAGAAGTGGAAAACAGAAAAGTCCCTATTCAAAACCTGAAGGGGTCTTGTTGGAAACCACATTAGGCAACTCAAACACAAATGGCAAGCTCCAGAGAGCCTAATATCATTGAAGTTAAACATTTCATTAACAATAGAACATCAAATCTAATTTTGTTTACCAATTACACTGGTGAAAATCCAGTAAAACCTTTACTGACACACTACTGGGAAAGACCTATCACTAATTAATTATTTATCTGGGGAAGACCTATCATTAATTAAATTATTTACTTGAAGAATTTCTATTTCCTTCCAAATATGATAGATGAAATAAAATATTGAAGAGTACTAATTATTTTACTAAATACTGACAAAGAACTCAGATACCAAAAGATAACCCCTAATGTCAGAATTGTACTTTTCCTTTTTACTATAGACGTTTCACAGAGGTGTCCTACAAGTTCTTTCCCCTTCATCTTCAATGTTAATTTCATTCTTACTTCCAGGAAACCACTATGGCATATGAAACAGACACATAGAGACAAGTAGGGAGTTCCTCAACAACTCATTGACTATGAATGCCCACTGACATTCATTTACCCTCCCAGTCAACATGTTCACACCAAAGTTTCACTACTGCTCTCAAGAACATGTGCCATATATACTATTTTATTTTATTTTATTTTATTTTATTTATTTTATGTTTTGACTTCTTAGGCATGTCTATCAATAGAAATAAACTAATCTCCATATTGAAACAAGGAACTGATATCTATACTAATAAAAGCCTAGGTGGCCCTCACGCAATACCTTCGATGGCTTCCCCCACGTCATCACAAGATGGCTGCCCCCACATCATCACAAGATGGCCCCCCCATGTCATCACAAGATAGCCTCCCCCATGTTGTCACAAGATGGATGCCACATGATGGCTGTTAGGGGAGGGGAGTTGGGGACAATTGGGCTGGCAGGGGAGCAGTTCGGCATCAATCGGGCCATCAGGGGTGTGGTTAGGGGGTGATCAGGCTGGCAGGCAGGCGAGTGGTTAGGAGCCAGCGGTCCCAGATTGTGAGAGGGATCCCAGATTGGAGAGGGTGCAGGCTGGGCTGAGGGACACTCCCCACTCCTGCCCTGTGCACAAATTTTGTGCACCAGGCTCTAGTTTTTAAAATAAAGAAGTAGATAAACTAAAAGTGAATTAATTTGTAACTTTATATCGGGTCATGTTTATTATGTCTATTGAAACAACTGAAAGCTCATTAACTATGATCTAAAAAATTATAAATAAATCATGGAATGTTTGTTTGAATTAATTAATTTAAAATTATTTTCTCTAACTCAGCAAGAGAACTTCTAGACATATCTCTCTTATAGGCTTTGTTTTACTTTTTAAAAATTCCTACAAACCACTATATAAAACATTTCTTCACAGCAATGTTTTTGCCCTGAATTTATTTTTTCTTATGGTATCAGAAGTTTTTCTAAAAGCAAAATACCAGATTAAAGAACTGGCTGTTACCACACAAATATCAAATCATTGATATTATTAGTGCTTCCCAAAACAGTTGAAATTTTTAAAGTAGCTTATGTCATGGACAAAAGATTGTTTTATAAAAAGAAACAGAGGATAAAAAGGTAATATATGTAATATTCTTATGTTTCATGAACCAGAATCCCACCTCTGTCCACCATGTAGTAAAGAATTAGACTTTGCCTAAAGAGAGGTATGGCTTTTACCTTGGCTCCTGACAGGTAATATCTAAGTCCCTGGAAATCCATGACTTTTAGGAATATCTTCATTTGCCTGAGCACCTTTGGTCCTGCCATATAATCTAACAATGTGAGTTAGGGTAGGGGTGGGCATACTGAATAGTCTAAAATGTGATAAGTCTGTGGTATCAGCTTGTGGGAGCACTCATTCCTAAAACCCCCACATACTCCTGAATCCTGCTCATAGTGCCAATTGTTAGTCACTCTGTTCCTTTATCCTGCTCCACTAAGCCAACTGTTGGGTCTGAGACCCTCTGCCAGGGGCTGGATCTTCAGAGCTACAGCCTCACCAAACAGCCACACCTGCTGGTCAGTGATGCATCTTCCCCATAGTGCAGCCTTGCATAACAACAGCCTGCCTTATATAGGAGCAGCCCCACCAAGCAGCCACATCTGAACTGATTAGTAACAACTTTATGCTACTTAGACTACTGAGGCTTCTTTCCAAATAGTGACATCAATCATTTGGGTTATAGAAGGGCATGCTTGCACAGTGCATAGGTTCCTGTGTCCTTGCACCTGCATAGTCCTTGGACACCCTGAGTAGGATTCCCATGCTCAGAGTGGCCTTGGACATCCGGCATACTCTGAACAAGGCCTCTATACTCTAATTGGCCTTGAGCATTCAATGTACTCTAGACAGGGCCCCACACAGCTTAACCTCTGGAGAAGCTGGAGATAGATATATACCACATGGGTAGTCAGCCATGTCTACACAATGGAGCCTCAATAAAATTTCTGGACACCAAGGCACAGGGGAGCCTCCCTGACTGGCAATAGTTTATGCATGTCCTCACACATTATTGATGGAGAAAGTAGCACTTTTCATGATTCCTGTGGAAGAGAAAAACAGGAATATTCATACATAGAAGTTTCCTGGATTCTGCTCCATGCCTTTGTTAGAGTAGGCAGCTAGAAAGATATGATTTGGGAAAGGCAGTGAGGTCTTGGAGGGATTATATGTAAGATGTGACAAATTAAAAATAGACAGTGGACATGGCAGGCAGGCCCCTATGTGAACAGGAAAGATTCAGAGCCCTCCAGGATGTGGTCTACCTGGTAACATAGCACCTAAGCGAAGGAGCATTATAGCTTAAAGATGCATTTTTTGAGACATAATGGAGAGGGTGACTTGTTCCTTGCCTAAGAACATTCAAGCTTAAGGGTGTAAATCCTCTAAACTCCCAAATATCGGGGCATTTGGTTAAGTCTTGGCCAGATGAGTTGCTTGCTCAGGTCCTATCTGAGTGTATTTCTTTCCAGAACTAAATTCTTGCCCGTTTTTGCTGTTATTCTTTGTCTCTCATTTTAATTTATTACTACAAGGAAGACAAAAACTGGGAGCACAAAGTGCTCTCTCTGGCCAGAGGTTATCTCTGGTCAGAGACCCCCTTGATCACCGCTGATACCTCTGTTCCTTTGGCTGATTCTAATCTATAACCTTTCACTGTAATAAAATATCTTTCAGTAAAACCACTTTGGAAGTTACACGAGTCTTTTAATAAATTATTAATCCTGCGATTGGTCTTGGGGACCCCCAAACCTGTAATTAATAATGGTGGTAAAGGGAATCTTGAGACTCCTAATTTGTAACTGGTATCAGAAGTGAGTCTTTTGGACTGCTCCATAATTTTGTACTCCCCCCCAAAATAACTAATTTAAACAACAGTTATTAGCAAATATTAATGGAAAACTCAAGAGTAAAGGGAATTTAAGTTTATTTTTCCCATAGTTCAATGATAGCACCAAAGACTTTTTTTCCCCAATATGTCTACTTTTTTCTCCAATTTCTCAGTTTCCTCTTGACTTTGTGAGTATAAGGTGGCTAAATAATAGAAATCCAGCAGAGGAAGTGTCTTCTCTTCCTACCACAGGTTTCTTAACCACAAATAAAAATCTGATTATACCTACTTGGAACACATATCTTTTATGGAAAAGAAAAGCTACTATGGACCCAATACCTTCACTAGTTGAGACCAATTAGATCTGTAGCAAAAATAAATTGTGAGATAAATCCTATGGAATCCTCAGGATTGCCACACAATAGGTTAGGACTGCAATGAATTTTGGAAAGATGACTACAATGCCCACTATAGAATTCTATAGTTTATCAAAAATTCATTTATGAACAAAGTTAGTTAGGTTTTACTCTAGCAAACATCCACTTCTAGGCCCTATTTCTATGTAATTCAAGATGCAATTCAGAATGATTTATAGTTTTAAGAGAGTTAACAAGTATGCAAACAAGGGAATTCCCATATGAACATGGCAAATTGTCACAAAAGTAAGTTCTGCATATCACAGAAATATAATAATAAGAAGAAAAAAACAAACAAAAAAGCCCTACAAACATCCTTTTCAGAGACTCCTAGAGGAAGATAGAATTGCAGATTTTAAAAATTCATAGACTGGCTACCTAACTTGAGATCAGACAGAAGAGACACATAAATAAATGGGAAGAGAAAGAATAGGAGCAGTGAAAGATCCGAGAACACCAGGTCTCAGAAAGTAGCAGCAAAATATAATTCCTAGAGGTGAAGGCCTTGAAATGCACAAGCTGTATTCTTTAAATAACAGAAAATTCCAGTATTTATAAACTTGATTTAGGGCATATATGAAAAAGGAAAACTTCTCAATTCTTTTTGATACATGTTTAACATTGACTTAAACCTTAAAAAAAGATGACACTATAAAAATGCAAGCCATTCTAACTTATGAATGTTGTCGCAAAAATCCCCACTAACATATGGGCAAACAGTAAAATATATAATAAGGGTGCACTGAAGGTATTCAGTCTGAAAACAGAAGTAGGTCATCATGTTTATACCAGCACTATTATTTTTATATGTCCTATAGGACTCAGCCTATACAATTACGAAAGGGATACACATTAGTTACATAAAAATTGACTAGAAAGATGGAAATAGAAAGATTGTAGAATTAAAAAAATGTATATCAATTGAATAAAAACAACAACATAAAAATGGGAATTTTGGTAACACCTTTAATTACCGAAATTAATAATTTCATAAAATAAGAAAATCTACAGAGACAGAAATTATATATACTCTAGACAAGTGAGAGTTTCTAGATCTGGTAGCATTTTAAAATAATCTGGAAATTAAGAAAGAAAGATAAACACTTCCAACACATTGGGGTAGGTTTGACTTGTGACCTGGGAAGCTAAATTGAAAGTCTCCCCATAGAAGCTGCATCTTTCATGGAGTTGATGAAAGGGATACAGACACTAAGCTGTATATCTAAATGATTCTGATAGAAATAATGCTTTTTTATTGTGAGTTCTGTATCTCTGACCCAATTCATATTGTAGGTTAGGATCCATAAAGATATGCAGCTGTAAAGTCTTAACCATCTGAGGACCTCATGTAGTATTTTCCATTTCGCATTGTTAACAAGTTAAAATATTCAGCTCCTCTATCTGGTGTTTGCCTCCAACTTATTAGATCATTTCCTCCCACCACTTGCCATTCTTACTGCAACAATTGGGAGGAAGAAGGGCAACATTAAAATCTCAAAGCTAAGAAAGAGAACAGAGAAGCACACTGAGAGCAAATACATTCTTGGGATTTCTTCATTGCACACTTTCCATGAGGTAGAAATTTTCCAAATAAACTATGTAATTTGAGTCCAGGATATGTATTTTTATCCCCTTCATATTCCTTATATATTTTATGGATTGTAGTCAAGAGAAGGGAAGTAGTAATATCAGTAAGTTTTGGAGTAAAGTTGGCTGAAGTACCAATCCTATGAAGTACTTCAGGTGGCAAATACCTTAATTTTTCTGATCCTTAATTTCCTCACTTGAAAATAACAGTTATTACAGATTGTTTTAAAGATTAAATAAAATGTGTGTAAAGTGCATAACTTATTTCCATAACTCAATAAATGTAATTATTACAAAGACATTCAAGCACAAGTATAAAGGCATATTTCAGCATAACAGTTAGGATCTTGAAAAATTACTAACATAAGTGAACTGACGGAGGAGGTATTTAAGATCTTGTAGATAAAAAGAGTTTGAGAACTATGATAATGGAAAATACACACACAAAAATATCACTATTTTCACACTGAAATAAAACAATAAAGGAAGCTTGTTAAATAAAATGCTACAAATGATACTTTTATATACACTAAATTATTTATGTAAGTAATTTCCATTTCTCATCTCTCAATTACTAGAAACTTTTCTTAATCACCTCTTTCTTTAATTCCAGAGATTTTTAAACATCTATTTTGTGAAGTTTCAGAGAGTGTGCATATTAAGTGATTTCTCCTACCCATATTTGGCTCTTTATCTAAATGTTCACTACCTTTCTGATTTTATGATTTAGGGCTCTAGGTCCATCACAGTCCAGAAAGCAATGTGCTTTGAATGGTTGAAATAAAATAAAATACAAAAACCGCAACAATTTGGAGTGATTTTTATTTAGGATGTTTGGTATAACCAATAAATTTTCCTCAAGTTTGCTATATAATAGTAAAGTTATAGAGACACAGTACGTCTTTTGACCCTCTTGCAACTTAATTTATGCCTCTCAACTATTTTTTAAAACTATATTTTATTGATTTCATAGAGGAAGGGAGAGGGAGAGAGCGATAGAAACATCAATGATGAAAGAGAATTATTGATCGGCTGCCCCCTGCACTCATCACACTGAGGAGCTAGCCCACAACCTGGGCATGTGCCCTGACCTGGGAATCAAACCGTGACCTCCTGGTTCATAGGTGGAGGCTCAACTATTGAGCAACACCAGCTGGGCTCCAAGTCAACTCTTAATAGATGTGGGACTATGGTTTGAATGCCCTGGATATTTTTCTCCCACTTCCTCTATTCCTCTAAACAGTGGTTCTCAACCTTCTGGCCCTTTAAATACAGTTCCTCATATTGTGACCCAACCATAAAATTATTTTTGTTGCTACTTCATAACTGTAATGTTGCTACTGTTATGAATCATAATGTAAATATCTGATATGCAGGATGGTCTTAGGTGACCCTGTGAAAGGATCGTTCAACCGCCAAAGAGGTCGTGACCCACAGGTTGAGAACTGCTGCAAAGGCACAGTACTCCTGATCTGTCTGTGATTTACCTTTTATAGTCACAGCCACATTTTTATTTTGTCCAGATATGAGTGAACCACAAGTCATAGTAGGGGTTCTGGGATAAAAATACTCCAAGGTAACGTGAAGGACTACAGAATCAATCCTTCTGTGTGTATTTATATAGTCACAATGTCTATATTCTCTACTTACACATTTTGTGTATAAACTAAACTTCCTTCTAAACCTAATTCTCAGTGCAGGAATATTACTAAAGTCCCAAAGGTGTTTTGAAAGGCATTTCAATATATTTATTTAGTAATGCAATTAATTTTGGTTGGCAATAATTCCAAAAATGGAATTGAGAATTGGCAAGAAAAAGAGAGCTAAAGGTGATAGGAAAAGATGCAAATACTCTTGGAATGTAGCTAATAATGCCCATTGGGTAAAGGAGCATTTCAAAGTCACAGCTGAAGCTCGTGGAGATTTTCAAAAAGGCCAGAGTAAGGAATATGAATGTCAGAATGGCAATTCACAAAACAACTTCCCTTTTCAAAAAGAAAGGAATCATTTAAATCAATTCATTCTGCTAATTGCATTAAGTTGCAAGGGTTTCCTGGTGAAGGTTTGAAGTGGCTGAGAAGAATAATTCTGCATTTAACAGATAACCATGTGATAGTTATGGTTTGACCACTATATACTTTTTTAAAATATATTTTATTGATTTTTTACAGAGAGGAGGGGAGAGGGATAGAGAGTTAGAAACATCGATGAAAGAGAAACATCGATCAGCTGCCTTCTTCATACTCCCCACTGGGGATGTGCCAGCAACCAAGGTAAATGCCCTTGACCAGAATCGAACTTGGGGCCCTTCAGTCTGCAGGCCAATGCTGTATCCACTGAACCAGACTGGTTAAGGCTTGACCACCATATACTTAAAGTTGCATGTGAGGAGTCTGGTTACTGGTATAAAACTTGGCACACTTTTGCCCTGACTGGGTTGCTCAGTTGGTTGGTGCGTTGTCCCATACACCAAAAGGTTGGGGGTTCAATTCACAATCAGAGCACATACCTAGGTTGTGGGTTCAATCCCCAGTGAGGGCCAATTGCTTATAATAACTCTCTTTCTATATAGATATATAAACATATTAATATATCTATCGTATATATAGAAAGAGATATATAAACATAGCTATCCCTAGATATAGATATATACATATTTAGATATGTGAATATCTTTATATTCTTTCTCACTAAACAAGCATTCAATGTGAACCATTGATAAGTTATTAGATTATTAAATTCCCTTTGAAAATATTAGGTTATGCAGATATAGTCACTGGTTTTACTTTTTGTTTTAAATTTTGCTTTCTGGAGACATAGTAACTTTTCATAATTCTCTGGGACACCTATCAACATTCTATCTAGCTGTATTCCAGCAAATACTGGGACATAATACTCAGCTTTTGATTTGTATGTTGATTTACCTTAATATCTCTCCTTTTGAATTTATTACATGTTTCTATAAGGGCACTACATATTCAGGTCATACAGTAATATCACAAAGACTAAATAAACTGTGTAATTTTTTCTCATAATAGAATAAGGGATGAATCCTGTAATTTTAAGGATAAGAGTTATAACAAGGAATTGAAAGATTACAGAAATATGAATCAATGTATTTCTAATTCTAACTCTCTGGTTCATAGATAGATATAAATATGCCTATAAAATGAAAAAATAATGAAGTAAATATAATAAATTCTTATTTTAAATGAAATTCTATGAGTTTATTTTTAATTTCTTTTATTCTGTTTTTTTAATCACCATTTGTCTCCCTTATTTCCTCTTCCACCTACACCCACCTCCCTCCCTCCCACCATCACATTAATTTTTAAACTGTTATTTCTTTATTTTTGTGTTATATTTTTTTAAATTCTTTATTAGTTAAGGTATTACAAATGTGTCCTCATCCCCTTATTTTTGTGTTATATTTTAACAAACTCAATTTCTGTTACTTTTCCCATTTTCTCTGGAACATGTTTTAGGTAGATATTAGAATTTTGCAATTGATTTCATAAGCTATTATAACTGCACCATTATATTTATTTTGTCTTTATCTCTCAGTGCTATGCTCTGGATTCATTCCTGAGTGCTAACCTGCAATTCACTAATTCTTTCTGCAATGGTTTCTTGTCAAATGGAAAATCTTTTGTACTTCTTATATGTCAATGACTATATTTTTATTACTGTCACAATTATTTTTTTGCATTTGTCTACTTTTGACCCATTTATTTTCAATTTACAATAAACATATGTATTATAAAGTTACATAATTTACATATATATTTTCAAATTTATCTTTATTGTTGAAAGTATTACAGATGCCCCCGTTTTTTCCACATTGACCCCCTACCCCACCCTCAACCTGCCTGTAATAAGAGTTATCGCCAAAAATAATTTTCATGGCCTATGTATAGGATAAGGCAAACTTTCCAATTATTGAAAATCTGCTCTTTTTATTGTCCTGTGAATAATCTTTCTCCCCCTTGAAGCCCCAAGTTGCCTTAGCTCATCCTTACCTCAGAATGTCATATGTACCTCATTTCTTTTTCTGTCTCTGAACCTCTCATCCATGGGGGTGGGGGGTGTCTCTGACTCTTTCATGCATGTGGAGTTCCCATACACATGCACGTAATTTAATTCGGGTTATAGTCTCTTGTTAGTGTCTCTTATAGACTTACTTATTAGAACAGCTTAAAGAAACTTGAAGGGTAGAGGAAATTTTCTTCCTCCCTCAAGAGATAAATAAATAAATAGAAAGCCCAGGCACATTCTTTTTTAGAGCTTTCAAACAGAAAACAAAACCTACTTACTGAAACATTAGATTTTCCTATGCAGTACAAATCACCACAGTATATTTTTACTGTAACAATGAAAACCATTTTAAAGATACTAAACTATCAAAAGAACAAGGCTTTCCTAAAATGTGATGTTAAGGTTAAAATACCTCTGAACTTATAACATCGCAAAGCAATTGCTGTAAACCTCAGGGCACTTCTGAGGTCTTCAAAGCTCTCCAAGATTTGCTACCAGTGATTATAATTTCATCCAAAGGTAAGGAGAATCTTTTTTCCTCACCATTTTTTTTCTTTACTTTTTCAGGCAGGTGAAAATGTGTGTGAAGTCATCCCTATTTTTCTCACCTTTTCCCTCTTATCAACTTGATTCTATAGACTGTAGTATCTGGAGTTGTCTGGGTTCAAGTTCCAAATTCTGTTTCTGCTTATTTATTATATTCTTCCCTGAGAAATCTTTGCTCAAATTGAGTTTCTGAAATGCATGACATAGGCAATTTTCATGGTAAGAAAATCACTAGCAAATACAGCCTTCCCTTATTTCTCCAGCACAGCACTTGCTGATGTTAATGGAGCTAGTCATTTGCTTATCATGGGTGAAATAGATTTCATATTGATTGGTTTGACTCAGGACTATGGTATTCCGATTAAGATTGCTAAAAAGAACTACAGAATTGTAAAAAAAATAATAATAATGTAAATGGAGCTACTTCAAAATGGAGTCTGGGCTGCCCTCCAATATAACTGCCTTGCACTGTTTTACTCCTCAAACCTTTGAATGTTAAAATTGGGCAAAATGACCTTTGAACTGAGCTTATAGCACCACTGTATTACAAACAATTGTTTACAAAGATAACAGGAAAGCAGACATTAAAGCAACCAGATTGAAAATTAAGGATGTTCTTTAGAATTAGCATCACCCTTTTAGCTTATCTGTACCCACATAAATTTCTCTCTTCTATTTATGTAAGTATTCTCCTTCCCTTTCTCATAAATACCCTTTGCTTAACCTCCAAATCAGAACACTATTTGGGTTTCTCTCTGAATGAATGCTTCCTGAGAAGCTATTCTTTTGGATCTCAAATAAACACTTGTTTTCTCTCACTTTGGACTTTTATTTTGAGGTTAACATCTAAACCCTCAAGTTAAAAGATGCGGTGATACAATGGCTTACAGACACTAACACTCTGCTACAATTCACAAGTAATTCCATATTATAGATGATGTTCAAGTTCAATCCCCAAGGAGACTACACAGAGGAGTGAAAGTGCAATTTAGAATAGGAAAAATTACATTTGACTGCTATAATATTCTTTCTTATTTTAGCATCATCCATATATCAGCCATTAGCCTGCACTTCAAATCTCTTTTTTAAAAGAAACTGTGTTTTATGAAGTATTGTCTTTCAAAAACAACAACTAATATTCATAGTAGCAAACCTTCAGCACAAACTCTCTTAGAGCTGGTTCTGAAGTTCTGCTTCTGAGCTCCTGGGGTGTTTTCCGCTGCTAAATGATATCACAGGTTCAAAAGTACACAGACTGGAATTCAGGGTCACCACTCTCTTCACTTATTTAAATTTTGTCAAATACAAAGCTTTAGCAGAATATTGTGTCGCCTGCTAAAAAAAATACTATTTTTTATACTTCTAATGATAAAACAATACATTTCAAGAGACTGGAAAATGCAAAACTAACAAACAGAAAACCTAGATGGGAGTGGTAAGGTAGGCAGCTAGGAGTTAACAAGAGAAGGGAGCTAGCTACCCTGGCTGGGCTTGGTTGAGTCTGGAAGTTACACTTAATCAGGCTTTAGTCTGGTTTACAGCTTCAGACTCCCCAGGGGATAGCTGAATCTTTGCCAAAGGGACTAACAGCCCTCTCCTCTCAGGTAGGGAGGAAGGACTGGCTTTCCAATCTCCCTGACGCACAACTGGACTATAGTGGGGAGGAGTAAACAATAAAGAGGACATTCCTCTGCTGGATGCATGTACAGTAGAAACCAGATGAGGAGGCAAAACTTTGAGACATGTGCAATAGGCACCAAAATGATGACATAAATAGGCAGAGTCTATCCTGGGAAACCTGGGAGCAAGATGGGATTGGATAGGGCCTATCCCAATAGGCAGAGGACCCAACACAAGCCAGGGAAGGATCAGGAAAGAGGTTGGTTACTTTGAAAGAAAGCTTACTCTTTCTCAAGCCCAAGCTAATATAATCAAAGCTTAACAAAGGCCCATCTGGGAAGCACACCTTTGCCCATTCATTAGCCTGTTCAGGCACATTCTCTCTCCACTGTAGCCACGTGGCTTCAAGCATGGACCCCTAGCAGCACAGTGGGCTGGGAGCCACGTGGGCCCAAGCTTCTGTGGAGTGCAGCCCAGGAAGAGACTAAGTGAGCAAGACAGGGACAGACACTAAGCTTTGGCATGGACTAAACTGAACTAGGGCAGCTTTGGATGCCCTGCCAATGACAGACCAATGGTGCAGAATCTCTGGGCCCTGGTCCCCCTGGGCTAGGTGAAGACAAGTGTAGGCTTCTGGCCCCAGAGACTGGACTTATTCCAAAGCAGAACTGAGCTGAGCCATCTGGTAGTAGTCACCAGGTACCTGGGGGCAAAAGTCTAGTTACTCTAAGTTTATTTATCCTTCAATAAATCTTGCCACCACACCATACACTTCTATCCCTGGGTCCCCGAAATGCTTTTCTTGTAACTCTGGAAGAACCTTATTTTCACCAGCAACAGGAGCACATACCTTATTTAAAACTACAATGTTGTCATTTTATCATTTAATGACCAAGCAACCAGGCTCTATCTAACCCTTTGAACCTTCCAAATTCCTCATGAAATCCTTGAGAGGCTGAGTCTTACAGTCAGGTCTAATTTAACTGTGAATATATGGAGACAGCTGAAGACCGCCTACTCAGGTAAAGTACAGCTCTGAGGCAATTACCAGAGTAATTCAAGCAGAAACATTTCCTACTGAAGAAGAGATAATGTTTGCTTGAACTATTCAGATTGGCCATCTGTAACAATTAAATTCATTCACCCTCCCTTCACTTAACTTTGCAAAGGAAGACACAGCCTTGTTGCTATTAAAAATACACACACAAAGCATCTCAAATATTTATTTGTGACTTAAGAAAATACTCTGTTGATTACTTGTAAAATAAGTTCACAGGTTTAACAAACTGTAGTTTTCAAAGAGTTAGAAGAGGGCTTCCCTGTGGGGGGAAGAGGTTATAAAGACATAAAAGAAGGCTAAACCATAACAATAAGGTATATCTGATGCTCTAAGATCTATGCTCACCCAAATGACCCTACTCTGGGTGAATCTTGTATACACACACACACACACACACACACACACACACACACACCATTATACCATTTATCAGCCACCAGAAATCCATATTAAAATTCTAATAAATTTAATGATTTGATAATAATTATGATAATAAGAAAGCCAGTGATCCTTCAACCTTAAAGGCAACAGGCAAACTTCGTGAAGTATACAATAATTCAAAGACCAACAAAGTACTTACAAATCCTTTTAAAGAAAAATACAATAACCACCCTGGCTGGTGTGGATCAGTTGGGTGAGTTTTTCCCGTGTACCAAAAGGCTGCCAGGTTCAAATCCTGTTCAGGGCACATGTCCAGGTTGTAGGTCTGATATCCAGTTGGGGTGTGGGAGGTAGGCAGCCAATTGATGTTTTTCTCTCTCTGTCTCTCTCCCTTCCTCTCTTTCTGAAATCAATAAAAAAATAATAATCACATGTATTTTTCTAGTTTGTGGTTCCAATTCTTTTCACTGCTGTTTAGCTATCACCACCCCCATCCCCTGAAGGCTTCACTCTTGCTAAAGCCACCTCCAGGGATTCATCATAGACGCTCCCAAATGTTTCCGCACCAACCAAACCATTAACATAACATTCGCTTACTTGGATAACCAAGATTGAACCAAAGAAAAAAAGATTTGATGCAACTTAATTAGGAGGAGGTCAGAAGGAACCCCGATCTGGAAATAAGTACGGGCCCAGTGGGGAGAAACTAGTTAAAAAGAGGAGGAATTTTGATGAGACTCCCAAATTTGAGAAGAATTTCTATCAAGATCACACTAGATTGGCTAGAAATAGCACAGAAGTGAAAGCACACCAAAGAAGCAAGGACATTTCAGTTAGAGGCCATAAATGCCCAAAGCCAATTCTGCATTTCTATGAAGCAAACTAAATTATAAATGTCATGGATGTATCTGCAATATATAACTTTACTGAACTCATTGTCACTCAAGCTCAGGGCTCTCCAATTGCTCCAAACCATTCGGATACAATTGGAGTAGCTCAGATGGATTCGATCATTAGCCATTTCTAGACGAGAAAGAGAAAGAGAGAGAGAGAGAGAGAGAGAAAAGTAAGAGAGACAGAATGGTCCTGGTTTCTTGGTGCTGGTGCCAACTGAGGAACTTACCAACAGGTAAAGCAAGTAGTTGCTGAATACTATAAAACATTCAGCTTGCAGTCTACTTGTGTCTATGGTGATGCTGCTTCCAAGACACCACAAGTATAATTTGGAGAGAGATTAGTAAATTTGTATTGCAACACCAGGAAGACTGACTTGTAGTATGGGAGAAAATCAACCTAAGGAAAAAGACCTACGTTTCCTTTGATAAATTATATGAAATGCCTGATATGGAATACACTCCATACAAGACCATGCATTAGTTTAGACCTGATAGACAAACCTTAATGTAGAGTGCAACTTGACCACCCCCTGGTCAAACTCCCAGGGGACAATTTGCCTATTAGCCTTTTATTATATAGGATAAACTGTAGCACACTAAAGCAAAAAAAAACAAAAAAAAACAAAAACAAAACAAAACAAAAAAACATTATTATTTTTCAGATTGTGGGTGCATGTAATGACATAAACAAGAAAGATAAACTTAATGGAGACTAATGAAATAGAGCTGCGTAAAAAGGAAATAAAATCATTGTTTTGTGAAACCAAAAAAATGTGATGAGCTTATCAGACAAATGAGAAGAGAGTGGCCTTTCATAGGCATCCATGGTGACAGGAGTTAAGACAAACTTGACGAGTTCTAAATTATTTCCAACATGGAAAAGTTCCTATTATGAGTGCTACAGATATGATTTCAGACGGATACCTCTGGAAGATGTAAATTTTTTCATCATTTATTACTACTCAGAAAGTTATATTCATCTAATTGGAAGAACTGCTCACAGTACTAAAATACTTTCTTCACACCTATTAACATAAAGCAAGTAAGAGACTTTACTTTCTGAAGCTAATCAAATAATTAATCCCAAATTGCTTTAGTTGGTCAAAGACAGAGATTCTGGTCATTCTAGTAGTAGAGGAGGCATGAAGGATGACCACAACATTGTTCATATAAAAAGGGGTGGAATTAGTACTTTTGTATACAGGGAAAATCATAACAGAGGTTACTTTAGTCTGCTTCAGAGAAATTTGAGGGCAAAAATGCAAAATGTTGTTTACAGTAGTGTAAATTACATCTGTGCTTTGAAAGTCATTTTGTGTCTGTTGGTATACAGACTGGTTTTAGGACTAGTAATTCAACAGAGAATTACCAGAATGGTTATGATAGCACTCAGCAATATGAAATTAATGTTCCAAATATGTACCTAGTATGAGCCAACAGACATATGCTAACTAACTGTGGCTGCACTTGTGATTAATATCCAGGAGCAATGGGATATTCTCAGTAAGGTTTAGGAAGTATCAATAGTTTTTTTTGTTTGTTTGTTTGTCTGTTTTAAATAGCAGAAATAATTGCAGTGTAGCAGTATTATAAACACACAAAGAGATTTAAGAATTAAAGTCATTAATATTTAAAACCAGTTAAATTTGAGATCCAACTCTACTCCCCAAACTCTATAGTTGTATTGTTATATGGATATGTCAATATAAAGTTCTTGGCAGAGTTTTTTATAAAATAAATTCTCTTGATTGATGAAAGTGCACATTGTTTTTCTATGAGTAATATATCATTATCCATTTTAATTTAGTTTGAAGATGCTGCTCTGATCTCCCCTCTACTCAGCAGGCAAAACAATATCTAGTTCAAAATAAGATGGTTTTGAAAAATGGAGATGGAATTATTTAAAGAATCATGCAAAAGTCTTATTCTTGGAACAGAGAATATAAATGAGCCTGCCTCCTAAAGGGGCACTTAGTATGGGTAGGATAAACTTAAAATTTTATGACAGGAATGCGTCAACTGGGCACAGAGTAGACAATTCAGGGGTATTAAAAGGAAAACAATCTGACAAAACCGGATCCAGCTCAGAATAATAAAAAAAAATACATAGTCCCACAAACTTCATTAACATTCCTCATGAAATAACTATGGGTTGAAATAGCAAATATAACTGAGATATAAGGAAGATGACTCACCAGTTTGAATCTCAGTATTTTAAGAAAATTTTTGAAAAATAAAGTAGCTTATACACCTCCAAGTAGCTTTACAAAATACACTTTAAATAAATTTTCAAATTTTGCCATATTTGCAAGACCATCAGCAGATTTATAAAATCTCAGAGTCACATACCTGCCAATATAATCTAAATGAAAAGTATTCTTGATTTTTAAATATTTCCTGTGAAGCTTGAGGATAGAAATGACAGATGTATAGGCCAGTGTTTCTGGATACATGCCCTTTTGATTGAGTTTTAAGTCCTGCTCTTTTGTTTCAGTTCAAAGTTCTGACTTATAAATCCTAACTGGCTTTTTCTTCTATTGCCAGTTCAGTCTTTTGAAGTTCACATTTTGTAATGAGCTCCATAAGAGGTTATACAATATTTTTCATGTCTTTTTCTGAAGCTAAAAAACAAAAACAAAAAACAAATCCACCGTATTTTCTTTGCCTAGGTGCCAAATGGAAGCAATCATGTTCAGCAGGATTGCAGTTTAAAGGCACTAACATTCTTTTCTCCATAGAACCCACAGAATAAGAGGATCAACTCCCCATTATTAGAAAGCTCTCTCTATAAAAGAGACGCAAAATAAAGCCAGAGTTGGTATTTATGCACATTACCCACTACCCGGCTCTTAGGATTTAGTAATAAACCAATGTTCCTAGATGGAGGTAACATGAAAATGTATTCCTGGCAGTTTTATCCAAGCACTATTAGGAAGCCAGTACAATTTCTAAAAATGATTAACTCTTGACTCTAGTTCAAGTTTTAATTCAGCAACTTTTTCCTCTCTCAGCAACTCCTGTTCCACCAGGCTTCGGTAATTAAATGTATGTTTAAATACTGAAACAGCAGAGCTTCAAAGGTGGAACACAATTATCTCCTTTGGTAACATTTTAATAAAAGAAATCATATATTAAGAGCTCAGCATCTTATTTTTTTTAAAGTAATTTCATGAGAAATTATCTAAGGACATTTTTTTGGTATTATAACGATATTGCAACATATAGAATTGAAATAACTTAAGCTCATTAAACAATCATTAGTTTTCAATAATTTATTCCCAAAAATGAGGGGAAAAAACATTTTCTAAAATGGTATCATTGCCCCCATTTTAGATGAGAGCCTAAAGTAGTTTGAATTTTGGAGGCACAAAATAGATAATAGTAATTAACTATTTTAAAAAATAGAAAATAGTAATTTACTGTACATAATTTGATTTCTTCCAATGAGATATTCATTTTATATCCAAGTAATTGTAAAGAAGTTAACTATTATTTTTTTCCAAGCTGCCAACCTTTTAGAGCAGCCATGGGCAAACTATGTCCCGCAGGCCAGATCCGGCCCGTTCGGCTGTTCTATCCGGCCCGCGGAGCCGAAAGAGCGGAGGGTTCTCTTGCTCTCCCCTCTGCTCCTTCACCAGCAGCAGTGTTAACATGGCAACATCAGGAAACACTGCCGCAGCTCCTTCTTCTGAGTCCAGTTTAAGAACCCATTGTGGCCCTCGAGTCAAAAAGTTTGCCCACCCCTGTTTTAGAGGCTTCTCTAAAGGATTTGTAAAACTGAGACACATATCTCCAGGGAAAGTTTCATGTAAAAGATATCAAGTGATTAACTCTTTGGGACAAATAAAAAACCAAGTCAAAACAGCTAAAGACTCACTTATAAGGATATCTATATATGTAAGTGTTATTAATTTTATCATCTCAACACATAATAATAGCTATTTCATGTTAACATTAATAACACATTTCAGAAATTATAATTAAGAGGGAAGATAGCAGATGCTAGCAATTTAAAGTGAAAAGCACTGTGTTAGATTCATACAGACAAATACTACTGCTGGACAAATATAACCTTTTTCTTCAAATAATTTAGCTTTCCATGTACCCAAATTTATATATATATATATATATATATATATATATATATATATATATATATTCAAAATAGTTCAGAGGTTCTTTTAATTTTTTCCCCTCTCCCTGACAAAATGGAATCAACATTTTGTAGAAACTTATAGAAGACATGAAGTAAGGGGGAAATGCTAAAATTATTATTTTAACTTACTCAGTAAAACTTTCAAATTTACAAGTCCTAAATCATGGGTGAGCATTATAAATTAATTTATTTCTTTAAGACAAAAGTAAAATAATGCTTTATTGGGAGACACATTTAAAAAATCTTTCTATCATTTAGGATTCAAATTTTATTTTTATTTGGTTTTTGTTTTTTATTTTTTACAACTAGACACCATTCATTACTCAAGAGATCAAAATAAGTTTGTATTTACATTAGGGAATATTCAAAATTGTTCTTGTATTGCATTAAATTCCTCCAGTGACCTGAAAATTTATGTATCTCAAGTGCAGTTTTTGAAAATTGGACAAATAACCTTTTTTATTTATAACATTCTTCATGTATGTTGCACTTTAAAATAACAATGTCTGTAAAGAAACATAGCATTTCAAAACTCTGAACAATTTTGTATGAGTGTTTTAAAGTGCCATGAGTCAAAAATAAGCAAATTTTTTCATTATTCCATTTAAACAAAATGTATGTCTTATAGGACTTTTAAAATTCCTGTTAGTGAGAAACAAGAATATTATATAAATTATATAAATATAAAATCTAACTAAACATGTTAGTAATTTTGATTAAGATGTAAAAACACAATATTAAAAGTCATTGTAATTTATTTAATTACTAGAGGCCCAGTGCACAGATTCACGCACCGGTGGGGTCCCTCGACCTGGCCTGCAGGGATTGGGCTGAATCTGGTTCTCTGACCTCCCATGAGGGGATCCCAGATTGCAAGAAGGTGGTTCTCAGGCGATGCACCCCAGAATCGGGCTCCCTCCTCTCTGGTTCCGGGTGTGTCACCCGAGAACTGCGGCTGCCAAGACACCACAGCTCAGCAGCTCCTGCTTTGAGCATCTGCCAACTGGTGGACAGTGCACGTCATAGCTACTGGCTGGGTGGCTGGTAGGCCAGTCGCTTAGGCTTTTAGATATATACTAGAGGCCCGATGCACAAAAATTTGTGCACTCGGGGGGGCGGGGGGGGGTGCCTCAGCCCGGCTTGTGCCCTCTTGCAGTCTGGGACCCCTCGGGAGATAACGACCGGCTGGCTTAGGCCTGCTCCCGGGTGGCAGAGGGCAGGCCCAATCCCTAGGTGCAGCCCCTGGTCGGGCTCAGAGCAGGGCCTATTGGGGAGTTGGGGCGTCGCCCCTGTCATGCACAGAGCAGGGCGGATCGGGAGTTGCGATGCCACCCTCAGTCACGCTCAGGGTAGGGCTGATTGGGGGGTTGGGGCACCGCCCCCTGTCACACTCAAGGCAGGGTCGATAGGGAAGTTGCGGCACCACCCCGTCACGCACAGAGCAAGGCTCATCAGGGGGGTTGGGGCTCCGTACACTGTCACGCACAGAGCAGGGTCGATCAGGGGGTTGGGGAACTCCCCCCTGTTATGCACAGAGCAGGGCTCATCAGGGGGTTGAGGAGCTGCCACTGTCACACTCATGGCAGGTCCAATGGGGAGGTTATGGCTCTACCCAGTCACACACAGAGCAGGGCCCATGGGGGGGGGGGGCGCGGTTGGGGCACCACACCTTGTCACACACAGAGCAGGGCTGATCAGGGGGTTGAGGTGCTGCACCCTGTCACACACAGAGCCGCAGGGCGATCAGGGGTTGGGGAGCTCCCCCGTACCAGGCACAGAGCAGGGCTGATCAGGAGGTTGGGGTGCCTTCCCCTGTCACAAACAGAGCACGGCGGATAGGGAGGTTGTGGCCTCATCCCCTGTCACACACAGAGCCGCAGGGCGATCAGGGGGTTTGGGCGCTGCCCCCGTCATGCTGATCCCAGTGCCAGGAGGCCTCGCGGCTCCGCTGATCCTGGTGCTGGGAGGCATATTACCCTTTTAACATAGGATAGAGGCCAGGTGCATGGGTGGGGCTGGCTGGTTTGCCCTGAAGGGTGTCCTGGATCAGGGTGGGGGTCCCCACTGGGGTGCCTGGCCAGCCTGGATGAGGGGAGGATGGCTGTTTGCAGCTGGTCACACACCCTTCAGGATGGGGGTCCCCACTGGGGTGTCTGGCCAGTCTGGGTGAGGGGCTGAGGGCTGTTTTCAGGCTGGCGGGTGACTGAAGCTCCCAACTGTTCCTTTTTTTCTTTTTTTTTTTTTATTCTGGGCCATCTTTAGCTCTGGCTCCAGCTCTGAGGCCTCTGACGCTGAAAGCAGGTATCTGGTTTGTTTGGGTTCTATAATTGAAACAATGTATAACTCCAGCTCTGAGATCCCGGCCTGCTGAAAGCAGATTTCTGGTGTTTTGTTTAGCTTCTATATTTGTTACAATGTTTCAAACTGCAAGCTCAGAGGTCGGCAAGGCAGGCAGGGAACGTTGGAGTCCTCCGTCACTGAAGCAAGCAAGCCTCATGTTTGCTTCCAGCTGCCTGGCTGCCGGCCGCCATCTTGGCTGGCAGTTAATTTGCATATCTGCCGGGAGCCGGTCCATCCTTGCTGTTTCAAGGGACCTGGCATATATGGCATACTGTTCTTAATATGTTTGCTCACCTTCTTGGCACTATGTGTTTTAACCAAGGTCACCTCTCTGAGAAAGGTTGTTTCCCCAGGTAGGGATTTTCCCCTGAAGTTAGGGACGGAATAAAACCTCTTAACTAAGTGCCAGGTGGGTAATTAATCACTTTAACTATGAACAATTATGCTTAAGCTACATAATCTTTACTCCCTGGAATGGAGATAAGAAACGCCCTAACCTTTGGAATAGAGATTGATAGGATTGGAATCAACTGGTATAAATACGGATGTAACAAGACAGAACTTAGAAGACAGAACCTACACAGAACCTAGAGACAGAAGAACTTCGCTGGAGAGAACATGGCAAAAGATCCTGGACAGAAACTGGCTACAGAACTTGGCTGGAGAAACTAAACGAAACCTGGCTGAAGAACCTAGAGACAGAACCTGGCTACAGAACCTGGATAGAACATGGCAAGAGAACCTGACTAGAACCTGGTGACTGAACCTGGCTGGAGAACCTAGCAAGGGAACATGGCTACAGAACTTGGCTGGAGAACCTACAGAACCTGGCAATAGAACCAGGCAAGAGAACCCAACCATGCTGATCAACTGAACGCTGCCTCCGTGTCATTCCTTCTTCGCCGACTCCGTCCACACCTTTGGGGACCCCTGGACCTGCTGGGGTTGGACCCCAGCATCTGGCACCCGAACAGGGACCCCTAGGTAAGCGCCCCACACTCGGGACGGATAGGACTCCACCGTAGGAAGAGGGTGGATAGTCTTCGCCGACTCCGTTCACACCTTTGGGAACTCCTGAAACAGGATTCCCCTAGGTAAGCCCCCCTCCCCATTGAGAACCCAACACTCGGGACGGATAGGACTCCACCAGGGTACTGCAGACCCCCCTATAGAGGATAAGTAGGGTAAGAAGGTGGATAGTACAGAACTTAGATTGAGAAGATGTGCCATACTGAGTCCAAAGAAAGAAGACTCTGTATTGATCTTTAGATTAAGAAGATGTGCCATACTGAGTCTAAAGAAAAAAGACTCCATATTGATCTTTTAACACATATGCTTGCTAGCAGAGAAGTTAAGGTTACTCCCAGTCAGATGGAACATTTTATACAAGAAATACATCCATGCTTTTCTGAGGAAGGAAAGGTGCCGGAAAGGTAAATGTAAAGACATGGGAGGAGGTAGGCCCAAGGAGCCTTATCCTTAACCCCACTGCAGCCTTTCCACCCTGGGAAAGTGCAGGATTGGCAAGCTCTCCCTGGGGTGATAGATCAGGACTCAGGTAATAGTGGAAAACGCCAATCCAACTCTTAAAATGGATACAAGAGAGCATTTGGGGTTTTTATTTTTAATGCCTGCTTTTAAAAAATAAAAAAGGGGGAATTTGCTGGGAGCTGGTCCATCCTTGCTGTTTCAAGGGACCTGGCATATATGGCATACTGTTCTTAATATGTTTGCTCACCTTCTTGGCACTATGTGTTTTAACCAAGGTCACCTCTCTGAGAAAGGTTGATTCCCCAGGTAGGGATTTTCCCCTGAAGTTGGGGAGGGAATAAAACCTCTTAACTAAGTGCCAGGTGGGTAATTAATCACTTTAACTACTAACAATCATGCTTAAGCTACATAATCTTTACTCCCTGGAATGGAGATAAGAAACGCCCTAACCTTTGGAATAGAGATTGATAGGATTGGAATCAACTGGTATAAATACAGATGTAACAAGACAGAACTTAGAAGACAGAACCTACACAGAACCTAGAGACAGAAGAACTTCGCTGGAGAGAACATGGCAAAAGATCCTGGACAGAAACTGGCCTCAGAACCTAGAGACAGAAACTAGCGAGAGAACATGGCAAAAGATCCTGGACTGAACCTGACTACAGAAATTGGCAAGAGAACCTGACTAGAGCCTGGTGACTGAACCTGGCTGGAGAACCTGGACAGAACCTGGCTGGAGATCCAGAGCAGAACCTCTCTGGAGATCCAGACCAGAACTTGGCTGGAGATCCTGGCTGGAGATCCTGGCTAGGCTGCTGATCAACTGAACATTGTCTCCATGTCCTTCCTTCTTCGCCGACTCCGTCTATGCCTTTGGGAATCCCTGGACCTTCTGGGGTGGGACCCCGGCACATATCGCCCTGATTAGCCAATGGGAAGGGTAGCGGTCATATGCTAATTACCATGTTTCTCTTTTATTAGATAGGATATAGATTCTTAAACTTTATTTAATAATCTTTATAAGTCAGCTGATGAATTCCTGTTTTACCTTAAAGTTGTTGTTACTGACTTTCCCCAGTTTGGGTTGTGGGCATAGACTTTGTAGCCAGACCGCCTGGGTTCTAATCCTAGCTTTGCCACTTGATGCCTCTACCACCTTGATCAAGTTACTATTCAGCTATGTGCCTCTCTTTCTTCATCTGTAAAATGGGAGTGATAATAATAGAACTTACTGCATGAAATTGAGGAAATCGATTGATGTAAAGTGAACAGTGCCTGGTACACTTAGGTAGAGCACTAGTAAGCTTTATATAAGTGTTTGATATTATGAGGATTTCATTTTATATTATTGATTGCAAAATATTGTCAAGCTCTGAGATGGGTGTTTGATACAATAGACTATGCCTAATGTTTTAAACGAATGGTGCCTTTCCTTGTACAATTACCTCATACTGCTACTAATAAAAAATATTTAGGATTTCCTCCTTTGGAGCTGCCATTAGAGTCAATCTAAGGCAAATACGAAAATCAATCACATTACTCCAAGTGCAAACAATATTTCCCAATTTGGCCATTCAATGTGATTATCAGATTTGGCCTTAAAATATTAACATTAACGATGATAACAAAACTTAAATGCATTGGCTATTTTATATTCCACACGAAGCATTAAGAATTTTATCATTATAATCTCATTTGATTAATTTTAACCAGTTTGAAAAATGTCTCCATATTCAGTGAGTAAAGATGCATATCACTGGGGACATTCTAAAAAAATCATGAAAGCTTTGGAGGTGATTCCAACATAAGTGGCTATAAACAGTCTTGCATTATGATACAACTTATGTCACAAGTGATACCGGGACTAAGAAAGACACAATTCTCAGGATTTTGTATATTATTGTATTTTGGTTAAAATAGATTGTCTTATGATGTCAAAGTAATAAGTTATTAATTAACTTTAATTCACATGAAATTCATAACTAACAATGAATAAAACACTAAAATAGCCCATGCTTAGTTTAGGCTGTCATTTACTTGCTTCATGAAGTTAGAAGTCCATGACAATAAGAATATATAACAATAAGAAATGCTTTGGTCCTAATTACTTTTAATAAACTATAATAGGATAATTTGTTCTCTAAAAGTTTGGTTAAGTCCCCTAAAGACTTTTTAAACCTGTTTTCCATTGGTTATATGGGAATGATAACCACAAAAAAATAATTAACATAAAACATCTAATACAGTGCTTGGCACTTAGTAAATACTTAATAATAATAGCTCTTATTAATAAATGTTGGCTATTAACAGTCACAAAATTTGCTTCTGAAAAAGAATATCACAATACAGAGATGTAAGACTGCTTTCTTTTGTTTTACTGTTTTCAAGTCTTTCTTGGTCTTTAACTATTTATTATATTAAATGAAACACTAAGGCAATATGGTCATTTTGTCAAAAAAATTATGTACAGACACCACAGACATTGCTATCAAGGCAATACCTGATGAGGATAAATTTGTTGTTATAAAGGAGACAGCTATGGTGAGAGAGGACTAGAAACCTTATTAAGATTTGCACACAGAAAAAAGTTGACATAAAGCTACAAAAATGGCTTGAAATATCATTTTCTTCCCTTTCCTTAATGTTTCCTTGTATTGTGTGATTGGTGTTATTTATTCTGTGGTCACTTAAATAAGACCAAAACTAATTTATATTTATTACAACCACAGTTTTGAGACAGGCTCATTTTTGCAGTTGAAAAATGAAAATATCTGAAAATGCAGTAAAAGCAGTCTGTAATACTAAAGTAAAATTATAATGCTATTCTTAAGGTTATCATAATAGAGCAAACAATACCTCATAAAAAAGATTTGTGGTGATGGCATGAAACTTATCAAATGCCACAATGGCTCTCTGTCTGATAGATACATAGGCCAAATTTTAAGGGATATTATGACATTTCAATAACTTGAGCAGCAGCAAAAGTTCTTTGTGAAAAAGAAAGGTGCTAAAAAGACTAAGGTAATCATTTTTCTCTATCTCTCTGGGTAATTATTAGAATAATAAGCTCCAACCAGAGGTCACCTATTGCCTAATGAAATAGTCCATCTGAAGAGAGGGTACTCTAATTCTTACCAGTGGAAAGAGAGTGTGATATTAAACCAGTGTAATTATTGAAACCTCATAGTGTGCTGTATAATGTGGGTGCGCTTTCCACAGTGCAGGCTGGACAGTTCAGTATCCAGTGAATGCCCAACAATTAATCAAAAGATACATGATCTATATTAACACAAATCATCTTTGAATAGAAACCATGGTAGATTTCAAGGGTATCACAGCCAATAAATACAGTGGGGCCTTGACTTACGAGTGTCCCCACTAAAGAGTTTTTGAGATACGAGCCGTCTCTCGGCCGATTTTTTGTTTTGAGTTGCGAGCTAAAATTCGGGTTACGAGCCAGCTTCAGATACCCCACTGCTAGTTGGCACAGCGAACGTCACATTGAAAGCCACAACATCAGCCCAGCATCACGTGTCTCACTCGTTCACTGTTGATTTGACATATGAGTAATTTGAATTACTAGCTACGTCACGGAACAAATTAAACTCGTAAGTCAAGGCCCCACTGTACAATACTTCAGACATTCTGAGTGTCCCTCCACAATAGAATCACAGGTAGAAGGAGAAACACATCCTTAAGTCTAACTTCATCATTTTGTAACTGAAAAAAAAAAAAAAAAAACAACCAAAAATAGACATCAGAGGTTATGTGAACTCCCAAAGACACCAAAGAATCTTATAGACAAGTGCAAACTAAACTGTACATTTCCTAATTTCCAGTTCAGTGTTCTTCAGGCTGTTAAATCTAGTATTATTTAGTCCAAATTTATGCTATTAGATCTTGTGACCTACTTTTCTATGCGAGAATCGGTAAAATAGTACTCTAAGAAACAAAGAAAACAACACCTTAGCAATAGAACACAACCCGGTCATGGAATTTCAGCCATCCTTTCCATTTGCTCATCTCCAAACCCAGGCAGATAATAAGCCATTTTATAGCTCACAGACAAGGTGATATATTGAACTGTTAAAATGCATGATGATTTGAATCTTTGTTCATCTTTTCATTCTTTGAAACATTACAGTTTGAAGTATCTGACTCAGAGAAATTAATCAATTTAATCCCTTCAATTTTCCCCCTTCTTAAGCACAACCTTCAGTTCCTCAATTTTTTACATAAACAGGAACATTTAAAAACTGAGAGTAGGTACACCATGTAATTCATTTGTCAAAAATTATATTATACTAGAGGCCTGGTGCACAGATTCGTGCACTGGTGGGTCCCTCAGCCTGTCCTGCACACTCTCACAATCCAGGACTGCTGGCTCCTAACCACTTGCCTGCCTGCCTGATAACCCCTAACGACTGGCCTGCCTGCCTGATCATCCCTAACCAATCTGCCCACCTTCCTGATGCCCCTAACTGCTCACCTGCCTGCCTGATTGCTCCAACTGTTCACCTGCCTGCCTGATTGCCCCTAACCACTGGCCTGCCTGCCTGATTGCCCCTAACTGCCTCTGCTTCAGCCCCCCATGGTGACTTTGTCTGGAAGGACATCTGGAATGACATCCAGAAGGTCGTTCGGCTGCCCGATCTAATTAGCATATTACCCTTTTATTATTATAGATTATTTAAATTTTAATTTCCTAAACCTACCTAAAAATAGGATTTGGTTTTATATCCACTTACTTATTTATATGAAAATGTAATTTACACTACCAAGGTGTTAAAACTTCCAACTATAAGCTGAAACCAATATTTAAGGATTTTATGTTCCCTGGAGTAATATTGCTATGGCTGTATACTTATGTTTCAGGGACTAGCTCTGCTATCTGCAAAACTAAGATAAAGTGTAAAAGAAAATCTGAACTTGTTCAGTGGGCTCATGGTACCTAAGAGTGATGTTTTTCATTTAAATTTCAAATCAGAAGTTTTTCTTGTTAAATTGGTGCCTGGAGATGCACAAGTTTTGAGAATAGGCATTTAAAAAACCCTATATCATCTTCTGGTTAGAATAGTTTATTTGGAAAATGTTGCCTCTATATTATCAGTGCTAAAATAGAGATAATGAATTCATATTGCAACTACCATACCAAGTATTTGGAGAAGGTTCTTCTAGAAAGAGTATCTTGTGGATGAATTGGGGAATCTCAGTTCTCTTTTTAGTTCTATCCCCTCACTTCGCACTTTTTTTTTTTTTTTTTAACTGACTATCAGGTAGGGTAGGCCAGATGGCCTCTAAGGTCATTTTCAGCTTTTTCCAAAACACTTAAGTACCATCAAAAACAGTCTTGCATTGTCAAATAAAAATCCTGGTTTCATAAAATTTAGATTCTATTCTTGGTACTATCAGTAGTCAGTTTTGTTACTTTGCCTAAGATTTTCTTAATCTATCCAAATTTCAGTTTTCCTCATCTGTAAAATAGGGGTACCATTATCTGCTTACTTCAACTGCTCATTCTGGGCAACAAATATTTGTAAACAAGATAATGTATTAAAACATTTCTAAAATGCTAAGATGCTACCATAATGAACAGTAAAGATATTAATGATGAAATAATGTTAGAATTTATTCTAGCATTAAGATACTAGTACATCGAGAATAAGAAAATGTGATTGAAATACAGAAACAAAACAAATATTTATATTTACAATCTGACTTCCCATGTATTTAGGATTTAACAGCCTAGCTTATAATCCAAAGTTGAATGTATACAAAGATTTTTAAGTGTTTCTACAAATTCATGTTTGTTTGTTTTTTTTAAATATATTTTATTGATTTTTTACAGAGAGGAAGGGAGAGAGATAGATAGTTAGAAACATCGATGAGAGAGAAACATCAATCAGCCGCCTCCTGCACATCTCCCACTGGGGATGTGCCCAAAACCCAGGTACATGCCCTTGACCAGAATTGAACCCGGGACCTTTCGGTCCTCAGACCGACGCTCTATCCACTGAGCCAAACCGGTTTCGACTACAAATTCATGTTTTTATGTTGGGAAATTATTATATCTGAAGTCTATAAAAATTATTTTGAAGTCATAAAATGAAAAATATATTTACAAGGCTATCCATGTTCAAATTAACTTGTTTATATGTTGACACAAATAACTGGTTTAAAATATGTCCTCATAACTGTATATCCAATATCACCTTGCATATAATCTTGATTACACCAATTTCATTTTCTTATTGTAAGTTTTGAAATCCACTGAGCTTACATCATGAACTTTGATGGATGAGCTAGACTGTTGTGTCTGTCTAGGCAGGTGTGAGATAAATTGCTGGGCAGGCTATGATCTTTGGGCAAATTACTCTCCTTGACTACAATATATATCGATGAAATGTGTCAGTGTTCATATACACACTTGTCAGTTGCATTACCCAGGTGATGAAAATGCAAGTTAAGGGACCATCAAAATGAAGAGGGAGAAATTCACAGTGTCGTAGGAAATTAGTACAGGAACCATCACCGTAAGCTGGAAATATATGAGGTAAAACCTTTGGTAGGTGTTGATGGGGAAAAAATTCAAAAAGCTTAGTGAAATTTAAATAATTATATCTTTTCATCTTCATTCCTAATTAGTTTTACTTAATACAAATGAAAGTAAACATGACAATAATTTAGAATATTTTAAATGGGAAGGAAATGGTAAAAAGGCTTATCATTTCAATTTAACAAATTTTGACAACTCATTTGGATTAAGAACTGCTTTGTTATTGTTTTTCATCTACTGAAAAAAAAAAGGAAACATTGATTCATTAACTCTATTAAGAGATCTTTAAAATATATGAACATTTTGTTCATAGCCCTTTCAGCATATGTTCCATAATGTGCTCAGGAAAAGGCATTGCTCCAAACAATGAGGATTAAAATAGGAGATTAAAAAAAAAGAAAAAGACAAAAATGGTCTTCCCTAATGAAGTAATTATATTTTTAATAAAATACTTTATAAAAAGGTTTGGTTCCTTAATGAAAATATGAATTAGTCTTGGATCCAATCATAAAATATTAGACATGCCATACTCAAGCTATATCTACAATCTAAGAGAAATGCAAACTAAGACCATGGCCGGGTTGCTCAGTGGGTTGGAACATTGTCCCATACACCAAAATGTTGTGGGTTTGATTCTCGGTCGAGGCACATATAAGAGGCAACCAACATCAGTGTTTCTCTCTCTCTCCCTTCTTCTCTCTCTAAAATCAATGAAAACATATCCTCAGGTGAGGTTTAAAAAAAAAAAAAAAAACTAAGCAAAAATCAGGAGGAAGCCAAATGATTTCCAATAATGTTGTGTTTCACCAAACTAACTCCTGATATTACTGTACTTCCTAAAGCCTAAAAGGGTTATCCTGACCCTTCATTTTACTAGGATATTTCAGGCTAGTGGACTGATATGGGTGCACAAAGACATGATTAGTTAGGAGAACACATGTTCAGGAGAAGGAATGAGAAGCTACCAGAATATTCTATAACACACTAAATAGTTGAAAAATATTTAAAATTTTCTCAAAGAATTGCTCATTGTTATTGCTTAACAGATTGTGTACTTCCTTATTTTCTATTTTGTTTTTCCCAGATAGACCTTATTCCTAACCACTGGTGAATAATATTATCTCAAAAGAAGACTCACTATCCCACAAAAATCTATAGTACAAATATAACTTTACTTATCTATGTATATTCCTTAGGTCTGATACTCAATTCAAAAATAAGGTATTTTTTCATATTTTTTCTCACATTGGATATTTTTAATATTACAAATACTACCACCCCAAATCAACAAATTTTAGAATCAAAAGTTTCATATATAAAATTATTTGTTGTAGTAAATATAAAGTAAATCTGCTTAATTTGAAGAAAAAGTTGGACCTTATCTTAATTATGTCTATTTCTAATGCATTTGATCCTTCATAAAAATCACAAAATATTTTTATAAGAAGAATTTTACTTTAATACTATATAACTACTCTTCATCACAAATAATAAAATAATAATGTTTCTTTTTCTAATTAGTATAAAGGTTTAGCAAAGAGTAATGCTTTAAAATTATAAGAGTATCTGATATTCCATAAAAATGACTTTCCTTGAGGATAATAATTTACCTTACAGCATGAAGAAGATTGATTCTAGCATAACACAAATATTAGAAGAAGATATATATCCTTATTACTATCCCTGGTAATACATGCTCTTATCATATAGATAAATGATTATAGATAGATACATAGACAGACAAAATGAAAAAGTATCTTGTTCTAATTCTCCTGTAAACTTCTTACATCACAAAGGTTATAGAAACCTTTCATATTACTTGGCATTATTTGTGTTGGTGGTAGTAAAAAAAATAATATAGCTATTTCAGTCAAACAAAGCAACCAAAAATTTCAAAGTGTTTTAAAAGGGTCTAATATTGCATCATGATGGGATATTTTTTTCAGTCATTAGAAGGTTAGTATTGCATATTATCTTTATTCAAGCAGACCCTATACATAGCCAGAATTTGTATTTGGCAGTACCCAGCTGAAAACTGAATTTAGTTTCCTTGGAAACATGCTGACTAACGCAGCATTAAAAGACAAAGAACACAAATGATACATACAGAAACGAAGCTTCTCTTTGTCTAGCTAGTTGAATGGAATATTGCAATCTCAAGTCAAATTAAATTTTATATAATAATAAATTTATTTTAAGAATGTCTTAAGCTTCTAATAAAGACTTTATTAATTAAATTCAATACTGCACTAAATTCTATTAGGTAAAGGTAAATGTGGTTTTTTTTTTAAGAAAACTATAAAATACTGAATTTATCAATGAGACCTACTGATATCTATACTATTTGCTAGATAGTGATCTAACATTCCAATAACTGGAAATGTAAGTAATAGGAAGTCAGATAAATTTGAGGAAATATGCATGGCCCTTATGTTGCTAATTATCAACAAATAATAAAGACTTTATTTGGAATACACCTTTAACATGCAACAGGTGAAATGGCCTGGTTTAAAAATCTAATCAAAATTTTAATTTTTTGTTAAACTGCTGTGATGAAATGAAACTTATATTCTACTGTGAAAAATCATGCTATAATCACTGGGAAATGATTAAAGAGTCTCTCAATAAGTATATAATATTACCTAGTATTTATTGTTTATTATGTTTGAGATATATGATCTTCACCACAACTCTATTTGGTAGAAACTATTATCAACAATTTGCAGATGAGACATTGAGAGTTTAAAATTCTGAAAGTTGACATGGTAACTGAACAATAGAGTCAGTATTAAAAAAATCACATCTGTGCCCAGAGCCTTAACCCTGACACTCTTCAGCCTTAGAATTTGTAAACCTAGAATATAACAAACATAAATGTGTGCGTGTACTGTGTATTGACCTAGTGTCTTTGGTTAAATAGAATAAGGAAAATGATAAACTCTATGAAAGATAATTATTTGTGGGATGCTCTGTGAAGCATTGCTTTGATAATTCTGAAGTTAAATGAAGACAGATGTACAACTTTATTTAAAAAATAATATGTTCAATTCAAATAGCAATGAATTTTCAAAATAAAAATTGTATGGGTGTATCCATACATTTTCCAAAGTCTATTTTTCTTATTTTTGCATACTAGAATTATATATATATATATATATATATATATATATATATATATATATATATATGTAAATCAATTATGAAACCATAAAAAAGCATTTCTGACTTCAGATAAAATATTGTATCTTATTTCTGCTTTGCAAGAAAAAGCAAAGCTATCATATTCATGTCCTACACTGTTGCATGCTTTACTTGTCCATCTATTAAATCTTTATATATTCTTCTATACCACCTAACCACAATCTCTACTTGAACAGGAAAGAGCAAGGCAAGTGAGCATCACAGTTTCAATATAAAAAACTAGAGGACAAGTGCAGGAAACTCGTGCATGGGTGTGGGGGGCATCCCTCAGCCCAGCCTGCACCCTCTCCAATTTGGACCCACTGCGATCATTCCTAAATGGGCAGTTGGACATCCCTCTCACAATCCAGGACTGCTGGCTCCCAACCATTTGCCTGCCTGCCTGCCTGATTGCCCCTAACCGATTCTGCCTGCCAGCCTGATCAGTCCCTCATCACTCCCTGCTAGTTTGATCAATGCCTAACTGCTCCCCTGCAGGCCCTATTGCCCCTAACTGCCCTCCCCCGCAGGGCTGGTCCCCCCGCAACTGCCCTCCCCTGAAGGCCTGGGTCTCTCCTCAACTATCCTCCCCTGCAGGCCTGATCACCCCCAACTGCCCTCCCTTTCAGGCCTGGTCCCTCCAAACTGCCCTCCCCTGCTGGCCTGATCGCTCACAACTGCCTATCCCTGCCGGCCATCTTGTGTCCACATGGGGGCAGCCCTCTTGTGTGTTGGAGTGATGGTCAATTCCATAGTACCTCTTTATTAGATAACATATCTCTCTTAATAACCATTAAATAAATTTACCAGATTATTTTTTCCTAAAGTCAGATAGTTATCTATAGAGTGATAAGCTACAGTTGAAGAAGCCCTGTGAAAATCTGAAGAGAGCATATTGTGGGTCCTGTAATTTGGGTTGCATAAACAACTGCAGCGAGTGTAGAATGCATACATGAGAAACATCTCTGAGTTTATGGACACATGATCAAAGGTGATTTCATTCAATCTAGCAGTCCAACTGCAGAGAGTAATCTCAGAATCTAAAATGCTTATGAAATGTTTATAATCAGTCTATTTCCTCCAAAGCATCACAATTTTTGCCTTCAAGGCATGAGTAAAAATATATCTGTCCTCCTCAGATACTTATTTGATTGAGTTCTTTGGCAGAGATTGTAACCTTGCAACAGTGGTAAAGAGTGTTCTAAAGCACTAATTGAAACCAGTAAATGTGCATTCCTTTCTGATTTGTTCATCAGGTTCTCTTCTTAACCAAACCTCAATCAGTTACCATTTAGAAAGCTTTATTCTGTTTACAGGATATCATGACAATGCATTTTACTATCTTCATTCTGAAAACTAGGTAAATATTATAACAAACAATAGTAAAATTATTTTACAAAAATGAAATGCTATGTTTAACTTTTATTTACCTGATATTTATCTTATATTTGGGGAACTACAGTTGATTTTAGTAGCCAATATACAGTGATTAAGTCTCAAATTAGTTGTTTTAGAAATTCATTATTAATTCACTTAATTATATGAATAATGTGTTCATAAAGACATCATTCTTTAACAATTACTCAGAATCCTAGAATTCTAGTGAGACTAAGAATGAGGAAACAAACAAAAGAGGGCCTGATTCCCACCAGGAAAAAAACCAAAAAAACCTGCCATTGTGAAATAGATGTCTCTGAACTTCCACTCCTATGTCTTAGAAAAGTGGGACAAAGCCTGTCTTTGACTCACAATTTTGGCAGAAACGAAAGAGATGGTGGTCATACACTCGGATGGTTATTTCCTCTAAAGGAAACTATTTAATATTTAGGCTGAGAAGGTGAAGCATAGGAGTGGTTAATAGTATGCTAGACTACAAAACAATTGGGAGTTGACACAGCTATAGTATTAACTAGCTTTGCGACTTTAGCCAGATGACTTTAGACAAGCCATTGCAAACTATGTCTCAGACACCTTTTAATGTAAAATTAAGGGATTGGAATGGACAATTTCTAAAGCCACTTTCAATGGACATAAGAATGCCAGTAGCAAGCCATTTAAGATACACAAAGAAACATATTATTTGCTTTCCTTTTCACATTAATTTTCCTTCTACAGGGAACCAACTGCAAATTCCAGCATCTATAGCAATCATCAGAAAAACCCTGAAAGTAGAAAATAGGAAAATAATGGCAATCTAAAGCAACATGGCCACCTGACCTGACACTCTGAAGTACTTTAAAAAGGCTTATTGTTATTTTTAATACAACTCCAGTGCCATTTGTTTTATAATACTAAACTCTTAAGTGTTGGTGGGATAAGAGAAAATGTCTCTTTGCTAATGAATGGCTCTGTGATTTTCAAAGTTAATTTTTAAAACATCCTTTTTTCAGCAATCATAAAGAACATACCAGGTTATCCAAGATAAGAAGAGCAGATGTGTTCTTCCTTATTTAGGAATAAATACACACATAAACATTATAATAATTTTGCATTATTTGGCTTGATATAAAGACATTTAGATATTTACATGTATTATTTACATATGTAATATCCAAATATTATGCATTATATATATATATATATATATATATATATATATATATATAGTCGATGAAATACTGAAAAGTAGCATCATACATTAAAGTGATGACCTATCTTTCAATTAAATGGTTTTTCTTCTTCTTTTTTCTTTTCTTCCATTTCCCAATAGTAAAAATGGTATGAGTATTACTATACATTTCCACACCAGTTTTGATACTGATGTTAATGTACTTGATGCAAGACTATAATTCTCCATGTCCTCTAGAGCTAAGATTACAAGTCTTAAAGTTTGTGGCAAAAATATTTTTCACATATCTACTACTGACAGATATTCCTGGAATAAAAATTATTCACATTTTAAAGCATATAACACCATAAAAATCATATATATTTATAGCATATATATCACGCTTTTACAATCACCTACAAAGTCATAGTCAAGATATGATTTTTTTTATTTCAAAGATGAAAAAAATGTGAGCAATGATATATTATTACTATGGTACATTTTAACAGTTCATTTCAACTGTGAAGTTCAAAACTCCCATATGGAATATGTGTTTCTGTGGGGTTGGCGGGGGAGGTTGTTGCCAACAAATTTTAAAAATACTCCTTAATTTATGCTCATATGTAAAATAAAGAACACTGTCTTAAACATTTCACCCAACCTGACATGTGCTTTGTCCTTCACTATTTCCCTCAAATAATTAAAGGCCATGATAATGTCTGGAAAAGGGTTAGTACAGAAACCAGGTTGTACTCTTCATGATTGTGAGAACTCCTTGAAGATTGTTTAGTCCTTCAAAAAGCTATTAGGGTTTAATCTCCAAAATTAAATTCACACAACTTAACAAAAGGAAGATAAACAATCCAATCAAAAATGAGCAAAGGACCTAAATAGATGCTTTTTGAAAGTATAAATACAGGTCAAGAGACATATGAAAACATGCTCAAAGTCACTAATCATCCAAGAGTTGCAAATCAAAATGACAATAAGGTATTATCTCACACCTGTCAGAATGGCTATCATCAACAGTTCAACAAATGACAAGTGCTGGTGCGGATGTGGAGAAAAAGAAACCCTCGTGCACTGGTGGGAATGCAGACTGGGGCAGCCACTGTGGAGAACAGTATGGAGCTTCCTCAAAAAATTAAAAATGGAACTCCCATTTGACCCTGTGATCCCACTGCTAGGAATATATCCCAAGAAAACAGAAACACCAATCAGAAAGGATATATGCACCCCCATGTTCATAGCAGCACAATTTACCATAGGTAAGATTTGGAAACAGCCTAAATGCCCATCAGCAGATGAGTGGATTAAAAAGCAGTGGTACATCCACATAAGAGAATACTGCACTGCTATAAAAAAGAAAGAACTCTTACCATTTGCAACAGCATAGATGGACCTGGAGATCATTATGCTAAGTGGAATAAGCCAGTCAGAGAAAGATAAATATCACATGATCTCACTCATTTGTGGAATATAATGAAGAACATAAATCAATGAACAAAAATAGGTTCAAAGACATACAAGCATCAATCAGACTGTCAAACCTCAGATGGAAGGCAGGGGAATTTAGGAGGGGGGAGTGTAAGAGATCAACCAAAGGACTTGTATGCATGCATATAAGTATAACTAATGGACACAGACAGTAGGTGGGTGAGGGCATGTGCTGGGGGGTTGGTAGAAGCCAGGGAGAGGTCAATGGGGGAAAAAAGAGACATATGTAATACTTTAAACAATAAAGAATTTAAATTAAAAAAAGAAAAAGCTAATAAACACAAGAGAAGTTATATAATTATCTTTATTTTATTATTAGGCTAGAGGCCCAATGCACGAAATTCTTGCAAGGGGCTCGGCCATTGCAGCCACAGTGGCTTGCCTCGACTTTGTCCAGAAGGTCATCCAGTAGGACAACCAGAAGGTCATTCAGCTGTCTGACCTAATTAGCATGTTATGCTTTTATTATTATAGATTATTAAAATAAAAAACATACAAACATTCTAGCATCACAATGAAATTTGAGGTACAGCACTTCATTTCATTGTTTCTGTTCAGGAACCATGAACTTGATAGAAATAAGGACTTCATGTCATGAGTAATTATGGCAGTCAGAATCCAGAAGGGAGTTTTGCTACTCAAAAGCAAGTTTCTCTTTGTTTTTGTTTGCGTTGCTTGAACTAGGCTTTTGTTTCTGTACGAGGCATTTAAAAATCAACAGAATAGAAAATAAATTGCATACATTGGTTGTGCAGAATCATATGACCTTATACTTATTAAAGGACTCATATTTAATATTTGGTAAACATTTTAAAATGCAGTAAGCAAGAACCTGAACATCTTATCAGAATGCTAAGAAATCGATTGGAGTTAAAATATATGCATAATGGCATGCTGAGTCTCCATTTTTGGGGGGATAAAAACATAGTCAGATCTTAAAAGATATTTTGGACTATGGGGAAGGACTTTATATAAACTCTACAATATTTGAACCCCTTTTTCTGTTATGTTGTTCCTATGTATCCCAAGTAACTATTGTCCTATCCTATCTAATAAAAGAGAAACATGGTATTTAGCCATACGTCCGCTACCCTTCCCATTGGCTAATCAGGGCGATATGCAAATTAACTGCCAGCCAAGATGGCGGCCGGCAGCCAGGCAGCTTGAAGCAAACAGGAGGCTTGCTTGCTTCAGTGACGGAGGACTCCAACGTCCCCCACCTGCCTTGCCGGCCTCTGAGCTTGTAGTTTGAAACATTGTTACAAATATAGAAGCTAAACAAAACCCCAGAAACCTGCTTTCAGCCAGCTGGGATCTCAGAGCTGGAGTTGAAACAGTGTTTCAATTATAGAACCCAAACAAACCAGATACCTGCTTTCAGCAGCAGAGGCCTCAGAGCTGGAGCCAGAGCTAAAGTTGGACCAGAATAAAAAAAAAAAGAAAAAAAAGGAGCAGTTGGGAGCTTCAGTCACCCGCCAGCCTGAAAACAGCCCTCAGCCCCTCACCCAGGCTGGCCAGGCACCCCAGTGGGGACCCCCACCCTGATCCAGGACACCCTTCAGGGCAAACCATCTGACCCCCACCCATGCACCAGGCCTCTATCCTATATAGTAAAAGGGTAATATGCCTCCCAGGACCAGGATCAGCGGAGCCGCAAGGCCTCCCAGCACAGGGATCAGCGGAGCTGAGAGGCCTCCCGGCACCGGGATCAGTGTGACAGGGGGCAGCGCCCAAACCCCCTGATCACCCTGCGGCTCTGTGTGTGACAGGGGACGAGGCCACAACCTCCCTATCTGCCCTGCTCTGTTTGTGACAGGGGAAGGGGCCCCAACCCTCTGATCGCCCTGCAGCTCTGTGTGTGACAGGCTGCATCGCCCCAACCCCCTGATTGTTCCTGCTCTGTGTGTGACGGGGTAGAGCCATAACCTCCCCATCCGCCCTGCCCTTAGTGTGAGAGTGGCGGTGCCCCAACCCCCTGATCGGCCCTGCTCTGTGGGTGACAGGGGGCGGTGCCCCAACTCCCCTATCGGCCCTAGTCTGTGAGTGACAGGGGGGAGCTCTTCAACCCCCTGATCGGCCCTGTTCTGTGCATGACAGGGGGGAGCGCTCCAAACCCCCTGATGGGCCCTGCTCTGTGCGTGACAGGGGGCAGCGCTCCAAACCCCCTGATGGGCCCTGCTCTGTGTGTGACAGGGGGTGGCACCGGAACCTCCAGATCCACCCTGCTCTGTGCATGACAGGGGTGGCGCCCCAACTCCCCAATCAGCCCTGCTCTGAGCCCGACCAGGGGCTGCACCTAGGGATTGGGCCTGCCCTCTGCCACCCAGGTGCAGGCCTAAGCCAGCAGATCATTATCTCCCAAGGGGTCCCAGACTGCGAGAGGGCACAGGCCGGGCTGAGGGACCCCCTCTCCCCCCCGAGTGCACAAATTTTTGTGCACTGGGCCTCTAGTCTAATTATATAAAAGCCTAAGTGACCATCCAACTGTTCCACCTTTCGACCGTTCCACCAGTAGCTATGACATGCACCAGGGGGCAAATGCTCAATGCACAGGCATGGAAACATGGAACAGACTGTTGAATCTCAGAGGGAAGGGAGGAGGCGGGAGGGGGGAAGAAATTAAAGATCTTATATGCATATTAAAGGTCAGGTGCACAGATTCATGCACTGGTGGTGTCCCTCAACCTGGCCTGTGGGGATCTTGCTGACACCAGCAGTCCCACATCCTCTGAGGGGTCCTGGATTGTGAGAGGGCGCAGGCCAGGCTGAGGGACCCCACTGGTGCATGAATCTGTGCACTGGGCCTCTAGTCTTTTAATAATAAAAATCCTCTGAACTCTTTTTTTTTTTCTCTCTCTAGGTTAGCTGTGATAAGAATCTTTCTAAAATGAATTAGAGCGAAACCAACCAGTCACTTTCCACAAATGTTCATGTAAGTAGATTGCATCGTTTAATCATTATATTCTCTATATACATCCAATCCCATAATGTTGAATAAAACAACTTAAATCATATGACAAATATTTGACATGAGCTACCTACTTATATTGCCCTGAAAAGATTTGATATGTTCATTATACAAAATGTGAAGGTTTCGTTATTGATTTTGTCACTATACTTTGTCACTGACTCAATACTTTTCTTTAATTATCAAGTGAAATGCTATTTAGCTAAAAGCGGTACAATTTTGAATTAGTAACTGTATGAATTACACAGTATATTAAAGAAATATTTTCCAGGAATGAAAGAAGAAAACACATTTACTATTCAAAGGCTACTTAAACAACACTACAGACATTATAATAAAAACTTGTACCCATCATTTTTAATGTGTATTTTCAACAATCCTGCTGATGTCATCCATAGTTTAGAGATGAGGGGATGAACTCAGAGAAGTTACATAATTTAGATAAGATCACTCAGCTAGCATGGAGTGGGATCAGAATTTGTATCAAGGATTTTATTTCCAATAGACCAGACATTCTGTTCTATATCCCATGTTGCAACATCCAGACTCTCATAAATGTTCCCTTTAATAGGTCATCTGTCAGGTGATCTGAATATCAAGGATCTTTTGTAAGAGAAAAGTATTTCACATAAAAATAAACAAACAAACAAACAACAAAAAAAAACAACAACAAAAAACACTGAGACATTTAAGTCCTTTATGGTAAAGTAATATTTTAAGTGGCTCTCAGCAGACATTAATCACTGACTCTTTGATTTGGGACTTTCCAGTCACCAAAACTATGAGAAAATAAATTTCTGTTTTTCTTTTTTTTTTAATCTTTAATTTCTTTATTGGTTAAGGTACTACAAATGTGTTCTCATCCCCCCATTAACCCCCAACCTCCCCCCCACACACACTCATGCTCTCATCCCCCTGTTGTCCATGTCCATTGATTTGAC
This sequence comes from Myotis myotis, assembly GCF_014108235.1. Classification (NCBI taxonomy): domain Eukaryota; kingdom Metazoa; phylum Chordata; class Mammalia; order Chiroptera; family Vespertilionidae; genus Myotis; species Myotis myotis. Next base: position 181,645,760 of record NW_023416324.1, read on the forward strand.
TTATATGCATGCATACAAGTCCTTTAGTTGATCTCTTCCCCTTACCCCCACCCTCCCCTATTTTTCCTCTGGGGATTGATAGTCTGATAGCTGTTTTTCTGTCTTTGGATTTGTCCTTGTTCATCAGTCTATGTTGTTCTCTATATTCCACAAATGAGTGAGATCATGTGGTATTTATCTTTGTCTGACTGGCTTATTTCAGTTAGCATAATGTTCTCCAGTTTCATCCATGCTGTTGCAAATGACAAGAGTTCCTTCTTTTTTACCACAACATAGTATTCCATTGTGTAGATGTACCACAGTTTTTTAATCCACTCATCTGCTTATGGGCACTTAGGCTGTTTCCAAATCTTAGCTATGGTGAATTGACTTGCTATGAACATAGGGGTGAATATATCCTTTCTGTTTGGTGTTTCTGGCTTCTTGGGATATATTCCTAGCAGTGGGATCACTGGGTCAAATGGGAATTCCATTTTTAGTTTTTTGAGGAAACGCCATACTGTTCTCCACAGTGGCTGAACCAGTCTGCATTCCCACCAGCAGTGCAGAAGGGTTCCTTTTTCTCCACATCCTCTCCAGCACTTGTTGTTTGTTGATTTGTTGATGATAGCCATTCTGGCAGGTGTGAGATGATACCGCATTGTTGTTTTGATTTGCATCTCTCATGTAATTAGTGACTTTGAGCATGTTTTCATATGTCTTTCGGCCTTCTGTATGTCCTCTTTCGGAAAGTGTCTATCTAGGTCCATTGCCCATTTTTTTGATTGAATTGTTTATCTTCCTATTGTTAAGTTGCATGAGTTTTACTGTAAATGTTGGAGATTAAACCCTTATCGGTGATATCATTGGCAAATATGTTCTCCCATGCAGTGGGCCTTCTTGTTGTTTTGTTGATGGTTTCCTTTGCTGTGCAAAAGCTTTTTATTTTGATGTAGTCCCATTTGTTTATTTTCTCTTTAGTTTCCATTGCCCTAGGAGCAGTATCAGAGAAGAAATTCCTTCGACATATGCTTGCAATATCGCTGCCTGTGGATTCCTCTAGTATTTTTATGGTTTTCCGTCTTATGTTTAAGCCCTTTATCCATTTTGAGTTTATTTTTGTGTATGGTGTGAGTTGGTGGTCTAGTTTCATCGTTTTGCATGTATCTGTCCAATTTTCCCAACACCATTTATTGAAGAGACTGTCTTGACTCCATTGTATGCTCGTGCCTCCTTTGTTGAATATTAATTGGGCATAGTGGTTTGGGTCGATTTCTGGGTTCTCTATTATATTCCATTGGTCTATATGTGTGTTCTTGTGCCATTGCCAAGCTGTTTTAAGAACAGTGGCTTTGTAATACAGCTTGATATCTGGTATTGAGATCCCACCTACTTTGTTCTTCTTTCTCAGGATTGCAGCAGCTATTTGAGGTCTTTTTTTATTCCAGATGAATTTTTGGAGAGTTCGTTCTAGATCTATGAAGTATGCCGTTGGTAATTCATTGGGGATTGCATTGAATCTATAGATTGCTTCAGGTAGTATGGACATTTTGATGATGTTGATTCTACCAATCCATGAACACGGTATGTTCTTCCATCTGTTTATGTCTTCCTCTATCTCTTTTTTCAGTGTCCTGTAGTTTTTTGCATATAAGTCTTTTACCTTCTAAGTTTATTCCTAGGTATCTTAGGTTTTTTGGTGTGATGGTAAATGGGATTGCTTTTTAGTCTCACTTTCTGTAAGTTCACTATTGGTATAAAGAAATGCCATAGATTTCTTGGCATTAATTTTGTATCCTGCTACATTGCTGAATTCATTTATTAGGTCTAATAATTTTTTGATGGAGTCTTTAGGGTTCTCTATGTACAGTATCATGTCATCTGCAAATAAGGACAGTTTTACTTCTTCTTTTCCAATTTGGATGCCTTTTATTTCTTCTTCTTTTCTGATCTAAACGGCTAGTACTTCCAGTACTATGTTGAACAGGAGTGGTGAGAGAGGGCATTTCCTGTCTTATTTCTGTTCTTAGGGGAAATGGTTTTAGTTTTTGCCCATTGATTATTATGTTGGCTGTGGGTTTGTCATATATGGCTTTTATTATTTTGAGGTATGATCCTTCTATTCCTACCTTGCTGAGAGTTTTTATCAAGAAAGGGTGTTGGATTTTGTCAAATGCTTTTTCTGCATCAATTGATATGACTATGTGGTTTTTATCTCTCAATTTGTTTATGTGATGTATTACTTTTATTGATTTGTGGATATTATACCATCCTTGTATCCCTGGAATAAAACCTTCTTGGTCATGGTGTATGATCTTTCTGATGTACTGCTGGATCCGATTTGCTAGGATTTTGTTGAGGATTTTGGCATCTATATTCATGAGGGATATTGGCCTGTAATTCTCTTTCATTGTGCTGTCTTTATCTGGTTTTGGTATTAGGGTGATGCTGGCTTCATAGAATGAGCTTGGACGTGTTCCTTCTTGAATTTTTTGGAATAGTCTGAGGAGGATAGGTTTTAGTTCTTCCTTGAATGTTTGCTAAAACTCCCCTGTGAAGCCGTCTGGCCCCGGGCTTTTGTTTGCTGGAAACTTTTTGATGACTGCTTCAATTTCTTCCATAGTTATTGGCCTATTGAGATTTTTAGATTCTTCCTGATTAAGTTTTGGAAGGTTGTATTTTTCTAGGAATATGTCCATTTCCTCCAGGTTGTCTAGTTTGTTGGAGTAGAATTGTTCATAGCATTTTTTAACAATCCTTTGTATTTCTGTGGGGTCTGTTGTTATTTCTCCTCTTTCATTTCTGATTTTCATATTTGGGTCCTTTCTCTTTGTTCCTTAGTGAGCCTGGCTAGAGGTTCATCAATCTTGTTTATCCTTTCAAAGAACCAGCTCTTGGTTTTATTTTTTTTATTTTTTTTTTTTTTTTTTTTTTTTGGTCTCTATGTCATTTATCTCCACTCTGATCTTTATTATTGCCTTCCTTCTGCTTACACTGGACTTTTCTTGTTGCTCTCTTTCTAACTCTTTGAGTTGTAGGGTTAGGTAATTTATTATCATTGTTTCTTTTTTTTTGCAGTATATGGGTCATGTTTTCTTATCCACTCAGTTACCCTATGTATTTTGATTGGGGCATTTAATCCATTTACATTTAAAGTTACTATTGATAGATACTTGTTTGTCGCCATTTTTATTCTTTACCCCTGTGTTCCTTCTTTGTTTTCTTTTGTTTTGCTATATTTTTATAGCAGACCCTTTAGCATTTCTTGCATTGCTGGTTTGGTGGTAATAAAATCCCGTAGTCCTTTTTTGTCTGTGAAGCTCTTGATTTCACCCTCAATTTTGATTGATAGCCTTGCTGAGTACAGTATTCTTGGATTCAGACCCTTCCTTTGCATGACTTTGTATATTCAGTCCATTCCCTTCTTGCCTGATGTGTTTCTGTTGAGAAATCCTTCACTAGTCTGATGGGGGATCCTTTGTAAGTAACTTTTTCTGTCTCTCTCTGGCTGCTTTTAAGATTCTTGCTTTGTCGTTGTTGTTTGCCAATTTAATTATAATGTGCCTTGGGTCGGTCTTCTGGGGTTCATTTTGTTTGGGACTCTGTGAGCTTCTTGGATTTGTGTGACTTTTTTCTTCCCTATATCAGGGAAGTTTTCTGTCATTATTTTTTCAAACATGTTTTCTATTCCTTGCTCAGTTTCCTCTCCTTCTGGCACCCCTATTATGCGGATGTTGTTTCATTTCATGTTGTCCCAGAGTTCTCTTAGGCTCTCCTCCTGCTTTTTAATTTTTTTTTTTTTTTCTAGAAGCTGCTCTGCTTGGGTATTTTTTCCTACCTTCTCTTCTAGCTTGCTGATGCAGTCCTCTGCTTCTTCTAGTCTACTGTTGATACTTTCTATTGAGTTCTTTATAGCAGTGATGTCATTTTTCATTTCTTCTTGGTGCTTCTTCATTTCCTCTTGGTTCTTACACATATTGTTGAATTTGTCTTCCATTTTTTTCATCCACCTTATGACCATTTCGCTGAATTCTTTCTCTGACAGGTTGCTTGCCTCCATTGCCTCCATTTCATTTACTTCTTTTTCTGGTGATGGCTGTTTTTCTTTCATATGCAGGCTGTTTCTTTGTCTCCCCATGATCTCTCTTCTCCAGGTGTTTGGTTATGTAGTTTCTCTCTGCTGTGTTGAATTAAAGGCACAAAATACAACACAACAAGGCACAGCACAAAAGGCACTGAACACAAATGTATTCATGATACTAATATCCCCAAATAAAGGTGACCACCAGATCAAAGAGAATTAGGGGATAAAGAAGAAAGAAGAGAAAAAGAAAAAAGAGAAAAAGAAAATAAAAGGAGTGCAAAAATGAAATTGGGAAAAGGAAAAAAAAAGTAAGGGAGAAAAGAAACAGAATGAAATAGAAGAGGGGAAAAAACTATTTATATGGGGAGAAAACTCCAATAGAACAGCCACTAATCTCAACAAATTCCAGCAACAGATGCCTGGAGATGAATGCAAACTACAAACAACAACTAATATCAAGTGAGGCAAGGGAAAACAGAAGCCAAAAAATAACCAGGAAAAAAAAACAAACAAACAAAAACAAACAAACAAAAAAAAAAACACAACAACAACAGAAAGAGAAAAAGAAAAACAGTCTCACAAACAAGCATTAAAAAAAAACCCCAATATACTCAGCAATCAAGCAAACAACAATAAAATGACAGAGATAAAAAAAAAAAACACACACACACAAAAAAACTTTGGATTGTGAAGAAAGAGAAGAGAGAGGTGTACATGGATTTAGAGCAGGAGATTGGTAATTAGATATATAAGTAGGGTGAAATTTTAACAGGATTTAAAAATAAGGAATAGGGAAAATCTAATGCAGGGGTAGGGTAAGAGAAACAGGACAACCAAAGGGGAAAAGTGAGGAAAAGAGTTTTGGCATAAAGATAAAGTTGAGGTACAGTAAAAGGATGCTAAAGGAATGATGAATATAAAATGTAGAACACTAATCCCAAAATATTACCTTAACAAGACATGACCCAAAGGGAACAAAGCGTGAATGTACTCACGGCACCGATAACCCCAGTATAAGCAACCACCTGAGAAAAGATAATTAGGGGAGAGTAAAGAGAGAACAAGTGATATCTAAGTTAGAAAAAAAAAGATAGGAGAGAAAAGAAAAAGGAAAATATATATTTATGGAGAAAATACCACAGAGCCAATAGATAAACCAAACAAATACAAACATCAAACACTCATTAAATAGGGTGGGGGCAAAATCTGTAGAGGCTGAGCTGATATACAGGAAATAAGGTTAAGAATTGGATAAATATGGGGAGGACCTCAATTCAGTATAGAGAAAGTAGGAAAGGGATGAGTGGATAAGAAGAGAAAGAAGGGGAACAAAATAATATATTTACGAAAAAATTGATTTAAAAAATGGTATAAAAATAGAAAATAGCAAGTAAAAATAAAGTAAAATTGAATGATGAAAAAATAATGTGAAAAGAAGTAGAAAATAAAGCAACAAACAAAAAAGGAAAACAAAGAAAAAATTTAAAAAAGCTAACAAAATAATAATATAAAAATAAAAATGGAAAATTGAAATGTCAATCCTTTGTCTGACTTAAGATCCCAGTTTTCTGGAATGTCTGTGATTTTTTTTTTTTTTTTTCTGTTTCTGGGACTGAAGGCCAGATCCTGTTAACTCCCAAGGACTGATTGGATTATTTTAATCCTTTGTACCATTCAGGGCGGAACCTGGGTGTGGCTGTATTCCTTGCCTGGGGGCTGGAGGGAGGGGTTATAACTTTAGGAGAAAATGGTTGCCCAGGTCCTGGGCTCAGGCATGACTCAGCACTCAACTTGGACCCCCTTCTCTCTCCAGCCTCTCCCCAGATTCTGCTTGTCTGCACCTTCTCCCGCTCCTCAGCACGGGTGAGTGTCTGTATCTGAAATGTCCTATGAACAGGGTTCAGTGAAAACAAACAAACAAACGCTTGCTGCAGAAACGGGGAAGACTGAGTCTCTGGGAGCTCCTCTCTTATGGGCACTGCATGGTCTGGTCAGAGCTTCAGGCTGCCCCCTCTGGGCTTATTCTTTGGTAATTATGGCATCCAGATCTCAAATCCCCAGGCACCAACAGTCCCGTGGATCTCCTTTCCCCAGTCAGGGGCTGTGCCTGTCCCAAGGGACGAAGCTGGGTGCCTCCTGGTTTCCCTCTGACCCGCTGGGTTCAGAGGTCTGGCAAACTTTCCTGCCCAGATCCCTGGTTTTTACTTTTCCAGGGGAACTCTGCCCTTCCCGACTGCAAACTGTCTCACCAGCTGAGTCTGCTTCGCCAATTCGGGGTGGGTGTTATTCATTTCAGCTGCTCATTCTATTTGCTCTGGGACAAGCCTTGGGACACATCTGCCTATTCTGCTGCCATCTTGTCTTTCAAATTTCTGTTTTTTAAGCCAGTCCCTGGTATTTCGTTATGGCAACTAGAGCAGACTACCACACACACCAATGCATTCAGGGCCACTAAGGGGGCAGCTGAGAGCGTGGCAGGTGTCAGGGTTCCAGGGAAAAATATTTCTTCACTGAGATTCTCAGCGGAGGTTTGGAGTCTGGAACTTCCTCTGAGTAACTAGACTATTTCATATGTTTCCTTTGTCATGTTTCTTTCACATGATTTCTTAACCATAAAGAAGAATAATAAACAGTCTTGGATTAAGAGATGATGGTACTGAGGTCAGAGAACAGCATACCACGAGTTAGACTATGAAATAAATTGCTGATGTCCTATCTGTAGTTGTGGTCCATTTGTATATATTTTAAAAGAAATTATCTTGTTCTTACATGCATCCAACTAACTAATTATAGGCAAACAATAAGAATCAAGCTTCTGCCAAAAGAATTAGCTCCAGTAGCCCATAGCAACTTACTTCAGCAGGACAAATGTATTCACTAGTGTTCAAAACACTTAAGTATATTTATTTTCCTGAATTAAATATGCATAACTAGTTTCCCAAAGGGACAACTGAAGAGATAAAGAGAGAAGACCAGTGACCCTAAGCAAATTACTTGATCCTTCTCAGTGGAAAAGTAAAAAAAGTCTTATTTTAGGAGTTGAAATTTGTAAAAAAAAAAAAAAAAAAAAAAAAAAAAAAATAGTTTTTTAAAGCTGCATTGCTTCCATGAGATGCAAAGAGGCTTAGTAATGATGTTTTTAAAATAGAAAGTGTTCAGATATAAGGAATTTCTCTAGAGTACACATGGGTTGGACTAGACATCCAGGAGTAAAATTAAAGGAGTCAGCTGAAATGAATAATACTGTTTGGAATCATTTTCTGGCAAACTGTGGAAGTTTAAAATGTATGTAACATTAACACACATTCAAAAGTAAAGTATTCATTATAATTCAACAATGATTAAAATATGCAAGAATATAGAGACAAGAAAATTATCTGAGTTTTAGAATGCTTCTTTGGAATCATTGCCAACAGGTTCAAAACTCTCGTTCAGCTGTGTATTTTAAATAAGAATAATATCTAGTTTTTTGAAATAGCTTTTACAGATCAGACATGTTCATGTTGAGAACTTCTATGCAGATTTATTTGTCAAATAAAGCACTTCGCTATGTCTGCCTTTTATGGCCATTTCTCATTTCTCCAGATGAGAAAGCCAAAGGAAATAGTGAAAAGGGAGAGACTGCCCCAATCTCTATATAAAAACAATAGAAGTGGAATAAAGATAAGATGGGGCCTATTATAAACTTCTGTACTCCACTTATCTTCCATCCACATGCTTTTAATTTTTCTCTCTCTCAGAAAAGTACCTAAAGCAAATATGCTAAGTCTCCAATGTGTGTTTATGTGTACAACTATATTTACGTCCTTTTTTAGAAAATATGTCTTTAATGAGAGAATAGAATCACACAATATTGCCAATATAGGAAACTAAATTATTTCATATAAAAATTAATCCATAGCTATGGATTAGAAGTTTATTGCATTGTAAGAGTTTTTCTACAGAAAAAATATTACAAATTATATGCTTTCAGCTATCTTTAAAAAAGTCTGATCAGCCAAAGCCGGTTTGGCTCAGCGGATAGAGCGTCGGCCTGCGGACTGAAAGGTCCCAGGTTCGATTCCGGTCAAGGGCATGTACCTGGATTGCAGGCACTTCCCCAGTGGGGGATGTGCAGGAGGCAGCTGATCGATGTTTCTCTCTCATCGATGTTTCTAACTCTCTATCTCTCTCCCTTCCTCTCTGTAAAAAATCAATAAAATATATTTAAAAAAAAAAAAAAAAAAGTCTGATCAAAGACACAGAAAACAACATTAACATCTATTTATAGTATCCTTTTTCTGCAGAGCTCAAAAAGCCTTATTTTATATTAGTTCATTCAATCTAATAGAATTTTTATTGCATTTTTTCCCTCTGGAATAAAAAAAAAATCCTGAAAATCATTAAGGTGAAGTGGTTTCTTTTTTATGTGTTTATAAGTCATCTGAAATTAAGTATAATAACAGAAGGTCTTAACTTCAGTGTTTAGACTGAATTTCAAAGGAGAACCTTATTCTTAAAACTTACTTTACACCAGTATTTCCCAAAATATGTTCCATGAAAAACTAGTGTCATTTTGTACATAGCGGTCTCAACAAAGTTAGATAGGCATCTTACATCACAGATTTTCAATGTGTCTGATTTAATAATATGCTTTGTGAATATCCAATAGTGTGGTATATGATATGCAACCTTATAAAAAATTAATTGACTCCTGATTTTTTTTCTTTTTTTGCCCAAAGAATCTGAAGTGATTATTGTGCGAGAAACCACTTTGTGAATGTAACTAGTCTTTCATGACTGGAAGTTTAGAAGTGATTGTCATAACATTGCCATGACAATTTTCGGTGTAAAAAAATACAAAGAAATGTTATTTAAAAAGTAAAACATTGTGATGTTTAAATCAAGGTGGTTATATGAATTTTCCAAGTGCATATTTTCTCATTCTGCCCCTTTAAATTCTAAAAGTAATGTCACCCCATCAATAATGAGCACCTTGGTGGCCAGGTATTACTCTCTTCTACCATTCTTCACTAGAAGAAACCAGATCCTTAGATAAATGGCTCATTCCAAATCTTGGGGATGGAAAGTAAGTCTGGAAAATTGTGCCAAAAAGCAAAGAAGTTGTCAAAGACCAATTAAGTGATGTCCAAAAAATCTTAGGACAAAGTTTGAAAGAGTTTGTACTGTCAAAGTTGTGACAATTTGAACCTCTAATACAAATTGTTTTAATTGATGGAAATATATTGATTCTATAAAAATTAATTAATATATGAAAAACACTTAAAAGGGAGAAAACTGAAGACATCTATTACTATCATTGAAGGCAGCTATCACATCAACTCCTTCAAAATGTGTGTCAGAAAAAAATGTTATAAGTGCTTTTCATTAAAAACTATAGTTTAGAATAACAAAATAGCTTGATTTTATATGTGAATATCAGCTAATAAGGGCAAAATACAACATAGAATCAGAAAGCCATCATTCTACAATCTCTAGCAAAACTTGTGATTCAGACAAGAAGCATCAATTATCGTTAAAAGCACTGTGAAGGGTTAATGAATATAATTTGTGCTGGTCGCCACTATTTCTGTTTATGCTGTGCTTAAATAGCAGCAATGCTTTTCCCTGTCACCTTGCAGTTAGGCATAGCTTTGTGACCTGCTTTATCCAACAATATATGAATAGAAGCAAGATGTGTCACTTCCAGGCACAAAGCTCTAGGAGCCACTGCATATTTGCCCATTTCACTCTTCCCCCACTTTGGTGATTGTAAAGGGTGCACTGATATGGAGATGTAATGCTGAGTGAGTATACATTGGGAAAATGCAGGCTTTAAATTAATAAGACATACTTTTTGTCATTTTAAGCCACGGTGATTTTGAAATTCTTGTTACTGCAGTGTAACCTCTCTTTTCATGATTATTATAATGTGGAATTGAGCACTTGATTATGGTAAAAGTAACATCATAGATAAGATTTTCTGGCAATGAGGGAAAATGTAACTGTACAATGGAGAGATCATTATTATTCTCATCAAGTAATCAATCTTGGAAGTACTAGTGATGTTGCAACTAGGTAAGACATGCATCTGACGGAATGCAATATGATATTTACATGTTGTATTCTAGCCAAAAAAAAAAAAAAAAAAAAAAAAAAAAGCAGCTTACTCTTAAGGGGTTATCAGGCCTTTAAATTTAATTTCCAGTTGACAGGATAACCAGGGGATAGAGGAATATGCTAAATGACAAATCCAGAAGGAAAAACTAATGACCAGACAGTAACCTATTCTTCCCACCAGATCAGTGCTGTGTGGGAAAAAAAACAAAAACAAAAACAAAAAAACATGAAGAGGCTTAACCAAATGCAATGTGTAGTCCCATATTAAATCCAGCTTTACACAAAGCAGCTGCAGAGGGTATATGTAAGATAATTAGGAACATCTGAACATGAACTGGACATCAGCTAATATTAAAGGTTGTTAGGAACCTTGTTATATGTAATATTATTTTGAGTAATTAGAAACAAGTTGCTTTTTTGGTTTGTTTTAAATATATTTTGATTGATTTCAGAGAGAAAGGAAGAGGGAGAGAGATAGAAACATTAATGATGACAGAGAATTACTGATTGGCTGCCTCCTGCATGCCACACTGGGGATCAAGCCCACAACCCAGACATATGCCCTGAATGGGAAAGAAGCTATGGCCTCCTGGTTCATAGGTCCATGCTCAACCACTGAACCATGCTGGCTGGGCAGGAACAAGTTTTTATTTATTTTTTTTTAAATTATGAACTCTGAAGTACTTAGAAGTCTCTTACTTATAAATATGTAAACACATGAAAAATAATTCTATAAGTGTCTCACACAAGTTCGATACATGGCAACAGTATCATTTTAAAATTTTGAAAGTAAAAATGTGAAATGAAGTAAAACAAAGTTGAAAAGATTAAAACATAATTTACACTTATATTTTAATGATATATGAATTAATTTCAAATTAGACTTCTAGTGTAAGGTTCTATAAATTTAACAAATGTTATTTTACAGTGGTTTCTCTGTCTCACATCCTTCTCCTATTTTCTTTCTTTAAGCATTGTCAGACCATTGAGCCATTTGCTAGTCAGCTCTACTGTCTGATGCTGTTTACTGCCAAATGAAAATCAATATGATTACCCATTATTATTCCAAATAGAGTAAGCATTGATTTTGAAATTTCCCATTTCATTGGTTTTGGAATGCTTCTCATACTGCCTTGGGTACTTCCTTTCTTTTACAAACAATATGATGCATCATGAGGTCCTGTTTAATCAACTAACGCTACCCTTCAGTATGATTTATACCATCATTAGTCTTGCTTTCTGATTTTCAGTGACATAACCTCCTCCCTTTTTCTAAATCAAGTTGTGCTCCCACTTTCCTTAGAGACTTTAGTTAAATCTTCTCCCTATTTAACTAGATAATTCTTACACATTAGATAAAAAACACCAAACCTCACTTTTCCAGGAAAAATGTCCTAGACACCCCCAACTAGGTGAGTGCTCCCCACACCTATAGTTGCATTCTAATAGTGCTCTATATTTTCTCTAAGAGAATTAGCATAGTTTGTGTTTACAACTATATTTTTATGGTATCTACCTCTCATAGACTCTCCATTCCCTGAGGATCATTATTCTTTTGTTTACTGCTGCATCTTTCCAACTAAAACAGTGCCAGACACCTAGAATGTTATTAAGATTTGCCTAATGGGTATTTTGAGGTTTGACATGTAAGGCAGTATGATAAAGTAAAACAATAGGCAAGTACAAGTTCTTATTTTGTTCACTTCTATATTTCTGGATATATATAGATACCGAATAGAAATTTTGGTAAAAATGAATGGGGTTGGAACTTTGAGCCCTATTTCAGCTACGTACCTGCTGTAATCTTGATCTTCACTTCTGTGGACAGCAAGTAATTATCTATAAAATTAGTTGTTTAAACAATGACTTTTAAAAATACTTTCAGCAAAAAACAACAACAACTTTAAAATGAGGATAGTCAATTATTGCCATTACATTTGATGCTAATGATAGAATATCATTCTGAGAACAAGTTAACAGTATTGGATGAAGCAAATATTTATTCGACAAATATATATTGCTTTTAATTCCAATCAATATCTCAACAAGGCTTTTGTGTAATTTGACTAACTAATTTTTTACATTTATATGAAGGAATTAAGGGCAAGGAGAACATTCAAGATTGACTTAGAGGGGAATTGAGTAGGGACCATGAACTACCATATAAGAGGTCTTATTTAAAATACGTATACTAAAACAGTATTCTGTTTGTATACTGATGTATAAACTGACTGAAGAATAAAATTGAAAACCTAGAAACAAACCCATACATATATAGATATATGACAGATTTTTATTTTATGTCATTGGGAAGACTGGATTTCTCAATAAATTAGGTAGAAACCTAGAAACTTCACCTCTAACTAAATCGCCATCATAATCATGATCATAATCATCATGGTATATTAAAGATTTAAATGTTAAAAGGAAAATGTAAATATTTATAAAGTAATACAATAATATCTTTTCAGGGTATGAAATAATTTCTTAAAACCTTAAAATCACTAAAGAAAAAGGCAGGAATTACTAACCTAGATTGCACTGAAATGAAGAACAGTTCATAAAAAAAATACAATAAAAAGTGAAAAAAAATTCAAAATCTGGAAGAAGGTATTTGAAACACATATAATTCACAAGTTCATAGCCAGGATAAATAAATATCTCCCACTGATAATTTTTAGAGAGAGTAGAGGGGAGGGAGAAGGAAGAGAGAGAGAGAGAAACGTCTATTTGAGAGAGATACAACTATTGGTTGCCTCCCGCAAGCACCTTACCTGAGGCCAACGTATCTGCCCTTGACCTGAATCATGACTGATGCTCTAACCACTGAGAAAACAGGCCAAAGCTGTCTTGTTTCATTTTTAATGGCATGTATTGGTAACAAGTAATCTGGCATTTGAATCATGAGAAAGAAGTGTACTTTTCATAATTAAACTTGTATTTATTTGTCACAAAGCTATCTAAATCTTGGAGACTGACAGTGCATATTTTACATTTTAGTTAGGGTATATGTTGTGATGAACTAAATAATTAAAAGCCATAAATCTGCTTATATTCTTACTCTTGTTCAGTTTCCCCAAATGATATATCTTTTATCTACTTGTGTTTCTTAAAAATAGTCACATACTTTAGTTTGAAAGTAAAATACTTTGATTTATATGTAAAAGCAACTATATAAAAAACTTGGATTCTAATAACCAGTTTCTAGAGGAGTTGAACATGTTGCCAGTTGAGAGAATATAGCCATCTTGTGGCAGCTCTTAAAACTTCAGACACATGGTCCCTCGGCATGGCGACTACATTTGCCAAACAAACTTGGATCCAAAACCTGTTGATTTCATAACCAACTCACTGAAATCAGGATAATCTCCTGGCAGTGACAGTTTGATTGTCCCCAGGTGACTCTGACTGATATGAATGAACTGGAGGAGTACCCGAGTCTTTTATTGGGCTCTTTGCTGTAGAAGTAAATGGTAAGAAAAGGTACAAAGGAATCACAGAATATATCTTTCCTTTCCATTGCCCTGAAATTCATTACTTGAATCAGCTACATGTCCCTATGCAATATAAATCGATTGACATTTAGGAGTTTTGACTAATATTTTTAAATAGATTTCCTATATTTAGATAAAATTTCTTATGATTTAAGGTGATAATGAAATATATTCTAATTGTACAAATGCTTTGTTCAGTTATATATTTTACAAACTTATTTTCATGTTTGCCATGTGTTCTTTGACACATATCACTGTTTTCTCAATGTCACATATTATTCCAATGTGACACATTTCTTTTAAACAAATAAAAATGTAATATCATTATAGGTTCCTAAATACCCATATCTAATATTTCAATCCCTGAGTCCATGATGTATTGTTACTAATATTTGAAGAACTTAAATGAAAATGTATTTTTAATCACTAATTGAATTCTGATATTTTTGCTTTGGCCTACATATGACAAGAATAAATTTTAGGCTTTATGGAAGCTCTTATAAACTATTGCTGAAATAAGGTTTATAGAGTTATATTTGATAGACTGATCATGTATCAAATACAAACAACTTTCAGACTGAGAGATGAGAAATCAAATTGGAGCATGAATAAATGCTGATAGCCAAAATGAAAGCTATTTAGAGTACATAATGTCTCAATATCTGTATGCTTATTTTATTTCAAGGGCAATCATGTAGTATTGGTTAAAATACTGTAGATCAACGTTTAAAATAGAGAAATAGTGATAAGTCTAAATTATATAATTACCACTTGTTCAGTAAACAAAATCATTTAAGCATGAAGTCCTTGGATAAGTGATAAAATAAAACATTTAAATATCTTTCTACACAGAGAGGCATGCATTTAGATGTCTCTCACATTGACAAGAATATCATCCCTTTAAGGGTGGGAAGGACATATGTATGTTTTAAAATAGTTTGTATTTTTAACAGTGTCTCATATTTTGAACGTAAGTAATCATCCAAAATATTAGATATTTTTAGTGACTTCAGTCGAGCTTACAGAGCTCCTCACAGTGGGCTTTCTTAAATCAGTGATTCCTTGAAGTTTTAAGGGTCAACCACCGCCTTAAAAGTAGAGGCTTATAACTGATGAGCATTTTAGACCCAGATTGGGCAACAGGTTTATTGAATGTCAAATCCAATCAATTCTTTGTGGCTGTCTAAGGTGACAGATGGAGAATGAGCCTGACTCTCATTGTGAATATGGTCATCACCTCTGGATACCTACCTAAGGGGGAGGGAAATATTTTATTCCTGAATTCAGTGAGTGGTCTAATCTTAAATCCGTTTAATGCTTATAGGATGAAGTGATATTGGGAGTAAATACAGTAATCAAACTCATGTTATAAATACTTCCTATCTGTATTTCACTCTTTTTTCCCCATCTCCTGTTCCCTTTCAGGTGGGTGTAATGACTGGACATAGCATGGTACATAGCAACGTATGAACAGAAATTCCTCCATTGTTAGCGCTGGTTTTGCCTTTTCCAAAATACTGATTCTTATTTGTGGACAAAAACATTGGTATAATTGCTAGCAGGTATGGTGGTTGTCTCTGAAACACTGCTACTCCAAAATTTATACTATTTTGCACCAGCCACATATTATGAATGGGATTGACTCCAGTTCCAAGGGAAAGAAAGATCGAACTAAGTTAATTAGACTAACTTTAACTCCTTTTCCATAGTGATCAGTTTAGGTAAACCAGGTGTAATCTAATTAACACGGCTATTTCCCTGGTCACAAGAATGATACCAATTAAGCTTGAGACCAATTCAGAATAATAAGAAGGGGTGCTCATTTTGCTGGGGTTTTCTAGATTTCAGCATCAAATCTCTTTGCTTTGACAGAACTATACACAGATGTCCTTCCAGGATCCTCTGGCAGCATTTTTCCATTGTGGAGGCATTCCACTGGTTACAAGTCCAACTGGGAGGAGGACAGAACTGAGGGGATTACAGGTATGGAGCCCTGGGCTGTGTTTGAGCCACTCCTGGAGAACGCCTCTTCTAGAGTTTTCAGTTACATGAGTGACATAGAATTCCTTAGTTTTTATTAAACAAGTTTGCATGTTGGTCTCTAATAAACAGCAAACAAAAGCATTCCAACTAATTTGCAGTTATTTCATGTTTGAAGGAAATATCTTTAAAACAGTTTACCTCCTTCCTTGCTTTCTAAAAAATGATATATTTTTATTGATTTCAGAGAGGAAGGGAGAAGGAGAAAGAGAAAGAGAGAGAAAGAGAGAAAATGATGAGAGAGAATCACTGATCAGCTGCCTCTTGCACACCCTACATTGAAGGTTGAGCCCACAACCCTGACTGGGAATGGAACTGCAACCTCCTGCTTCATAGGTCAATGCTCAGCCACTGAGACACACTGGCCAAGTAAATTGGGTCCCAAAATTCACGCAAGAAGTAATTTTGATAGAAAACACAGGTTTATAATTAAAAATTGTAAAATTCTTATTGATTCATAAAGTATATAATATAGGGTTATGTATGGAATAGCATATCAGGTAAATGGATTGTCATGTCGAGATAGCGAGCACCATTAACTGTTATTGCCTGAGCAGCCACATTTTTGAAGAAGAATGGTCCAATGATGCCTCCAGCCCAAAATCCCCACCAAACAGTAACACGTTGCAGATGCATTTGAATCTCAACAGTCACTCGTGGATTTTCTGAACCCCAAATGTGACAATTTTGTCGATTAACCAAGCCATCAAGATGAAAATGAGCCTCATTGAAATTCAGCCACATTTATGCAAAATGGTCATGGAAAAATTTCAACAAAAGCGTGTGTATATGCCAGCAAAGCCATGGAGGCCATTTACCCAATATGCTATTCCATACATAACCCTATACTGTATACTTTATGAATCAATAAAATATTTACATTTTTTAATTATAAACCTGTGTTTTCTATCAAAATTACTTCTTGCATGAATTTTGGCACCCTTTATAACTCTCTCTCTTGATGAATTGGGTAACATAATTGAAAGGAGGGGGTACCTCATAGGAATAGGACCATAATTGTTTAATGATTATTCACCCTACTAACTATAGATAAGAGTTTTTCTTACAGACTCTGGGAAACTGGAGGATATGCTACAAGAAGAAAAACAGAGCTGTAAAAAGATGAGAGACTGAGGGCAGATGGGTCCATTGCTCAGAAAATAAAATATATTTTGAGATGAGACAAAGGGCATTATGCATTTTGATTTGGTTGCTGTGCCTGGACCCTGAGCCCCCTCTGGGAGTTTGTCTCAGTAATGCTGCCCATTGAACTGGACAGAGCTGGGTTTTAACATCATTGAAAATTAACTAACTTGTTAGTGGATTTCAAGATCTTGGAAGGAGACACACAGACCATGGACCCTGCTGCCATTTTCCTGGCCTGCCTTCCCCACTTCATGCATCCTTTCTTCCTTATCTCCCTATAATCAGCAGGCTAGTAGGAGGTGGGAGATCATCTTTTCAGGGTGACCTACTGCTCTCCCTATACAGCCTGCATTTTTTGAATAAACACTCATACATGACTTAACCCTATCTCTGCTTAATTTGGCTCAAGTAATGACAGGCGACCTCGGACCCATTTTATCCGGTTTCATGATTATGATTGCTCATTACTGTTTTATTTCAAAATGCAAAAATGTTACTATTTGAACCTTCACTAAATGGTTTTAGGACACTTTAATTTCAAATGTAATGAGGTTAAGTAGACATTAATAAATAAATCTTAATTTAGTGCAAATAAATATTGCTTTTCTAGTACATAGTACATTTTAAACAATTTTTTGTTTGATTTCTTCAAATCTAATTCTTTATCAGTTATTAAAAATCAATTTAACATCATAAAACTATTCAGATTTTTGGAATACATTGATTCTATCCTAAAATACCATTTTTTTATGTGAACTTTTCAAGAGAGACATTGCATAATTCAAATGTTGACTATAATAGAATGTTTTTAAAAATATACAGTTTTGAATAGTTTTTATGTCACTCTGACAGCAGCAAAATATACAGGTCCAAAGATTTTTTTAAAGCATTGACATTCAGGTTTTTCTGGAAAAGAATACATACACACACACACACACACAGACACACATACACACCTATCTACATATCTATATCTATATCTATATCTATATCTATATCTATATCTATATCTATCTATATCATCTATCTATATCATCTATTATTCAGGGCTTTCCAAGGAATAAATAATTCTGAGAGTGATTAACACTGAAATTTTATATTGTGGATTAGTTTATGCCACATGACATGTGTGTGTGTGTGTGTGTGTGTGTGTGTGTATGTTTGTGTGTTTAAGGGGAACTATTTTTATATTCACTTATATTCACCCATGAGGGCAGTGCATACAGTCCATAGGGCATTCAAGCAGCATGATCAAAGTCCATTACCACAGTCTCCAAAAGACTGACTGGATTTTTCTGGTTTGTTGTGTTATAGTAGATATTTTTAAATAACTGGATATTGCCTGGGGCTTTTAAATATTTTTTATTATTCAGAGGCTTTGTTAGAAGAGCATGTTTTTGGAAAAACATTTGACCTGCCTACCTGGAGCTAATCTGTTATCGATTAACTATTCTGCTCTTTGACTCCATTCTTCTGTAGCACCTGAGAATATCTGAGAATGGTCTGAAAAGACAAAGAATCTCTTGTTTGAAATGAGAAAAAAAATAGGGGTTAACATTTAAATTAAATTTCAAAATTTTGAAAGATCCCTGAAATAAGAAAAAAAAAATGACTTATATTTATAGCACAAAAATCTCACTTAGCACCAAAAATGTTTTTTATGGGATGAGGTGACTGCTTTGTGAATTAGATATGAATACTTCCTGAAGCAGGTTGACTGTTTGTAAAAGATTGTCATATTATAGATACAGGTGATCCTAGAGCTTCCAATTCTAGTATATAATACTAGGAACCCAGCGCGCGAAATCGCGTGGCCTGCCCACCCACCTGCTGCCCTGCCTTGGCACCCGAACCTCTCCATGCAGAGCTCCAGTGTGTCTGGCCCAGCAACACCCCCAACCCTCTGGCCTTCTCTGGCCGCTTCCAGCCCCGCCCTCAGCCCCTCAAGTCGCCTCAGTATGGCCCTGTCTCCTCCGGGTGCCTCCCCACTTCTGCCCTGTCTGGCAGCTCCGCCCATTATGGTGCCAGAGGAGAGCATGGAAACCTCCCGCCTACTGTGCTGTGCTCCTTCCTCAGGCAGGTGAGCAGCATCAGGGTGCTCTGAGTGCGACCAGTGAGTGGCGAAGGACTGGTGAGGGGGGCACTATGGACTTTCACCCCCGCCTTCCTGGGCACAGGCCTCATCCAGGCACCTCCCGGCTTCCACCAGGTCTCTGGGAGCAATGCCCCACCTTGCATGCACAGGCAGCCTCCTCCTTAGCGTTGGTGACTGTGACACCATTAGGACCAATTAGCATATTACCTCTCTCTCTATATAGATAATATTTATATTCTGTAACACATGCATGTTAAAATGTCTTTATCAAATATAAAAGAAAAATGTATGCTCAGAGAATAACAACCTTTCTATGTATTCCTATCTAAATCTGCAGTAATAACTGTTTTAGCATGTTGTAGCAAACTGGCTACTGTGATGATTAACTTCTCTAAAACCGAGTCTCAAATTTGGACAATCTTATATTGTGTAATAATCCACTTTTGAGTAATAAAAACACAAGCAGTAACAAAAGAAACTGGTAGTGTAAGGCATGCCTTTAAAAACTACATTTGTGTAGTATAATGAAAAACAATAAACCAAATCTCTCCAGGCAACAGAAAATATAGTCAGCACTATCTCCAATTTTAGTAAATGAAGATATTGAGTTTAATTATACATTTATGAAGAAAATACACACCTATAATATTTTCTTTTTAAAGTTTAGAGGTTGGTTTTAATATCCCATCATCTCCCCTGAGTAGTTTTAACCAACCTTCTTTATTACAAAGTACATCCTCTGCATTGCAAGTACATCTTTGGGATATTTTCTGGTTTAACTAGTGTCATGAACACATAAAATGTAGATCTCTAGGGAGACATTTTGCATTGAGTAACAATAATTTGATATAGCAAAAGAAAATTCAAGAGTGTTTTTAACAATAAAAAGTTTTAAATCCAGAGTTTGAGAATAACCTCAAATGTACACATACATAAGATAAAAGAATATCATTGCAATTGCTTTGCTAAATAGAGATGCTTGGAAGACACTCCTATTTGCTCACTCACAATAGAAATTATAGCCAGTTTTTCTAAGCATGTAAAGACTGCACAAGAAATTCTATTAGCTCATAATACAACATGCCTTTGAAATTCAGAAAACTTAATAAAATATATTTGGTTTTTTCTCTTTTGTTCTTTACTTATATAAGGCTTCTGAGCTGTATTTCTAAGCTATAGCTGAGAATGATATCTTAAGAAAATAAAATTATTCTACATTTTAGTTGCCTCTTTATTCTGTAGTTATAGAATGAGTACAATGATTTTTTTTCAGTTACTATGCTCTAGGAATCTTAATATTACAACAACTAGTACAAACATATTTTAATAATGACATTTAAAACAATTTCAGATTCATATTTCACAAGTCATGTGTTTAAAATAGTATTATAGCAGAATATGACTCTATTAATCAAAGTGATCCTGGTTAATCATCTCTAAAGAATGACTGTGAGTCAAATGCAATTAATATTAACTGAAATGGTTAAAATTAGAATTATTTAAATGTTTTTCATCTTTGAAGACACTACCATCGGTCTCTATTTAAACCACTCCATAATTAAGTTAACATTTGTAGCTGTAAGTAAGAGGAGTTATAACTACATTGTTAAGTACAAACTATATAAGAATTACTAACCTTGATTTCTAGGTTTACACAAATACTGTTTTTTTTTTTTTTTTTTAAATATCTTCTTTTTTTTTTTAATATATTTTATTGATTTTTTACAGAGAGGAAGGGAGAGAGATAGAGAGTTAGAAACATCGATGAGAGAGAAACATCGATCAGCTGCCTCCTGCACATCTCCTACTGGGGATGTGCCCGCAAGCCAGGTACATGCCCTTGACCGGAATCGAACCCGGGACCTTTCGATCCGCAGGCCGACGCTCTATCCACTGAGCCAAACCGGTTTTGACATACACAAATACTGTTTTCTGCAACTTGATCTCATTGTGACACTTTCTCCACATATATAATGGGAATAAATACCATGTTATTCTTACTATTTTCTCTATGGGATAGTGTAATATCCAAATAATTTTAGTAAAGTACCTCTATTATGACATTACATAAAAAAGGAAGACATTTATATCAATTTAAGAATAATGTTCTCCAAAAATCCTATACTAAATAAAAGCATATTTCCTGACCCATGTTGTTCAGTGGTTGAGCATCGACCCACGAACCAGGAGGTCACTATTTGATTCCCAGTCAGGGCACATGCCCAGACTGGGGACTCTATCCCCATCTCTCATCATTGATGTTTCTATTCCTCTCTCCATATCCCTTCCTTTCTCTGAAATCATAAAAACATATTTTAAGAAATATATTAATATAACATAAAATTCACAGAGATCCTATATTGGGCTGAGACTTTCTTTAATTACTTTTACTGATATCTTACTAGAACAGGTACACTTTGTCTTGGGAATTGTGTACCCATAGAAGATGGTTACACAGGGACAAGACACCATGAACAATGCCTACTAGTCACATTTTTTCCCAAAGGGGAAAAATAATGGTAGGTTTCTGACAGACTCAATTTCACTGTTGTGTTAATAATAATTTAACTGCCACTCGGAGTTTTAATATTACTAGAAAGAAAAATGTTCCTCAGATTGCTTCAAACAATGGAACAAGTGTCTCAGTGAACATCAGAAATGCAATATAGAGAATTGTGCAGGAATAATAGAATATTGGATTAACGAATTCATCAATTACAATATGATCTGTTGTTATGAATCTTTTGCATACTAAGCATTTCAGAGATTGGATGTAAGGAGGTGGAAAACGAGTACCATCTCCTATATTTCTTTAATAATACATTTAAAAAGGAAGAATATTTTTTGAGTCATTAAACACAAGTGACTAATGTTAACCCTGTAGAAAATTCATGCTTTAGCATTTAATGCTGACTCAGAACTGACAGACTCTAATGCTTTTTCTTTTTTTCTTGTAGAAAACAGTCAAAAGAAAGCTTTCTATGGATAGTAAAGATACTATGTAAGAGATACAAGTAATTGGAGCAATCATTTTAATGTAATTTATTTTTTGCTTTTTGAAAGAATATGTTGTAAAATGTTTAATATTGGTTCTGAAATATATAAGAATTTTAAAAATCGATTTGCAAGAAATCATGTCATCAAATGATTACTGAAGATTTCCTCTTTCCAGTACAGCAGGTAAGGAGCTTAGAAGTCACAGAGAATAAAAAGAAGCACAATCTAAAAGAAAATCAACCATTCTTCTTAGGTCCATCAGAGAAGTGAGGTCACAGGGCAAACTACTACCCCCCAAAATGGATAGACAGGTAGATAGAGAGCATCACAGTTTATCAGAGTAACCTCTGCAGGAACCAATGCCAGGGTAAGAAAAGCTGAACTGTAACTGATGAATTACTGGAGGCTGACTGGGACAACTCTGAGAATTAAAATCTCCAGGGGATCCAATCATCTGAGGAACCCCACACTTTTGTGAGCTTAATCTCCAGGAGCTCTACCAGGTTCTCACAGTGAGTATCAGAGAAAAAGCCTTCTTGTGCTCCCTGTACAGAGGAGGAAAAAAAGGAGCCATTTTACATATTCCAGAGCATTCTGTTCTTAACAAAGCCTGGAGGCATTATTTAATAGAGCCTAAACAGCTGGGTTTTCATCAGTCTACTTGACCTAATTAAAGGGAAGTACCCAACTCCAACATGGGCAAGGAAAGAGAAATGCACAACTTCCAGCTCCCTCCAGCCATCCTCTACCCAAGATATAATAAAAACAAAAACCACAAGAACTGAGAAGCATTAGTGAAATTCATAGCATAGGGCATAGGCTCACCAAAAGGCTGAGACCTAATCATAGAACTATAAAATACTTCCCCACTGCCACACCTTACCATAACATTACCAAAGGCCAATTTACAGCAGATTCTTTTACCCATATAATATATCTGGCTATCAAAAACCAAAGCAAAATAAAACAAAACAAACAAAAAAAACACAAGGCATATAAAGGGCAAAAAAAAAACACACAAATTCAAGACACTGAACAAGCATCGCAAGCATCGGACCAGACATGACAGGGATGTTGGAATTACCAGACTGGGAATTTAAAACAACTATGATTAATAGGCTATTGGCTCTAATGGATAAAGCAGACAAGCATGCAAGAACAGATGGGCATTGTAAGAAAAAGTACATGTATGAAAATTTAGGTGACCTTAGGTTTGGTGATGTTTTAGTACAACACCAAAGACACAATCCATGAAAGAAAAAATTAATAAACTGACCTTTGTTAAAATTTAAATTTATTCTTCTCTACAAAAGACACTGTTAAGGAAATAAAGAGGCAAGACATAAAATGAAAGAAAATATCTTAAAAATGCACATCTGATAAAGAATTGTTATTCAAAATACACAAAGAACTTCTGAAACTCAATGTAAGAAAACACACAACCCAATTTTAAAAAATGGATAAGAGACACCTCGCCAAAAAGATATACAGATGGCAAGGATGAAAAGTAGCTCCACATCATATGTTATTAGGGAACTGCAAACTAAAACAACAATGATACCATTATACACCCATTAGAATTGCCAATATCCAGAACACTAACATAAAATAAACATATTAATATTGTATATCTTATACTAATTAAATTAAAAAAAAATTTTTCTTAAGGTGGGAAAAACAATGAAAGAATTAATAAACTGATATTTTTTGAGCAAGCGCACAAGCAGAATTAAGTAATTTGCTGGTTTCCATGGTACCACATGTATAAGGAACATTTTGTTTTACTGGATGCACCATTCATACTCAGATTTAAAAATACAATATACAATATAGGGCTTTCAGAAAAAAAGTAACTATTTACCAATTCTATATAATAAAAGCCTAATATGCTAAGTGTACAACCATCCATTCAACCATTCAACCAGTTGCTATGATGCACACTGACCACCAGGGGTAGACACTCCAACTGGTAGGTTAGCTTGCTGTTGGAGTCTGGCTGATTGGGACTGGGTGAGATGGGCCAGATATACCCTGGAGCCCTCCAGCAATCCCTCCTTGGCCCTGCCCTGGAGCACTCCCGCCATCCCTCCCCAACCCTAATCCTGCACTGGTGCCGTCCCTCAGTCTGGCCTGTGCCCTCTTGCAATCTGGGACCCCTCGTGGGATGTCAGAGAGCCAGGTTTGGCCGGATCCCCACAGGCCAGGCCAAGGGACCCCACCGGTGCATGAATTCATGCACCAGGCCTCTAGCTATATGATAGTTTCTTTCCTCTGCCACCCAAGCCTTTCATATTCACTTTTAATTTTAAAGTCCTATCCTTCTAAATATAGCTTTAGTGTTTTGTTTTGTTTAAAATACAACTTATCAGTCCTCATTAGTTGAATGTCTATTATGGCAAAATTTTAGCTCGAAAATGCTAATAAAATATATTAAATTCAAAAACATATAAAATAAACACAGGATAACATATCTATAAAAATGGAACAAAGAACTGGGTAATAAGCCATATGAAGCCACTTATACTGTATAGAACAGCAAAAAACAGGATCAGGGATAAAGATAAAAATAATTTTACAATTCAAAATAATTGGCTCAAAACTTACAGTAAAAGAGCTGTTGATTGGGTGAATATACTTTTCCCCCAATATTTTATTTTCATCAAATGCACATAATGTAAAATTTACCATCTTAACCACTGCTATGTATACAGTTCAATGGTACTAAATACATTCATAATGATAACCATCACCACCATCATTGATCTTCATAACATTTTTCTCATTTTAAAACAGAATCTCTATGCCCATTTAACAATAAATCCCCAGTCTACCCACCCCATAACACCTGGCAACCACAATTCTATCTTCTGTCTGCATGATTTTTATTACTCTAAGTACTTCATATATGTGGAATTCTACAGCGTATGTCTTTTTATAGTTGACTTATTTCACTTAGCATTGTGTCTTCAAGTTTCATCATGTTGTACATATGTCAGAATTTTCGTTTTAAGGCTGAGTAATAATATTCCATTGTTCAGATATACCATATTTGGCTATTCCATTCACCCATGTTGGGTTGCTGCCACATTTTAGCTGTTATGAATAATGCTGCTATCAACATGTGTATACCAATATATCTTTGAAACCCCGTTTTCAATTTTATGGGGTATATACTCAGAAATAGAATTGGTCTATTATATGGTAATTCTCTGTTTATTATTTTTAGGAACCTCTATACCTTTTTCCACAGTAGCTATACCATTTTTCATTCCCTCCAATAGTACACAAGTGTTCCAATTTTTCCATACTCTGCCAGCACTTGCTATTTTCTGTTGTTTTTTTTGTTTTGTTTTGTTTTTTTATTGATAGACAAACAAATGGGTGCAAAGTGGTGAGTGAATATATTTTTGAACATTTTCTTCTTTTGATAATATTCTTTTCCTGCGTATAACCTGAATCACTTTGATCTGGGTATTCCCCTTTCTTTTAGCTCGTCCTCTTGTGCATAAGTGTTGCCAGGGTAACATTATCTCCATCACTGATGATGAAAATGTTCTATAATTTGTGTCATCCAATGCAGTAGCCACTAGCCATATGTTGTGACTAAGCATATAAATTGTGGCTAATGAGAATAGGGAAATAAAATTTTAAGTGTATTTATTTTTTTAAACGTAATTTAAATCCACATGTGACAAGTGTTATTATATCAGATAATGCATTTCTAGGCCCTACTTCTTTCTAAGTGCTAACCTCCTGTATCCAACCATCTCCTTGACGTATCTGCTTAGATGCTCTGTAGCATCCAAAAATCTACATGTTCAATGTCAAACTCTTTAACACTTTCTCCAAGCAGCCCCTAATTTGGTTAATTCAAAAATATCAACTCTCTCCAGCCAGAGTGGCTCAGTGTTGAGTGTCGACCTATGAACCAGGAGGTCACAGTTCTATTCCCAATCAGGGTACATGATCAATCCCCATGCAGGAGGCAGCCAATCAATAATTCTCTCTCATTGTTGATGTTTCTATCTCTCTCTCTCCCTCTCCCTTCCTCTCTGAAATCAATTTATAATAATAAAAGCCTAAGGGACCATTATGGTGGAATGACCAGAATGACTGGTCGCTATGATGTGCACCAACCACCTGGGGCAGATGCTCAATGCAGGAGCTACCTCCTGGTGGTCAGTGCATTCCCACAGGGGGAGTGGCCGCTCAGCCAGAAGCTGGGCTCACAGATGGCAAGCTCAGCAGCGGTGGCAGTGCTAAAGAGCAGCAAGTCAAGTGGTAAGGAAGGAGGAGCAGGTGGTAAGGAGCCAGGGATCCTGGATTGTGAGAGGGATGTCTGACTGCACGCTTAGGCCCAAGGGGATCTGGCCTTAGTCTGCAGTCGGACATCCCCTGAGTGGTCCCTGACTGTGAGAGGGTGCAGGCTAGGCTGAGGGACCACCCCTCCCCGCCAAGTGCATGAGTTTCATGCATTGGGCTTCTAGTAAAAATATATTTATAAATAATACAAACTATGCTCAAGATAGAATTATTGAAACTATCCTTTATTCTTCAGTCTGCTTTATAGTCTCTACCCAGTAAATCCCATATTCTGTCATTCAATCTTAAAAAACATCCCTGAAACCTGTCATATATTTTCCAAAACACACATCATCATTTTTCACACACTACCACCAACAAGCTCTTTAAAGATTTCTCCAAGAAAACTCATTGACATTAAAATAAAGTTAAAATTGCTTATATTTCTCAAATGTCACCTCTCATAAATTCTTCAATTCCCCTAGGCATAGGCAAAAGCTCCATCTTCTTTCCTCCCACACTTTATCCACATTACTATGACATTTTTAGCACATTATAGTGAAATGATTTGCTCACCTGTTTACTGGCATGAGCCTACTCCTGTGTATTAATTGTTTTTGTATTTCAAGTGTTTTGAATTATCCTTGGCTTATGGTAGGCTATCAGGATGATTAGATAACTAATAACAATTTATGATCTAAATGTTGAAGATTTTAAAACATCACTAGAAAATTCCTTAGTATAGAAGGAGAAATAAGCCTATTTCAAAACATAAATCCATGGTGATTCTTACTCACTTATTAAAGGATTAAGCATCTAAGATTTATATTGGTATTTTATTCATGTTTAACCTTTAAAGGAATTAGGTTGGCTTCTATGATAATTAAAAAAACAAATGCTATTTCTTAAGGTAATTATAGAGGATAAGGAGGCACTTCAACATTGATGCTGCATGTGGCGCCCTCTGGCAACTTCATATTGTACCATCTGACTGTCATTGAAGCCATGATAAATTGCCTTTTGAAATCAATATTGAGTCTCATTCATTACTTTCTTAGGTTCCATGCTTTATATCAAAAAGACAAATGCCAAGATAAATTTACACTTTGTAAAAAATATTTTTTAAAAGAACTTCAGGACAACATTGGAAAACAAATTTCAAGGACAAGAACTCATAGCTCACATTCCATGTATCAGTATGATGTATCTGTTTATTTTTTACTTCAGAAAGGTACCAATGACAAATTATTAACTTTCTAATACTTTGAAGTTATAATTTAATTTAGCATTAATCATATTTGTGAACTATAACAAAAGGTCTAGAATGTAAAGTTAGTTGGGAAAGATAGTAGATTGTATTACATAAATACATATTTATATTACATGTATGTATTTGTTGTATTTATTTAATTAGATTATATAAAATATGTAATAGTTTTATGGTGTTGTGTATCCAATTATAACATCTACTGAAAGAATTATAAAATTAATTAAAATATTTCTGATTTATTGAAATATTTTAGTATTGGTATAATTCTAATTTTTCAATATTAGCATATTGGTATAATATCAATAATATTTGTGCTTTATCATTTTACAAAGTGTTTTTCATGTTCCAAAACATTTTAAAATAGTTGACAGTGGCAGAAGTTGTACTAGATGGGACTTGTTATTCAAAGTCCAGTATTATTTGCATAATAGAATACTAGGTGGCTCAGAAGTGTACTAAACAGGTGATAGACTGTAATAATACCACTATTATCCTTATTGAAAGAAATATTCTAAAGACCTTCACAAATTAAATTTTATGCTCCATTTGTACACATTAATTTATCAGTAAATTCTCAGCCTTTAATTAGCTTAGTGATTTCTTGTCTAAATTATTTTGTTATTCTTTTTATTTTTTCTTCTTTAAAGTAAAACCAAAATTCTGAAAATGTAGGCAAGGGCCTAATTTGAAAATCAGAAGACTTTAGAACTAGCATTTTTTTCTGGAGGTAAGTTTTAGAGTTTTTTTTCCCTCTATTTTCTTTCTTTTTAATTAAATTTATTGGGGTATCATTGGTTAATAAGATTACACAGGTTTCAACTACACATTTCTATGATACATGATCTCTATAAAACTAGCCTTTTTTACTATTTTTATTGATTTTTTTTTAAATAGAGAGAAAGGGAGAGGGAGAGAGAGAGAAATATAGATGTGAGAAAGAAGCACTGATTGGCTGCCTTCTGCCTGCCACTTACTGGGGATCAAACTCATAACCGGGCATGGGCCCTAACTGAGAATCAAACTGGCAATCTTTTGATGCATAGGATGATGCTCAACCACTGAACCACACCAGGCAGGGCCTAGCATTTTTAATATATTAATAATTATACCTAATTAATACATATTGCATTTCTAGAGAAAATCTATACATAATATTTCCAACCTCACAGAATCCTAGAAAGGAAAACCATTATGACTTATACTCCTTTTTTATATAAAAAAATAAAATAAATTTATACTAAATAATATAGCTAGTTGGTAGTCAAGATAGAACTGAAATCCATGTTCCATATTACCTAATACATGTTCTATTCAACCCCTCTATGTTTATACTTTTGTCTTGTTCATGATCAAAGAAATTTTCACTTTAAAATGAAGTATCTATTAAATAGACCTTTTTATGGTTCCACATGTTTTCTTATTGGTGAAGTAAGATTAAAATTCTGAAGCACAATATTTTCTATTAGCCTGTGTCTGCAACATGAGTTGCCAAAGGAATACATGATGACTGGGGACACAGAATCAACTTTGGAAAATTATAAATGGTCATCAAAAATGTCCCTGAATTCCTACTTCTGCACCTGAACAGGTTTTAATTTTTCATAGACATAGAAGTCTTCCAACATCTATTTAATATATTGTTTTAGTATAGATACAATTACCATTTAATGTGTATATATAAGTATATATAAACATGCTTATCAAAATAAACATAGATATATATACTCTATCATCTATCTATCATCTATCTACCTTTCTACCTATCTATCATCTCTCCTGACTCTTATATCTTGCTATAATCCAAATAAAGTGTAGTTAAGATGCAATTATTTTGAACATGGGAAATTTTTAAGTAAAATGTGATCCAAAGACCTCTTATTACAAAAGTTGAGAAAAAAAAATGAATGTGCACAGCTTTTATTTTATTTTTATTATTTTTTAAATATATTTTATTGATTTTTTACAGAGAGGAAGGGAGAGAAGATAGAGAGTTAGAAACATTGATCAGCTGCCTCCTGCACACCTCCTACTGAGGATGTGCCCGCAACCAAGGTACATGCCCTTGACCGGAATCGAACCTGGGACCCTTCAGTCCACAGGCTGATGCTCTATCCACTGAGCCAAACCGGTTAGGGCAGTGTGCACAGCTTTTAAATGTTAGGGATAGATCTAGAATGCTATCCTTGACATTGGAACTCATTCTGTTGCCACTCTGAGTTTAGTTCATCATATCTACTTTTTTCCTTTTTTTTCTAAAGAAGGAAGACAGTCTTGAAAAATCTTACTAAGAAGATTTAAGAATGAGTCATCAATCTTTCAAGTGAGCATATATAAATATAGATTATTTTAAAAGTTCTAAATTCCAATATCCTCTACAAACTTTATCCCCAAAAGACAGATTATGATAGGTTAAACAGTTGGTAAATGAAAGGTTAAACAAATAATTGATGTAAAATTCTTATTATGTTATATGATGTCAGGCATTAAATTTATTTGCTCCATACTGTAGAATTTAAGGGAAGACAGGGGGGGGAAGGGGTAAGAGATCAACCAAAGGACTTGTACGCATGCATATAAGCATTACTAATGGCCACAGACACTAGGGCGGGGTGGTGAGGGCATGTGCTGGAAGATGGGAGTGGTAAGGGAGCGGTCAATGGGGCAGGGGGGAGATAATATTGTAATAGCTATGTATGGGCTGTGGGGGGGCGGTACTTGAAATATCAGGAGGATTACTCTGTAAAGTATATGATTGTCTAACCACTATGTTGTGCTCCTGAAACTAATACAGAATAATATTGAATGTGAACTATAATTTTTTTAAAAAGATGGAAAATTGTATGTTATATGTTTTTCATCACAATAAAAAATGTATTTACTTCATACTACAGAATTTAATTTTCTCCATATTATATACTTTCTCCTATCTATAAACTATTATACAGGAAAAACTGGTAATGATAACCTTACAGTAATTAAATTCATTATAAACACAATCTATCTTTATTATTAAAGAAAGGAGCCTTTTTAAAAATTCTTACTGCATCTAAGAATTACCTCAAACAATGAATTTCCTTAAATATTGAAACAAAACTTTGAAGATAGAGAAATTCAAAGATTCATTTTGTATTTTTCTTAATCTAAAATGCAGAGCTATGCTTGAGAATATACCACAAATCTACTATCAAATTAAAGATAAAACCTAATTATTATGTTAAAGATTGATTTGATAAACAAATCTTCAGTTATTGGTTGTATGATCTTGATTTTGCTTATCATGTTAGTAAAATAATAGGAGACACTTGAAATCCTTTCCAGTACATACTACAAATAAAAAGTATATAGCTTTCTCTGGATTTGTTATTTTCCCTTCCTCCATCTACCAAAAAAAAAAAAAAAAAAAAAAAAAAAAAAAAAAAAAAAAAAAAGAAGAACAAAGCTTTCCCAACCTGCTCATGAATGCATTCCTCCCCTACCTTGGTAATTGTTTCATGAAGTTTGAAAAAAGGATCCATTTCTTCAATTTTTGTTGCACCTTTAGGGAAAAGGGCCTCGGAGAGAAAACTGGGATCCTGTGGAAAGCAGAATAAAACATTTAAAACTCTTCATTGATTTTGTTTTTCAAGTGCTTATTGGATTTTCTTTAAAGATTCAAAAGGACTCTAAATTGCTTTAAGGTTTCAGTTGATTGTTGGACTTCATTCTACGTATCTGATTAATCAATCACAGAATTTTTTTAAATTAAAATGAGTAGAACCCTATGACATTTGACATTATTTGTATCTATAAAATAATGCTTAATTTTACTCATATGAGATAATTCTTTGAAGTTTTTCCTGTTTTTTGTTTTTGTTTTTTTCATACAGACATATATAGAACACAATACGTTGACTATAAGATCCAAGTCTGAAATCATTTTTTTTATTTTAATACATTAAATTTTGTTTTAAGTGTGGTATAATGGGATGTTTTTAATCAACATGATTATCAAAAAGAAAGGCCACAAAAGTATACATGATATTTTAAACATTTAAAAACTCACTTCAAAAGACTTAATAAGATATATTTTTGGTAGAATGGTCTTATGGCTTTATAGACTATCAGTAAAGTGCTAACGTGATATCAGAACCTTAGTGGTATATGGTTTAAATGAATCAGGAAAACAGTAATTAGTCATTTTATACTTGCAGATGTAGACAAATTTCAAGATGCAAGGAGATCTATGTGGCATGAATATGTATGCCCCCCCAGAAAAAAATTCATATGCTGAAAACCTAATTTCCAAAGTAATGATATTAAGAGATGGGGACCTTTGGGTGGTGATTGGGACATGAGTGTTTTTGCCTTACTATTGGGATTAGTGCCCTTCTACAAGAGGCCCCACAGAGCTCCCTAGCCCCTTGATCCTTGTCTAATCTAATAATAGACAAGCATGGTAATTAACCGTACCTCTGACACGCTTCCCATTGGCTAATCAGGGCAATATGCAAATTACCTGCCAACCAAGATGGTGGCTGGCAGCCAGGCAGCTGAAGTGAACAGGAGGCTTGGTTGCCCCGGCGATGGAGGAAGCCAAGGTACCCCCCCTGCCCGGCTCTGATCTCCTGAAGCAACAGCTCCAAAAGATAAAATGTTTCAATTATAGAAGCCAAAAGATGGCGGTTAATTTGCATACGCAGGCTCCAAGCATTGAGGCAAAGCCAAACAGCCCCAAAGCCGCAGAGCAGCGAGGCCTCACAGCCCCAGGATCAGCAGAACCACAGACCTCCTGGCCCCGTGATCAGCTGAGCGGAGAGGCCTCCCAGCCCCCAGATCAGCGGAGAGGAGAGGCCTCCTGGTCCCGGGATCAGCATCATGGGGGCGGCGCCACAACCCCTGATTGGCCCTGCTCTGTGGGTGACAGGGGGTGGCACCCCAACCCCCTGATTGGCCCTGCTCTGTGGGTGACAGGGAGCAGCACCTCAACCCCCAATAGGCCCTGCTCTGTGGGTGACAGGGGGCGGCACCCCAACCCCTGATCAGCCCTGCTCTGCGTGACAGGGGCAGTGCCCCAACCCCCTGATCGACCCTGCTCTGTGCATGTCAGGGGGCGGTGCCCCAACTACTGGATCGGCCCTGCTCTGTGCATGACAGGGGGGAGCTCCCCAATCCCCTGATCGGCCCTGCTCTGTGTGTGACAGGGTGTGGCACCCCAACTCCCCATGGGCCCTGCTCTGTGTGTGACAGAGGGCAGTACCCCAACCCTCCAATTGGTCCTGCTCTGTGAGTGACAAGAGGCGGTGCCCGACCACCCCCACAATCGGCCCTGCTCTATGCGTGACAGGTTGGGGGCACCACAACCTCCTGATCGGCACTGCCCTGAGTGTGACAGGGGGCTGTGCCGCAACACCCCCCATCAGCCCTGCTCTGTTCCTGACGGGGGCAGCTGCCCAACCCCCTGATCAGCCAGGTCTGTGTGTGACAGGGGGTGGCGCCACAACCTCCCGATCCGCCCTGCTCTGTGTGTGACAGGGGAAGGTGCCCCAACCCCCTGATCTGCCCTGCTCTGTGCATGGCAGGGGATGGCACCACAACCTCCCCATTGGCCCTACCCTGAGCGTGGCTGGGGGTGGCATCGCAACCTCCCAATCCGCCCTGCTCTGTGCATGACAGGGGGCGGTGCCCCAACTCCCTAATCGGCCCTGCTCTGAGCCCAACCAGGGGCTGCGGGGCAGGCACTTAGGGATTGGGCCTGCCCTCTGCCACCCAGAAGCGGGTCTAAGTCAGCAGGTTGTTATCCCCAGACCGTGAGAGGGCACAAGTGGGGTAGAGGGACACCCGCCCACCCGCCAGTCCACAAATTTTTGTGCACCGGGCCTCTAGTCCTATATAATAAAAGAGTAATATGTAAATTGACCCTAACAGCAGAATGACCAGAAACAACTGGTCACTATGATGCTCACTAACCACCAGGGGCAGATGCTCAATGCAGGAGCTGACCCCTGGCTGTCAGCGCACTTCCACAGGGGGAGCAGTGCTCATCCAGAAGCCAGCTCATGGCTGGCCAGGGCAGCAGTGGTTGGTGGGAGCCTCTCCTGCCTCTGCAGCAGCACTAAAGATGTCCTACTAATGGTTAGTAGGAAATCCCCCAAGGGACCCTTAGCGGGATGTCTGACTGTCAGTTTAGGCTCGATCCCCGCAGGAGCAGGCCTAATCTGGCAGGTGAACATCTCTGGAGGGCTCCCAGACTGCAAGAGGGTGCAGGCCAGGCTGAGGGACACCTCTGAGTACACGAATTTTCATGCACTGGGCCTCTAGTACAGATATAATAAGAAATCTGTAACCTGAAACAGGGCCCTCACCTGACCATGTTGGCACTATGATCTTAGACTTCCAGTCTCTAGGACTGTGAGAAATAAACTTATGTTGTTTATAAACCACTCAGTCTGTGATATTTTGTTATAGCAAGCCAAATAGACTAAGATATAAATATAGCTCTTACTTAAAAACCTGAAGTAATTAGGGTTATTTGTCTAAAAAATAGAAAACTTAAGAAAGGATATATGTATGTATATATGATCTGATTAATAGATAGATGATAGATTAGATAGATAGATGATAGATAGATGATAGATAGATAGATGATCTTTCTGATGGCTAACATGAAGAAGAAACATTAAATATAGTCAACACCAACAATGACTACAACAGTATAACAAATTAAGCTGAATTCTGTAGGAGCTATTTATTAGAGCAACCCTATAGCAGAACAGACTGCTTTGGGGTATAACAATGGTGGAAAAGAAAGTTGGGATGATGTAGTTTATAAGCTCTGAAGTCATACAGTTGAGAACATAACTGCAAATCCTATATATTAAATAATTCTGTGATCAGGCATACTCTTCACCCCCTGTTTTGAGCAGTACTGAAATAAAACAAGAGTAATTCAGCTATTTGCTCCAGCATATATTCACTTTGTGAGGATAAGACCATAAATCAACCAAACAGCTTACCTATAATAACTAACATCTTATTTGTCAAAATTGTGTTATGGGTTTTTTTTCCTCATTTTACCTGGCAATCTAAAACTATTTTTTCAAAAACTTCATCTAGTTCCAACGAGTATTTCACTTTTTAATATTTACCATGAAAGCTAGGCAAGAAGCTTGGAACAGATTTCCTTTCCTAACCCTCAAAAGGAACCAACCCTGATAACACTTTGAAATACAGTGGGGCCTTGACTTATGAGTTTAATTCATTCCGTGATGGAGCTCATAACTCAAATTACTCGTATGTCAAATCATAAAGTGAACGAGTGAGACATGTGATGCTGGGCTGATGTTGTGGCGTTCACTGTGACGTTCGCTGCGTCAACTAGCAATGGGGTATCTGAAGCTGGCTCGTAACCCAAATTTTAGCTCGCAACTCAAAGCAAAAAATCAGCCGAGAGACTGCTCGTATCTTGAAAAACTCTTTAGTCAGGACACTCGTAAGTCAAGGCCCCACTGTATTAAAATGATACATTTCTGTGTAAGAGTCATTCAATCTATGGGGACTTTTTATGGCAACGCTTGTAAACCAATGCACTTAGTACAGGTGGTATTCTTCCTTACTGCAATAGGTCTAATAAACTTCATTTTGTTTAGCAACTGGATTTTTGGAAGTGTTTTGATCAATCAACATAAACAGGTTAAAATTTTTGTTTTGCCACTTAATAATTGTCATCTTAATCTTCAAATGATTAGTTACTGAATCTAAGAAATTTGAATGATAATATATATTTCACAGAGATGTGCTCAACTATCCATGCCTGAAACATGGGAGATATTATGTTACCAGCACTTGTGATGTTGCTAAAAACAATAAATTTTTTAATGATGATGATGAGGATGGTGATTATGGTAGGTGAGATGCTGAAATAAAGGAAATTCAAAAACCTTATTTATCTTTTTTTGTTTCTCAGTTTATGTTCATTATTATAAAAACAGATCCAGAGACAGAGAAACATTGATCAGACGGGACAACCTCAGAGGGAAGGTAGGGGAGGGTGGGGGATAAGGAGGAGAGGTCAACCAAAAGACGTGTATGCATGCATATAAGCCTAACCAATGGACACAGACAACAGGGGGGTGAGGGCATGATTGGGGGAGGTGGGGGGTAATGGGGGGAATAAGGACACATATGTAATACCTTAATCAATAAAGAATTAAAAAAAAACCTTATTTATTATCCTATGAGAAATAGTGCACAGATTGCATTTAAATATGTTTATTTTTCAAAATAGTGATATCTTTAAACTAACCTTAATGAAAATATGACATGAATAATTTGTGGCATTCATTGCTATTTAATGATTAAGTTTGAAGTGCTTAAAAAGTTTGCTTCACAAATCGTTTTAAACAAACGTCTTAAAATAAATTTATTAGTTTACTTAGCAAAACAAAACTTCATAATTAGTGCAAAGGTAAAATATCAGCCAGCCCCAAATTAAGTGATCCCATAAAAACATAAATTGGAAGTTATAATTAGTGAGGTTTTTATTGAAATTTCAATTATTCAGTAGCAAACCAATATTAAATTATCCATATATGCCTTATTCTCTAGTGTAATCCCCATCTTTATCTTATTTCTTCAGCTATCTCTTACCATATCATTCTTTCATTTTTAGTACCTTGTTTGTTTAAAACATTTACAAAAATCCTAATTTAACATCTACCACATGATAGGTGCTGCATTAATGCAACAGAGTCCTTAATCTCATGAAGTTTAATCTAATGGAATTAAACGTTAAAAAGTTTTTGCTGCTATTACATTAACTATGAGTGATAGATTCTTTTTTTAAATTGTTTAGTTGCTTAAAGTATTACAAAGAGTATTATATATGTCTCTTTTTCTTTCTCCCCTTGACCTTTCCCTAGACTCCCA
The DNA here is from genome assembly GCF_014108235.1 of Myotis myotis. Lineage (NCBI taxonomy): Eukaryota > Metazoa > Chordata > Mammalia > Chiroptera > Vespertilionidae > Myotis > Myotis myotis. The sequence goes on from NW_023416324.1 coordinate 181,682,170, forward strand.
TGCCCCTCAGTGCCTTGTGTCCATTGGTTATGCTCATATGCATGCATACAAGTCCTTTGGTTGATCTCTTACGCACCCCCCGCACCCAACCCTCCCCGGCCTTCCCGCTGTAGAATCTTAATAATAGCTCCTATCTGTAGATGAAGAAAGTGAAATAAAGCACCATTAACCATATTACAGTGCTTTTGTTTAAAATAATTCATTGATAGATTGAAACAAAGCATTCTTGAATAATTTAATATATTGTAAACAATATTGTGTGTCTGCCAATTGGCAATAACAGTAAGCACATTATAGAAAAAGAAACATTGATAAGAAAAGTCTATCAAGGATATAGTGTAAAATTTGTTTCCCTAGTCCCTAATTTATGTCATTTCTTTAATATTTAGCACACCTTCCTTCTTTCAACTTTTTACCTCAAGTCCATTATTTGACTCACCTGATTTTCCATTTGTATATTATTCTCCAGCTGTAAATGGATTTATTTTCTGTTTTAAAGCTTTTTATTGTTTCTAGACTTACCCTCAGTCTTCTTTTCACAAGTTAACTATGTGGTTTTATCTACTTCTTTGGCTTTAACTACAAACTTCAAATTTGATTGTTTCCAAATCTTTAATTCTAGGCTTGATTCTGTTTTTAGTTCATCATTTCTATTTCTCTACCAGATCCTTCAAACATATCCACTTACATTCCAAATCTTAATCATTTGTTCTCCATTGACAAGTTCATTTCTAACTTGGATGATAGTCTAATATCTGTATTTGTCCAAATATGAAATTTTATGTAATTCTTGACTCGAATTTCTCTCACCATGTGTGCTAACAAACTGTACTAGCCGATTTCCATTGAATCTACAACTATTGAATCTACAATTCTATACAAGTTATATCAATTCCCATAGTCCAGTTACTTACTGGTATTACTTTTGTCCAAGCTATGTTCCCTAATATCTATAGTCCAAAGTCCAAACTCAGTATGGCATTTCCAAACAAGTCCCAACCTACCTGTTACCTTTATACAATTCTTTCTTTCCTGTAAAGTAATTTAAACAATTTCCACATATTTTTTTGCTTATTTCACAGCAGGCTTTTCACTAAATCTTGAATCCACCCTTACTTTTACTAATTCTGCATCTTTATTTTTGCCATTTCTTCTATCTGGAATGTTATTCCTGATTTGTTTGCCAGGCTACTTTCTATAATTGCTTTTCTTGATTCTCACCAACCCATTAGGGTTTAGTGTTCCATTATCAGAGTTTCTGTACCACTTTATATTTACTTTTAGTCATCATTTACAACAATGCATTTTTGTTAAATTTCTGTTTTTCTAACTACACTATTAGCCTTTTAAGACTGGTATTTTTCTTATCAAAATAGTCTAATATTGTCAGACAAAGTTGAGTGAGTGATTAATCTCTCATTAGTATCATCACCCACAAAGTTGAATTGTAAATATATTTGCCCTTCTCACTTCATAGAGTTCATGTCAGAATCAAGCAAAGAAGCAAAGCATATACAAGTTCTCAGTAAAGAGGAAAGAACTACTGGATGGTGTTTGATTTTTATCACACTTGTCAGGAATTGCTTTTCTATGTAAACCAAGAGTTATAGTTTTAAATTTTAAATTACTAGAAATATGTGTTTGTATATCAAACACTATAGGATATTTCTCTTTTAAAATCTACAACTATTCAAAGTATTGAAATCATTGCTGTAGGTGGCAGGAAATCTTTGGAGGCTTTTGTACAGAGTGAGTGATATTTTCAAGTATGTATTGAGTAGAGCACACACTGACACATTTGTGGAAATAAATTTAAAAGATATGTGATGGAGAGCAGAATGTTTAGACAGAAGGCTATTGCAATATTACCATAAGAAAGAGTGAGAGATTAAACTAGTGCTGTGGTAGGAGAAATAGATAGGAGGAGAAAAGTTTGATACATGCTTAAGAGATAGCATAAGAAGACATTGGTGATTAATTGGATGTGAAGTCTTAAAGAGGAGTCAAGATTGAAAGTATTTCTAGATTTGATAAACTAAGTGGATACAAATTTAATTAATTTAAAAAATGTAGGAGCCCATGAAGGTTCAGAAAAAAAAATTAAATTTTAAACATTTGAGGTGAGATGTTTTTGGGACACCTGCATGAAGTTTTCTCTGAAGGTGAATGCCTATATTGTTCAAGACCAAATTCTGGACTGAAGATATAACAATAATCTCAGAACTGTATACATGGTAGTTAAAATGTAAAGTGAACTTAGGTATTTGCAGACTTATATATTTTTTGTGTGTGTGCAGTACAGATATCTGAATGACAACAAGATCTCTTAATGGCACTGATATTTAAGCTTGAAGAATAAAAACATCATATTAGCCTTGCATCCCCAGAATAAATCCTATTTGGTCATGGTGTACGATCTTTTTAACTATTGCTGGATCTCATTTGCTAATATTTTGTTGAAGATTTTAGCATCTATGTTCATTTGGGATATTGGCCTGTAATTTTCTCTCTTTTTAGTGTCTTTATCTAGTTTTGGAATTTGGATAATGTTGGCCTCCTATAAAGAGATTGGAAGTATTCCTTACTCGTGGATTTTTTTGAATAGTTTGAGAGGATAGGTGTTAATTTTCTTTGAATGTTTGGTAAAACATCCTGTAAAGTCATCTGGACCCAGGCTTTTGTTAAGATCATACACCATAATGAAGTGGGATTTATTCCAGGGATGCAAGGCTGGTACAATATTCAAAAATCAATAAATGTGATACATCACATTCACAAGTTGAAAGACAAAAAATCACATGATCACATTAATAAACATAGAAAAAGCATTTGACAAAATCTAACAACCATTTTTGATAAAAACTCTCAGCAAAGTTGGATAGAGGGATCATTCCTCTCCATAATAAAGGCCATATATAACAAAATTTCACAAACATCATACTCAGAGGGAAAAAAAAAATAAAACAATTTCCCCTATAAAGAGGAACAAGACAGGTTTGTCCGCTTTCACCACTCTTATTCTACATAGTACTAGAAGTCTTCAGTGAATAAGAAAACATAGAAGACATTCACGTTAGAAATAAAGAAGTTAAATTGTCATTATTTGCAGATGACACAATATTATATATAGAAAACCCTAAAGACTCCACCAAAAACCTATTAAAGTTAATAAATGAATTCAGCAATGTAGCAGGATACAAATTTAACACTCAGAAATCAATGGCATTTTTTTTTTTACTCCAATAATGAATTCTCAGAAAGGGAAACTAGAACACACAATCCCATTTACCACTGCAACAAAAAAATTAAGATAGTTAGGAATAGACTTAACTAAGGAGGTAAGAATAAAAACAAAACCCATGAAGCACTTACAGATGAGATCAGAGAAAAAGAAATAGAATCATAATCATGTGAGTGTGATTTCATGGGAATCAAAAAGATAGGGAATATCTGGGAATGAATAATCAATGCTTCAAAGCACGTGAAGAACGACCAAAAAATAAAAATTATTCATTGGAAATTACATTTCAGAGATTCCTGGTGTCTTTCATCAGAGAGTTTCTATGGATTCATGAGCACAGTAGACAAAACGCAATCAGTTGAGGAGTAAATGTGAGGAGAAGTGAAGCATCAACTGTGAACTATATTATTCTCTCTAGAAATTAAGACTAGGTTGAGGAGTTATAAAAGGTGAACACTAGCTTAAAAAAGTGAAAGAATCAAGGAACAGCTTATTTGTCTTGTATTAGACAGGATTGATGTAGATATAACTTTAAGTGAGATAAAGCATCCAGAAGATAAAGAATTAAAAAAAACACACACAGAATAATTTTTGGGGAAAATAAATGGACCATAGCTCATAACTTACCCAAGAAACAGAATTATAAGTAGGTAAGTTGTTGAATAAAAAGGTGCTGAAATGAGGGTAGGGTGTGATTGAAGAAAGTGCTAGTACATAGATAGAGGTGAAGAAAAGAATCAAAACACCTCAAAGGTCATGTTTAATTCAGTTCTAGACTACACTGAATTGATTAAACTTCAACTCATTACCCTATCAAAATATACCCTTTACCTTTTTTCAGAAATAATCATTTATAATATTTAGTTCATGTAGGCTTAGTGGGCATTGAAGTATCAAAAACATTCTATGCATCCCTTCTCTTTATAGTTGGCACTCAATGTATGTGCATAACCTGAAATAAATAGAATAGTACTTTCCATATACCAGCAATTGGCTATGTGTTCTACATGTAGCACCTAATTTAGTAGGAACTATTTTTACCTTCTCTACAAATCGGGAATGGGGAAACAATGAGTTCCAGACACCAGCTCAAGAACATTCTATGAATAAGTGCTAGAACATGGATTAAAACCTAGGTTTATTTTACTCCATAGCCTATACTTGTATTCTTATGCAATCCCTCCTCCTTACTGCCCAAGTTCCTCATAGCTTTTAAATTTAAGAAAGAAAGGATTAGTCCCCCACCTCTTGTTCCAATTCCCTCCAAGCCTTAGTTTACTCTACATAAGCAGCATAAATGCTATGTACACTTTAAAAGATATAATCAAAGACTCCCTGCTTAGACTAAATAAAATAGAATCTGAAAAGCCCCATGTGCACTTCCCTCATTGCAATATTCACCTATATGCAATCAGAGAATATACACATCAATACTTAAATCCTATATAATAAAAGAGTAATATGCAAATTAACTGTCACTTTGCGATAAAGATGGCAGCACCCAAAACCAATAAGGAGGGAATATGCAAATTGACACGGCAAAGATGGCAGGGTGGACCGGAGCCATCGAGCCCGCTGGAGAGCTGGCAGGAAGGCTTGGCATCCTGGGTCACCCCAGCGACCCAGGAAGCCAAGCCTGGCTGGAGAGGGGAGAGCGGGCCGTGGAGCCACCCAATCTTTCCCCACACCCAGTCAGATGGAGTCCATTGTGCCACAGGGTGGAAGCTGGTGGGGGTGGGGTATGGATGCAGGGGCCTCAGAGCTGTACCACCCAGCCCCCAGTGTGCTCTCTGCCTGGAGGCATCAAGCTGCAGACCTCCGACCCCATTAACTGGATCAGTGGTGGGGTGGAAAGTGACCTGGGAGGGTGAGGAAATGAAACTTGGGGCGAGCACCATGGGTGCAGTCCCCATGACCTTCCCCTCCCAGGACAATGCTGCACTCCCTAACCTCCCTCATGCCAAGAGAGAAATGTGGATTTGCAAAGAGATAGGCCCCGAGGAGCTTTAGCTGAGCAAATGAGGGTAGATACTCACTTCTGACACCCCCACCCTTTGCTTTAAGCCTGCATTCTTCTTCCCTAATACATGTTGCTTGAAGTACACAATGGTTTGTGCTTAGACATGCGATAAACATGGGGAAAGCAAAGTGCTTTAAAACATAAGAGTCTGGAGTCTTTTGGGGGTCTCTCTCTCTCTCTCTCTCTCTCTCTCTCTCTCTCTCTCTCTCACACACACACACACACACACACACACACACACACACACACAAACACACACACTCACTCCTTCCTTCCCTCTTCCCTGGCCTGGCAAATCTTCACGCAGAAATTTAATCCTAGCTCCTCAGAACCCACCCTTGCTGGAGTAGCCTCTGTTTTGTTTCGTTTGTTTTTTTTTTCTCTCACAAAGTTTCTTTCTAACCTCTAAACCTGCAGTCGGACATCCCCTGAGGAGTCCCAGATTGCAAGAGGGCGCAGGCCAGTCTGAGGGACCCCCTCCCATGCATGAATCTTCGTGCATCAGGCCTCTAGTTTAATATATAAAATTAAAACACTTTCAGATTTTGAATGGCACTGACATTCATAATGTGCTGGGCTAAGGAAAAAAGCAATTACAGCCATAGTATTTGAAACATAACATTCTCATCACTATTCAAAGTGAAAAGGACCTGAGATAATGTGGAGTTTGAATGAAGTAAAATAATCAAAGGGTCAAATGTGAGACAGTATTATGACATTATTTTCTAAATTCACTCATTATGGTCATTTAAATTATTTGTTCAAGTTCTAGGAAAGTCCACAGCATTGGCTTTATTAAAAATATTCACAACACCTTTATCATTCTACTCATATTAATCTTCTACCCTAAATTTAGACCTGAATAATATATTAGAAATCTAATTCAACCCAAATATGCAAAATAAAACATGGCAAATTCAAATGATTTTAACAATATCACAAAATAGTTATTGGAAAGCCAATACTAATAAGAAGCTCTGTGTATGTATACATTTCTTTAAAAATTATCTTTTTAGTCAAGTATTTTTTAGATGAAGATAATAACTATAATACAAGCCTTAAAAATGCGAATCATTCCAATAATTATGATATATTTTTGGTCTTGACATACTTGCACACAAACAAAATACTTCCATAGCACATAGAATCCAGTCTTCATACTTTAGATTTTATTCAAATTAATCTCCTTCACATTTTTCCTTCTTGCATCTCATAATCATTGAATGCGTGTCTGTCTTACCTATTAATACACAGCATGCATCACTTGTTAACTAGTTTGTATTTATGTGTGTGTATTTTTATGTCTCTCCTTCAGAACTAATGGTTTTATTTAGTTAGTTTTACATTAATGTGCACAGCAGCAGCTTTTGGCAATGTATTCATATTCCCAACACAAAAAATAAATCCTACAGATTGAAAAAAATGTAATTAAGACTATAGGCTTATTTCTACCTTGATACAAAAATCTCTCTTATGGTGCTTATTTGCAGGAGTTCCTCACCAGCTGATGCCTCTGATTTTCATCCTGAGTTTTGAGATTTGAGGGGTGGCTAACCTACCAACTCCAAATTATAACTCAGCCTGTCCAGCAGTGGTTGCTTCAGAAAACTTCTGTTATGGTTGGTTCAGAGCATCATCCTTATGTCCTCTGGAGCCCAGCAGGCTGCTTATCTTGGCTCTTTCTTGGGCTGAGTTCACTGGGCCAAGGTTTGTTATACCTAAAGTAAGGAAGCTGAACTAGGGGCTCTTTAAGCTTCTACCAAATCCTACAGTCACACTGGGATTATAGAGGCTGCCTTTGACTTATTTTCCTCTATTTCCTAGCACTTAGAGATAGCTTACATAATAAAAGTTTTATAGTGTTTCTTTTTGTTTGTTTGTGTTTGTTTTTGCTTACTATCTTCACCTTTTTCACCCAATTCCCTAACCCTCTTCCCCTCTGGTTTTTTGTTTTCAACACACTTTCCAGACAGATCAGAGAAGCTAATGTATAGCAACAAAGAAACAAACAATAAAAGATGATAGATTATTAAGCTTTCTTAATGAAGATTAATTCTTCTATCCAGTAAAATGAATGAGAAGTGTTTGTCAATACCCCCACATCTTTGCCACCACTATGAATAGAAGAATAACACTAGTAGCATCTGACAATGCCTGGCATAAAGGACAGGATCATGTGGAGGAACCACAGAAAGGTTAGTTGTATTAATAGGATGACTTAAGAAATTACTGGATCCACAGTCCCACTTATCGGCCTCATAACTTCTTTGATCTCATAGCAATTACTCTATAAAGAATTGTTATTAAGTCCACAAATCAGTTATAAAGAGATAATTGGTGCATACTCTTGTCCTCCGTGTTTCCTCCTCTTCTGTATTGATATACTTACTGGACTTAGGGACCATCCAGGTAACCCAGAATGATATATTTAAAACCCATAATTTACACCTGGAAAGATCATTTTTCCATAAAAGATCACATTTATGTTTCATGGGGCATATCCTTGAGGGACCACTCCTCCACACAGTACAATCAGCATGCCTTCAATGGGCTCTCTATACTAAAGCTTGAGAAAGTTGTTTCTAGCCACAGACATCAAGATTTCATTATAATTCAGAGTTTATTCTTATTTCTCTTCTTTTCAAGAATAACTATAAAATGGGGGATTTTACATTTGTAAAGTAATCTTTAGTTGAAACAAATAAAAGCTGTTCTTAAGTAATTATAGATTAGCTATGAATTAAAAGTATTTTCTAGTTTTGGAAGGTGCTTACACAGGTATACAATTTTCAAAACCTATCTAACTTAACATTTATGCATTTTATTGTATATAAATTATATCTTAAAGGAAAAAACTAACCTTTGTAGATAAGGGACATTCTTTTTGTCTCAAAGAGATTCCTCTTACCCTTCTTTCAGTGTGAGGTTTGGTAAGTTCCACTGCACATTTATTCGATGTTTTTAAATTTTCTGTGTTGCTTTACATACACTATTTTATGATATCCATGGCTGTTTAAGATCAATAAAGTGGTATTATTATCCTCATTTTGTGGATGAATAGGCTAAGATTCAGAGACATTATCTAACTAGATTCTGCTAGTAAGTAGCATAGCCTGGGTTAGAATTCAGATCTTCATTTCCAACCTGCTGTTACTTACACTCCATTACCCTGCATCTCAAATGCCCAGATTGGCAGCCAGACCCACATACCATAGAGGACACTGTAAAAATAGCAAGACAAAAATAAGAAGTGTTCAAGCTTGTGAAACTAAGCTGGATAAAATCAAGATTGTTGTAAGGTTTAGAAAAACCATGATAACGTTCTACACATAAGTCACTGACTGATAAGCTGTTTTGTGATAATTGCGGAATACATGGAGCCATAGAGAAATTATTTTACTTCCCTTTCTGATATCTAAACTTTCGAAGGCTTAGCTAAGTGTTCATTATATATAAATAACATTTATTAATGAACTCAATGAAGTTGTTCTTGGTAAGCACAGGAAAGGGAGATAAAGGATATGAGTAATCCCAAATAATAAAATTTACCAATTCAACTAGTGTTAATTACTAAATAATATCAAAAAAATATCAAGTATTTATAAATTGAATGCATTATATATAATTGTCTCATCCTTTAATTCTCCTGAAACTACAAATTAAAATAAAACCTGAAAGCTTTGGTCTGTGGGAGGAATATCAAAAACTAAAACAAAGTTTATCTAAAGAACTGGGAGTTCAATAATAATGACATTTGTAGCTGTCATTTACAGAAGGCCTACTATGTGCTATACTGTCTGGAAGGAATATCTATGTACTTATGCATGGTTAGGATTTTCTGAGAAAATTTTAGTGGAACTTGAATAAAAAATCACCTTGGAAATTAAATGATGACTAAATAGTCATAGAAACATGAAGAGATTTACCTCCCTAAAGGTATTTTTACTTAAGAGGGACACAAAACCCAGAACACTAGAAACATACGATTACATTGCATTCAGAATATTATCCTATATAATAAACAGGTGATATGCAAATTGACAATCACTCCAATACACAAGATGGCCGCCCCCAAGTAGTCAAAGATGGCCAACCCCATGTGGACACAGGATGGCCAGCAGGATGGCAAGCAGGGGAGGGCAGTTGTAGGTAATCAGGCCAGCAGGGAAGGACAGTTAGGGTTGACCAGGCTGGCAAGGGAGAGAAGTTAGGGGTGACCGGGCCAACAGGGGAGGGCAGTTGGGGGTGACCAGGTCTGAAGGGGAGGGCAGTTAGGGGCAATCGGGCCAGTAAGGAAGCAGTTAGGCATCGATCAGGCTGGCAGGGGAGTGGTTAGGGCAGCCGTGGGCAAACTACGGCCCGTGGGCCGGATCCGGCCCGTTTGAAATGAATAAAACTAAAAAAAAAAAAAAAAGACTGTACCCTTTTATGTAATGATGTTTACTTTGAATTTATATTAGTTCACACAAACACTCCATCCATGCTTTTGTTCCAGCCCTCTGGTCCAGGTTAAGAACCCATTGTGGCCCTCAAGTCAAAAAGTTTGTCCACCCCTGGGTCAGGGGGTGATCAGGCTGGCAAGCAGAAATGGTTAGGAGCAATCAGACGGGCAGGCAGGCAAGCAGTTGGGAGCCAGCAGTCCTGGATTGTGAGAGGGATGTCCAATGGGCCTCAATGGGCAGTTGGATAGCCCTCGAGGGTCCCAGATTGGAGAGGGTGCAGGTTGGACTGAGGGACACACCCCCATGCACAAATTTCATGCACCAGGCCTCTAGTATCAACACTAATAAAAGACAAACATGCAGCCGAGGCCGGTTTGGCTCAGTGGATAGAGGGTCTGCCTGCGGACTGAAGGGTCCCAGGTTCGATTCCGGTCAGGGGTGTGTGCCTTGGTTGCGGGCACATCCCCAGTGGGAGATGTGCAGGAGGCAGCTGATCGATGTTTCTCTCTCATCGATGTTTCTAACTATCTCTCTCCCTTCCTCTCTGTGGGGAATCAATGGAATATGTTTAAAAAAAAAAAAAAAAAAAAAGACAAACATGCAAACTGACCGTACCTTCGCTATGCCTTAAGCCACACCCACCATCGAATCAGAGCAACTATATACAAATTAACCCAAACAAGATGGTGGCCGACAGCCACAGAGCTGGAGGAAGAAGGAGGCTTGGTTGCCCCAGTGATGGAGGAAGCCAAGATTCCCGCCTGCCACAGCCGGCTCTGAGCTCCACTCAAGGCAACAAAGTTTCAATTATAGAAGCTAAATAAATCCCCAAATAAAAAAAAAAAAAAGAAAAAGGAAAAAAGGAGAGGCTGGGAGCTTCCATCGCTGGGGGGGTTGGCCAGCCTGAAAATGGCCCTCAGCCCCTCACCCAGACTGGCCAGGCACCCCAGTGGGGACCTCCCACCCTAAAGGAGGTGGGGCCAGCCTGAAAACAGCCATCAGCCCCTCACCCAAGCTGGCCAAACCTCCATGGGGTGAGGGTCCCCACTGGGGGGGGGGGATTGACCAGCCTGCAAACAGCCATCAGCCCCTCACCCAGGCTTGTCAGGCACCCCATTGGGGACCCCCACACTGAATGGGGTGTGAACAGCTTGCAAACAGCCCCTCACTCAGTCTGGCCAGGCACCCCGGCAGGACCCCCACCCTGATTCGGGACACCCTTCAAGGCAAACCAGCCAGCCCCCACCCGTGCACCAGGACTCTACCCTATATAATAAAAAGATAATATGCAAATTGACCCTAACAGCAGAACAACTGGGAATGACTGGTCACTATGACACACACTGACCACCAGGGGGCAGATGCTCAATGTAGGAGCTGCTCCCCTGGTGGTCAGTGCGCTTCCACAGGGGGAGCTCTGTTCAGCCAAAAGACAGGCTGATGGCTGCCAGCACAGCGGTGCTGGTGGGAGCCTCTTCCACCTCCTCAGCAGTGCTAAGGATGTCCGACTGCAGTTTAGGCCTGGTCCCCGCTGGCAAGTGGACATCCCCCGAGGGCTGCCGGGCTTCCAGAGGGATGTCTAACTGCCAGCTTGGGCCCGATCCTCCAGGGAGTGGGCCTAAGCCAGCAGGTGGACATCCTCCGAGGGGTCCCAGACTGGAAGAGGGCACAGGCCGGGCTGAGGGACCTCCCCTGTGTGCACAAATTTTTGTGCACTGAGCCTCTAGTAACATATAAAATTATATTCCTAGGAGCAATAGGCTATACCAGTGGTCGACAAACTCATTAGTCAACAGAGCCAAATATGAACAGTACAATGATTGAAATTTCTTTTGAGAGCCAAATTTTTTAAACTTAAACTATATATGTAGGTACATTGTTATTAACTTAATCAGGGTACTCCTAAGGCTTAGGAAGAGCCATACTCAAGGGCCAAAAAGCCGCATGTGGCTCATGAGCCGCAGTTTGCCGACCACGGGGCTATACCATACAGACTATGTGTGTTGTAGGCTATACCACCTAAGATTGTGCAAAGGCACTGTATGAGGTTCATAGGATAAAGCTGCCTAAAGACGCATTTCTCGGAAAGTGTCCCCATCCTTAAGCTGCACATGACTGTACTTCAACACTACATCCTAAGAAGGTTAGTAAGCACTTTCATGACTTCATAACAATAAAAAATAATTAAACTACTTACCTGAAACACTTTTCTACTGAAGTAATACCTACACAGCAAAATGTCAACATAATGTCTGGTTGGTAGGAGGTGAAGCTGAATTTTCAAGCTATTCACTAAACATTACTTAGTAGGAGAACATAACACTCCCAACAATTAAATATAATCTGATCATAAAAGATGTTTTGTAACTTAAGCCAGAGTCCCAAATATTGCTAACCTAAGTACATTTAAAATAAATATTAATTATCTAGAGAGTCTCTCATGCCTACTCTGTGTAGGTAAATTATTAGGGAGGGATGCAGGGATATTATACTCCCCTTAAGATTTACTGATGAGCAAGGAACATTTAGATATGCATAGATTTTCCCCAAAGTAAAGAAAATATCTGTATTTATACCCCAGTATAGGAGATAAAGTCAATCCTTGTATTCTGTAATATACATTGGAAAACATAATTTATGTATTATGAAAAATAACATCAAATGCTAATAAAAGCACACTGCAAACCTTAGCTCATATAATCTTTATAAAAACCATATGCAGTGGATACTATTATTATCCTACTTTATAGACCAAGAAACTAAGGCATAAAGAGCTTAAGTTTCTTGCCCAAGAAGTAAAGCCGGAATACTGGTTGTATCAGTATTCTTCACTATTATAAAATACACTGTCTATAACATACTGCTAAACATTATAATGTAGTATAGTATTGACTTATACAGTTTTGAGATTCTTTTCAGGTGAGAAAAAAATGAAATCCATATTCACCTCATGTACATTTCAGGTATGAATGAAATACACAACTGTGTTTAATGTTATACTTTAAAATCTTTGCTTGCCTGAATTTCTTAGCCTGAAAATTCATCCCTTCTTTAATAGTTTAAATCTATGTGCTATTCTATCATATTTTAGTTTTTAAAGCAGAATATATGAAACTAAAATCCCCCCAAATATTTGGATCCTTATATTAATTGAGTTAGCCAATAGAAATGTTACCACCATGTGAAGTTTAAATAACCATGAAATAAGGGAGGCAAAACCATAACCTTAAGCCATTGAATGTTTAGCTCTTTACAACTTGCCTTCTTTTTTTAAATCTTCACCCGTGAGCATGCTTAGAGAGAGGAAGACAGGAAGGGAGAGAGGAGGGAGGAGGGAGGAGGGAGGAGGGAGGAGGGAGGAGTTAGGAGGGAGGAGGGAGGAGGGAGGAGGGAGGAGGGAGGAGGGAGGAGGGAGGAGGGAGAGAGATGAGCCACTCTGGCTGGGCTTGCCTCCTTTCTTTTGACAGATAGATTTCTCTTAAATATCAGATGCCACATAAGTTATTATAAATTATGTCACAGTCAGTTAGCTGGAATCCTGGAAGTGGTTCATGGAGGAGCCATAATGGATGAGGGAAGGCACACATGGGTTCAAGCAGCAGCTATTTACTAACTGGATTAACACATTTCAGTTGCAAACTGTTCAGCTCTAGTGGTGCATACTGGCTACGCATGGTAGGAAATCCTAACACAATTGACATTCTAGGATATGTCACTGAAAATGCAGGAATTACATAAATAAGTGTGCCAGGTAGAAAAAAAAAAGGGGGGGGGAGTCTTCTCATATCTTGGAAGGAAAGAAGTTTTCTCAGAAAGTGAGGAAATTCAAACTTTGATATGGTCTTTAGTAAAACATGGTCTCTCTGGTTAGGCATCCAGTCAATTTAGCAACAGCATTTCTTTGAGGTCAGAGCCTGTTAGCCTCAGAAAAGCTTTCTATGGCCCAGTCAGCCAGTGCTTTTCTCAGGGCCGTATTTAATCAAGTGTGAAAGAAATGAGGGATTCAGAGGTCTTGAAGTTAAGGGCAAAAGAATCTAAACATCAGGTTAAGAAGAAACAAACACATTATTCAAATCCTTAGAGAGATGTAGTCCTTCAAAGTCCTTCTGCTGGAAATAGGAAGAGATTACCTTCACAGTCATGACCTCATGCTTCATAATCTGGGTGAAAACACCCAGGGAAATTAAACCTTTCTGAAATTTTACCAATCATTGTGTTACTTTTACTATTATTTGAAAATACTTTATTGGTCAAATTCTAAGCCCAAAGTAGAAAAAATTGTGGAGAAATCAGAGGAGCGTAGTTTTGTAAATGGTTCATTTAAATCTTTCCCAACCCCCCTTCCCATTTCCTTTCCTATAGCCCACCCCATTGACATTTCATTTAACAACATATGAATGACTTCACACTAACACAGTCAGGTATCCCAAGGCAAATTTTGTATTCCTATTCCTGTTATTACTTACTAAGAGCTAAATGAAAATATTTATTTCTCTTTGCATCCCAGGGAACACAGGAAATAATTTATGGAATATCTTAAATTAGGGGCAATGTTTTCCTTTAGATTAAATGCATTCATTTTAATCATTCATTCTATTTATTCATTTGGAAATCAATAAAGAAACAAAACTAATTCTGCAATTCACTAAAGTAAAATTTCCATTTAATTGAATAAGTAGGTGTTAAAGTAAAGAGCCCCAGTGGATAAAACATGTATGGATACATTTGCCTCTTGATAGAAGTCTCTAGAGACTATACTAAGCTCTCCTTCATAAAATTATCCAGGCTCTGATACAGAATAGACTATTTTCTTTGTGAATTACACATATAAAAACCATGCCTTTAGTTGATTTCTGAGGGTGTCTTAATTTTCATTTGAGAATAATCAGTTACCACCATTTTCCCAAGTTCTCATTTAAAGACAGTGAAATTAAAGAGACATTGATGTTCTACTTTTCAAACAATGGGTCACTTCTGATTAAACGTCGATTGAACACTAACTTTCAGACTTAAAACAAATTGCCTCCTTTTTCATTTTAATCTGGACCTAATTTCCTGCTGCTCTCAGGTCACTAGATGGTAATCAATTGATTTATGAATCAGCTAAAAGAAGGTGCAAATTGAAAAAAAAAAAAACACAGAGGGGACTGATTTTTTTAAGTTATGATTAACATTTTAGAAATGACTCAATCTCGCTCAAATATATATGCATATATATATATTGTTAATTTAGCAAACTTCACATTTATATGATATTTTTAGAAATCCTCAAATTTAATTTCATTTTAGGTTATTTATCATTTGCCTTTGGGTAAGAGTTCTAATCAAAATTGCCACACCACAATCTACAATTATTGTTATTCCATTGTGATTTGCTAGACTATCCAAATCTGAAGAGTGGCAGTAATTATCACCAATCTCTCAATACAGGCAGCATGGTACACTCAGTTAAATAGGATTTTTGAAGCTGAGTTTGAACTCTGACTCTATTTACTATAGTGACCTTTAACATGTACATTAGCTCTCTGACATCTTTCTCATGTTATTGGAATCTTGATATCATGCACTAAAAGTATTATTGTGTATTATTACTATACTAGAGGCCTGACGCATGAAGATTCATACAAGAATGGGTCTTCCTTCCCCTGGCTGCCAGCACCGCCTTCCACGCTGAGACACCTTTATGCCTTCCCACGCTGCCCAGATGCCCTGAGCGGCCAGGGCAGTGCAGAATGATGTGTGTCCTGCCCCTCCCCTGGCCATTGTCACCTGTGTATGCAAATTGACCTGCCATCTTTGTTAGGTTAATTTGCATACTCACTCCTGATTGGCTGGTGGGTGTCACAAAGTTATGGTAAATTTGCATCTTTCTCTTTTATTAATGTAGATTTATGCATTAATGACATATCTTAATAACACCCATAGAAATAATAGTTATGTTATTATTCAGTACAATTAAATGAGATAATTCACTAATCAAAACAGAATGGCAGCTGACACATAGCAGCTACACAATAAATGCTAAAACTTATTACTTTATATTACTGGGTGGGTTTTACAAAACTTTATTTCCACTGCTTAGTATGATTTTAAATATATTAATAAATACATTTTATTTGAAAATAGTGATTGACACTGAGGAGCAGATAAGCAAGAGAAGAAAAACATGAAGCTATAAATACATGAAAATGTGTATAAGTATGTGTTCATGTTTGTGTGTAGAGACAGAAATAAAAACAAAATTTACCTAAATGCATATTCTAGAAAGATATATGCACACACACACACACACACACACACACACATATGCAGTAACAGTATATTTGCATGTAAATGTTCATATGTTGCATAAATATGTACATATGTACATATGATAAAATAGAGACAATCACAGGATGCTAATCCCAAATAGGGAAGAATCCTGAAATTTTTCATGCTGTAAAGAATACTTTCTGAACTTACTGGTAGTCTTGAAAGATAAGATGTTGTCAGGAAGAAAAGGGGTTAGCATATTTCAAGTGAAAGAAAAAGCATGCTAAAAAGCACACAGAAGGCCCAGGCCAGTGTTGCTAAGTGGTTAGAGTATTGGCCTGCACATGGAAGGGTAACGGTTTTGATTCCTAGTCAAGGGGATGCACTTTGGATATGGGTTCACTCCTAGGTTGTGTGTTCCCATTCTGGTCAAATCAGGGCTTGTCCTGGAGGCAACCAGTAGATGAGTTTCTCTCACATTGATGTTTTCCTCTCCCTCTCTCTCCCATTCCCACCTCCCTTCTACTCTCTGAAAAGCATTGGGATTAACAGCAACAACAAAAGTACACAGATGAAGAACTTGCTCTGTAGCTGAGCTGGATACTCTCAGAATTTGGTGTCAATAAGCTAAAATGTTGAACCATGGCAAGCAAATAAAGTAATGAAAAGGGACTTATCATTTTAACACACCATCAAGAGATTTGGACTTTACTTGGAAGATAATCAGAAGACATCTTTAAGGTTTTAAACAGTGAGTGAGGAAGTTTGATAAGATTACTTCAGTGGCACCTAAATTCTAACATTCTATGATTTTATCATGGATATAGTACCTGAAAGATTTTTTTTTCCCCAAAATAGTTTGTGTATATAAACTCACTCTAAAATATATAACAGAATCTTATAGGCATACATATTTATTACTTTTATAAATTCTGTGTTGGCCACAGTGTGGTTATAAAGTGGAAAAATAAGTATTATTTTTACAGTTTTTATGAGTGTATACTGGAAAAGATACTTGCTAAACAAAGCAGTTACAACTATGAAAGACACCATGTTTGATTTTGAAATTGTCAAAATGTTTCTATGATTACAGTTCAATAATGCAAACTATTACCAATAGGATGTGAAGATAAAATCTATTTGCAGCAAGTCATCATAGATCATTGTGTACAAAATAAAGCTCTTTTCCTACATTGGCCTAACTGCAGTAACAGAATTTTCTTTTTATAGTTGCCTTCACTAAAGTCCAAAGTATGGAATCTAGTTCAAAATGATTATTATAGGCTTTATCCATGCCATTACCCCTCTTCTACAATGACATGCCATCACATTCTATGTTGCTTGCAGAGCTACTCTCACTGTCTAATTTACTAAGAATGAGATAATGTGTGGTTATGTTCTTACATGAATAAATGAATAATAGTAAAAATCTCAACAAATATAAATTTATTAGCAATACTTATAAATTATTTTTCAGTTCCCCACCTCACACTTAGAATTTATGTTTCAGAACTGGCAAATATGAATGATGCGAATGCCTCTTTTTACAAGGGAAGAAAGTGTAGCCTCAGGAAGATGACTGATTCCCTGGTATAAATGAACTTGTTAGTGGGGTACCTAGGGACAGGCTGGAAGGCCCCTGTTTGGAGAACACCGCTTGTTCCAATCACCGTGGTGCTCTTCTATATCTTTGGGTAACTTTTCTAAACTGCCCATCAAAACGAGTCATTCATAACAGGAAATGCCTAAGAACTTGCTTGCGGTAGAATGGGAGGTCGGAGAGGGAAAGGATTTTTAAGTACATTTTCTCTCAGCTGTGCTTCCTAGTGTCTACATTTCTGTCCATTGCTAAATTCACACACTTTAATGAGATTTTAAAAAGACTGAGAATAGCACAAACTTCAGCAATGTATTCATTGTTAACAGTAAGCATTCAAGTGGAAGAAGTATATACACAATAACAAATCCCCCTACTCACATGTGTGTAAAGTACAAAGATTTAAAAAAAGGAAACCATATAATTGCACTCCTTTTCTTTAATAAAGTTAATGTAGTATCTATAGATTTTAACTTTCTTCAGTGAAAAATCTTTCAAATAAACCCTTTGGAATCATCTAATTTTTAAATAGAGGTGTTTAACTATATGAAAATCCTTGAAACTTTTTTTTTTTCACTTTTCACTTCTCACAATGTATTTCCTTTCTGGGTCTTCATTTTTAGCCTGGTTAGTGGTCTTGAAAGTATGCACTGGTGTCCAAGGGTGAACTAGCTCAACACAGAAAAATAGCTTGGTACAAACAGTGGTCACTAGTAAGAAGAACCAAGTCACCAGGGTGGCCACTGGATTATCTTTGTGGGGGTATGCATTATGGTGATGTCAGAGGATAGCGGTGTATGCCAGCATTTATTTTGATTTATAAGTATCTTAGAAATAATGAGTCAATGACATAAATTAAATCTAAGTTATGCAAAGGGGCAAAGTGTTAATATTTACTATTTTTACAATGATACCACCCTGGAAGTAATTTACAACTTGCATAAAATAGACATTCATTAAATTATGATGGAAAAATAAAAGATAATTATAATTCCCATCAATCCAATCCATTATAAAACCTATATTATTATCAAATCAACCTGTCTTTAAAAGATTTATTTTAAAGGCAAATTTCACACCCCTACACAACTGCTATCAAAATGCTGAAAGAATTGTCTGATTTTGCATTCAAGGGGCGTGCCAAAGTCTGTGGAAGCATGAAGGAGAAAGAAACACGGGGAGTGAAGATAAAAAGAAAAGCAGAACAAAAACACTTTTTGTGCCTGCACTGCAGGCTCTCTGTCTCTTTATAGAATGGATTTTCTTTTCAATAAATAAAGCACTGGCCAAGGGGACTCATGTTGCAAATAAAATGCTTGTAACAAATTATAAAATCTGGCCATTAAAAAATATATAAGTAACATAGATTTAGGAAAATGAAACTAAATTTTTATTTAAGAGATTAAGAAGGAAATATTTTAATCGAACAGGTATTTTAAATTAATTAGCTCATAGCCCACAATCTGAAATTGCAAAGTAGTATCTCCCATTAAAGCAGTGGTTCTCAACCTGTGGGTCGCGACTCCTTTGGCGGTGGAACAACCCTTTCACAGGGGTCGCCTAAGACCATCCTGCATATCAGATATTTACATTATGATTCATAACAGTAGCAACATTGCAGTTATGAAGTAGCAACGAAAATAATTTTATGGTTGGGTCACAACATGAGGAACTGTATTTAAAGGGCCAGAAGGTTGAGAACCACTGCATTAAAGGAAAAACAATAAAAAAAATAACCCCTGACAGAACATGACATAAAAGAGACTAAATTCTGGCAGCAATGGGAATCAAGAGGTAGGATTCTAATCCAGGCTTTGCCACTTACATGGTGACCTTAGCAAAATTCTTAACATTATTGCACTTTAGTTTTCAATTAAAGTGGGGTACCTATCTTCCTTTACCTTCTAAAGTTCTCAGTTTTTTGGATTTGGTATCCCTCCTACCCCCACCCCTACACACATCCAAATCACCTGTGCCTCTATTTCTAATCACTGTTTCTCAATCCTGGCTCCACATCAGAATCACCCAGATGGCTGTTTTGAAAATGGCTGACCCTGGGCCTCATCCAGAACCATTAAATTAGAATCATAAGATTGACCTTAAAAGATACCTTTTAACAAAATCCCTGTTATTGGCGGTCAACATCTTCCCTCTTTTAGGAGTGTGATAGAGAAGAAAGGCACAATCATAGGCTTCTAATAGATGCTTGTAACAAATTTGAACAATATGGTAGCTGTTACCTGATTTTATAGCATTTCAAACTACCTTTACTTAACCTGGAAACAGTGGTAAGTAAACACATAATACAAACTAGTAAATATATTGAACCCCTTATCCTGCTTTTATTTCTATAGACTCTACTGCTTTTACCAACAGAATAGAGATGAGGTTATATTTGGTGTATATATGTGAATCTGTCAAGAAGTACACAACTTCTTGCCGAAACCGGTTTGGCTCAGTGGATAGAGCGTTGGCCTGCGGACTGGGGGGTCCCGGGTTCGATTCCGGTCAAGGGCATGTACCTGGGTTGCGGGCACATCCCCAGTGGGGGATGCGCAGGAGGCAGCTGATCGATGTTTCTCTCCCATCGATGTTTCTGACTCTCTATCTCTCTCCCTTCCTCTCTAAAAAATCAATAAAATATATTTTAAAAAAAAAAAAGAAGTACACAAATATGATTCCATCTCAAATTGTGAGTGGAAGACAATTTTCAACGACAACCAAAATGCTTTCATCTAGCAGACTGGAGGGAAAAGTATACTTAGAAATGAATACATACAAGTATCATCCATGTAAAATACTGAGAACAATACTATAACATTCAATAATGGATATGGGATTATACATGTCTTTTTCACTTTATACCATTATTTGCGTTCCATTTTCTCAACAATGTGCATGTTTTATTTTTATGAATAAAAACACTTGACTTGAGAAAATATATAGCCTATGTTTTTGTGGAACTCTCATCTGAAAAACATTTGGCTTTGAGTCAGAATTTTCTTCATGCTCACAAAAGAAGCCAAACTTCACAATACACCTGCTTCCTCTCCTCTGTGTAATTTCTTTTTATATTCACTGAGTGAGCTGCAATTCAATCGCTTTTGTGGTCTTCTTCTCTTTTCTCCTCATTTGGTGCGGCATGAAAGACATTTCAAAAAAAAAACAACATAAACAACTCAATTGCTTGTTAAATTTATGTTAAGGATATGCACTGACCCAGCAAAATCACCACAGACAGCCAGACGCGCTGCTGAAATTCAAGCATCCCTGCTCACCTACTTGTTGTTTACAGAGAAAGCAAGTAGTGACCTGCAATTGCTTTGCTCTGCTCTGACATTTCAGCTAGAAAAGTCAAACCAAGAAAAAGGAATTGGAAGTATGTTAGGTTTTCCTTGCACTATTCTCTTTGTCTTAAGTAGAGGCGATTTGTAATAAAGATTAAGAACAAATTCAACACGGTCCATTCATGTATCTGAAAGCAGAGCTGGGATTCAAAGATGGTAGAAACCAGACCTGTTGTGTCACAATGCCTTGCCCTACTATAGACCCTTCCCTTCAGTCAACAGGCAGTGGTTTCAGCAATAAGGCAGTTTGCAATGTTACTCCTCAAGAATACTTCAGCTGAATTTACATTGAAGGAAATTATCTTTGTCCTAAATGTGACAAAAAACGTCTCCATCATTTACTATTCCCTGTCTCCCTCAGTTCTTTTCTGACATCCCAGCAGCAAATATGTGGGGGTTTTTTGTTTGTTTGTTTGCTTGCTCTGTTTTGTTCTTGTGTGTGCAAGAACAAAGGCATTTTCCAGTTTTTCTGACCTTGCTTGGACCATCAGAAAAGGGAAGCCAATACTCCCTTGTCCTCTAGACATTAGGATTTCTCCTTCAGTTGCCTTGCTTTTCTATCAAACAACCCTCACCAAATTCCTAGATATTGTACCTGCTTCTAACCAATGTGCTGGCGTATGAAATATTCATTGGTATTTGGGGGAGTTCTTTTTTTTTTTCCTTTTTTTAAATATATTTTATTGATTTTTACAGAGAAGAAGGGAGAGAGATAGAGAGCCAGAAACATCGATGAGAGAGAAACATCGATCAGCTGCCTCCCGCACATCTCCCACTGGGGATGCGCCCGCAACCCAGGCACATGCCCTTGACCGGAATCGAACCTGGGACCCCTCAGTCCGCAGGCCGACGCTCCATCCACTGAGCCAAACCGGCTCCGGCTTGGGGGAGTTCTTCATCAGACTTAAATCCTTTGGCTCTTTAAAAAGAAGTAGCTCCACTCCTTCTGGAGCTGCAAGGTTTTTTTTTGTTTTGTTTTATTTTTATTTTATTATTTTTTTTTTGTTTTGTTTTCTGTTCTGTTCCTCTTCAACCCTTTCCCTCTGCTCCTTCAGGAGACATAAAATACAGTGGTGATATAAAAACAGTGGCTGAAACTTGTGGAGAGGATCAGATGGCTACATTCCTGGCTTAAAGAGTATAGTCCTGGGTTTAAGCTCTCTTCCTTGCCAGCCTTGGGAGGAAACATGTATCCTTTGGGTCCTCTCCCACCAAGAGATGCTGAGTTACAGGGCGTCTCTGTGAACAGAGCAATGCTTTTATTCACCCCGAGGATACATTCTATTGAAGAAATTTGTAGTTGAATAATTTATTATGAAACACAGAGATAATCTGCAATCCATTGTTCCACGACCTCAAAATGGGATGCTATGTTATACAAGTATAACCAAGTGTTGGTTAAAGTGGGTGAAAATCAAGCAATATATATTTTAGGTGTTTTCAGGCTGAAGAGCAAGTAAAGGTTATAGAAAGCAGGGTGAGTGAAGAAGTGATCAGATTTATGATTAGATTTTAAAAGAAAGCAAATGAGCTTGTCTTTTGCATTCCCCCCAAATCTGAGTTATCTTTTTTCCTGATCAACCCATTTACGGTAGCAAAGTTTTAATAGGCTTTATACACACATAAAATGATTTCTGCAAAAAAAAAGTTTTCGACTTCCTATAGATGTATCCAATTTCTTTTTAATAGAGGAAAAAACATCTTCCCTATCCATACCTAAAAGTGAAGGCTTAAAACTAAAAAAAGTTTTCACAGAATTCCTATAGAGTAGCACAAATGACTTACCTGATGATACCTGAACCAGAACTCAGAATGTAAGACACTAAAGTATCTTAATTGAGGGAGGAAGAAGCAAAGAACAAAGGATCTTGTGGCACCAGAGTCACAAGTAGATGACTGAAATCATCTCTGGGGGTTCTGATACAGGTTTTTACACTTCCCGCGTAAAAGGGAAGTGCTATCTCTTTAAAAGTGCTATCTCTTTAACTAGAAAAAAAAAAACCAATTCATGATTTAGAGATATTTTACTTAGCTCCAGTTCAGCATGCATAAGCAGTAGCTGTAAGCTTGACTCGTGCTCACCAATGTTGGCACCATGTTCCCATTATTATTTTAGGTCTACCTTCATTCTCCTTTGTCTGCATCATTATAGTAGCTCTCAATGATTTTTATCTATCTTCTATTTCACAACTGAAGTCATCTTTCAAAAATGCAGATCTGATGAAGAGGTTTTCATGCTTAAAATCTTTTAACTTTGTCTTATTATATAAAGAATCAAACGCCAAGGATATTTTATATAAAGGCTGAGCCAGGAATATTTAACTTAAACTTATTCTTAAAGAAATGTCAGACAAACTCAGAATGAGAACATTTTCTTTAAAACAGTGGTGTGGAGGGAAAGCAGGACTGAATTATTTCAAAAATTTCAATCTCATAAAAGTTAAAAAGAGAAATTGCAATTAACTACCACCTTCTACCTAATGGGATGTGTACTATTTTTTTTTTAAGTGTTGGTGAAAATATGGAGAAAATAAACCCTGTTCACTGTTTGTAGGAAGGTGAGATGGTACAGGTATAGTGGTAAACAGTATGGAGGTTCCCCCCAAAAAGTTAAAAATCGAATTACTCTATGACCAGCAATTCCATTTCCAGGTATAGATAAAAAAGAATTGAAAGGAAGGTCTCAAAGAGATATACTTATATTCCCAGCAACATTATTTACAACTAGAGGCCCTGTGCATGAATTCATGCATGGATGGGGTCCCTTGGCCTCTCTGGCAATTGGGACTGATCAGGCCAGCTGGCTGGGGAGAGGGACTGCGGGAGGTTGGCTGTGGGAGTGCACTGACCACCAGGGGGCAGCTCCTGCATTGAGTGTCTGCCCCCTGGTGGTCAGTGCGCATCATAGTTACTGACCAGTGATCCAGTAGTCTGGTTGTCTGGTCATAATAGTGGCTTAGGCTTTTACATATATCTATAGATAGATGATAGATAGATAGATAGATAGATAGATAGATAGATAGATAGATAGATAGATAGATAGATAGCAAAGACATGTCCATAGATAGATGAAAAGCAAAATGTAATATGTACATATAATAAAATGTTATTCAGCTTTAAAATGGCAAGAAATTCTGACATATGCTACAACATGAATAGCCTTTGAGGGCATCATGTTAAGTGAAACAAGCTAATCACACATACACACACACACACACACACACACACACACACACACACCAGAGCCCCAAAAAACAACTACAGGATTCCACTTATATGAGGTTCCCAGAGAGTGTCAAAATCAGAGAGACAGAAAGCAAAATGGTGGTTTTAGGGGAGCCAGGGGGAGAAAGCAGAATAGGGAGTTATTGTTTAATGTGCATAAAATGTTAATTTTAAATGGTGAAGAGTTATGGAGATGAATGATAATGTGGTTGCACAATAATACAAATGTATTTAATATCACTGAACTATATACACTTAAAAATAGTTAAGTTGGTAAATTTCATGTTATGTGTGTCTTTACCACAATAAATATTTTAATGTAAAAAAATAACTAACAATGAAGGGCTTTGTAAATGACCCAGATTAATGAGACTAAAAGGCATAATGAAATGCAACCCCTGATCTGTTACTAATTCTTATAACAAGAGTTGAGAGCAGGAGAGAGAGAGAGAGAGAGAGAGAGAGAGAGAGAGAGAGAGAGAGAGAGAGAGAATGAACAAATGATTGATAAATGGGGAAAAGTCTTGGCAATTTGTGATTCTGAGTAAAGGATATAAAAGATTTTGTATCATTATTTCCATTCTTCAGGTCTTATTCTTTCAACTTTATTTTTAAAATTGTTTCCTTACAAATGTTAAAAACAAAATTAAGACCCAAATCCTGAGTATGGAATTTGAGGCCCTTCAGAATTTGGCTTAGTTTATCTTTTCAGACTCTTTAACTTTCCCAGTCATTGTACTGAAACAGATAGTGTCTCAATCACAACATAGGTTTTTGTTCAAGCCTCATAACTTTGCTATTATTTTTCCTAATTTTTATCTACTGATTCTGTACAGCCAGCTCAATGATCATATCCAGGTTTCCCAGTCAGAATTAAATGTCCCTACTCAGATATAAAGATAATATAAATACTTGTCACCATGTTTATAAATTCAGAATATAGCACTCTGCCTATATTATGTCCACATTATGCATTCAATGAAGGTTTGCAATCACTCATAATTAATAGTTCATCATTAATTAATCATAACAAAGTGTTCATCATTAATTAATGCTAAGTGAGTATGGTTCCTTAAGGAATTCATATAGAAACAGATATAAATATATATGCCTGTGTGTTAAACCAGATTAAGTTTCTGCCTTGTTTTTTATTGCTGAAGAAAATCCCATCTACTTTTTTCTCAAGAGTTACTTTGTGTAGACATGAAGCCTTACAAATCAATATTTTTTGAAGGATGCTTATAGGCTATTAAAATTGAGAAAATTGCTGGGGGAATGAATTAGGAGGAAAAGGAAAGGGAAAGAGGGAAAGAGAATGATGCCTTAGGTCAAACCAGAGGATTTAAATGAGTAATTTACTGACACAAGGAGGCTGGGAAGAAGCAGGTTGAGGTGAGGGGGGACCTACACATTTAAATGGTTACCAGGCTGGCAGATTAACATATGAGTTTGGAGTTAAGAGGGAAATCATGAAAAAAAAAAAAATATATATATAATGTAAATCCCTAGGACTGAATGACATGCCTTAGGAAAAAGTAGAGCAAGAGATGAAAAGAAATCCTAGAGCCAAGCTCAGGGCACTCCAACTGTTAAGGGTCAGATAGAAGAGGCCATGTCAGTAAAGGAGAGTGAGAGAGTAGTCTTTGAGGAAAGAAAACAAAGGTCTGGAGGACAACAGACCTCCAGTTGAAATTAGACAGGAGGAAAGTCATGTTGTTGTTCTCCATCCTCCCCTGTCCTAATGCCTCTCCACCACTGGCCCTTTGCTCCTAGATGTCTGTGTTTGAAGGTAGCAACTCTCTTCTGCATTTTAACTTGCATCTGTATTTGAAGTTTCATATAACAAGATTTACTTCAAGTGAATATACCCCCATTTGAGCCTTAAAAGCAATGTAGACTGAAGAAAAATGGGAACATAATCAAGGAGAAAAAATAAAATGAATTGAGAAAAATCCTTATGGACACATTAATAAAGTTCAGGTCGACATGAGTACACATTAACACACACGCACAACATCACTTACAAAATTACACCTTCATTTTATTTACAATTGATGGAAATTCAAATAAATGCTGACAAGTTCTAAGGATCACAGAGTTTAATTCTGTTAAAGTGAAAATGCTATTTCTGTAATTATTTCTGATAAATACTTTACAATATAAGTATGGCTATATATATGGCTATATATCTTCACTAAATGCATGTTTTATAGCTAAAAAAATTATAAAGTCACAATCAAAGTCAATGATCTGATTTTTAGTTCTGGTGTTTGTTATTTCTGGAAAGTATTGAATTTTTCTATTAAAGAATTAAATCCTTTGTCTATCCATGGATCAGTCACTATGTGGGTGTATACCTAGCCATGTTAACAATTAACTAAAAATGTTCCTCAAAACAATAAATATCTCTATGGATGATAGCATGATTTATTCACTGTGTTCAATCTATTCAAAGTATTTTAATAGTAAACAAGTCTAAAGTGCCAGATTCTGATACTCTTCATGTCCATATATTGCTATAAACCTATAACTTGCCCCAAATCACTAGATATTATCTGCTCCTGACACATGCATTATATTTATCACTCTATCAAAATAAAGTGGGACTTTTCATATTGTGTCCAACAACACAGAGCTAAAAATAATAAAAACCAATTTACTGTTTGTTATAAGAAAGCAATGAAGGAAAACATCCACTTTGCCAAGTAAATAAATAACACTTTAGAAATACTTTTGGATGTATACACATATATTTTATAGTTTTGATATTAAGTAATATGTTGTTGTTAATTCTTTCCAATTTAATTATTTTAAAACATTTTAAATACATGGTTATGTAAACTTTCATAAGAATGCTAACATGTGGTTTAAAAGTAAACTTCAGGTACTTAAAATATTAATGCACAATTATTAGAAGGCATTTTTATGTGTGAAATGAAAATGCTGTCCCTCATTTAGCCATATGCCTGAAACTGTCCTTTCTGAGAGGAAAATAAATGAGTAAATAAATAAATAGCAACTCTTTGTTTAACACAGATTTCTCTGTATCATAATTAGATATGCAGTTGGGATGTTTAAATTAGACGGGAGGAAAATCATTTGCTTTAAAGCAATTGGAAGTTATTTCAAGTTCAAATCCTCTGAAATGAAACAAGTCCATTTGTCATAGAATATAATCCAATGGCAAAGGTCTGGTTAGTTGGCTCAAGTTTGGTTAAGACTAAAATACATTCATAGGACAAAGGCAACTAAAGAACAGACACTGGGTAAAGGATGCTAAAAAAAATAGAAATTGGCTTTAAGTTTCCATAACTAATGTATTAAAGTTTTCAGAATCTCTCCAGGAGCTCATATAATATTTCTCTGTGATAGTTTTCACCTTAAAAATAAAAAACATCTGTTATGCAATAAGATGCAATATGATACTTCACAGAGCTTCTCAACTCCTGATTTTGCTCAGTGACAAGATAAACATACAGGAACCAGACAAATCTAGAGTAGTAGCTTTGTTCAAAATGTGGTCTTGAGTTAATTATTCTATGGTTTCTAATTTCTGCTTTGTGACTTAACTAATAATTTCTCCTCTCTCAATTACTAAATAACTTTCTTCTCTTGTCTCCTCCCTCCCTTCCTTCCTCCCTCCCTCCCTCCCTCCCTCTCTCCCTTCCTTCCTCCCTCCCTCCCTCTTTCCCTTCCTTCCTTATAATCCTAATATTTTATTTACTTATATTCCATCAGAATAGTAATTAGCTTTATTTACTACCTGAATGAGCTTCTGTTTTTAGTTATCCTGATGGTTTTAACCATTTTTCTGAATCACATGCTAATACTATTCTTTATTAAATTATAAACTAAAAATAATCCACTAACTTTTTGTTATATATATATATATATATATATATACTAGAGGCCTGCAGCATGAAATTCTTGCAGGGGTCTGGTCCCTAGGCCTGCCTTGCGATCAAGGCCATCTTCCCCTGCTGCCTGCAGCCAGCCCCACCCCCTGCCACCACCAACCCCAGTTCCCTGTTCACCATCGGGTGATCAAAGCCTGCTGGCCAGGGCAAGGAACCGAGAAGTGGTCAGTGTACCTCATAGTGACTGGTCAAGGGATCGTTCTGGTTTTTCCCCTGTTAGGGTCAATTTGCATATTACCCTTTTATTATATAGGATATAGATTTGGTTCATAAGCAGCTATCAACTTCCTACTCCTTTACCACAAACATAGTTTATACACTATTCTTAGTTCCTGCATAGCTTATAATGTTTATCTTTGAGAGTTTTTATTTTTTATATTTAAAATGTTTATTGTTAAAAGTATTACATATGTCTCCCTTTACCCCCATTGACCTCTCCCTCCCCACTCCCCCACTCAGCACAGGCCCTCATTCCCCTACTGTTTGTGTCTATTATGCATGCTTAGATGCATGCTTACAAGTCCTTTTGTTGATCTCTTACACCTCCCTCCACCTCCCCTGCCTTCCGTCTGAGGTTTGACTGTCTATTCAATACCTCTATGTCTCTGGATCTATTTTTCTTCATCAGTTTATGGTGCTCATTATATTCCACAAATGAGTGAGTTCATGTGATATTTATCTTTCTCTGACTGGCTTATTATGTTTAGCCTAATGCTCTCCAGGTCCATCCATGCTGTTGCAAATATTAGGAGCTCTTTTTTTTTTTACAGCTGCTTAGTATTTCATTGTATAGATATACCACCATTTTTTAACCCACTCATCTGCTGATGGGCACTTGGGCTGTTTCCAAATATTAGCTATTATAAATTGTGCTTCTATGAACATAGGGGTACATATCTTCTTTCTGATTGATGTTTCTTATTTCTTGGGATATATGTCTAGAAGTGGGATTATGGGGTCAAATGGGAGTTCTATTTTAAGTTTTTTGAGGAAACTCCATAATATTTTCCACAGTGGCTGCACCAGTCTGCATTCCCACCAGCAGTGCATGAGGGTTCCTTTTTTTCCATACCCTTGCCAGCATTTGCCATTTGTTGACAAATGAAAATGAAAACACAACAATCCAAAAACTATGGGACATAATGAAAGCAGTCCTGTGAGGGAAGTTCATAACATTGTAGGCCTACCTCAAAAAAACAAGAAAAAACTGGTAATAAATTATCTAAACCTACAATTTAAAGAATTGGAAAGAGAGATACAAGAATAGCCCAGAACAAATAGAAGAAAGGAAATAATAAAAATCAGAGCAGAAATGAATGACACAGAGATCAAAAACGTTACAAAAGATCAATAGAACCAAGAGCTGGTTCTTTGAAAGGATAAATAAGATTGATGAACCTCTAGCCAGGCTCACCAAGAAACAATGAGAGAGGACTCAAATAATCAAAATCAGAAATGAAAGAAGAGAAGTAACAACTGACCCCACAGAAATACCAAGATTTGTAAAAAAAATACTATGAACAACTATATTCCAACAAACTAGACAAATTACATGAAATGGACATATTCCTAGAAAAATACAATCTTCCAAAACTCAATCAGGAAGAATCAAAAAACCTGAATAGGCCAATAACTATTGATGATATTGAAACAGTAATAAAAAATATTTCCAGAAAATAAAATTCCTGGTTGGAATGCCTTCACAGGGAAGTTTTACCAAATACTCAAAGAAGGACTAACACTGATCCTCCTTAGACTATTCAAAAAAAAAACCCCAAAAAACAAAACAAAACAAAAAAAACACAACAAAACAAAAACAAACAAACAAACAAAAAAACAAAACAAGAGGAAGGAACACTTCCAAGCTCTTTCTATGAAGCCAGCATTACCCTAATCCCAAAATCAGATAAAGACACTACAAAGAAAGAGAATTACAAGCCAATATCCCTAATGTACATGGATACTAAAATCTTCAACAAAATATTAGCAAATCACATCTAAGCAATACATTGAAAAGATCATACACCATGACCAAGTGAGATTTATTATAGGGATGCAAGACTGGCAAACTTTTTTAAATACATAAATATCCTCTTTAGTGCCATCAGCTATTAATTATATTTTCTCCCCATGTAAAATTAATAAATGAATGCATCTATGTTCTCTTCATGTCTGAATTTGTCACATATGTTACTTTTATATTGACAAGAATCTATTTACATTCTATTGTATGACCATAATCAAATTATTTGTACAGTTAAATTATTTGGCTATTTTGAATCAGAGTCACTGTTTTCCTGGATTTCATATCTTTTTCATGCCCCCACCCCCACCCGGCTCCTTATTTTGCTTAGTAACAGAGTAGTTTTCTAAGAAAACATACATGACAGGTAAGCTTTGTGAGCCCAAGCAATACTGTTTGCACAATTCACTGATAGATTGAGTTTAGAATTCCAGGTTAAAAATAATTTTCTCTGAAAATGTTAAAGGCACTTTCCCATTTTCTGCTACTAGCTTGAGTTCCTGATGAGAATTCTGAGATTAGTCTTAGTATCATCCTTTTGTAGATATTATGCTTTTAATTACTTTGTTGATATTTAATCTTTGGAAGTTCTTGAATTCTTTGTTTCTTGTGATAATAACATGACATGTTGAGAATAATTTGGTAGACTAGGATTACTAAAGAAGGACCAGCCTTACATGTTTTAAAATTAAAATTAAAATAAACAAAACAAAAACAAAAACTATATTGTGAATTTTTAAGTGTGCCTAAGATCTGCATGCTCCTCCACTTTTAAAAAATCTCCAATTCTGTAATATCTTGGTATAAAAATGCCCATAACTAAGCTTTACTTATTTGAAATAAGACACAGATATTTTCATTTCCTGTTAATATAAAGATGAGAAAAAGTAATTTAATTTATCAGCATCTGTCAAGTGCCTTAGCCAATGCATTAAGCACTGGAGATGCACAGATAAATATAAATAAATAATTTTATTTCCCACTGGGAAGCAATCTAGAACATTTATATTTATTAGTTTTTACCCATCAAGGTCCTGTGAAACTATTTCAGACAAGTGAACAACCTGGTCACAGAGGAAATGGAGGACTTGAAGTATAGGATGGAAGTTAAGGGGGTAAACTCTGAAATCAGACTGCCTGATTTTTATGTCCATGTAAGTATTTAGATGGACATAAAAATGTTTAACATAATGCCTAGTACATAGTAGCCACTCTATAAATATTAGCTATTATTATTATTACTAGAAGCCCGGTGCACAAAAATTTGTGCACTCGGGAGGGGGGGGATGGAGGGGGTCCATCAGCCCGGCCTGTGCCATCTCGCAGTCTGGGACCCCTCGGGATAAACCACTTGCTGGCTTAGGCCTGCTCCCGGGTGGCAGAGGTCAGGCCCAATCCCTAGGTGCAGCCCCTGGTTGGGCTTAGAGCAGGGCGGATAGGGGAGTTGGGGCGCCGCCCCCTGTCATGCACAGAGCAGGGCGGATTGGGAGGTTGCGATGCCACCCTCAGTCACACTCAGGGTAGGGTCGATTGGGGGGTTGGGGCACCGCCCCCTGTCACACTCAAGGCAGGGTCGATGGGGAGGTTGCAGCGCCACCCCCTGTCATGCACAGAGCAGGGCCAATCAGGGGGTTGGGGAGCTCCCCCCTGTCACTCACAGAGTAGGGCCAATAGGGGAGTTGGAGCACCGCCCCCTGTCACACACAGAGCAGGGCGCATCAGGGGGTTGGGGTGCCACCCTCTATCACCAACAGAGCAGGGCCGATCAGGGGGTTGGGGCGCTGCCACTGTGACACTCAGGGCAGGGCCGATGGGGAGGTTATGGCTCTACCCCGTCACACACAGAGCAGGGCCGATCAGGGGGTTGGGGCGCTGCCCCCTGTGACACACAGAGCAGTGCCGATCAGGAGGTTGAGGTGCTGCACCCTGTCACACACAGAGCCGCAGGGCGATCATGGGGTTGGGGAGCTCCCCCGTATCAGGCACAGAGCAGGGCTGATCAGGGGGTTGGGGCGCCTTCCCCTGTCAGGAACAGAGCAGGGCCAATAGGGAGGTTGTGGCCCCGCCCCCTGTCACACACAGAGCCACAGGGCTATCAGGGGTTTGGGCGCTGCCCCCTGTCACACTGATCCCAGTACCAGGAGGCCTCTCGGCTCCGCTGATCCCAGTGCTGGGAGGATTATTACCCTTTTACTATATAAGATAGAGGCCTGGTGCACGGGTGGGGGCCGGCTGGTTTGCCCTGAAGGGTATCCTGGATCAGGGTGGGGGTCCCCACTGGGGTGCCTGGCCAGTCTGGGTGAGGGGCTGAGGGCTGTTTTCAGGCTGGCGGGTGACTGAAGCTCCCAACCGCTCCTTTTTTTCTTTTTTTTTTTTATTCTGGGCCTGCTTTAGCTCTGAAGCGCCAGCTCTTAGGCCTCCACTGCTGAAAGCAGGTTTCTGGCCTTTGTTTACCTTCTGTATTTGAAACAATGTTAAAATCCTGCTGGCTGAAGCCCAACGGACTAAAGCAGGTTTCTGGGGTTTTGTTTAGCTTCTATATTTGTAACATAGTTGCTTAGAGTTGCAGCTCAGAGGCCTGCAGCGGCAGGTGGGGAAGGCTGGAGTCCTCTGTCACTGAAGCAAGCAAGCCTCATGTTCGCTTTAAGCTGCCTGGCTGCCGGCCGCCATCTTGGCTGGCAGTTAATTTGCATATTGCCCCGATTAGCCAATGGGAAGGGTAGCGGTCGTATGCTAATTACCATGTTTCTCTTTTATTATATAGGATCATTATTATTATTTACTGGAGGCCCAGTGCATGAAAATTTTGGCAAGAGTAGGCCTTCCTTCCCCTAGCTGCTGGCACCGGTTTCCCTCCAGCATCCAGGACCCAGGCTGCTAGCATCAGCTTCTGTCTGGCACTGGCTTCCCTCTGGCAATCAGGATCTGGGCTTCCCTCAGGCTGCCTACAGGCACCCAGGACCCAGGTTGGCTTCCCTCTGGCCTTGGCTTCATCAGGAAGGGCATCAGGAATGACTTCTGGAAGATGTCTGGTCTAATTAGCATATTACCCTTTTATTGTTATACCAGTAGATTGCCAGTTAGTAATTATACTACCTTGGCTTTAAAGACTGAACCTCTGATCATTAGTACTCTCATTGGGATAATTAAATTAACAAAGATTTCTGTGTGACAGGATTGCAAGTGAGCATACCATGTAATACATAAAATTCTTTATAAATGTTTGTTATCATAGAAAACCAATATGCCAATGTAAATTCATGAGCAGTAACTTTTATGGCCCACATTTGAGAAACACTATTAGAGTAGTCCTAGGCTTTCCAATACATTATTGCTATCAATACCACACCATTAAGGGTATAACAAAGTTATTCCTTCAAGGCATTAAGTAACACCTGCACTCAAGGCCTTCACATTGTTGAATAAAATGATCCAAGCAATCAATTTAACCTCAAATGTGTTTCAACTTGTAAAACATAGAGTCATTAACCTTAACAATGTCATTGAGCTCTTACTACAAAACTCTACTAAATGAGTGTCCAGGGGAATATTTAAGAGTACAATTCATGTAGAGCAATGTACTAAAAGCATCACCAAAGCCTATTAGGTGGAATAACCCTTGAGTGCACTGTGAAGAATCCTTAACTTGAAACAGTGAGGAAGATATTTACATACATGAAAAGGGCTCCACCAGTGAGAACATCATCTGTGTTTCTCAGAATAGCAATTGGCTATTGTGGTAGAAATTGTGATTAAACATTTGAAGATGTGTGGGGTAATGGGGAGACTTTTATACTTTGAGTCATATTATTTGTCCTATATCTGTCACTTCACAGGAGTATGACTTTTGTCCC
The DNA here is from genome assembly GCF_014108235.1 of Myotis myotis. Classification (NCBI taxonomy): domain Eukaryota; kingdom Metazoa; phylum Chordata; class Mammalia; order Chiroptera; family Vespertilionidae; genus Myotis; species Myotis myotis. The sequence continues at coordinate 181,716,088 of NW_023416324.1, forward strand.
AACCTCCTCTTCTAAATAACAAGGTAAAAATAATCCCTATCTAAATCACACAGCTGAGATAATCATATGACAAAAAAAAAAGAGCTTGAGATATATACAAAACAAAACAAATCCAATATTATTATTGACATTAAGAAAATGGAATTATATAATCCAGTTTTTATATTTTCATATACTGCTTCCCATTTTAGGCCTTTAGGAATCAAATAGCATTTAAAATTTTACCTTAGGATATTTTGTGGACTCATCTGTGGTGTTTAAAAAAAATCTTACTGGTTAAAATCCTTATAATGTTGTGTAACACATAACAATCTTCACTCTACTGTATGCCATTTCTTATGCATGTATTTTATTCTAATAGGATCAAATAGAAGAAAGATAAATTTAAGTCCATCGTTTCTGCAAAGTTTTGGTCATGAGTCTCAAAAATTATAAATGAATGAGCCTAAATGGTTATGTGTAGATAATAGCTAATATGCTATGGCCATCATTACTTTGAATAGTTAGAACATTGATAATATACATGTACACATATATGCACATATACACATATGCATATGTACAGAAAGAATGAACATAATGCCCAAGTTCTTTAAGAGTATGGCTCTTCAGAAAGAGTGTTTTAAATGCCCACTTGTTATATAATAATCATAGCTCAAGTCTACTGAGTTCTTATTACATGACAAGAACTGTGCAAATCTTTCTCTCTGTAAATGTAGGTATTGATTATCATGTAATTTAGTGATTTTCAACTGGAGGTGCTTTTGCCCTCTAGGTGGCATTTAGCAATATATAGAGATGATTTTGGTTGCCACAACTGAGGGAAAGGAGCACTATACTGGCATCTAGTAAACAGAGGCCAGAGATGTGGGTCAATATCCCCCAAAGCACAGGACAGCCCTTCACAAGAATTATCTCCAACATAAAATGTCACAGTGCTGAGGTTGAAAAGCTTGATATAAAAGTGTAATGATGAAGCAAGTATTATTATAGCTCTCACTTTATATATAAGAAGAATGTAACTTTAAAAAGGTTACAAGCCAAGAAGAAACCAAGCTAGGGTTCAAATCCAGAGAGCCTGAATCCAAAACTCCACTGTTACAGACAAACTCGTTCCCACTAACAGGTCCTACCAGCATTCCATTGTTTAGCTAGAATAAGATATATTCTGGCAATGCTGATTAGGTATGAGACTTGATAGTTGCCCATACTAGGGTTTTTCCCTCACTAATTAATAGAGTAAAAGTCACAAGCAAGGGGGGAAATGAATGATTTGTTGATAAGTAAAGAGTCAATCTATTTGAAGTTCAGGTTTGCAGTACCCTTTGCTTTCATATAGATGGGAAACTTGCTTTGAAAAATGTTAATGAGAGTTGAAAGTTACCTTCAAGAAGTTATGCATATTTCAAATGAAATAAAAGTCATTATGCATTCCTTCTAAAAAAGATACAATCTCAAACTGTCAAAATCCTAAAATTTTCTACATATATATGCCATCTTTTAAAAACTTCTTTTCATTTTTTCTTTTTCTAAATTAGCTTAGTGGGCCATGGTATTACAGTATCTTGGTCTGGCTTGTGAATAATGTGACAGGTTATTTTCCCACTTCTTTTTGCGTGTAGTTAAGTTTGACTGAAGAAATGGAAAACAACTTTTATTACTTAGATGGTAAAAATAAATGTTCTGTAAGCCACACAGAGCTAGGTTCTGACAGCTAGCATAAAATATTGGATATTGAATTTACATTTGCCAATAAATATTTTTTTAAAACTAGGGACATTTTATACTAATGTACACTAAAACATTTTCTCAAAACTAATTGATGGTGTTAATAATAATCCCAACATACTTATCATGTTACTGGAAAGCAGGCTTTTCAACATTGAAAAAGTATTCTACTTGCATATATTAAAAATGAATAACAAAACAATAACATACAAAGTTGAGAAGCACTAATATAAAGTAATTAATTTTTAGGGTTAAAAGAATGACAACATTCAAAAATTGTCATCATTATAATACTATATTCCTGACTCTACAATGGATAAGGATATGCTTTCTGCAAGAGCCTATTGTTACAAACAATGTGAAAATTGTAAGATAGTATAATTTAACTTCATTGGGTTTATAATGATCATGATTAAATCTAAACTATTATAAGCAAACCACCATCTGGAACCACAGCAAATCAAGATTCTATTTTCTATGGAAATATTATGCAGACTTCTACTTTGCAGTATTGTATAGTAATGTGATTAGATAATCATGCAGACCAATGAACTCAGCTAGATGAAACATAAACAAATGTAAAGGGTGTCACTTGGAAACACTTCAGTATTGTACAGGATCTCTTGACCTAATTTTAAAGGAACAAAATTGAAATTTACTAACAAGTGTTCTGAATCTATACAAAAGGTATTAAAGTGGGAAATTGAAGGAACCAAGAAGTTATATATTTTATATGCAGTTTATAGGATGAAATGAACACTTTTAGGTATATAAGAATATTAATATAATCAAGTAAGAACCTAAAAACCAATTTTCTAAAAAAAATCCTCTACAGTCCAGATTAAGGCGATACATTACTATTTGTTATGGGTTGGATTCTATCTCCTAAAAAAATGTTGAGTCTTAATCTCCATACCTTTGAAAGTGACCTTACGGGGGAATAGGGTCTTTGAAGATGATCAAATTATGAGAACAACATTAGGGTGAACCCTAATCCAATATGACTATGTGCTTATAAAAACAGGGGGATTTGGACACAAAGACAGAACTAGGGAGAATGCCATGTGAAGACTGGAATTATGCTGAAACAAGATAAGAATTGTCAAAAATTGCCGGGCAAACCACCAGAAGCTAAGAGACAGAAAAAAAAAGAACAGATTTTTCTTCACAGACCTTAGAAGGAACCAAGCCTGCCAACCAACACCGTGATCTTGAATGTCCAGCCGACAGAACTGTGCAACAGAAATTTTCTAATGTTTAAGCTACCCAGTTGGTGCGACTTTGATATGGCAGCCCCAAGAAACGATTGCATGATGTAAGTATGGGTTAATCTATTTCAGTGTACTGTACTGTTTTGTGGTTCTACAAAAATAAAATATGCAAAAATGATGAAATCAGCAGCCTCAACTAGCAATTACACTATTAGAAGAAAAAGTGAATACAAATATTTTCAAATCCCCACCCTGTTCAAAGTCATGAGAATTATAACAATAATACTTTAGTGGAGGAAAAAATTACATTATTTATGGAACCGTTAAAAATTGATCACGGCAAAATGTAGAAGGTTGTTCAGCCAGAAAAAGAAAGGGAAGGAGGGGCATAATTAAAGCAGTTTTTAAATAGTTTAGTCTTCAAGCATTTTGCTAGATGAAGTGGTGGGCAAAAAACTACCAAATTAAGAGACCAAAGTCTGGATGTGAGGGAATAATGAATGGTCTGAATTAAACAATTGTTAGAGATTAAGTGATAGCAGTGAGATCCACTATAAGATAAAATAAAATGAACCTAGCAATAAAGTGATTGACAAAAATAGAGGTTAGAAGTATTGATTAGGTAGTGAAGAAGAAAATAGTCCACAATAATATCAAGAATTAGAGCTTGGACATTGGTCTGCGGACCAAAGGATCCCTGGTTCAATTTCCATCAAGGGCACACAGTCTGGTTGCTCACTTGATCCCCAGGAGGGGGCGTGCAGGAAGCAGCCAATCAATGATTCTCTCTCATCACTGATGTTTCTAGCTCTCTCTCCCTCTCCCTTCTTCTCTGAAATCAATAAAAATATGTTTAATAAAAGAATTAGAGCTCGGATAGATGGGTTTATGGAAATGTTCTGGATTGGTGGTGTTAGCTGAAGTCTGGGTTCTGAATTGAAAGGACATTATTATATATAAATAAACTAATAGTAGCCAATCCCTGAATGATTCCAAGAACTAACCCTACATATTACTATAGAAGAATAGCAGTCATGGTGCTATGTGTTACTTTGACCCCCAGAGGGGAACAGGGGTTTATAGATTTGTAAGATCTACACAGTGCTAAAATTTCTCTCTCTGATTTATGCTCTGGTAAGTACAGTCTTAGATTTTATTTTTCCTTTACAGTACTCTAGAGATTTATTTTATCTATGGCATGTGGATCTATATTTCCTAAAGCATCCAATAATCTATTGCAACATTAAAATTTTTAAATTTATATGTAAATTCTAGGAAAATAAAAATAATTAAAATTTTTCATGAATCATTCTGTTGGCTCTGGGACAGATATCTTATTTGTCTATAGAAATCACTTGGCACTGAGCCTTAGATTTCTTTTATTGCCATTTATTTATTTATAGTCATGCCTGGGTGCTCTAAAGATATTATAAATTCTTTGAGCACCATGTATTGTATCATTGCTTTATCTGTTCTTAATTCTTAGCAAAGTGTTCTGCACAGGGTTTATGCTCAATTAAACTTAATTGATGGTGATTATTAATATTTTTGAGGAAGAAAAATATTAAATTCCTTTCCTGTTACCATAATATATTTGTTCCTTTCCATTATTCCCCCTCTCTGGAATATTTTTCACAAACATAAAAAGTCTAACAAATGGTTTTAGAACACCTATAGGCTTATAAGTCTGGTATTTCTTTTAGCACCAGAGTTAAATCTTCTGTTTAAAATAAGGTAAATTCCTTGCCAAAGCTGGTTTGGCTCAGTGGATGGAGCGTCGGCCTGGGGACTGAAGGGTCCCGGGTTCGATTCCGGTCAAGGGCATGTTCCTGGGTTGCGGGCACATCCCCAGTGGGAGATGTGCAGGAGGCAGCTGATCGATGTTTCTCTCTCATTGATGTTTCTGACTCTCTATCTCTCTCCCTTCCTCTCTGTGAAGAATCAATAAAATATATTAAAAAAATAAATAAATAAAATAAAATAAGGTAAATTCCATTCTTTATTTTTTAAAAAAAAGCTTTACATTATATAAACCACATAGATATAATCCAATAATAAATAAGACAGATAAAATAGATATCTTGAATAGAAATGATATTTAGGAATCTATTCCTTCCACCTCTATACTAACCCCCATCCACCCACCCACCCATGACACACTGTCATTTTTCCTATGGCACCTGCTGAAAAATGACATCAGGGAATGATAGAGTGCAATGAGGTACAAGTCTATTTTCTGAAGCCTTGCAGGTTAATCATAGTGTGGTAACAGCATCAGCTATTTTGAAAGGGTGGCATGCCCACCAGACAGAGACATTAATCATGACCTGGGTCTCTTAACAACCTGCACCCCCTCCCCATCCCTGAGCACACACATATACCTTTTATTCAATACTAAAAGCCAATACCTATAATTTCAAAAGTATGACCTCAGAGTCATTAAATGCTGATTTATATACATGTTTACCTCCATTTTTTTTTTTTTTTTTTTTAGATTCCCCTCTCTTCTATCTTCTTAGAAAATACTATGACCTTGTTGAAGCAATCCTATATACTGCCTACTTACAGTTGTTTGGGGGAAAAAAAACTATATTGGGACTTTCATAAGGCAATCTCTGACACCTGTCAACCTGGTTGTCACACATTTTCTACTTTCCAGCTTCAAATGCTTTAAAGTTTCTTGATGTTTAGTCTTTAAAATGTATGTTGATTTGCAGAAAGATTTGTGCCTTGGTAAAACTGAACATAGACTCCTTTAAGAATGTCACCCTGGTACTGAGTATTAATTATCTTATATAATAAAAGGCTAATATGCAAATTGACCAAACGGCAGAATGACTGGTCGCTATGACACACACTGATCACCAGGGGTCAGCCACTCAATGCAAGAGCTGCCCTCTGGTGGTCAGTGAACTCTCACAGGGGGAGCGCCACTCAGCCAGAAGCAGGGCTCATTGCTGACAAACACTGCAGCTATGGCAGGAGCCTCTCCCGCCTTTGCAGCCATGTTAAGGATGTCTGACTGTTGGCTTAGGCTCGCTCCCCACAGGAAGCAGGCCTAAGCCAGCAGTCAGACAACCCCCGAGGTCTTCCAGACTGCAAGAGGGCACGGGCTGGGCTGAGGGACCCCTCAAGGAGGAGAGAGAAAATTAACATTTTAAGAGTACAGTAACTATGATAAAAATAGTAGTTTAAAAATGTATCCATCTCCTCAACACATATAAAATCACCATTAACTATGTTCAACAAAAAGTAAACTTATTTTTATTTCCAATAAAATATTTTATCTATATTATGCTACATAGTCTGGTACTTTTTATAATATATAACTGAAAGTACTGTGGCTGCCAATCCTATATAATAAAGAGGCAATATGCAAATTAATTCTCATGCCCTCACAAGATGGCTGTCTACGACCAGGCCGGCAAGGGAGTTAGTGAGGGATGACCAAATGACTGAACAGCACACTGCATGGGGCAACCAGGCCAGTGTTGGCGGGGGTACTTGGGGGCAACAAGGCCAGCGGGGGGGGCATTTGGGGGTGACCAGGCCAGCAAGAGGGGCAGTTAGGGGTAACAGGTTGGCAAAGGGGGGGGGCAGTTGGGGGCCACCAGGCCAGCAGGGGATGCAGTAAGGAGCGACCAGGCCAGCAGGGAGGGAGCAGTTGGGATCGATCTGGCCAGCAGCAGGGGGCAGTTAGGGGAGACCAGGCAGTCAGGCAGGTGAGTGATTAGCAGCCAGCAAGTTCTGAATTGTGAAAGGGATGTCCGACTGCCAGTTTAGGCCTGATCCCCGGGATTGAACCTTAACCCGCAGTTGGACATCCCCCAAGGGGTCCTAGATTAGAAGGGTGCAAGCTGGACTGAGGGGACCCCCTTGCATGAATTTCGTGCACCAGGCCTCTAGTAGCATATAAGCAAACAAAATTAATTATGACTAAATTCTAAACCAGCACTCCCTAGTTTCTTTTTAGATTTCTGACTTGTATTTTAGATAAATATTCTTATTAAAATTCTAACAAAGAAATTTGAATGATTCTCTGATAACAAAAATTCCAAAGATGTTTCTTTGCTCAAAATTTTTAGTATACATACAAATACCATTTGTGACTCATCACATACACACTCACATACACACAAAGTTTTAAAAATGGAATAGACTAGCACTTGTAGCTTTCCCAGAGTTTGTCCAAGGTTCCATGATGCATTCTTTTGCATAGAAAGTACACTAAAATTAACTCTTTCTTTAAAACACACCTCCCAAGACTGTATCCTTAATTGAAGATTCTCCCTTTTGAAAACTTTTTATACCTCTTTAAGCTTAAAATTTTGAATCATGTTTTCAAACACATCCTAGAAGTGATTTGCTAATCTGAGTGCCTTATAGCTTCAAGATGACAACCATTAAATAGCCACATTTTTTAGAACTCATTGACTAGGACAACCATGAATAGAACCACACCTTTTAGGTTAGGCCAACTATCAGCTGATATTCCCAAAGATCTATGAAAATTGATTCAGCCTCAAGTTTTAGGTAATAAAGTAAAGGCATTTGAGCAGGTTTACTAAAGAATATTTATATGTCCTATAACAGGACTTTCTAGTTTATCATACCTAAAGTTCAGGTTCTAGAATTCAGTCTTTTTTATTTTTTTCTTCATTTCCATGGTCTTTAGATATTAAATCAACACAGACAAATGTGTTTATAGTCCATAATTCCTTTAATAGATAAAGTTCTAGTTAGCTGAGTTCTAGAATCTCAGAATTATCTGCTCAAATGGCCCCATATCTGCTTCCAGTGATTGAGCAGCCTTCTTCTCTTGGCCCATCATCTCCAGCAAAGACTGTCTCCAATGTGCAACCCAAGTTCCAGCTAGTGGGCTACAAGTAGCTGTTTTAGGGTGCTATTGACTGTACTTAAAAGTGCAAACCAGAGTGTCCACATATATGTACACAAGGCCCTGCATAGTATGGGACCAGAATAGGGAGGGCATAAAAAGGAAGATAGGTCAAGGAGCAAAAGTCAGGGACTGCGGGTTCAGTTCTTCCATTGTTACCATATTTTGACATAGGATTCTCAGGAGCCTGAGAACATTAAATTCAAATCTTCCTTCCTGATAATTTTCAACATGTATTTGTCAAATCAGGGGTGAAGAACATTTTTTTTTAATTGAACACTTTCTTTAAGTTTGATTTATAACATTTAAATATTTAGAATTTAGCCATATATGATATAATGACCTCCATTTGTATTATCTATAGCCTATACCCTGAAATGTTAGGGAGAAGCCAGACTATGGCTTCATCTGTGAGCAAATTAAATACATTAAGTCAGTTGAAATAGAGTAAATTCCTAAGTCAACTAAAATATTAAAAATAGAAAGAATGGTGTGGAAAAAGATATGGAGTAGAAATTTATATAGAAAAAGAAGGGGGGTGATTAAAAAAAAAGAAAGGATATGAAAAACAAGGCCATAGGTACAGGAAAAGGTGAAGTAAGTCATACTAAAGAGGAGAGAGAAAGAAGAAAGTTGAGAAAAGAAGGAAGAGAATGAATAAAGCATAGAGAATTGGAGTTTAGAAGATAGCAGCTATAAATAGAAGCACTGAGCTGAGAGTAAGGAGAATTAAGTCTACTTAATCTTCTTAACTCCTAAGTTTCTGAATCTCTCTAACCTACTATTTCCTTTTACTACAGAGGAATGGATTAAAGTACCCAGGTTCAATGATCAATGTTGCTCTAAAGGTCAATGAGTCTATGAGTGCTTCTTTTCAATTAGCACATCAGAGAGAGTCCATCCAGGCATATCTATGGACACATCATTCTTAGGACCCTCTTACCACAAAAGCCTCTGACCTTACTTTGACCACTTGGATGGTCCAAAATCAGCCCTGAACTGGTAGGAGTTTGCAAACCAATGATACCCAATGAGCTATCATTCCTAACTTAGGCCATGTGACCAGTACAGAGAGGAAAAAATGTCCTGAATATAACCACAAATATTTTTCATGAGCAATGTATCAATGTGATTTTATTATGTCAAAGAATAGTTCCCAGTAATCTTCATACAAAATTTCTTTTTAATTCAAATTTCATGTATATATTTCTGAATTGTAAATTAGAAATCATTTTTAAACATGGAATATGTATAAAATGTCTAATGCTCTGATAAAAATTATAGATAAATAAAACTCAAATTACAAAATGCTAATTTACAAAACTGAAAATGACCTTGTGCATAAAGCTACAGGTTATTTTTTCCTGCTTTTACATACTTACCAGTACTGCATAAATACTACACTATTTTGCCCTAAATGTTTTCACTGATAAGAGAAAATTGGGTCAGAATAATTTCAATGCTAAAGCTATTGACAAGCCACAGTAGAAATCAAAAAACTGATAAATACTTTGCTCTTTTTCAGAATTATCTCCATTCATTTAAAATCACAGAGACAGGACATCATGAAAGGTAACTGAAGACAATTGCAGTTCTCTTGAGACTAATAAAAAAAGCCAGGACTTTCACAAGGAAGCAATAGCAATCTGTATAAGCCAAGTGGCCACGCTTCAATTATTTTTGTTTGTTTGCTTGTTATATTTATGAAACTTCAAGGCCACTGTTGTGTCTTTATCTACACATTTATAGAAACATTGGCTTATTTTATAAAAGCAAAACTATAAGCTTCTGTGTGAAACACTATAAGTTATGAAACAGATGCTGAGACCTGTAATTCCAGAAGCAAATAAAATAGTATGAAGAAGTTGTGGAGATACGAGAATGGACAAGAAATTTATGCATAGTCATTATCCATAGCTGTATTGTCTACAGATATGCAATTTCCTTTTGGAGTTCATAGCAAGAGCCTATGGGCACCAAAACTGCTCTTAACATTTGAATTGACCATTTGAAAATGTCATCTAAACTGTTCCCAAAATGGTTTTAGATGTAAAGATATTCTACTTTAAAAAATGGGCCATTGTCATTATAATTAGAAGAAACAAACTTATCTATCCCCTCATCTTTCAAACTAAATTTGGAAATAAAATTATGTATCCTATTTGCTTTATAAAATAATATAAGTTACTATAAAAACATTAATACCAGTTTTACCATAATCATAAATTATGACTTCATATTAAATTCAGCTAAGAAATATTATTCTCTTCCAACTGTTGCTTAACTTTAAGAATGGTCAAAACTGGAATGTTTAGAACCTTTGTATGGGAAACTAAAAATAATAAAAATTAAGTACCATAGCGTTATACTGCACTACAAAAGTAGTGGGAGATGGAAAGAATTTTAGAACCTCTTCATTTCATGTAGAAAGCTTTAAGAAACAACATAAGACAAGGGTCAAGATTCCAGGGACCAGAGCTAGAGAGCTAGGTTTTAAGTGATTTTACCACTTAAAAGATGTGTGATGATAGCCACGTTATTTGACTGCTTTGTACTGCAGGTTCATCTTTAACAAAAGTGGTAATACCAGTACCTTCCACAGAAGTATTAATTATAAGTACAAAAAATAAATTAAATAAATTAATATGATTAAAGGACTTAGAACAAAAATACCTACCAAAATATTATATGAACTAGTGACCAGGTGCATGAAATTCATGCATGGAGGAGTGTTCCTCAGCCCGGCCTGCACCCTCTCCAATCTGGGACCCCTTGAAGGATGTCCTACTTCTGGTTTACAGTGATTGGGCCTGAACCGGCAGTTGGACATCCCTTTCGCAATCCAGGACTGCAGGCTCCTAACCGCTCACATGCCTCCCTGCCTGCCTGATTGCCCTTAACCACTCTGCCTGCCAGCCTGCTCACCCCCAACTGCCCTCCCTGCTGGCCTTCTCGCCCCCACCTCCCCTCCGCACTGGCCTGCTTGTCCCCAACTGCCCCCCTGCTGGCCTTCTCACTCCAAACTTCGCCCCCCCCACTGTCCTGATTACCTCCAACTGACCCCAACTGATGGCCTGCTTGCCCCCAACTGGTCCGCCTGCTGGTCTGCTTATCTCCAATGGCCCTGCCTACCACTAGCCTGATCACCCACAACTGCCCTCCCCGCTTGGCCTCTAACCACCTCTACCTCAGCCCCACCACCATAGCTTTGTCCAGAAGAACATCCGGAAGGTCTCTAGGAAGGTATCCCAGTCTAATTAGCATATTACTCTTTTATTAGTATAGATAGAGGCCTGGTGCATGGGTGGGGGCCGGCTGGTTTGCCCTGTAGGATGTCCCGAATGAGGGTTGGGGTTCCCTTGGGGCATGGGATGGCCTGGGCAAGGGGCCTGTGGTGGTTTTCAGGCCAGCCATGCCCCATGGGGTGAGGGTCCCCGCTACGGGGGTGTGGCCAGCCTGGGTGAGGGGCTGAGGGCTGTTTGCAGGCTGGCCACACCCCCTTCAGGGTGGGAGTACACACTGGGGTGCCTGTTCAGCCTGGGTGAGTGGCTGATGGCTGTTTGCTGGCTGGCCACAGCCCCAGCAACCCAGGCTCCCAGACCTTCCTTGAGTGGAGGCCACAGCAGCTGGAAGCAGGTATCTGGGATTTATTTATCTTCTATAATTGAAACTTTGTAGCCTTGAGTGGAGCTTAGGGCTGGCCAGGGCAGGTGGGAAGCTTGGCTTCCTCCATCGCCAGGGGCAACCAGCTCTGTGGCTGCTGCCATCTTGGTTGGGTTTATTTGCATACTCACTCCTGATTGGCTTGTGGGCATGGCTTGTGGGTGTGGCTTGTGAGTGTAGTGGAAGTATGGTCAATTTGCATATTTCTATTTTAGTAGATAAGATATTTGCTAAATATAATTTCCATTTGTACTACCCTGCCTCTATCACTTTGTACAAGAGCTTTCTTAGCCAATATAATTTGTCCCACAGGTTGGCTGGTTAATTATTGAGAAGCTGGTTCAATTAAATAATCATGAAAAAGTACTAATACATATGTAAATTATTATATGTTAATTTAAAACCTGTGAGTGCATGTGTGTGTGTTGGCCAATATTTTGATGTAAAACCAAAGCCTTTTCACTGAACACTGGCCTGTTGAATAAAGTTCTATTATTTCTTTCTTATCTTAGTCAGAATCTAAATTTCAAGTCACCTTTTATATAAAGTTGAATTATTATAGATATTTGTGAAGCAAACTGAGTGCAGAATGCTTCTTGATTACTACAATTTCTCCCAGTCTTTATGAGAGGCCTGACCCACTACACATCAATTCTTTATTAGCAATGCACCTTTTAGAGTGTTATCATTATAGATTTCTTATAAGTAATTTTATTTTATTCTCATTATTAATAAGTTTATGAAGCAATTAAATTACCTAGTTATTAATAACAAATACAAAGGGCATACATAGATCTGAGAATACAGGATGGGGAAAGTAGGTTTACAGTTGTTTACTTGGAAAATAATACAATAAAGAATACTGCTTCACAACTGTAATCTACTTTTGCCCTACCCTGTATAGCTGACTCTGAGAGAGCATACCACTGAACCTGCAAGAACACAAATATGTACAAATTCAAAGACAGATCTTATTCTGATGAATTTCAAAGAGTCTTGATCATTGATTATTGTGTTTTAAAGAAACGAAAACTGTCAATGAATCCCACAGGTCAGTTAAGTGGAAATCAGTTAAGAGAACTTCAGCTACACTTTCTTTATTTGATTGTTTCCATGTCTGAGTCCCAATCTGGACTGTGACCACTTTGAGAGAAGGGGGACATGTTTTACTCAGGTTCGCATTTCTAATATGTGCTGGGTTATATCATGTACTTAATAAATGCTGGCTAACCAAATGCATGTGTTTCTAACAAATATCTGAATAAATCACATCAGAATCACCCTATTTCCCTAACTTAAATGCTGCCAAATTTACAACATTGTCTATCACTAAACCCACCTGTAAATTATTGCTGAAATTATCAAAAACTTCATTATAAAAAAAAAAGTTGCCTCATAAAAGGGATGGTCACAAGATAATCCTTGAAAATAGCACTAGAGGTAGGTATAATGCATGTGCTATATATTTTGACCCAACGATGATAGGCATTTGGAATAAATGTTCTTCTTTAGAATTCTAAGTGAGGGCAACAGCTACGGGAATTATGTCCTCCTTGCAGCCATTTCAAAATATTAGGCAATTTGAAGTATGATCTTTTGAATTATCCATTTGAGTCTTAAGAGTTTCTCCATTCTTTGTTTTTTCAATATCTGTCTCATATTCAATTTCTTGTGTTTACTCCTCAGGCTCTTGGAAGCACACAGCAACTTTAATAGCACTCCCTCTGTGACAGGCATTTCCTATACCATGCAATCAAAGCTTTTCAAGGCTGCTCTGTAACTGTTGATTTGTTGATTGGGGTTTAACCTTCTCCTCTAAAGGAAGGCTTCTAAGAAGTGGAATTCTTTGTAGAATCACAGTTTATGAGAGTGTTATATTCCCTACTTCATGCTGTTTGTCAGGTGAATGGGTTGGCCATACACAGTGGTGACCAGAAAAGACATACACGGGTGAATAGAGAATCACAGTTCAAATCTTTAAAAAAGAGCAAAGTTGAACACCTTGTCAGATATTATGAAGAATGAAGTGGACTATTTTAACCAAGGTCGTTCATTTCTGCAAATCAGCATTTCAGCAAGTATGGTCCAGAAAACTTCAAAGGTCCCTAAGATCAAAATTATTTTTATAAAAGGATAATAGTGACATTATATGCCTTTACACTCTTATTATCACTCTGCATTCACAAGTGCAGAGGGTACAAAAAGCTCATGAATATGGTTTCAGATTCCACATTGAAACCAACCTTTAAGAAATGAATACTTGTCAAGTTTCAGGGTAGGAACAAAGAAAAATATTTTTCATTATATGAAAAGACTGTAAGACATAGTGCTTTATATGTTTCAATCAAAACAACCTATAACAAAAGATTATACCGATAATGATGCCACTCTTCTGATTTACATATTCTTGTCTTGGGAAATATAATTTGCTGTCATAAAAGTAAATTATACTAATTTATAACAACTTTACTATTGATATTTTAAATGAATTAATTAATAAATATATTTTCTCAGTTTTAATTCCTAATATAATAAATATTTGTACATATTAGCCATGTAAACAAAGCTCTTTTATTTAGAATCTTTGATAATCTTAGAGGATAAATTGGTTTTTAGAACAAAATGTTCAAGAACCTCTGGCTTAAATGAAGCCTGAAAATAATAATATAATATTTTGATTGATATTGAAAGTACTTTTCCTAATAAGTTTTAGGAAACTAAAAGAGGGAACTAGAGAGAAGACAAAAGAATCCTTTTCTGACCTATTTCTCATTGGCACATTTTTCTTATTTTTAACTGACATTAATTTTCATAGTTATCAGTATGAAGCAGATTCTATCAGATACTGCAAAATATCAGTGCAATTAAGCAAAGTCACATATATTTGGTTCCTTAAGTCAAGAGTTTTTAACCGACTTTTGAACTGTTATTACCTATTAGCAATGACAATTATCAAGCTCAAAATGGAAAAGTAATAAAAGAATAATCTCTAATTCAAGTATGCTAACTTTTTTAATGCAGTGGAATAAAATATGAATAATTAACATGTAAACTATGTTATTTTTCTCTAAAGTCTGTACATGTACATTGTTGTATTATATCTGAAAATTAATTATTTTTAAATTACACACATACATTTTTTGATGTAGTACCATTTGTTTATTTTATCTTTAGTTTCCATTGCCCTAAGAGCTGTATCAGTGAAGATCATTCCTTCAGCATATGTCTGAGATTTTGCTGCCTGTGGTTTCCTTTAATATTTTTATGGTTTCCCATCTTATGTTTGAGTCCTTTATCCATGTTGAGTTTATTTTTGTGTATGGTGTAAGTTGGTCTAGATCTCACACCTGTCAGAATGGCTATCATTAACAAATGAACAAATGACAAGTGCTGACGAGGATGTGGAGAAAAAGGAACCCTCGTGCACTGCTGCTGGGAATGCAGACTGTGAAGCCACTGTGGAAGACAGTGTGGAGTTTCCTCAGAAAACTAAAAATGGAACTCCCATTTGACCTAGTGGTCCCACTTCTAGGAATATATCCCAAAAAACTGGAAACACCAGTCAGAAAGGATATATATACCCCTATGTTCACAGCAGCATGATTTACCATAGTTAAGATGTGGAAATAGCCTAAGTGCCCATCAGCAGATGAGTGGATTAAAACACTGTGGTACATCTACACAATGGAATACTATGCTGTGGTAAAAAACAAAGGAATTCTTGTAATTTGCAACAACATGGATGGAACTAGAGAGCATTATGCTAAACAAAATAAGCCAGTTAGAGAAAGATAAATATCACATTATCTCACTCATTTGTGGAATATAATGAACAACATAAACTGATGGACAAAAACAGATCCAGAGTCAGAGAAGCATCCATCAGACCATCAAACCTCAGAGGGAAGGTAGGGAGGAGGGGATAAAGGGGAGAGAGCAACCAAAGAACTTGTATGCATGCATATAAGCCCAACCAATGGACACAGACACCAGGGGGGTGACGGCATGAGTGGGGAGGGTGGAGGGCAATGAAGTTATGACACATATGTAATACCTTAATCAATAAAGAAAAAAAATTAAACACATACAAACATTCATACACACTCATGCTGCTGCATAAGAATCAAAATTGAGTCAACATTATCTAACTTAAGAATTAATAAGAGTTTTAAAACACCTATGCTACTTTGTCCTCAGTTGCTGGGTTACTAAATGATATTGAAACAATCATGTAAGACATCATGCCATATAAATATTATAATACTCCTTTGTCTCATTATCATTTAAATGTTAAAGCCTCCATTATAGAGGTAAATTGGGTTTAAAATAGAATGTTTCAAGCAGAAGAGCAAGCAATATGAAGTTAAACAGAGTGAGGAACCAGAGCTTGAATTTATGGTATACAGCTTGCTGGTACATGGACTGATATTTTGATAAACTGAAAAAGGCAGAACCTCTGACATGCCCTATAGAGTAAATATACTGATCTGGAACAAAACTTATGTGAAACAGCTGTTAAGTGACAGAAGAAATGTGCATTGGACCATCAGCCTGTCATAAATTGCACTTTTAATCAGAAAGCATCTGTCTTTTCATTTCCTTTCAACAATCTCTGCATTGTATTTAGTCTGCACAGAATGCCTCTCCTAACAGGTGCAACAATGTTTACAAATTGAAAACTATATTTAAATGAAGCTTACAACTAGAGACTTTTCAATTAACAGGACAATATTTTATGAGAAGGAATAATTTTAATATTTGGAAAATCCATAGATTTCTTTGCATTTGTGAAATTCAGTTATTGGAAAACTAGAGGAAAGACACCAAGAAAATCTATAGGTGAAAGGTGCTTCAAGCAATCTTATGCAATATATTAGCACCCAGAGAAGCTATAGGTAAAAGGCACTGATGAGAATATGGAGCCCTAACCGGTTTGGCTCAGTGGATAGAGCATCGGCCTGTGGATTGAAGGGTCCCAGGTTTGATTCCGGTCAAGGGCATGTGCCTTGGTTGCGGGCACATCCCCAGTGGGGGGGTGTGCAGGAGGCAGCTGATTGATGTTTCTCTCTCATCGATGTTTCTAACTCTAACTCTCTTCCTCTCTGTAAAAAGTCAATATATATATATATATATATATATATATATTTTTTTTTTAAAGAGAATATGGAAAATATGAGCTATTTGGGATAGTGATTATAAAATGTCATGTTTAATCAAAATATAATTTTAGAACTAATAATGGCCCTTATTTCCATAAAAAGTGGTAATTATGGCACTAGTTTATTTTCCTACAGTTAAATATTTTTCTGTAATCATTATTCACTTTTTAAAATTGAATTTAAGAGATTCATAATTAGTTTTGCTGGATTAAAAAATGGCAGATATATGAAGGTTTGCATTATAATCACCTAAACATTTTTTAAATACTCTCTCAAAAATATAACCAAAATCATAAAATTAGCTTCACTTAGAATACATATACAATTTTTAAACTGAAAGGAACTGTATAATTATCCATTTCAACTATTTTACTTAAGTTGAATGTAGACATAATGAACTCAGTTTTTACAGGGTCCAGGCAGGTAATATGGCTTACACGAGTCTGGTAAACAATGTGGCCCTTTAGGTTGACCATTCATGTCCCAATTTTTTAAAGAAACAGGTGTTGAAGCAATATTATTCTTAACTTCATTCTAGAACAAACAATATGGCAGATTCTTTAATAAAGAAAATGGCAAACCAGAGAGTATTGCACAATTTAGCCGATTGTGTCCATGGGAAAAAGAACCAATGTTTCCAGAATCTAATTTTTCAATAAAGTGCAGAGCAAATAAAATATATCTGCAGACTGGATCTTGCCCTTGGGCTTCTAACACATGATCTTTAGTGTAATCTTTGAGAACATGAGCTTATGGTTAAATAGATCTGAGGTCAACTTCTGTCTTGGCCATTTATTAGTTTTATGACCTTGAAAAGCAATTAGATTTTAAACTTAATTTCATCTACAACATCAACAAAAAAGTGTTACTAATAATAGCTGACTGATAAAGATACTGTATTAAATGAGATGACATAAAAAGACATAGCACAGTAAGTACTCAATAGGTGGTAGATATTATCTTAGATATTATATTATGTGTATAACATAGTATATAATACATAAATAGTATACATTATATTTTTGAATCTACTTTCAAACTCATGAAAAACCTCTAAATTTTTATCTACTTTATTAATTTAAATAGGATAAATCTTTATATCATGGATAAAGTCTCTCAGTGTTCATAACTCCTCTTAACATATAGAAATAATTATTATTGGTTAATACTGAAAGCAAAGGTTATGTGTCTTTTGGAGAGTTCACCACACAAAATTATCTCATTTTGAACATTCATATTTTTAAGGGACAAATCCATTTTTAAAAATGCCCCATGCTAAAGAAATAGAAACAATGTCATCTGTTAAAATATAAAGCATAGGGGATTCGCTTTTAGTTACGTATTGGAGAAATATAATAAAAACTAGAGGCCCAGTGCATGAAATTTGTGCATGTGTAGGGTTCATAGGCCTGGCTGGCAATCAGGGCCATTTGGGGCCTTCCAGCTGCTGGCTGGGGCCTCCCTTCCCTGGCTGCCGGCTGCCAGAGGGGGTCTTCCTTCATTCCGTACCACCTCCTAGTGGTGAGCACACCTCATAGCAAGCGATCAAACTACTTCCGGTCTCCCAGTCAAATTCTCCAGATGGTACTTTGCATATTTGCTATATATATACATATATATATATATATATATATATGTATATATATATATTAATCAACCTAATATTTTTTAAATACTCTCTCAAAAATATAACCAAAATCATAAAATTAGCTTCACTTAGAATACATATACAATTTTTAAACTGAAAGAAACTGTATAATTATCCATTTCAACTATTTTACTTGAGTTGAATGTAGACATAATGAACTCAGTTTTTACAGGGTCCAGGCAGGGTTCCTTTCAGTATATATATATATATATATATATATATATATATATATATATATATATACTAGAGGCCTGGTACACAACTATTTGTATACTCGGGGTGGGGGGTCCCTCAGCCCGGCCTGTGACTTCTCGCAGTCTGGGACCCCTTGGGGGATGATCACCTGCTGGCTTAGGCCCGCTCTCTGGGGGAACAGGCCTAAGCTGGCAGTCAGACATCCCTCTGGCAGCCCGGGAGCCCTCAGGGGATGTCCACTTGCCAGCGGGGAGCAGACCTAAGCTGCAGTCGGACATCCTTATTGCTGCTGAGGAGGCGGGAGAGGCTCCCACCACCACCGCTGTACGGTGGCTGGCTTGTGGCTGAGCAGAGCCCTGTGGGAGCGCACTGACCACCAGGGGGCAGCTCCTGCATTAAGCATCTGCCCCCTGGTGGTCAGTGTGTGTCATAGGGACCAGTCATTCCCAGTCATTCTGCTGTTAGGGTTAATTTGCATATTACCCTTTTATTATATAGGAGTGCCTGGCCAACCTGGGTGAGGGGCTGATGGCTGTTTGAAGGCTGGCCACAGCCCCTTCAAGGTGGGGGTCCCCCCTGGGGTGCCTAGCCAGCCTGGGTGAGGGGCTTATGGCTGTTTTCAGACTGGCCAAGCCCCCCAGCAGAGATCCTCACCCCATGAGGATGTGGCCAGCCTGGGTGAGTGGCTGATGGCTGTTTGAAGGCTGGCCACGGCCACTTCAGGGTGGGGGGCCCCATTGGGGTGCCTGGACATCCTGGGTGAGGGGCTGATGGCTATTTGCAGGCTGGACAAGGCCCACAGCAGGGACCCACACCCCATGAGGGTGTGGCCAGCCTGGGTGAGTGGCTGAAGGCTGTTTGGAGGCTGGCCACAGCCCCTTCAGGGTAGGGGTCCTCCCTGGGGTGCCGGGCCAGCCTGGGTGAAGGGCTTATGGCTGTTTGGAGGCTGGCCACAGCCCCTTCAGGGTGGGGGGTCCTGCTAGGGTGCCTGGCCAGTCTGGGTGAGGGGCTAAGGGCCATTTTCGGGCTGGCTAAGCCCCCCACAGTGACCCTCACCGCATGAGGGTTTGACCAGCCTGGGTGAGGGGCTGATGGCTGTTTGCAGGCTGGCCATAACCCCAAGCCAACCAAGCTCCCAGTGGAGGCTGGCTGGAAGCACGTATCTGGGATTTATTTGTCTTCTATAATAGAAACTTTGTTGCCATGAGCAGAGTCCTCAGCCGGCTCAGGGCTGGAGGGAAGCTTGGCTTTATCCATTACCCGGGCAACCAAGCCTCCCGCTTGCTCCAGCTCTGTGGCTGCCAGCTGCCATATTGGTTGGGTTAATTTGCATAGAGTCGCTCTGATCGGCTGGTGGACATGGCTTAGGGCATAGCGAAGGTATGGTCAATTAGCATCTCTGTCTTTTATTAGTGTAGACATATATAGACAGACTAAGGTCTGGTGCACAAAATTTGTGCACTGAGGGGGGGTCCCTCAGCCTGGCCTGTGCCCTGTCACAGTCGAGGAGCCTTCGCGGGATGCCCAGCTGATTGACAGGCCTGGGGGAGCAGGCCTAAGCCGGCAGCCGGGCATCCTTAGTACTGCCACAGAGGCCGTGAGCCTGGCTTCTGGCTGAGTGGCGCTCCCCCTGTGGGAGTGCACTGACCACGAATGGGCAGCTCCTGTGTTGAGCATCTGCCCCCAGGTGGTCAGGGCGGATCATAGTGACCAGTCGTTCTGCCGTTCGGTCTATTTGGATATTAGCCTTTCATTATATACTAGAAGCCCGGTGCACAAAAATTTGTGCACTCAGGGGGACGGTGGGTCCCTCACCCCGGCCTTTGCCCCCTCACAGTCTGGGACCCCTTGGGAGATAACGACCTGCTGGCTTAGGCCTGCTCCCGGGTGGCAGAGGGCAGGCCCAATCCCTAGGTGCAGACCCTGGTCGGGCTCAGAGCAGGGCAGATTGGGGAGTTGGGGCACCGCCCCCTGCCATGCACAGAGCAGGGCGGATCAGGAGGTTGCGATGCCACCCTCAGTCACACTCAGGGTAGGGCCGATTGGGGGATTGGGACACCACCCCCTGTCACACTCAAGGCAGGGTCGATGGGAAGGTTGCGGCGCCAACCCCTGTCATGCACAGAGCAGGGCCCATCAGGGGGTTGGGGCGCTGCCCCATGTCACACACAGAGCAGGGCCCATCAGGGGGTTGGGGAGCTCCCCCCTGTCACGCACAGAGCAGGGCAGATCAGGGGTTTGGGGCACTGCCACTCTCACACAGGGCCGATGGGGAGGTTATGGCTCTATCCCGTCACACACAGAGCAGGACCCGTGTGGGGGGGGGGGAGGGGCGCCGCACCCTGTCACACACAGAGCAGGGCTGATCAGTGGGTTGGGGTGCCACACCCTGTCACACACAGAGCCGCAGGGCGATCAGGGGGTTGGGGAGCTCCCCCTATCAGGCACAAAGCAGGCCTGATCAGGGGGTTGGGGCGCCTTCCCCTGTCACAAACAGAGCAGGGCAGATAGGGAGGTTGTGGCCCTGCCCCCTGTCACACACAGAGCCACAGGACAATCAGGGGGTTTGGGCGCTGCCCCCTGTCACACTGATCCTGGTGCCGGGAGGCCTCTCAGCTCCACTGATCCCGGTGCTGGGAGGCCTCCCATCTCCGCTGATCCCAGTGCTGGGAGGCATATTACCCTTTTACTATATAGGATAGAGGCCTGGTACATGGGTGGGGGCTGGGTTGTTTGCACTGAAGGGTGTCCCGGATCAGGGTGGGCATCCCCACTGGGGTTCCTGGCCAGCCTGGGTGAGGGGATGATAGCTGTTTGCAGCTGGTCACACACCCTTCAGGGTGGGGGTCCCCACTGGGGTGCCTGGTCAGCCTGGGTGAGGGGATGATGGCTGTTTTCAGGCTGGCGGGTGACTGAAGCTCCCAATTGCTCCTTTTTTTCTTTTCTTTTTTTATTCTGGGCCAGCTTTAGCTCTGGCTCCAGCTCTGAGGCCTCTGCTGCTGAAAGCAGGTATCTGGTTTGTTTGGGTTCTATAATCAAAACACTGTATCAACTCTAGCTCTGAGATCCCTGCGGGCTGAAAGCAGGTTTCTGGGGTTTTGTTTAGCTTCTATATTTGTAACAATGTTTCAAACTGCAAGCTCAGAGGCTAGCAAGGCAGGCGGGGAACATTGGAGTCCTCCATCACTGAAGCAAGCAAGCCTCATGTTAGCTTCAAGCTGCCTGGCTGCCGGCCGCCATCTTGGCTGGCAGTTAATTTGCATATCTCGCTGATTAGCCAAAGGGAAGGGTAGCGGACGTATGCTAATTACTATGTTTCTCTTTTATTTAATAGGATTATGATTTTGTTGATGAAAGTTAAATAGTCTGTGTAAAATTTGAAAAACTACTTGATGTTTAGACTAAGCCAGTAGGTATACTTTAGCCTAAAGTATTTCAGTGATAATAGTACCTTCTGAGAACTTCATTAATACTGGTTTCCAAATCTTCTTTCTATTGACACCTCAGGTCCTCCAGCTGAGCCTAATCAAATGCTACCTATTCTACCTCAGAAGTTTGTTGTCCTTAACAGTTTACAAGCTCTCTCTTCCCTTCTACTAATATGTTCTTACCTAATTGTTTTTAGAAATTCTCCCACTAATATTTTGGAACTAAAATTGGGCAATAACAATTGTGATAGCTATGATTGATAGAGGCTTTATTGCATGTTCAATATTAGCTATGTTTTTTATAGGCATAGTGTCATTTATCCTATGCATAACTATGATATGGTTCCTCATTTCTAAAATAATATTGAAAGAAGTTAAATCAGGTATCTAATAAGTATCAAGTAAGTATCAGAGTAGGGAATCAACTATTAGTCCCATTCTTAAGGCTATACTATATTGCTTCTCTAAATTCTTGGCTTAAAACTCAACCAAGATGAATCAGACCTATATTGAATAAAAGCTATCATTCAATGTGTTGGTATGACAGGAGTTGGAGGAGTTGAGATGGGAAAATGATAAAGAGATATTATAAAATATCAAGCAGAAAAATAAAAAATGAGTTATATTTTAAGACATAGATTTTATTAAAGTATAGACCGTGGATTTGCCTAAAAGAAAAGATACCGCTACACATGTACCTCATGTTCAAACAACAATAGCATATGAAAATCCAAAATTATAAAAACAGATAAGTCATAAATATTATTTTTGTATTGCCTAAGAATTTATCTCATCACAATAGGATTCACCCAGAATTTCTCCCTCTATGAATTTAAGATGTTAGATATATCAGCTGTTTACAAAGGAGCTAAGGTATGTGCAGAGAAACTAAGAATTGCTAAAAGCTAATAGATATTAAGACATTAAATACCAAAAGTTTAGTCTATAAATACAATTTAAATAGAAATTTTCAAGGACATCCATGATTATGGAACAAAGCAGGGTTTACTCTATTTCCAGCCACTATTTAGTTAATGTAAAAATTACCTCAACCAGGCTACCCCAGAGGCTTTTAAAGAACTCCCCAAAAGGCAAGCACAATTTGTTAAAAGAAAATAAAAGATCTCAACTGGTTTATATCTACAGAGAACAATTTCCAGTGACACAATTTTGAGACAGATGAATATTCTCGCAGTCCAATAGATGGATGAACACAGACTTAATTATGGTGAATCATGCCTATGTGATATTCTTTGCGGGGGTGGGGGGAGGACCTATCTCCACAAAAAAAGTTGTATCTTTTTAGGAAGGCAAACTATTGACATACTTTGGGTAGCTAATCCGCAAGACACATTAGTATACAGTATATGAAATGCATTTTCCCTTGGGCAAGGAGAAGAGAATCTATTTCATATGTCATCTGTTTCTGTGAATACTGAAGATTACAATTATGTTTTGATGTTAATCCAACTACTGCAAATTTCTTGTTGCAAAGCACACTGTGAAAATGTGAGTGACAATATAAATCTTTTTAAATTGAATTCAACACTATTGAAAAGAACTGATGTTTTCAAATACTGTTACAAAGCCTCTGAACAATAAGAATAACTCTCTAAATGAAGCAGCTTCCTATAGTGACCTAGTTGATAAGAAAGACAAATAGCCAGGATAAAATCAAATTCTGCATGTCTGCTATATTGTGTGTGTGTGTGTGTGGGGGGGGGGTTACATATTTTAGAAATAATTACCTGTAGTGACTTGATGTCCTCATAAGCAAATTGCACACTGGGAACTCCAAGGTAGTTGATGAAATAATCCGCATCACCTTGTATCTGTACGGAACTGACATTGGATTCTGGACACTGTGCTCTTCTGAAACAGTTGAGAATATTTTTCTGAAAAACATAATTTACATGGTTAGCACGAACTCAGCTTCTCAGGGCATCTCTAAATGAATGCCACTCCAAGTGTGGTCCATAGGTCAGCAGCATGGATGTCACCCGGGAACTTATTCAAAATACAGATGCTCAGGCTCCACCCATGCCCTTCTGAATGGGAACCTCCAGGATGGAGCCAGGAATCGGTGTTGTAACCCTCTTCTATGATTCTGGATTCTGATGCTCACCAAGTGTGACTAGTGCTGGCCTAAATCTAACTGCTTGTTTTTGTTGCTTCAAAAGCATTTTTTATCATGGAATTATTATAAACCACCATAACTTTAATTTGATGAACAAAAACAGATCCAGAGACAGAGAAACATTGATCAGACCATCAAACCTCAGAGGGAAGGTAGAGGAGGGTGGGGTAAGGGGGAGAGATCAACCAAAGGACTAGTATGCATGCATATAACCAATGGGCACAGACAACAAGGGGGTGAGGGCATGAGTGGGGGGTTGGGGAAAAATGGGGGGATAAGGACACATATATAATACCTTAATCAATAAAGAAATGTAAAAAAAAAAGAAGGTTGAGTCCTTTAAAAAGGTCTAGTTTTACTGTTCTTTTTGTTTTTCCATGAATTTAAATCTAAAGGATGGTTTGATAGGACACAATTCCACTTTTCTAAATATGGTTTTTTTAAAAAAACACAGAAGGAATTTTTTCCATTTTTTCTTAAAAGCATATTCCCACACATTTGAGGAATATATAACATCAACTCTGTGGGACATTAAGAAACTCTAGGGAAATATATAAGGAGATAGGATATTATTTCTTACACTAAGAGTTGTCTAGAATGCACAACATTATGAACAAATATGAGTGAGCAATAACACGAGAATACCATGTCTAATAGGCAGATAGTACAGTTGTTTGTATGGAAAATAATACAATCTATAATAATAAAAGCATAATATGCTAATTAGACCGGACGTCCTTCAGACGACCTTCCGGACTAAGCCAGGCTGCTAGGGAAGCCCAGGTCCTGGGTTGCAGAGGGAAAACAGTGCCAGCAGCCAGGGGAAGGAAGGCCTACTCTTGCACGAAGTTCACGAATCAGGCCTCTAGTAATTAATAAATAGTACTACAAGAATAAACTGTTTTATGTGGTCACAAGTGTAACTTTTGCCCCAACCTGAATGTCCTCCATACACATTTGCTATTGAATCAAAAATCAATGGATGCCTCAACCTCCCTCCCCATCTTTCTTAGGCATAATACAATTTCAAAAATACTTTTAAATATAATATATACAAATATTTTAAATATGAAGTTGAATATTCATAGAGCAAATTTTTTCCACTTTTCAAGTAAAATGCGATTTTTCAAACCCATAATGTTTCAAGATCTATTCAATATTCTTTGAGAGTCTAATAGAAAGATCTTTGTAACAAATTAAAATCAATTAAAATGGAGACCCTGAGTATTTATAAACAAGGCAAGGCATCAGCTTAAGTTATTTACAAATAACTTGGATAATTAAGCACTTTGTGAAAAGAAAGTAAAAAGAGAGTCCTACCATATAGACTAATCAGTAGCAACCTAATGCTTTTTATGGTTAATCTCACCAATTTGCTTCTTTTGAAAGCCCAGTTTTCGGAAAATAGAGTTAATCCTTTTTCACTTCCTGATAGTCTACTGGGGTGAAGATTCCTAGAGTTCTTATACCTGGAAATGTTTAGGTAAGATATTAAATATTCCCAAAGAAGAGCTACCCTTAGTACTAGATAATGAAATGAAAAACAAACAAACAAACTACTTTACTAGTATAGTATTTTAAAAATACCAAGTAGTATTGAGAGATCCAGGTGTTAAACAAACTGGCTCCTGGGAAGGAATTTCTTTAGCCAGAATGAATATTTTTAAATTTAACTTAAATGTCTTGGTCAGGCAAGTTTTTGACCAATGTCCCATCACTAGTGTCACACTCAGCCTGCTTCACTCATTCAAATCGTGGCCAGAAGCATTTGCGTTTGTGAAACCTAAACAGTTGTACTCCTCAATGTTATTAATAAAGATTTCATAGAATCTAGTCTTTTCTTTCCCCAGATGTCTATCCAATGAAATTAATAATACTTTAAGTGATCTACTTTGCCTTTACTGCAGCCACATCTATATCTTTTTGAGACATCTTATATATTCTATTCAACCTCAATAAAAATACAGGTTTGTTTTTAATGTAATTTTGCCTACATCATTTTAAATACCCATTGCAAATGTCAACCACATTCCTTACAAATAATTTTTTTTTTCACAGAAGAATTACATGGCTCAAAAACTGACAATTTTAAATTCTACAATATGTTTCTGTGAAAGAATTAAAATTTTAAAAATAACATACATATTTTTATATAAATATAGTATTTTATATTATTTTTATTCAGTCATAACTATTATAGCTTCCCTCTGACAAAAGGTATTAGCTTTCCATATATGCAAGTTCCTAAAAGGGCACAGTGACCCCATTCCAATCAACCCTTGTGTTCTTTGTCTGATGTAGTAGTTACACAAAGATCAGTTCTTATTCACCCTCATCTTGGAATTGGTTCAGGGCATTCTATCTGAAGCCAGTACAAATTCTCTTCTATTCTCTCTGCTTGCCATGGCTACTCCCATTATACACCTTTAATATTTTCATTGCATGCCATGATTTCTGACACCTTGATGTAATGATTAGTGCATTATTTCTTCCATGTTTTATGATTTTTAGACAAGCCAAATAGGCAATATCCAACCTTTAAGATGATATACCCTAAAATACTTCTGCATTCTTTTCTCTAATCTGGCTTGCTTTTATTAACTCATTTATTGAAAAGTCTTGTCTCTGAAGTTTTATATTGCCACCTTGTCCTATATAATAAAAGGGTAATATGCAAATAGACTGAACATCAGAACAAACAAACAACCAATCAAAGTGTAATATGCTAATAATATGCAAAGGCTGCTCAACTGCTTTCTATGACCTGCACTGACCATGAAGGGGCAGATGATCCAATCAGTAGGTTAACTTGCTGCTGGGGTCCAGCCAATCAGGACTGAGCAAAATGGGTTGGACATGCTTTGGAATCCGTCCACGGTCCCTCTCAGGCCTGATGGTGAACCGTTGGGGTCCCTCAGCCTTGCCTGCGCCCTCTTTCAATCTGGGACCCCTTGGGGGATGTCAGAGAGCTGGTTTCAGCCCAATGCCCCAGGCCACTCCCCTTGGGAGGGTGCCAGACACAGGGCTTATGGCTGGCGAGTGCTGCTGTGGCAACACAAGCCTCTCCTGATCGGGGCTGATTGGGCGTGAATCTGAGGCACGCACAGTGGGGCCAGGATGAGCAGGAGCGACAGGTAGCAGCTGAAGGTGGCATTGGACTGCAGGTTTCAGCCTGACCCCTGCAGGCTACCCAGAGGGATCCCACCTGTGCATGAATTCGTTCACCGGGCCTCTAGTTCTTACATAAGCTCCTTTGATAAACCCAGTAAGACAGCAACAGAGTGAGCATTATCTAGAATTGTTTTCAAATTATATGTTGAGGGTTCAGGCTGTTAAACCACGTCTGTGGTGCTACATGTGTACTATTTACTGAGAGAGAATAGAGCATGAAAAACAGGGTTGTGTGGCTCAAGGGATAACTGAAGCTATAACTGGATACAGTTGGATATTGAGCCTCATGACAGAGTTAAGCCCTCATGAAAGGTATAAGCTTCAAGAAAATATTCAACGTTGGAACCTTCAGGAACACCACAGGGTTCCCTGAAAAATCTTCCTGGGCCCTGTTCCCTATCAACTGAGGCCAGAGTATCTCTGTAAAGTCATGCAGAGAGGACTTACTGCATCAGCGTCTCTCTCTCTCTCTCTCTCTCTCTCTCTCTTTCTCCCTCCCTCCCTCCTTTCTCCACCTCATTTTCTATTGCCTACTCTTCTTATTTAACCAGTGATGAGGAGAGGACACATGTGACCCTCAACCCTGTGTTTATTTTATTCTTTTGTGCTTTTGTTTCTATCTAGCTTCAGAGTAAAATAGTCAGAATAAAAAGAACCCAGTTTGTAGACTGGAATTGCCCCCTAGCCCCCGACCATCATTATATCTAGGGATTTCCCTTAAGAGAATAACATTCCTGATACAGAAACCTTGTCCTCTAAATCTTTTTATTATTTCTTGCTTTAAAACTTAGGCCAAATTCACGAGCCTCAAATGATCCTAAATCTATATTCTATCCTAATGGGAATTGTTTTCCCACAGCACTTCAGTGAATTATAATAGATCTAGATCAGTTAATAGACAGTGATCTGCTCAACCTCTGTAAGCACGAATATCTGAGATGGAAGTAGAAATAAATATCCATTTCATCCACTTTACTAGAAGTTAGTCGCCACGGGAAAGAGAAGGTTAGTAACAAATTTGTATGAGTCAATTAATTTTTAAAATCTATTTACAAGGCTGGGTACATTCAAATTAAGTATTCCATCCAAGGAGTTCAGATGCTCCATACTTAATGTTTGATAATAAGCATTTTTATTCCAGTTCATAAAATAAGCAAGTTCAGGCAAAGATTGTAGTTATGTTCCTTGTTTAATTTTCTATCATATGTGTCTTGAAAACCTGAAATGAAATCACCATCCTAAGACTGCCTTTTTGGCTAAAAGGAAAACCTGATATTAAATGGTCATATGAGTTAATATAAAGAAACGAAATTAAATTTGCACTGGTTGAAGAGCAATACCAAGACACATTGACAAGTTTCTCAAGTATTTGAAAATCATATTTCAGTTATTGTGAATAACTCATCCCTAATTTGAAAAGATGACAGTTATGAGATACTTTGCTGAATTTTGTTGTTTAATGTTTTAGTTTTAGAAAGCTTACATACTGCTAAAATGAAAATGTGTGTGCTTTAATACTTACATAACTGCAATTTGATATAATCAGTTTCCCTTGTAAACCTGTGTGTTTTAATTTAAGCATTTATGACATTATTTCTGGGTTTATATAGGATTTATCAACCAGCCAAAATGGTCCAGAGGGGGTTCTCTAGGAAACTGAAGCTGAAAATCAATAGATTTGGGATCTCCTGGATCTTTTCACCTGGAATACAATGTTCTTTTCTTTCTCCTATGCTGACATACCCAGCATGCTAATCACATTAATACAGTTGAACAAACTCATCTTAATAGTTATCCTTTCTGAAATTCTGTGGGTCTTTTCCTTTTTTTTTAATTACATTCGATCACTGGATATGGTTGTAACAAACTATCTGTGGCATTTCTCCAATTTACTTAGTCACTATCATGTGTTTTTCATTTAGTTAGCTTATATTTTTTATGGCAGCATGTCAGGTTGCCGTCTAATACCCAATACTTAATAATACATTGCAGATCTCCTCTAATGATGTTTAAAAATAAGATATTATATGTACAGTAGTCCCCCTCATCTGTGGTTTGCTTTCTGTGGTTTCAGTTACCTATGATTAACTTTGGTCTGAAAATATTAAATAAAAAATTCCAGAAATAAACAATTTATAAGTTTTAAATTACACGCCATCTGAGAAGCATGATGAAATCATATGCTGTCTGCTTTGTCCTGCCCAGGACTTGAATCATCCTTTTGTTCAGCATATTCACACTGTATATGACACTGGCCCAATATTCATGAGTCACTTAGTACCCATTCCATTACCAGATTGACTGTGGAGCTATCACAGTGCTTTTTTTATTTTACTTAACAATGGCCCCGAAGAACAAGAATAGTGATGCTGGCAATTCAGATATGCCAAAGATAAGTCCTAAAGTGCTTTCTTTAAGTGAAAAAGTATGTCCGCATTCAATATATGTATATGTATATGTATGTGTATATATACCATATATATATATATATATATATATATATATATATATATATATATATATATATGGTTTGGTATTTCTCTGTGGTTTCAGGCATCCACTGGGGATCTTGATCTTGATATAATAGGAGAACTATACTGACTTTCTTTAATATTCTAAAGTAGAAACTTATTTAAGTTATCATTTATGCCAGCATTGATAATGAGTTTCTTATACATAAAACTAGTGGCCCGGTGCATGAAATTTGTGCATGGACGGGGCTTTCCCTTAGCCCAGTCTGCACCCTCTCTAAACGGGAACCCCTTAAGGGATGTCCGACTGCCAGTTTAGGGATCAGGCTTAAACCAGCAGTCAGACATCCCTTTCACAATCTGGGACTGCTGGCTCCTAACCGCTCACTTGCCTGCCTGCCTAATTGCCCCTACCTGCCTCTGCCCGCCTGCCTGATCTCACCCCCAACGACCTCTGCCTGCCTGATCACCACTAACTGCCCTCCCCTGCTGGCCTGATCTCACCCCCAACTGCCCTCCACTGCCAGCCTGGTTGCCCCCAACTGCCCTCCCCTTAGGCCTGGTTGTCCCCAATGGCCTTCCCCTGCTGGCCTGGTCTCGCCCCCAGCAGCCCTACTCTTTCAGCCTGATTACCTCTAACTGCCTCTGCCTACCTGATCACCCCTAACTGCCCTCCCCTGCCAGCCTGATCTGCCCCCCAATGGCCCTTCCCTGCAGGCTTGATCTCGCCCCCAAGTGCCCTCCTCTGCTGGCCAATTTGTTTTTGATTGGTCGGTTTCTGTGTTAGTCATGTCAAAAGCCACAGCTCCTAGGCAGCCATTGCCTCCTCACAGTTGACCCGGATTTGGTGTTGATTGGTCAATTTCTATCCCAGTCAGCCTTAAAAGCTCTGCCTCCTAGGCAGCCATTGGCTCCTCACACTTCACTCACATTTGGTTCTGATTAGTTGGTTTCTATGCCAGTCAGCATCTCTGGGCCTATCAATGTGGCCTGATCAGAAAGGTGGAGGCCTGGTAAAATGGAGGCATGGCTGCTGGCATGGACAGGAGAGAAAAAGAGAGGCAAGTGCTGATCAACAGCTGCCACACAGGCTACAGATAAGACCCTGCTTCTCTCTTCAGGCCTCTCTCCAGGCCTGATTCGCAGCCCCCTCAGCAGTCAGTGCTGGGTCAACAACAACCCAGTGCTGACTGCAGGACTGACTTGGCGCCTCTGGTCCTGACAGACCCAGGGTCTTTATATATTAGAATATATTTCAAAATTGTAAAAATTTAAAGAAAAATTAATAAATATATTGCAATGACTTTATTAAAGATAAACTTGAGTAGGGGAAGAAAATCAGCTTTTATCTTACTTTAAAATTGAAAATGTTCAACCCCTGAAAAGGGATTTTTAAAATCTCCAGTATCTCAAGGTGTGAGTGTTTACAAAGTATTTTCAGGTTTAAACAGTGAAGGGTTATTATTCCTCTAATATATACAAGTAGAATTACCAAACTGAAAAACAAACTCTAATTTTCTTCTCATTATATTCGTTTTTAAAACTTTAATCTTGCTCTGGGATGTGGAGAAATGTTACTTTATATTTGAAACACTTCAAATTAGATTGTAACTAATCAATGCTTTAAAGATCACTCTATAGGGGTAAAAATGGAGACAAAAGAAAACATTTGCCCTTGTTTTTATTCTATCTTCTAAATGATGTCTCCTTCCCTTCAATTCTACTTAGTTTGCCCTTCCTCTTCCCTGACCAACTTAAGGCCAAGACCAAGAGGCACATGATGGCAGATGGCCCATTCTTTTTTACTTCTATTCACTTAAGGCAGTGGTTCTCAACCTTGGCTGCACATTAGAATCACCTGGGAATCTTTTTAAAATCCTGATTTCTGGGCCTCATCCTCCGGAAATTCTGTTTCTTTGTTACTAATGTTGTGGCCCCACCCCATAACAAAGAAACAGAATTTTCGGAGGATGAGGCCCAGAAATCTGGATTTAAAAAGATTCCCAGGTGATTCTAACATGCAGCCAAGGTTGAGAACCACTGACTTAAGGCTTGTGTGAAATTAGAAACAGGTGTGGTATTTTAAAACTAAAAATATTCACATTTCAACCAAATTGTTGGGTTTAAATGAAAATCTCCACTAATTAAGATACCATAGGGTATCTTATAAGATACCACATTCCAGAGGAATGTATCTTTTAGGTATAAAAAATATAGATAAACTAAAAGTGAAAAATTCATTTTTTATTATCACAACAAACTCCCAAGTGGAAAGATTAATTAATACAAATACCTAATATACAATGTTTCTGCATGACAAAAATTACCATATAGAAGGATAATTAAAAACAACTCATTTCACAGACAAATGGCTAATTCTTATAATATATAAATAAAAAATATTGACAAGTCAATAAAAATTAGTCAAAGAATATGACCAGGCATTTCACACACACACGCACACACACACACACACACACACACAATTAGACACATAAAAAGTGTCTTTATATTTACTTTACAAAAAAACTTTGGCAAGTTTGGTAGACTACACTGTGGATGTAGTATTCTGAGGCCTCATATGTAGCTGAAGGAAAAAACGCACAAATTCTGTGAAGTTTATATAAAATTTATTATATTCATAAACTGGAATAATATACAGTCTATAGAAAGAGCAATGATACCATATATGCAGTAATAAAAACTTCCAAGATACAGTCTACACACAAAAAAAAAGTGTAGAAATATTCTATGTTATTTGTGTTTTAAAAAGTTAAAAAAAAAAAAAAGGAAAGAAAGAAAAATGAAAAGAATAAAAAGGATATACAGTCTAAAGTAGGGATGGGCAAAATTAGGTTTATAGTTGTGAGTTTATTTTTATATTATTATTTTTCAGTTATTATATTGTTTTCCAAAGGAACTAGAAGCCTATTTTGCCAACCCATATGCAAATGGTACGTGCCTCTGGGGAGAGGTACCAGTGGGAGGAATAGGTTGAGAAGAAAGATATTTCATTTTCTACTTGTTTATTACTTTCTATTTAAATTTGTGATTGTATCACCTGCCAAAAATAAATGCTATACTTTCCAAATTCTCTTTGAACTATATGTACTGTGTTTCCAATTCCAAGATTCCCTTGATTTTAAGCAAGAGTATCAATTTTAAAACTGCTTTTGTTGGATGGTAGGAGAGAAACAAACTAACAGATATCTCTCCATTTCAGAAAAGTTAACATTTTACAAAACGTCTTAAGAGTAGAGAAACAGGGCAGTTAGAGTTGTGTTGCGACAACCTTTTAATCTAAGGTTGATCTGGGACCACCAAAAATATGTATGGGTTAGGGAGGGGAAGGATGAAAGTAA
Source organism: Myotis myotis (assembly GCF_014108235.1). Classification (NCBI taxonomy): domain Eukaryota; kingdom Metazoa; phylum Chordata; class Mammalia; order Chiroptera; family Vespertilionidae; genus Myotis; species Myotis myotis. Next base: position 181,749,158 of record NW_023416324.1, read on the forward strand.
TTGCCTCTTGAGTTTATTAGGGAAGAGAAGGTCCTCTTATACAGAATTTGGGAATGGATACAGCAGCATGAGGTCCTGCTGGGGTAGGGCTCACTGAAGTATGCATTTCACATAACCAGGAGGATAACAGCCAAGAAGAGGGAGCCAAAAGGTGGTGGGGAAAACTGAAAAGAAAACTCCATTTCATAATCATGACATCCTTGAGTTCCATTCCTTTTTATATAGTTTGTGTGTGTTTGTATTTTCTAGGTACATATCAAATTATTAACAAAACTAGAGGCCCAGTGCACAAAATTCATGCACTAGTACACTGGCTGGAGCGGGGGGTGGGGGGTGGGGGGGCGGGGTTTGAGGTCCCTCAGCCCAGCCTGCACCCTCTTGCAATCTGGGACCCCTCTGGGGATGGCCGACTGCCAGGAGGATCAGGCCTAAATTGGCAGTCAAGACATCCCTCTCACAATCTGGGACCTTTGGCCCCTAACCACTGGACTGCCTGCCTGATCACCCCTAGCCGCTCTGCCTGCCTGCCTGATTGCCCCTAACTGCCTCTGCCTCAGCCCCCGCTGCCACGGTTTTGTCCGGAAGGACATCTGGAATGATGTCCAGAAGGTCATTCGGCTATCCGGTCTAATTAGCATGTTATGCTTTTATTATTATAGAATTATTATAGATATGCTAAATATGGGTCACCTCACTTGCTACAAAGGAGACACTTACATAAGGATTTACCACTTACAAACAGACATTTTATTGGATCATAATGCAACCCTGTGAGATGAGTAAAACAAGTATTATCATTCCATTTGAAAGATTCAAAGCTCCTCTAGAGACATGACCATGGCCATGGAATGGCAGGTGGGAATTCTAACTTAATTGTTACATTGATTTCCCCACACTTCAACCTCCTTCACACCTGGTCTAATGATTCCCCCACACCCCAACATGTAACTAAGGAAATGAGGAAGGGGTCCCTCCATTTGTGCAGAAAGAGCTGGTAGGTTGCTGAATAATTACCTAAATGAAAGTTACCTTTCAGTTTAAGACAAACGGTGACTTACAAATAATTTACCAGATAAAAAGACTTCCATGGATCCCTTTGCCACTTCTTTACTAGGTTTTCTGTGGTCACTCTAATAACTAAACCTATTTCTTCGTGATGCGTAAACTATATATAGAAGGACGACCCCAGAGCCCTTTCAAAAACTGGACTCTGATTATATCGAAATGAAACTGTGAGCATATTGAAAAGGTAAAGCAGAACCATCCAAACTGACCTCAGGTCAACACACTGGATTAAAGCACACTGCCCGTGGGTACAATTCCTGTACCATGGGATCAAGATATAGATTTTATGTCTCAATGAAGGATAACAACTCTGGCTTCACAATGCTGCTCCATGCTGAGGAACTGGCTGACATAACATAACTTCAGCTATTATTTCACTGGCTTTTTTGAGGTTTGTCTTAAATAGCTTCCCCTAGCCTCACAGGCAATGCTATTTTAAATAATACGGTGTCAGCGTTCCAGCATTGTATTCCAGCTGCCAGGCATTTAAAAAAAATTATCTGAAAACCAAACTGGTTTTCAATTCAACATTCACTCTCTCATACTGTGAATATGTTTAATGAAATATTTAAACAAAATCTTCTGTAGATGAAACAGTTTAGTAAGTTCCCTTAAAAAAAAAATCAGACATTTTTTTAAAAAAAAGTCAACCCAGAAGCAAGGGAACAATTGGAGTTACTTTGCACATATTAAGCATCGTTGGGTAGATAGCCGGCAAAAGTTTGCTATCCTCTCTTTGATCAGGGTTACAGGGCAGTTGTAAATCAGGTGGGGTTTTCAGATTTTCTTAGAGGTAATTTATTTAATTTTAGGAGGGCATGGGGAGAAAAAGCTGGAAAATGCAGACTTGGCAAGCATGAGGGCAAAAGGATGTGGATGGCATACGATCACACATTACCATTTCAAGCAAGTTAAGTGCTGAGAGTGAGGAACCAGGCAGAGGAAATAACACCATCAGCAGTACTGTGTCTAACTCTGACAAATGACAGCATCGTCGCATAGCCTGAAAGTCCTGGGCCAAAATAACTGCTAGCCCAGGGACAGCTTTACTGGAATGAGTCCCTCAGAGCTTGGTAGACCACTCTTGCATCTCAGGAACACCGTGCAGAGAGACGTGGCACCCATGACTAGCACCCCAATGAAAAGCCCCACATATTAGGATTTTTTTGTACCAGAACTAGGGTCGTTTTTTTGGTCAGAATAAGTCTTACATCACTTGCTTTAATTTAAGTCTCCTTCATTTTTTGAGGGCAGAGAATATGTCTTATTCATCCTTCTATGGACCCCATATTGATCAGCACCGTAAAATGGGTACCATAAAAGTTTGTGGAAATGAAGTCAACCCAATCACATGATTTTTTTTCCAATAAGAGGAAATGGTAGGGAGAGAAGAAAAGAGCTACACCAGTGGTTCTCAACCTGTAGGTCGCGACCCCTTTGGCGGTTGAACGACCCTTTCACAGGGGTCGCCTAAGACCATCCTGTATATCAGATATTTACATTATGATTCATAACAGTAGCAACATTACAGTTATGAAGTAGCAATGAAAATAATTTTATGGTTGGGTCACAACACGAGCAACTGTATTTAAAGGGCCAGAAGGTTGAGAACCACTGAGCTACACAAACACCATCTGGTTTAGTCTAGGTTTACAACTGAAAAGCACTGGATCCAGAGTGCCAAATACGCCACAGAAAGTTGAGGTCTGGTTCAGGTAATTCCATAAGTCATAACTATTCTGGAAAGCATTTTCCTCCTTACTTTCTTGCTGAGCAACATCTGTTTTCATGTAAACGAAGTATCTCATTAGGCACCTGCAGGAAGTCAATAAGTAAGTGCTGGCATCACAAAGTGCATTGTGATAAGTAGGTGATTGAGATAAATATTAAAGAACAATCAAAGCATGACCCACAAATAGACTGAAAATGAAATAGATGATTTTTCATTCTCCCTACAAAACCATTGATGTTTCTTTTCAGCAGTTTGGATTTGGAGCAATCACTTAACTTCCTGAAGTCTTGAATTTCTTAAAAGGTGAATGTGTGTACAATATGAGGAGGTTGAAAGGAATAAATTAAATAATGCATGCAAAGCACTCAGCACAAGCCCATCAAAAGTGTTTTACATAAAAGTGTTATTATTATGAATCGTCGTTCTTGTAAAATAACCAACACACACACACACACACACACACACACACACACACACACACACACACACACCCCTCTTCAATATTTTTTGTAATGTCTGCCTTCCTACCAATTGTAATTAAAACTGTATATTTTCCTGCCTTCTAGGATGTCCAATGTTCATCTTTAGAAAACTAAATTTTTCTTGGTTAATTTATGTAGTTTTCCCTAATGAACTTTTGTTTTAAAAGAGGTTTTATAATATACTGTTTTGTTTTTTCCCTTATTAATCTAATCTCTTTGGATTCATGTACCATAATACTATTTTTGTTTTGCTTAAATGCTCTTGCTAAATGGATTAAAATATTTTTTAAATGCTATACAAATTTAAATATTGTAAAATGTATCCCCTTTTGATTTCTCATAAAATAGCTTTTTTAAACATTGGGGTAAGGCTACATAAAAGATGATTATATACACCTGAGAAATGATAGGATATTATTACATATTTTTCATTTGTTATCAGATTTTTATTAAGCAATTTTTAATTTTTTTTAAATTAAATATTCCTTAATAAAAGTATTCTTGTAAAAATAAATCTTAACAATATGTGCTTACAAAATTGTTATTATAGCATTTTTACTAAATAAACTTATAACATTTTTATTAAAATACTAGAGGCCCAGTGCACGGAATTTGTGCATGGGGGGGAGGGGCGGTAAACCTCAGCCCAGCCTGCACCCTCTTCAATCTGGGAACCCTTGAGGGATGTCTGACTGCCCACTGGGATCAGGCCTAAATCAGCAGTCGATATCCCTCTCACAATCTAGGACTGCTGGCTCCCAACTGCTCACCTGCCGGCCTGATTGCCCCTAACAACTCCCCTGCCAGCCTTTTTGATGCCTAACTGCTACCCTGCCAGCCTGGTTGCCCCTAACTTCCCTCTCTTGCCAGCCTGGTCGTCCCCAGCTGCCCTCCCTTTCAGTCCTGATTCCCCACAACTGCCCTCCCCTGCTGGCCATCTTGTGTCCACATGGGGGTGGCCATCTTGTGTGTTGGAGTGATGGTAAATTTGCATATTAATATTTTATTAGATAGGATAGATTGATAAAATAAATCTGTGATGGGAAAACACAAGAAAAATATTTTTAAAATAATATAATGACAAAAAGTAAAATAGACCAAAACAGTCGTAGTATTCTAACATTTTAAGAAATACATCGTACCTATTCATATCTATCTACTATGTGCCAATTCCTTTCAGATAGCCTAGTTTTTCTTCATTACAACACTTTGGGGAGGAAATAATTACTCCTAAGCTGCCACTGCTAAGATAAATTAAGCAAATCATCTGCAAGTCACTCAGTTAGTGATAAGGCCAGAATTTGGACCATCAAATTCTGTTCCCAAGTCCAGTAGTCTCAATTATTTAACCCCAAAACTGGGATTCTAAAAACAAACAAACAAACAAAAAAACCTTTCAAAATTCACTATAAAAATTCCCTCTTTCACACATCTGGAACTAAGAGCACTTGAAAATGGAGACTATTTTGATATAAGACTTAGTGTTAGGTTTGACACTTTGCACAGACACAAAAAGCACACCAGTGACCATTGTCCTCTTGCCTTCTGCCACCTTGACATCTTCTTCGGATGTGAAATGTATACTTTATCAAAGGTTAAATTCTATATTATGCTAAATGAAATAAGCCAGTAACAAAACTACCAATACTGTGCCGGAAGCTGGTCCATCCTTGCTGCTTGACACAGTCGCTGCAGGAAAGAAACATCTGCACAGCATATGTTTCAAGGGACCTGGCGTATATAGCATACTGTTCTTAATATGTTTGCTCCCCTTAGCGCTGTGTGTTTTAACCAAGATCACCTCTCTGAGAAAGGTTGTTTCCCCAGGTAGGGATTTTTCCCTGAAGTTAGGGAGGGGATGAAACTCCTTAACTAAGTGCCAGGCGGGTAGTTAATCACTTTAACTACAAACAATCATGCTTAAGCTACATAATCTTTACTCCCTGGAATGGAGATAAGAAACGCCCTAACCTTTGTAATAGAAATTGACAGGATTAAAATCAACTGGTATAAATACGGATGTAACAAGACAATAAACAGCAGAACTTCGCTGGAGATCCAGACCAGAACTTGGCTGGAGATCCTGGCTAGAGATCCTGGCTAGGCTGCTGATCAACTGAACGCTGTCTCTGTGTCATTCCTTCTTTGCCGACTCCATCCACACCTTTGGGGACCCCTGGACCTGCTGGGGTTGGACCCCGGCAATACTGTATGTTTCCACTTATATGAGTGCTATGGATTGGATGTGTCCCCCTAAAATTCATAAGTTGAAACATTAACCCTCCCAATGTGACTGCATTAGAAGATAGAGCTGGTGAAGAGTGATAAAGTTTAAATAAGGTCACAAAGGTGGAGTCCTCATCTGACAGGGCTGGTGCCCTTAGGAGAAGAGAAAGACAGCCGAGTCTTTTCTCTTTTCCAGGTAACGGCACAGCAAGAAGGCTGCTGTCCTCAGACGGAAGAGAGCTCTCACCAGGAACCAGCACTTTGATCCTATACTCCCCAGTCTATGGGACTGTGAGAAGTAAATGTATGTTGCTTAAGCCGCCCAACTGGTTTAATACAATGAAGTATCTAGACTAGTCAAATTCACAGAGTTGAAAAGGAATGTTGTGGTTGCCAGGGATTAGGGGGAGGAAGGATTGGGCAGTTTATTGGGTTTCAGTTACGCACAATGAAAAAGTTGTGGAAATTGGGTGCACAATAGTGTGAAAATAGTTAGCACTACTGAGCTATACATTAAGAAATAGTTAATATGGTAAATGTTAAGTATATTTTACCACAATTAAAACTTTAAAAATATAAAAAAATTCTTGTTTTTTGCTCTCCGATCAGCCCTATCCCCAGTGTTCATTACCTACAAATATGGTCCCAACATTCATCCAGTTGCTCACATCAGATTTTTAATGGTCACCTTTTACTTTTTACTTTCTTTTGGCCCTTACATATATCTAGGGTTTCCAAAACTTCAGCTTTTGAGGGATCACCTGGAGGGCTTGTTACAACAGAGATTGCTGAGCCCTAGCCCCGGACTTCTGACTGTGTGGGCCTGGGGTAGGGTCAAGACACATGTGTACTAGTATAAATAAAAAGTATACAGTAAGAAATTAAGAATTAAAAGGAACTACTACTATTACAAAGTACACCTTAAAAAGTATAGGCAAAGTTTATAAGATAGTTTGTAAAGTTCAGAGAAATAAGATATTTTTCATAAATAATAACTTTACTACCCAGAGTCCAGAGTCTGTCTGCCTACATTTTTTTTTTTGTATGTTTGGCATTCATTGAAATAATGGCAATTTTAAATAAACTAAATGAAATAATTTCATAAATTGATAATAGCATTCAACTTCTGTCATTTGAAAATAAAAGTGTATCTTTTATTTATTTTTGCGGGGAGGGGGTGGAATGGAAGCATGAGCCTGGTTTATGGCAATCCTTTGAGCAAAACTCCTATCCCCTACAGTAGAGTACAGCCCCAACCAGTCATGAGTTTACTGGAGCTGCCAAGAAACCCAACAGCCCTGCCTGACCCCAGCTCTCAGCATTGCTGCTGTCAAGCTAAGGCCAGTGAAGGTGGTCCCACTGCTACTCCTGAGTTCATGTTGGACGAGCCTGGCCACCCTGGTAGGATGGGGCGGGAGTGCAGGAAGAGTGATGGCCAGGAACTCAGGAAGCCCTCTGCTCAGAGATACAGCACCAAAGGCCTTCTTGAGTAGGAGAAGCTGCCTTTCAGGAAGTGTGATCCTGAGGCCATGCCCACCTTATTCCAGGTGTGGTCTTTAGTGTAGATAGGCCTGATGTAGTGGAGGAGCCAGCTGGTCAGGTACAAATTCTTTAGGAAGTCAAGACCTGTGATTTGGCAACAGACCTTTTCGGTGGGCCATCTTCTCACACTCCTCCATCTGGCATTGCATTTCCTGCACAGGCCTGCAACCTTTGGGGCAGCATGCCTCTGTGAGGCCAGATAAACTAACTGAGCAGCAGAACATCCTCAGAGCCATATTTGTGCTTCAGGTTCCACTGGCCAGAGGGATTAGGGGGATTTGGACTTTACTGGGGAGTGGTAGGCCTTCAATTATAGATGTCTTCTCTTCTTGGACACCACCACTTTCCTGAACCTGTGATCTGCAGGCTGAGCCTAGCTGCTCAGGGCCAGGCCTGCGAGGATCCATCAGAACAGAGGCCATAGCCGGTCACCAGCACACTGAAGGCCCCAATTTGAAGCTCTTTTCTTTTCTTTCTTTTTATTTATTTTTTAATATATTTGTATTGATTTCAGAGAGAAAGGGAGAGAGAGATAGAAAGACTAATGATGAAAGAGAATCATTGATCTTCTGCTTCCTGCAAGTCTGACACTGGGGATTGAGCCCACAGCCTGGGCATGTGCCCTGACATGGAATTGAACGGTGACATCCTGGTTCATAGCTCAAACACTGAGCCATGCCAGTTGGGCAGCTCTTTTGCTTTTTTAAAAAATGATTGGTTCTGATAGCTAGGTTTCAAAAAGTATGTTACTTATTTTTTTAAGTGCTTTGTATTTCATACAGGATTTTGACCTATAAACTCTTTTGATATATTCATAGCAATTTGAGATAAATAAGCTATTACAGATACCTGACAGATGAGAAAATAGAGATACAGAAAAGTAAGAAATTGCCCATAATCATATAAACAATGAATAACAGAGACTCGAGTAGATTTGATTCCTACTCCAGGGTTGTCTTTCAAATTATATATATCTCCTATCTAATAATAGATAAACATGGTAATTAACCATACCTCTGCTATGCTTTCCATTGGCTAATCAGGGTAATATGCAAATTAACTGCAAACCAAGATGGCAGCCGGCAGCCAGGCAGCTGAAGTGAACATGAGGCTTGGTTGCTCCTTGATGGAAGAAGCCAAGGTTCCACGCCTGCCACGGCCCAGCTCTGAGCTCCAGATGCAACAATGTTGCAATTATAGAAGCTAAACAAACACCAGGTACCTGCTTTCAGCCAGCCGGCCTTGGAGCTGGAGCCGTAACAAAGTTTCAATTACAGAAGGTAAATAAATCCCAGAATTAAAAAAAAAAAAAAAAAAAAAAAAAAAAAGAATAAAAGGAGAGACTGGGAGCTTCAGTTGCCGGCTTAGTCCGTCTGAAAACAGCCCTCAGCCCCTCATCCTGACTGGCCAGGCACCCCAGTGGGGACCCCCACGCTGAAGGGGGTGCAGGCAGCCTGAAAACAGCCATCAGCCCCTCATCCAGGCTGGCCAGGAACCCCAGTGGGGACGCCCACCCTAAGGGGGTGCGGGCAGCCTAAAAACAGCCATCAGCCCCTCATCCAGGCTGGCCAGGACACCCAGTGGGTACCTCCACCCTGAAGGGGGTGTGGGCAGCCTGAAAACAGTCATCAGCCACTCACCCAGGCTGGCCAGGCACCCAAGTGGGACCCCCACCCTGATCTGGGACACCATTCAGGGCAAACCAGATTCCCCCCCACCCCCCCGTGCACCAGGCCTCTATCCTACATAGTAAAAGGGTAATATGCAAACTGACCCTAACAGCAGAATGACTGGGAATGACTGGTCACTATGACACACACTGACCACCAGGGGGCAGATGCTCAATACAGGAGCTGCCCTCTAGTGGTCAGTGCGCTCCCACATGGGGGAGCTCTGCTTAGCCACAAGCCAGGCTGATGGCTGCCAGTACAGCGGTGGTGATGGGAGCCTCTCCTGCCTCCTCAGCAGTGCTAAGGATGTCCAACTGCAGCTTAGGTCCTCTCCCTGCTTGCAAGTGGACATCTCCTGATGGCTGCCGGGCTGCCAGAGGGATGTCTGGTTGCCAGCTTAGGCCCAATACCCTGGGGAGCAGGCCTCAGCCAGCAGATGGTCATCCCCCGAGGGGTCCCAGACTGTGAGAGGGCACAGGCCGGGCTGAGGGACCGCCCCCGCCCCTGAGTGCACAAATTTTTGTGCACTGGGCTTCTAGTCCTATCTAATAATAGAGAAACATGGTAATTAACCGTAAATTCGCTACCCTTTGTATTGGCTAATCAGCAAGATATGCAAATTAACTGCCAACCAAGATGGCGGCTGGCATCCAGGCAGCTGAAGCGAACAGGAGGCTTGCTTGCTCCAGTGAAGGAGGAAGCCAAGGTTCCCCGCCTGCCGCTGCCGGCCTCTGAGCTGCAACTCTAAGAAACAATGTTGCAATTATAGAAGCTAAACCATCCCAGAAACCTGCTTTCAGCCAACTGGGATCTCAGAGCTGGAGTTGCAACAGTGTTACAATTATAAAACCCAAACAAACCCAGATCCGCAGCCGAGGTCTCAGAGCTGGAGCTGGGCCTCAGAGCTACAGCTGGCTCTCAGTTCCAGTGACAGCCATAGAAGGTAAATAAATCCCAGAATTAAAAAAAAAAAAAAGGAAAAAAGGAGAGGTTGGGAGCTTCAGTCACCCGCCACCCTGAAAATTGCCCTCAGCCCCTCACTCAGACTGGCCAGGCACCCTAGTGGGGACCCCCACCCTGAAGGGGGTGTGACCAGCTGCAAACAGCCATATCCCCTAATCTAGGCTAGCCAGGCACCCCAGTTGGGACCCCCACCCTGATCCGGGACACCCTTCAGGGCAAACCAGCCAGCCCCCACCCCTGCACCAGGCCTCTATCCTATATAGTAAAAGGGTAATATGCCTCCCGAACCCGGGATCAGCAGAGCCGCAAGGCCTCGTGCGCCTGGAGCAGCATGACAGGGGGCAGCGCCCAAACCCCCTGATCGCCCTGCGGCTCTGTGTGTGACAGGGGGCGGGGCCACAACCCCCTGATCCACCCTGCTCTGTGCCTGACAGCGTATGGACCCCCAAACCCCCGATGGGCCCTGCTCTGTGTGTGACAGGGGGCAGCGCCCCAACCCCCTGATCTGCCCTGCTCTGTGCGTGACAGCGTATGGAGCCCCAACCCCCCAATCGGCCCTACCCTGAGCGTGACTAGGGGTGGCATCACAACCTCCCAATCTGCCCTGCTCTGTGCATGACAGGGAGTGGTGCCCCAACTCCCCAATCAGCCCTGCTCTGAGCCCGACCAGGGGCTGCACCTAGGGATTGGGCCTGCCCTCTTCCACCTGGGAGCAGGCCTAAGTCAGCAGGTCATTATCTCCCGAGGGGTTCCGAATGTGAGACGGCACAAGTGGGGCTGAGGGACACCACCCCCCTGCCAGTGCATAAATTTTTGTGCACCGGGCCTCTAATATATATATATATATATATATATATATATATATATATATATATATATATATATATATATATATATATACACACACATACATATGCCTGGTCAAAAGATTTTAACCCTCAGTTGATACTTGAAAATCTTCTCCCCTTATTGGAATGTTTTTTTTTTTGTTTTTTGTGTTTTTTTTTTGTAAATGTGTATCAAGAAGGAAGCAGGAGATGAACTGCTATCACTACCTACCCTTATGCTGTTCTGTGTTGGTCACATTAATAAAAGCCAAGGGGAATGGCTAACCTGAGCCCATGTTCTGAGCTCTGGAGTTTACTACCCTCTACCTTGGTTGCATCAAGAAAACAATACTTAAAGATGACTGCTCAGAAGTTAAATGTAGACAAAAATTAAGAGGATTTTTTTAAGCCACTTCAGTTCAGATCTCAAACATTCAAGAAAATTTCCATTAAGCGTCATGGATGTCAGAGACAATAAACTAGCATGACAATAATAAGAGGGCTAGGGTGTGCTCCTCTCTCGAATAATAAGAATGAATAGTTTTAATCTCCCAGGGTTGTCTACAATATGAATGCCATTAAGTAATCACAGAAGTTAGTAATATGTATTCTTATCATATTTTATAAATATTGAACAATACACAACTATTTTCCAAATACCTAGTTAGGATGACATCTGCCAGAAAACACAAATTATGAAGAAAATACATAATTTATATCTTTGAAAAGCTTGTGATATAGTTGGTAGGAAATGCTTCCCTGTACAAATGCTTAGATGACACAAAGAAAATATTGTTTCTAAAGGGTACTTTAAAGGGCACAGTACACTGGTTTAAAAACCACTTTTTGAAGTTACTATACTAGTATTGAATAGACTCTATTGTAAGAAATCTTTGGCAACAGCATAGAGGTTAGCAAATAATGTAATAATATGTGCCTCCTGCTACTTGAAAGAGAGGTTGGAGTATTGCAAAAACATTTGCGGAAACTTTTTTCAGAGAACTTTAAACTATTCTCATTCCTTATGATTTACTCTTTCGAACATCCTAATCCTAAATTCAATCGTTTGGTTTAGAGCCAAGACAATAGAGGACCACTAGGAAATTCCAAGCTTTTGAATTCTCAGGTCATATATAATGTGTTATTCATTTTAGAAGTCCAAAGAGCTCCAACTGGTGAGTCATTGGTCAGGAGATAACTAGAATTTATAGACCGTTCTTAACTTTTAAACATATTTATTCAGCATCTACAACATTAAGTATCTTGACATGTTACTTTGTTTACTTTCTGGGGCCTTAATATGCTTAGCAGATATAAACAAAACTGAGCTATCAGTATAAAGAAAAGATAAATATTCAGATACGACATAAATATTTAAAAGGCTGCCTATCACTTCTGTTTCATTGAATTTATTGAGGTGACATTGGTTAATAAAATTATATAGATATTAGGGGTACAATTCTGTAATTCATCATCTGCATATTGTATTGTGTGTTTATTAGCCAGAGGCAAATCTCCTTCCATCACCATTTTTCCCTTGACCCTCCTCTACCTCCCGCATCACCCTTTCCCTCAGATAATCACCATACTGTTGTCTGTGTCTGTGAGTTGTTGTTGTTTTTACTTAATCCTTTTTGTACATTAGTGGTTGGGAAGGAAAGAAAGTAAAATAAAAGCTTAAATATTTAAGAGTGGATATAATTTTCTGGCATTTGATTCAGACCATTAAATTGAAAAGTATTGATAAATGTATAATAACCAATTTGTCATCAGCAGTATCTTTTAAAGTACAATATCTAAAATTAATTGAGATTACTTTGAATTTTATTTTCCCCACTGAATTAAGCAATTAATTCAGAAATTTTGGACATCCATAGATATATCCTTGAGTCCTCACCTGTAAAAAATGTTGCAAGTAATTGTGTTCATCAGTGTATGTTTCACCAATACAATGGTATAAAATGCAATGTAAGCAAAAAGGAATTTTTAATACATCATATAATGCATGCTTCACATCTTGTTATGCTTTTATTAAATATTCAGTTGCTAACATAGCTATAACACTGTGCAGCAAGAGCACACATAATATTAGAACATTTCTGTAACAACTTATAAAAAGGAAACATGAAGATTTTGACAAGCACATAATATGGTAAATCTCAGTAATATGAAAGTAGAGCTGTAAATTTCAACATAAATGGAATGTTCAAGATTTTAAAATACTGGTAGTGGAAATAAAGTAATTCAATAGGCAGAATTGCCCTAGTCATTTGCAAACTACTGAAAATTCACATGTATAATTTAATACTCTATTTTCTTTTTTAACAAGAGGTCGTATTGAAGAGAGGGAAAAAGAGCAAATATGAAGTAATCATGTATTGGTGAATACAATATTCTTCCAGAAACTTCAAATAAAGGAATGTCAACACTTCATCCCATTGTATTTCCAACAGACTTCATTTTTCTATGTAATCTTTTCTTAACTTTCATTCTGATACTAGCTTTGTGTCTTACACCTACAAAAAGTTTGCTTATAAGCAGTTCTTTATAAACAAAATATAACCCATTTTACATAATTTTGCAAATTTACAGTTTACATAAACACATGGTTTTAAGCCAATGATACAATATAAATCACTAGTGAAATGATATATGGACATAAATTTCACATTTACCACACACAAAAAAAGAATTATACCAGGAGATAACTAGGAAAAGAATTTGCTCCTGTATAGATTTTGCCATATACAAAGTGGTACAGCAGAGAGTAATTCACACTTTAAGAAGGATGACACTTCCCACTTTTAATGAGCCTTAGTTTAATTGTATAAAGTAAGATTTAAAGGCTATAAATTGTTAAAGAAAAATGTGAAGCCAGAAAATGTCACTCAGTAGCTCCTTTCTATTTCCAAATGACCCAAAATAAGGGACCTGACCAGGAGATGACAGAGAGTGTATTTCTGTGGTTGCTGTTATTGTTCTCGACACTAACAAGGCTGACACTCCTGTAAGAGCCTGAGTTTCTAGGGAGTCCTTGGCCTCTGTTTCAAGTACAATCACTCCTGAAGTGTCTGTCTCTTCCCCCAATAAAGGGTCTCATCATTATTACCTTTTTCTGGTTTGCCCATTCAGATCATTACACTTTCAAGTAAGTATGGTCTGCAGCTAAGCCCATTTGCCATCACCTCACTAAATGTACCATAATTCAGAGACAAGGACACACACACACACACACACGCACACACACACACAATCTCCAAATGGATTCCATATCAAAAGTGTTTTTTCAGATCCAATTCCTAATTATTGTAACTGTAACCTCCACTGAAAAATCCATTTTAGGACAGCCTGGAATTCTTTAATATCATCTTTTCTGAGACATGCTACTGTCATTCAGCCAATGCGATGGCCATGTTTCTTCCAGATAAGATGGCACCAGTCAAATATTTTAGAAATGTGTGAGCTCCTCCTAGAATGGCATATATGGAGAGATTCCTGCTTTACAGAAAATTTCTTTATTTGTTGCTATATTCTGAAGTTCCCACTCCAGAAACACTTAATTAAAAATCACTGCACAACTAGAGATTCTTACTTCTTTGGCTCTCATTTTTTATTCTAAATATGTTATTGAAGTCAGAACAATTTATTCTGTCCTGGCAAATTAAGAACATTATTAAGATCCTTTCTAAACTGTCCCAATATAGAGCCAACCATCACATATTTCTTATAATTAGCAATAACAATCAATAGCCTTAAAAATATCTTTATCTTATCAGTAAGGGAACTCGACCATATATATATTTGTCTTTTATAGGCCCTATAAGCAATAAATGTATAGTGTGTAACATATGGTTCAGTCTCTAACACGCAAAATGAACAGGTGTTACAGTAGGCAGCTAGTTAGATGTTCACAGAAAAGAAGGGAGTCAGACATCAAGTTAAGCAGGATGGCGACGAAGGGTAAGCTTCACAAACACTGTAGGGAACAGCCACATCTTCCACCATACAGGCTCATTCCGGAGCAGACAGGACAGACCAACTTTCCAATCTTCCCAGGGAACAACTGGTGCATTCCCACTCCCCCAGATTAACAAGGGGAGGAATAAACAGTGAGGAGAAATTCCTCTGATGAGACATGTGCAGTAGAAGCCAGGATGGCACAGGGTTAGTTTCTTTTACTAATGTGCAGTAGGAGCAAAAATGACAACCATAAAGGGGAGGAGAAAAACCTGGGGAAAAGGGATTGGATATAGGGGGGTACCTGCATAGCCCTGGAAAGATCCAGTCAAGAGATTGGATAGTTTGAAAAAAAGTTCACCTCTTCAAAAATTCAAAGAATACAGGGAAACTTAACAACGGCCTCAGGTGCCAACTAGGGCTCTCTTCAGCAGCTGCACAGGCTGAAGCACAGCACTGATTGAGAGCCATATACGAGCAGAGATGGTACTGGACTCCTAGAGCCTGGGAATGCAGGCTAATGGCATGGCAGCTCTGGGTCCCGGCCCTTCTCCTGGGCTTGGTGGGGACAAGTGCTGGCCTGCCACCCCAGAGCTGGACTTCTTCCACATTGAGCTGGAGCTGAGCCACCTGGTCCCGAATGAGACACCACCTAAGGCTTTTTATTTTACTCCAATGAATGTGCCACTGTACCTCAAATCCTCCTGTGCGTGTATCCCTGAATTGCATTTCCTATGATACCATGGAAGAATCTGATTTTCTCCAGCAACACAGAGAGACCAGGCCCAATCTGGGCCTAGATTTAAGAGGAAGAGAAATCTCCAGAATACCTTCAATTACTTGGAGCTACACTGTCAGAGCAGGAAAATACTCTTACAGAAACAATGTAGAGCAGTGTGGCTGGATTTTCTGGGGTCACAAGTGCCAGAGTGCCTTGGGTTTAGACCAGTGGTTTTCAATTAATTTTCAGACCCCAATATACTTATTAGCAACAAGGACTCACTATGCATAGTAGAATCTGCAGAGGGAATGAGCAGAAACAGTATAGATGGACTTGAAAATATCCATTCAGTTACACTTTTAATTAAACCCTTTAAAGCTGGCATATAGCTTCCAGTTGAAAATTACTGGTCTATACCCCAGAGCTGTGGAAAATATAGTTAGAAACAGAGTACTGTAGCTAATGGGAAAACTCATATTTAATGATTTCTACCTTTAACGATGGCTGATCAATCCAACTGGAATAATAAGCCCCAAATAATAATTATGGAGGAAGAGAGAAGACAAAGAGTATTCAAAAGAGAGATCCACACTATAATGGAAGTGTGAGGTTAGGAAATGCTGGGATATATTTAGATGATAAAGAGCTGTATTAATCACCTGTCAAAGACTTAATAAAAACCAAGTGTGTTCAACCAGAAAATCTTCTTCACATTAGACATTTAGTTATGTAAAATAAATATTATCTAAAATAGGAATAAAATATAGCTATACTCTATCAAGAAGAAAGTTATACTCTAATTTCTGTCATTCTTTTTCCTATAGAAGCTAATACCATTTACCTTAGAAAACCCCACAGTGTAAAAGGAATTTTTATTACAGGTGACATTTCTAAAATTTCAATAGCTACTAGAAACATAATTATTTTTATCTCATTTACCCAAAGAACTGTATATAACGTCATGTTTCATTGAAAGAGAATTACATATTTAATTTTGGCAGCAGGGTTGTGTTTAGATCATTAGGGAGTGTTCTTAAATGACTTTTCCAATTAAAGGTGCCTTTATTGTTTGCTAGCTCTGCAACTTTGGATGGAATACTAAAACTCTGTTACCCAATAACCAAATTGGATTAATAATTGTACTTACTTCCTGAGGTTAATTTTAGGATTAAAATGCCTAATAATAAAATATCTTATAATTTATAACATCAAAAAATTTTTCTCCCCAAATGTTACCTATTGTAATTATTCTTATGAACAAAAGTAAAATTAAATACCTGATACAGAATTCCTCTCATGAGAAATAATCTACATTTCTGCCACAGAGACAAAAATCATGACTCAGAATTTCAAATAAAACATTGTAGTTCACAAAGCTCTGTATAAACATCCCATTGCATTAAACAACTTGTCCTAGAGAAATTATTTACATATAAAAAGGTGCTGGGCAAGGAAAGGATGATTCACAGAGTAATAGCAATGAATGGATTTCTTTAAATTACATTCAAGTGTTCAGACATATTAGAGAGCCAGTTACTTTTCCTAAAATAAAGACAATAGCTTACTTAGAACTCCTATTTTTCATGTTTGTTATCTCCATTGAGTATTATGATAACATACAAACTGTCTTGAAGGCTTAAGTTCTTTGATGACTGTCTTTGCGCAACCTATATTTTACATGTAATAGGTATTCAATACACATGTGAAAAATAATTAGTTCTAATTAGTTTAAATTAGAACAGTTAGAAATTGAATACTCTCTGTCTTATGGCTAATAATAGATCAGGGATTTCAAATTCATATTCTCTCCAAAAAACTTTACTGTCACACAAGACAGGATAAAATTCACTACTATAACGACAAATCAGATGGACTGTCATAGTGAACACAAATTACATAAATACATATTTATAATTAGATTATAGAAATAGCATATACATAGTATATTTACAATGCTAAGATAATTTTAAGGACAGAGTTCACACTGAGTAGTGCACAAATCAAATATGAGTGAGTTGTAATGTCAGTTAAAGAGAAATAACACAATGGTTAGATGTATAAATAAAATACCACATTCAACTTTACTTAAGGTTTTGACTTTGGCATTTCAAATCTTGACAGAAAAGGAGGAATTAGTGTATTTATAGAATAATGAAAATGGGTGTAAGAATCACAGCATAGAAATATATGACCAAATTAGTGTGTAAAGAAAAATGATTATCTCCAAAGAAATTTCATGTGTAGAGGATTGAAAAGCCATTGTAAACTATATAATGAATAAAATAGGAAAAAAAAAAACTTAAAAACAA
The DNA here is from genome assembly GCF_014108235.1 of Myotis myotis. NCBI lineage: Eukaryota > Metazoa > Chordata > Mammalia > Chiroptera > Vespertilionidae > Myotis > Myotis myotis. The sequence goes on from NW_023416324.1 coordinate 181,766,652, forward strand.
AATGGCACATTCAGAAAGAGAGCTAAATTTTCTCACACTGCAAGATTATTCAGGTAGCTAGAACTCTTTGGGAATACAATGCAGACATTCCCTTGTCTGGATGTTTGGGGAGCAATAAGCAATAGAGACATTAGAATCATCCTATGGGGCCTTTGATTCTATTAATTCCCATCTATGAGTCACACATTCACCCTTTAAAACTCTAATAAAATATCATTCCCTCAGGCAGCATTAAGGATAACTTCCCCTGCACATTCAATGTTCAATTAGACTTACCTCAGTGTACCATATACCAAATCACTATAGAGTTTGGATCTTGAAAGCCATAACAAGCACTAGTTTTATATGAATCTCCAATGTCTAGCACTGTGCACTCTCTTTAGTAGGCACTTAAAACCATCATTTATCATGCCGTTCAAATATTCCAATGGCATTTGTGAAGCCTCCTCTTGTCCATCTGGAGGAAAGCAATGCTCATCAGATCTCAGTGTCTTAGGACTTAGTCTACCAGCCGCCATTCCACTGCTTCCTCTCTCATTGAAGTCTCCTATGCTGCATTGCAGTGCTACATGGATGCTTTATCTGCCTCACCAAAGCAGTGGCCACTTGAGAACAGAGGCCTGTGATATTTCTATTTATATCCTATGCAGTATCCTTACAGACAGGAGGTGAATAGCACAGATTTTGTAAAATTCACCATTTAATATGTGGTGCTATATAATAGTTAATACATAAATTAAGGGATGGAAATACACAACCTATATTACAGTACTTAAATATCAAAGTAAATGTTTTTTTATGTCCACATCTTTCAAAACTTTGGCATATTCAGAGAACTGGTATTCTTATTTGAGTAAGTTGGCTTTTAACAGTTTGGTTTATCTTCTATTGAACTAACAAGCACTATGGACTGAGGTTTTCTGGCATCAGGACAGCATGGCAATTAATATCTGACATTACAGTAATGCAGGGTACTTCACATTTCAGATACAAGCTTTCAGCACTTTATCCCTTATTAAGCCACCAGAGAACCAGCAATATTTGAATAGCTGCAAAGTGTCTGCAAATGCTACCAACAATATTCAATGCTAAGGATCTTCTCTTATGGATATAAAGTTAAGAATTTTGGCAGAAAGAATAAGCATTAGATTTTCTATTACTATATATCAGAAGTACTACTTAAGATATAACCTCTGCCTGGCATACATTTTTTCTAATTCAATCAATTCTGAATTTTATGATAAATAAATAGCACATGTAAGTTTATTAATTCCACTGACAATTTTGATATGTACACGCATATATATATATATATATATATATATATATACATATTTTATACACATATATACATATGTGTATAAAAATAAAGTTGTTTTTATAGTACTTAGTTTGGAAGAGAGGTTAATTTCTGCTTGGTTCTTATTATCCCCAAATGTGTATCAGAAAAATATATTTGACTGAAAGAACCCAGATATTTTTTTTTTTTATTGCTAGTATGAGAGCTACATCAGAGGCAGGGGATAAATAAGTACAAACAGTAGAGAAGAAATTGAAGAAACAAAACAAAACACTGGAAGATGAGATGGAGAAAGGATTAAAAATAAAATATGAGAAGAAAACAGTTTATAAGAAATATAATTACTTTCTCATAACAGGAATTTAAGTCTATACCTTTATGATAAAAACAAAAACAAAGGCATTCTGCTGACGGAGAAAATCAATGTACTCAACTCTAAAAATAACCATCTGTTTTGTGCAGATCTTCACTTTGATACAGAAAATCCACATTTTGAGTCATCTGCTTGAATGTCCTCATACCTGTCCTCAGGCATCTTGTTATCAACTTAAAACTTGTCTAAATTGATAGTGTGTCCCCTATGCGGGAATTCTAAAAAATGTTATGTTCTCCCCCAATAAATATAGCTTTACTGATTTGATTGTTATGTTTTTGTTTTTACTATAAGCTCCGCTTGGAGTTCTAGTTATGTGATCCAGGTCTTTGGGAAAATAATTAAATCTCAAAGTTTCAATTTTCTATTTAGTAAAAAGAGGGAATTAGACAAATAATTCTTATTTGAGGAGCCCCTGCCTTTTGAAAATCAGAGATAAATAGAGATAAATAGATGGGTGCAGTTCTTTGAGAAATCCATACATAATATTAAAATACAATTAGAATTTTGGAAAAGAAAACACTGACACTTTCATATTACAACCTATAGGATCCATAGCTCAGCAACATTATTTTTGAAAATATACTATGTTTTGCAATTAGTGACTACCAGATGGAGAAGGAATGTGTGGGAGCAATGATTCCAAGGGGAAACCCATCAGAATCTCTTCCCGGCTTGGTTCTAAAGGTGGCTTCCAGTCTGTACATTTTCCTGTTTGCACATCTTCCTGTCATCTAAATTCTGATGCGGTTTTCCTTTTTTTTCCATTTAGCACATGTACCACTGCCTCCTTACAACCATATCTGCTTCTAAGATCTCCCCACTGTACCACTGCATCTCTTGTTTATTCTCCTAGGTCTCAACACTCTCCTTTCTGAAGAACTTACTCTGATGCCCTCACCCCAAGGCATGAATGGGGGGTGGGGGGCAATGCGGAGATAAGGACACATATGTAATACCTTAATCAATAAAGAAATTAAAAAAAACTCAAAAAAATAACTTACTCTGCATCTTTTCTCACTCTCATTCTCCCATACTCTCACCAATCAAATATGCCTTATAAAAATGTGGGTATACTTCTTCAAACTATACACCCATCCTTGTACAAAAGGCCATTTCCTATGTCTGTTTATAATCAACCAGACTCTGAACCTGTGGGTCTTCAACTCCTAAGGGAGACCATGTGATAATTATAACTAGTCCTAGATTATGAGCACAAAGATTTGTCTGTAGAATTAGTCATGTGTATTACTATTTTTCAAATGTGTCATGTGTGTGTAATATGATATGCAGTATGTATACTGCATGTATTAAGTAACAAACACATAATATATTACATGCAGGATATTATAAAATGCTGGTGGGATTTACAAATTTATGTTTATTTTCAAAATGTTATTGGATTTAGTATATATCATACACCATGGCAAGGAGATATTAAAATACCTCTTCTAACACAATGATTTGGAACTAATTGACTAAATCACCCATTGGACTATTATTTATATACTATCTTAGAACATTTTTTTAAATTTTTTTCTTTATTGATTAAGGTATTACATGTGTGTCTTTATCCTCGCATTACCCCCCTCCCCACTCATGCTCTCACCCCCCTGGTGTCTGTGTCCGTTGGTTAGGCTTATATTCATGCACATAAGTTCTTTGGTTAGAACATCTTTTTTATTGGTGAAATCAGAATTTTAGAGGAAGGTGGAAGGAGATTAGAGACTAGCCAAACTAATATTTCTGATCTACTCTTTAAATTCTCAAGTGCATTTTGGCTAGCTATGTAACTAATAGAGTTTTATTATAAGAAAAATTTGGTGGGCTATCTAGCTTCCAAGAAGGTATTTCCTATCCATCAGTAACCTAGATTATAATCAGGTAATTAACTACCCATCGGTACCTACAATACTGGTTGGTGGACTTCATCAGCTGTAAGGACAGGAAAATATGCTCCAGTAAAATCAGGCCTATGCAGTCTTCAAGAGAATGTAACAGCAAAGCCCGAACCACGATTTCATTTCAGGGTCCACACGAACATCAAGCTAAGCCCAGAGCTCCTTGCACCTAGGTTCGCTGTTTGCCTGTCTTTTCTTTCTTGCAACATGTTCCTTGGGATTCTCTATCTTGGGCAGCTCAGATGACAAGTCCCACAAGCTCTTTTCATTTTAAAGTTTATACTACTATCATTAAAAAAAGAGAGCAAGCACTAACCGGTTTGGCTCAGTGGATAGAGCGTCGGCCTGCGGACTGAAGGGTCCCTGGTTCGATTCTGGTCAAGGGCATGTACCTTGGTTGTGGGCACATCCCCAGTAGGGAGTGTGCAGGAGGCAGCTGATTGATGTTTCTCTCTCATCAATGTTTCTAACTCTCTATCCTTCTCCCTTCCTCTCTGTAAAAAATCAATAAAATATATTTTAAGAGAGAGAGAGAGAGAGAGAGAGAGAGAGAGAGAGAGAGAGAGAGAGAGAGAGAGAACGGCCCAAAAAAAGTAATCATAAACCTTTCAAAATGGGCCAAGCTTAGAAAGTGTGCTATTTGCTATCATAATAGAAAAAAAAACAAATGGTCTTGGCTAAATGCTTTAGTTTTTGAAACTGAAAGTCATAGTACTTATGCTTTCTCTGAAAAAATGGTTCCTCATGTCTGCTGGTGGGCCTCCAAAAACAATTAAGACAAAAGAATACTAATGTTATTGTTTTTAGGTTTGTATGTTTGTTTGTTTTTTCCAATTCCAAAGCCCTCTATTTGGAGTTTTATTTCATTAGGACTCTGTCTAGGCAAGGAATGATGTCCTCTCTGGCCGGTACTGAATCAAATTTCCCATTTTGATACATTCTATATTTTAAGCATCCATTTGCTCACTTGGATGATCTGAACAAAAACATTAAACATATAGACACACTTTGGCCTGCAGATGCTATGAAAAGAAAAACATTTCTTAACAGTACAATTCATATTTTACTTTAATTTTAGCTCTAATTTTAAGAAAAAGCCTACATGATTTAATCTGTACAAATTTGTCAACTATTTTTAGAATGCCAAACACATTGAAAGAACAAGCAGAGAGAATAATGACTGCCAATTTTTCCTTCTAATTATTTGACTGTAAAATAAGGATAAATTATAGCCATTTATATACATATCCACAGATACTTAAAAATATAGCTGTACCAATTGCAAATGAATAAGGGTACTTTCTTTTAATATGCAAAGATAAAATAAAGTTTACTAAAAATTGCATAAAGCACTTTTATGTTTTTTTCACCCTGTACTAACACTAGTTGCTGCAAAAAAAAGATAGCAGTTAAGTACTTCCAAAATTAGCATTTAACAAGAGTGTCCTCATTTTTAAAAAGACTGAAACTTTACATTTTAAAGATTCAGCTATGAATTGTAGAATATTCTTTTTAAAGGCTCTTGGTTGTTATCACACCATAGTCCTGATCAATATTAATACCTATTAGGTTTATTGGCATATTTTCTCCACTCTCAACAGAAATTGCATCAGGGTTAGCTTTGATATCTCTATAGAGAAATACTAATATTAAATGTAATTCTAAGGAATGATGATTAATAATGACCATGTTATTGCCATAATAAGTTTTAAAACCACCAAATATAAGTAGCAAGTTTTTTTTTCTTAATTAATTAAGGTATCACATATGTTGTGTCCTTATCCTCCCATTGGCCGCCCCCCCCTCCCCCCCACTCACTCATGCCCTCACACCCCTGGTGTCTGTGTCCATTGGTTAGGCTTATTTGCTTGCATCCAAGTCCTTTGGTTGCAAGTCCTTAAGTAGCAAGTTTTTAATGGTTAAAATCATTTCTACTCAGTGTCCTATAAACATTTGTTATAGGAAAAATTTCTGAGGACTGTTCATTGGCACAATGAAGGCACTGGAATGTCCGTCATCAATAAAAAACAAAACAAAACTCAATTTTGATTGATTCTCAAATGCATTGATCAACATTATCCTTTTGTTATAATCATTAAGGAATAAAGTTTGAAAAACATTAGATTTAAGAAAGTCTAACAAACTTTTGTTTGTTAGTCCTCACCAGAGAATATTTTTCCATTGATTGTTAGAGAGAGTAGAAGGGAGAGGGAGAGACAGAGAGAGAGAAACATCGATCGGTTGCCAGAGGCTGGGCTATACTGTGATTTAATATGGAGTGAAGGCTCTGGACAGTGGCCTTAATCCTAGTCCCATTGAACACAATATTGGACTTTTTCCAGGGCTAGAAGGAGGGAGAGGGGACCTTGGAAGGCAACCACCTTAATTTTACAACATCATTAAAGTTTCCCACAAAGTTCAATCCTCTTGTGGGGGTCTCAGGAAATTCTTTTCTCAGTGGCACCCCAAGAACTCCACTTCCACTGGTAACAGGTGGGGACACAGAGGGCACCATACTGATAACAATATGAGACATTATAAATCTTATTAAGGTTATGGATTGAGAGTGGAAACTTTAGAAGAAACATGAAGGACATGAGATTGCTTTCAATACAGTATCATGAAAAAGAATATTGATATAAATACACTTGAAAGACTGTTCCATTGTGCTCAAAAAGAGTTGTTCTTAAATACTGTTGAAAAAGAGAAATAGCTGCAGGATATTATATGAATATAAGAGTTAGCTAAACATTTGTATTATCTCCCAAAGTGTCTTATACAGAGTGAGAAAGACTAGTATTTGCATGATAAAGTCACAGACTTGATGAAAAATTACTTAAAAAAAACTTAGAGTCAACAGAAGTGATAATAGCAAGCAGATGTCCAGATTTGGACACATTGAGTCCAATTGTCATAGTATTTGAAAATATCAAAATTGACTAGAATCCCACAATACAGAGGAAGAATTAAACAAAGTGATCATAACTTAGAACCACCCAGTGTTCAGGCTTTGTGAATTTTAAGATATAAAGTTAATCCTCAAGGTCTTTTTGCTTTCTCCTTATTGCTCTTCAAAACAATAATTGGCAAATAAATTGCTCAAATAATAGTTTTCCTTTATTATTTGAGAATTTCAGGCTCATGGCCACAATCTCAGGAAGAGGATTTGATCATCCACTCCCAGATCTTTAAGTTAGAAGTTCTCAACAAAGACTGCATATTTGAATTATGTTGGCACCATGCAGTACTCTGCATAGCTTATCATAAACACTTATCTCAAATGTTCCCATACATTTACACAAAAGGTTGATGTTGGCCCTTCTGTACTCCTAAGGCACCACCTCCTCCTTATCTATGTAACCAAGGAAACAGCCTTGTTTATTAGCCTGAAGAAATATGGGCCAACATCTGAACAAAAGATTTGCTATAGGAATATCTTGTTGCCCTAGAGACCTTTCTGTTTGCTGGTATTTACTTTCCTTACTCTCAACTCTAATGCCTGTCAGTGACAATGATCAATGTTATAATCAGTCTCAACAAATACCAGACACTCCATGGTGCTCTAAAGACTTCATTTCCTAACGATCAAAAAAGCAAATGTGTCCCATGCTCAATTTAGCTCATAAATTAATAGCCAGGGTGGCTTATGAGTGGTCTGGCATAAACACTTTTCACTTTAGGCTATATTTCACCTAAACTTTTGTCTTATTTTAAAATAATTTTGATGTGGAAGATGTTTTTCAGATTTTAACCTTCCCCCATGAACATTGCAGTGAGTAAAGATATTTCCATTTGCTTTTGTACCCAAGGCACAGGCATATATATGACTGAGGCTCAGTGAACAGAGGGTTCCACCGATAACTATGTGTCTTAAGGGAGAACACAAAAAAGCAGGGTCAGTTGGGAAATCATTCACAGCAGTGATGGGAAGATGTGGGTGAGATCCAGGAGTACCATTATCAGTGACAGAAGATCAGCAGGGGATGTTTCAGGGAATGTTATCTAGCATGCTTATGTGATGCCCAACTTTTTTTGATTTCTGGATCTGACAGCTTTCAAATGTATTATTTTAGTACTTGTCTTGCTGGAGGTTTGAATTGGTGGTGATACCCTCCGTTGCTAGTGGGAGTGGGGTGGCTCTTGCAATATCATCAGAAAATGAATGTTCTAAGACTCACACTGAAGAATGAGTTACACCCTTCAGTTTGTAAAGTGCCATTGTTCTGAAACCCGTCCTGGGGCTCCAGCAGAGTCAAAAGCAGAGCCAGTGTCAAGAGCTTCCCTTCCATGATGGAACTGAGTCTGATGTAGCATTAGGCGGGATTTAGTTCATGGATCCTTGTGTGGAGTCCACATGGCTGTGGCCGTGTGGGTGAATGCAGGGGAGCATGCTCCCTGCAACAGGAGTCTGAAGAGATCAAGAGGGCCAAGAGCCCAAGAGAGTAGGAGAGAGAGCCCCCTTTGTTCAGGAATTTCAATATCAAATCTTCCTGTGTGTGCAGTGACCACACCTATTCTGGCCACTGACTTGTCCCCAGGTGTGACTGACAGGTGAGCATTTTCCTGACATCACCCAGACCTTACTTGGCATGTGTATATTGTCCAGTCCCTTCCCCCAGCGATCTGCAGAGAACCTGCAGCTTCCTGGCAAAGCTGTACAGATGGCATGCCTATGTTATCTAGTCTTCCCTTTACTCCTTTCCTGTTAATAATAACCAGGTTATTAATGATATCAGTTGTATATTATCCTGTAGGTTCACTTTTGCTTAAATTAGCCAGAATTGTCTTTTGTTGTTTGCAAATAAAACCACGAATAATAGAACACTCTTCCAGTTTCACAAATAATAATGATCTAATCTAATTACATAATTGCTAGGATCAAGAACCATAGCATTTATTAGCAAAGCACCAACCTCTGAACTGTCTTTCTAGGATACATTCCACATTTAGAATACTAGCCTCTCAAAAGTTGTGGAGAAATGGCAAAAAGCAGAGTATTCGTTAGCAGAACTCTCTTTTTTATCTTTATTGTTGAAAGTATTACATATGTTTCCTTCTATTCCCCATTGGCTATCTTATTGGGACGCTCACAAGCAGAGATAGCAACTCTGTTTGATATTAGCTATTCCTGCTGTGATAGAGCTCTTTTACATAATTTATAGTCTATATATTTTATGCAAAAAGTTGTTGGCAATGCTACTCTTGCTTTCTGTAAACCCACAAAGAGAAAAGTGAGCTCACGTGATTTGAAGAGAAAATAGGTCAAATACTATGACAAGAATAGAATCCCTTGATAGTTATGCAAGAGATAGATAAAGAAACCCTTGTTTTTCAATGGAGATAGCTCTATAGGCCTAAACAGGATACAAGATGTCATATCAGAATCTCTTAGAGGTGGGGCATAGGCCTATATAGACTACATATGTTTTATATCTTCTAATAGTTCTACAAGTAATCCTGATATTTATCCCCACAGAAGAACCTCTGTTTTATAGAAACTACATATTTAGGGAAAACATGCTTATAAAATGTCAAAATCCCAGCCCCTGACATCTATTAACATAAAAATACTTATGATATTTTTCATTCCTTTCAGTATTAACTGTACTCTCATTTTTGTCTGATTTTTTTTCCTTTTGCTGATTTGTATCTTGCTTCACAGTAATTGCCACTGTCTCTGGTTGCTTTTGTGACCAATTTTTCATTCATTTTCTTATTTATCAACATCAGTTCTTTCACACAGAAGACACAGCCCTAATTGTTTTTTAACAAAAAGCCACCCTGAACTCTGCTCCATTTACAGCTCCTTCCCCTATACCTGTACTCTGCACACTGCACACATTCCCAACCAAACATGAGATTCCACAAAAACAACCAGGTAAAGGAGCAAGATTGAAAATCAAAATTTGATAACTTCATGAGACTTGCCAAAATACCACATCAGTATTTAATACTAATATGTTCATATGTAGTGTCCCCTAAATTGTGTTTGTACTTATACAGATCAGAAAAATCATTTTGAAAATATGATTAAAAAACTTACATTCTTAGAGTGAAATAACATTTTTTTCTTTCATACATTATAGTTAATAGCTTATGAATGCTAATGAACTTGTACATCTCCCAAAAATAGTGATAATGTTCTGTCATTTTCTGAACAACATAACTTTCCATTTAAATCCTGAAGAAATGAATTCATAATTGTACAATCAGAAAATTATGGGAGGCTAATTTTGATTACAACAGTGTTATAGAAGCTTTCAATGATTATGTTTCAGTTATTACATTAATCTTAAACTATGACCCTACACAACCCAAAGTCGCCTGAATTATTTCTTAAAAAGAATAGCATGGAAGTCGCTTCTACATTTCATAATCAATGTATTTAGTGGAGGCAGCAGGGTATCCATTCAATGAAATCCACCTGGATTGCCCTGTGGTTGATACATTGGTCTCATCTTGTTCTTCATCTTAGCTGTGTCTCCTAAATTTGGCTTACTGTTATTTTCACATGTTAGAATGGTGAACCTCCATGTGAATTGTGTAAATTTCTTTGCTAACCTGGCGAGGACTCCTTGACCTTGGAAAAAAACAACACTGTGTGTAATTCTGTAACTGAGTTCACCACTAGCGTTCATTTCTCTGAAGCCCTGGGGATCTAGGATGCTACAATGTGCTGTCTTTTATAGTACAACATTGACATCTTTAGATGCCAACTGTAAATCAGATTTTCCTTGTTGAAAAGAATGAGTAATAAAAATGCTTGTTTTTTATACTAGTATATGTTCCTCAATTATTCTCTGTACCTCCCCCCATATCTAAAATGGGTTGGATTATTTTGTAGTATTTATTGCCCATTCTGAACAGAATTAAATGATGCTTTATCAGACTATGTAAATGATTGGAATATGCTAATGTCTAGACCAGAGCAGATGTTCAGCAATGATGAAAATGTTCCCCAGCATTGTCCAGTAGAGTACCCATTGTCACATATAACTATTAAGCACCCCAAAAATGGCTAGTATGGCTGAGGAACGGATCCTTCGTTTCACTTAATTTTAATTAATTAAAATATAAACTTAAAAATTCACATGTGGCCCTAAGCAGTTTGGCTTAGTGGATAGAGCGTAGGCCTGCGGACTGAAGGGTCCCAGGTTTGATTCTGATCAAGGGCATGTACCTTGGTTATGGGCACATCCCCAGTAAGGGGTGTGAAGGAGGCAGCTGATCAATGTTTCTCTCTCATTGATGTTTCTAACTCTCTATCCCTCTCCCTTCCTCTCTGTAAAAAATCAATAAAATATATTTTTTAAAAATTCACATGTGGCTAGTGGCTACACCATTAAACAGTTCAGCTCTAGACTGTGGTTTCTTTTAGGGCTTTTGTCTTCATCTATTTGTATCTAGGATTATGCCTGGAATGGCCACACTGAGTGGCCAGATTATTATGACCAGCCAGATTATTATGACCATCCATCAGTACTTCATTGACACTTCCAAAAATACTGAATATTGAAAACTTCCTAAGCAAATACTCTCAAGGTTTTATTATTATTATCATTTGCATAACTAATTGACTTCATTGTACTGATGGGGTGGTCATAATAATCTGGCCGGTCATAATAACCTGGCCACTCAGTGTAAAATAAACAGGTTTCATTAATAATGTTTATTGAATTAATAAGTGAGTCAATTGTGTACTATGAGATTAGTTTCTGACTTTCAGAAAAACTGAAATAATAAGCATGCAGAAACTAGGACAGAGCACTGAGCTCAGAATAGTTTGTTCAATAAGTAATAGCTCCATGTATATTTTAGAGTAGCTTCTTGTAAAGTTGCTTCTGAATATGTTCCTTCACTCTGCAAAGCAAACAGGGAAGTCTGAACAACAGATGAACTCAGAAAACTAGACAATAGCACTTCAACTTTGAATTTGAAAGAATGTGAGTTCAGGGGCTACTGATCCAAGGAAACAAAGGCAAACAGTTTGCCTCTGTTAGCCAACCTTTCAGGTCTCACCCCGGAAAACTGTTCAAAGTAGAAGAAAGATGCAGAGGCAGGTGCTTTATTTTTCACAGAAGTGACAACAGATAACATCTCATTTGGAAGACGACTGGTCCTTTCAAGAAAACAGTACAGTAGTTCAGCCCATCTCAAGAGCATTTTTTTTTTTTTTTACTATATTGACACCGCCATCAATTCTTGCTTTATCTTTGTCTTCTGTGTTTCATATGATAAAAATAATTGCAGAAAAGCAGATTTGTTATCTGAAGTTTTTGTTTCTCTCTCTTTTTAAAATATAGTTTTGTTGATTTCAGAGAGGAAGGGAGAGGGAGAGAGAGAAACATTAATGATGAGAGAGATTCATTGATCAGCTGCCTTCTGCACAGCCCCTACTGGGGATAGAGCCTGCATGTGCCCCCTAACCGGGAATCAAACCTAGACCTCCTGGTTCATAGGTTGATGCTCAGCCAGGTTGTTTCTCTCTCTTGAAAGCACTAAAAAGAGTTGAATTCTATCTTAGCTTCCCTTCCCTTTCCTTCCTTCCTCCCTTCCCTTTCCTTCCTTCCTCCCTCCCTTTCTTTCCTTTCCTTTCCTTTCCTTTCCTTTCCTTTCCTTTCCTTTCCTTTCCTTTCCTTTCCTTTCCTTTCCTTTCCTTTCCTTTCCTTTCCTTTCCTTTCCTTTCCTTTCCTTTCCTTTCCTTTCCTTTCCTTTCCTTTCTTCTTCCTTCCTTCCTTCCTTCCTTCCTCCTTCCTTTCTCTCTCTCTCTCTCTCTCTCTCTCTCTCTCTCTCTCTCTCTCTCTCTCTCAATCTCTCTCTCTCTCTCTCTCTCGTTTTTAAATCCTTTCTGGCGGACATGCATTGATTTTAGAGAGAGCGGAAGGGAAAGACAAAAACATTGATGTGAGAGAGAAACATCTACAGGTTATCTTGTGTATACGCACCCAGACTGGGGATCAAACCAGCAACCTCTGGTATACTGGGCAAAGCTCCAATCACCTGAGCCACACCAGCTGGGGCTCTGTCCTAGTTTTCATAGGATTAGTTTTTTCTCATAAAATTTGAACTAGAATAAATTAAAGGGCTTTGTGGAAGTTAACAATGCCACATTGATGCACTATATTAATAATTATAACTATTTAAAAGTTAAGCTATCTTTTTATAAGTTGTTATCATTGACCCTGTCATAGCTTCCATAGTCTTGACCCAGAATCATTAACATTTATTAAAGGGCTCATGAAAATGTCCCGGAAATTTAAGGAAACTCTTTCTTTAGCCAATTATTAGACAGAAACCCATTGATCGAAGCTTAATCCAGAAAAAATTTGGACATATCCTGGGTTGGAACATGCTTGCAACAAGAACTAGCTCTTTGCACATAAGTTCTTGACATTTAAATTTCCTACTGTATTTGAATTAATTTAATGCATCTCAAATTCAATCCTTGGGGTAACATTAACCACATTTATGGTTTGGGCAGAATCTGTGGGATCTGAAGCAAGTCACTAAGTCTCTCAGGCCTTAGTTCTATCTGCTTAACCTGTGGGATGATAATGAGCAACAGACCCTATATTAGTTTGCTAGGGCTGCAATAACAAAAGCACAGACTAGGACCTAGGTAGTCTAAACAAAATAATTTATTTTCTTATAGTTCTGGACACTAGAAGTGTAAAATCAGGGTGTCAGCACGTTTGGTTTCTTCTGAGGCCTCTCTTCTAGGCTTCTACCTGTGTCTTCACCTGGGCATTCCTCTGTCGTGAACATCCTGGAGTTTCTTTGTGTGTTCAAATTTCCTCCTATAAAGACCCCAGTTAGATTGGATTAGGACCCACTCTAATGGCTTCATTGTAACTGAGTTACTTTTTTAAAGGCCCTATTTTCAAATACAACTATTTCTAGTTACTTGGGGCTAGGCTTCAAAACATTAATTTTTTTGGGGAGGCACCATTCAGCCCATTACTACCCCTAATAGTCTATCCTGAGAGTTTCACGAGACTAGATTATGCTTAGCTTGGGTCAGGTCACCAGAAACCACCAATGCAGGAGTGATTGATCTTCTAAGAATATGTCCACATGACTTACATTATTTTATTATCTTCTGTGGTATTGCTAAACTCCCATGCTCTTTTGAATTTAAAGTCTTTAATTGTTGAGAAGTAGATGAAGAGAGAGGGAGAGAGAGAGAGAGAGAGAGAGAGAGAGAGAGAGAGAGAGAGAGAGAGAGAGAGAGAGAGAGAGAGAGAGATTCTAGCCATGATGTCAGTTTAGTCCCTTTTTACCAGAGAAGATCTCTAGCACAATAATATCTAACATTTGTAGAATACTAAGTGGCAGACACTGTGCTAAGAGTTGCTCACGAAAATACTTCATTTTACCTGTCACAGGACCTTATTAGGTAGGTAACGATACGATCATGATTTGGGGCATGAAGAAAGGGAGCACAGGGCTACTAAGTGGGGAAACTGATTTTCAAATTCTAGGATTTAGTATGAAAATCAGGGTGGTTTCTTAGTTCTGTTACTTTCTGGCCCTTGAAAAATTCCCTTTAATTTTCTGAATGCCTCCCAGTGCTGTTTTACAGAGTTGTTGCAAAAGCGAATTAATATTTAAGGAAGCACTTTAAAAACTACAAAGCACATTACAAATGTCAGTTATCTTTCTTTCATTATTTCCCAATAATTGATACAACTAAGCCAGCCGGTGATGGCATTCTTATTGTGAGGCTGGCAGATTTATTCTGTGTTATCACTGTGAGACTAGTCATGAATGAGATACCTATCTTAAGTCTAGTGAAGTGTGACTGAGATGAATTAAAATCTGTTAAGAAAAAATAACATAGAAGAGTTTACATTGTCAACCCATATTTGAATATGAGTTTTCACAGCAAGGGTGTATACTTTCAAAAACCGGATAACCATATTTTATCCTTAAAATTACTGGATCAAACATTTAGAGAATAAAAGTTGATAGTTCCAAAATGTGGTACAATATTACCTATAATGAACATAAATTGCATGAACCTTCAAGTTTTTACCCATTGTAAGATGACCTTGGAAATTACTTCTGCAGCAATAAAACTAAACATTCAAGGATGATGCATGTGCAATACATTAAGTTAGAAGTGTTTACATGACACATACTGCAAAAGATAAATTGGCAGATCCAAAAAAGCACCACTCCATATCTACTTTTTATTTTTTTTTCCATTTCACCTAAGCGAAAGCAATGAAATATCTGATTTAGAGGAATCGTTAAGCACTACAGCTTATAATTTTTTGTGCCTGGAGGTAAAATAAGGTAATGATAGCAGTAACCAGAATTATAAGGTCAAAGGAAGCCTGGTAGTAAATGGCCTAAATCCTGCTGTGGCCTATTTAAGACTTTTGTTTTTCATGTTCCCTGATTGGCCTTGGAGTCATCCCAATCACCAGCACCCAGAAGGAGGAGGCAGCAGTCTTCGGGAGGTCCCACAACTTTAAAAATTTCATGATGCAAATTTTTGGGAGTAAAGTCTAAGATGAATGAAGAAAATTTGCTTCTTACATAGACATCTTTCATATTTCTTACTCTATATCTCTTACCACTTCTCATTTACTCTTTCTCAGAGGAAGAGTTTTTTATCCTGCTGGGAAAGATAAACTCCTCTCCCTAAGAGTTTGAATATATTTTCTAATGTCTCTTCAAGTCCCTACTACATTCATTATATGATGCCTTTCCTGAAGCTTCACTTTCTTTCTTAAGATAAATCCACAGCCCACATAAATCTAGATTCTAATTTCTAAGTCAGGGGCTGGGAACCTTTTTCTGTCAACGGCCATTTGGATATTTATAACATCATTCTCGGGCCATATAAAATTATCACCTTAACAATTAGCCTGCTATAGTTGGTGAAACATTTAATTGACTCATTCTTAATGCCTTGGCAGGGCCAGACAAAATGATTTTGTGGGCCTTGAAAGGCCTGTGGGCTTGATGTTCTCCACCCCTGTTCTAAATAAAATAAACCAAAATACAACAACAAAAATAAGTCTACACCTTAGACTTTGTCATTCTCACAAATAAATGTCTGTTCTTTTTATATTTTGCTATGAAACAAACCATAGTTTTCTTAAACAATAATTTGTGGTTATCACTCATGGTTCTGTGGGTTGACTGATTTCTAGTGGGCAACTTTCACTCAGACTCTCTCATAGTTATGGGGAGTCATCTTCATATACATTGCTAGTCTGGCATCTCTCTCTCTGTGTGTGTGCGCAGGTTCTTGTCATAGCTAGCTAGGGTTTCTTCATAGATGGCAGTCTTGAGATACACTGACTTTTTACATGGTGGCCTGCTTTCTTCTGGGCAAACATCCTGAGAGCTAGGAATTGGTCACCATCAGGATCCCTCTCTTAATTGGTGGAATGTCAAAGAATCTGGGGTCACATTAAATCTGTCACATATGTCTCTTTACTTACCTTCACTGCAAAATGTCATGTAATTAGCCTACACTTTTGCTTCTGTCATGCCCTCCCTACTCATTATGTCAACCACACACTTATAGCTATTATTGAGAGCTTATAATTTGCCAGGCATTATGTCAGTACTTTTTAAATATAACCTCAAGTAAAACCTATAAACCAGATACAATTACTATTGTAATCTGTATTTCAATACATTTTTATTTATTTTAGAGAGAGGAAGGGAGAGATATAGATAGAGATAGAGATGAGATAGAGATAGAGATAGAAACATCAACGATGAGAGATAATTATTAATAGGCTGCCTCCTGCACGCACCCTACTGGGGATGGAGCCCACAACCCTGGCATGTGCCCTGACTAGGAATTGAACCATGACCTGCTGGTCCATGGGTTGATGCTCAACCATTGAGCAACAGGGGTCAAGAGTATAATCTGTGTTTTAAATATGAGCAAACAGAGCCATAGAGATTTTAAAGTTTCTTGCCCAGGGTCACATAGCTAGCTACTTAGCTGGCTAGAAATTTAAGGCCACTTTGTTCTATCTCATTTATTCTTTAATTCCACACAATGTGCTTTTTATGTACTTGAACTTTTCTTCAAGAGCACTATTGATTTTCTTTTTATCTAGACAAAATGACTTTTTATCAGATATTCCTTGATCTAGCTGTGACTTTTGATCCTGGGGACTAATCTATCTTCTTGGGATGATTATCTCTTGATTTCAATGATAGCATTTGACTTCAGGCCTCTTTTTACATCTATGAAAATCATTTTTCTTAATCCCATTAAAGTTTACAGATTCAACAACCATTTCACTACTCACCTGACTCCAAATATTTTATATTTAGTATTCATCATGCTCCTAAATTCAAGTTTTATAGTTTTAAAATCTTTACTAGTCATTTCTACCCAAGTGCTCTGCCAGTATTTAAACTCAACATGTCTCTTGTCTTCTCAAACTTGTTATTGACCTTTTTCTCATGTAACTTATTTCTGATAAGGAGAACCATCACACTCTTGTTCACTAAGGTTCAAAATGTTGCTGAAGTGAATACTTAATTTTTATCTATCTTATGTCTCCTCCTTTTGGAAAACCCTTCTTCTCTGTCTCTCATTTCTTGGTATTGACAAAAGGTTGATCCAACTTCAGCTCCTGATTTGAACATTTGATTTATACTGAGCCATTGAGAGTCATATCCTGCTTTGTGGCTCAAAGACGTGGAAAATGCTCCCCTTCAGCGATTCTCAACCTGTGGGTCGCAACCTCTTTGGCGGTCGAACGACCCTCTCACAGGGGTCGCCTAAGACCATCCTGCATATCAGATATTTACATTACGATTCATAACAGTAGCAACATTACAGTTATGAAGTAGCAACGAAAATAATTTTATGGTTGGGTCACAACATGAGGAACTGTATTTAAAAGGCCAGAAGGTTGAGAACCACTGCTAGATGAAGATTGTCTAGCCTCTAGGATACTGTAATTCTGGAAACCAGGAACCATCTTCACAACCACATGTATGGAATTTGCCTGAAGATGAAGCTAGCAACGGAAAGCAGATCTGAGAAACAGTAAAAGGCAGAATGTCTTGATTCAAATATATGAACCAAGAAATTCTCACTTTTGTTAAAGCAAGTTTGAGATGGCTTCCTGTCACTTATAATCTACAAAATCCTGACTGATGCCACTGCCATTGTATTTGACTCCTGGTGTCTTATCCAGTTCCTGTTAATTCTACTCCTATACAGTCTCTTCCATGTATTATCACAGCTACCACCCTTACTCAAAACGTCATCATCTATCATCTAGGGTAAAGCAATAGCCATCTGCCTGTTGTAGAACTTCACTGTTCCAATAAATCTTTTTCACTGCCGTCAGAATGATCTTTTAAATCACAGTTTTTATTTTATCAAACTTCTTAGCTTGTCATTCAAGGCCATTCACAATCTGTCTGTATTTATCCATAGAAACTTATCTTCCAATTCACCAAATCATGTAGAAGAATGCAGTGCTTAAGAGCACAAACTCTGGAGTCAGATTCTTGAGTTTAAATCCTGGATCTGCAATTTAACTATGTAAATTGGTTAAGTTTCTTCTAAATGCATCAGTCTCTCCATTTATGAAATGGAAATAACAGTACCTACCTCGATGCTATTATGAGAATTAAATTAATTAATATTAGTAAAGCACTTTGCAAATATCTGGCACATAGTAATTGCTAATTAAAATGCTGGAGAGCAGGAGTTTCATTTTCTCTTTTTTTATTGTGGTCCTTGTGCCTAACACATTCTGATTTATGGGACACCCAGATTAGGAGATGAATGAATGAATGAGAACAGCCTCTGCTCTCTCCAAACAAAGCTCCTTGCTCCCCAAGAAAGTCAACCTTTATGTTTCTACTATTTTTGTTGTTGCTGTTACTACTCATTTGAGGATATTTTTACATTGATTTTTAGGGAGAGTAGAAGAGACAGGGTAAGACAGAGAGAAACATCAATGTGAGAGGAACACAAGGATTGGTTGCCTCCTTCATAAGTCCTGATGAGGACCCCTGGAGACGAGCCTGCAGCCAAGGTATGTGCCCTTGACTGGAATCAAAACTGGGACCCTTTGTTCTGCATGCTGATGTTCTACCCACTGAGCCAAACCTGCTAGCGCATGTTTGTACTTTTGTGCCTTTATATATACTGTGAGTTTGGTCTGGAAAATTATTTTTCTCTAATATATATATGAATGCTACTTCTACTTCAATACCTTACTCTAATGCTGCCTTCTTGAATAATTGCTTTAGACCCCTCTAGCCAGATTTAAATGAAACCTCTCCAAAAAAACTCATTCTGATTTATCCAGACTTCTCTAATGGCACATATTTTTCCCTGCCTTGCATTAGAGTGATTTATGTATGTGCATTACCTTCTTTCTAAAGAATAATGATTATAGAAGGTGGAAGAAGAAGAATTATCTTTGTAGTATCTCATGACACCCAGCACAGGGTTTTGCATATTGTAGACATTCAATATTATTTTGTTACTGTGTATGATTATAATGCACATACAAACAAGTGATTTATTGCCAGTAGAAATAAAGTAAGGATATGTCAATATTGAGGCTCTAATTAGACTATGAAAAAGAAATGTTGCAATAGTAGTGAGCTAAATAAGGCTGAAGACTTTATATTTAACTAAACCAGATCAGACCACACGTAGACCAAAGCTGAAAAATTAGCTTTATCTGTTTATAATAAAGAAAATCACATAGTAGACTTACTGCAAGTATAATATATTATAATAAAATAAAATTAAACATCATTTTGAGAAAATGAATAATGTTACAATAAAAAATAGCAGATATATGAAAGGAAATAATCTGGATGCTTAACTGATGAAATGGACAAATTTAAATAATAATGAGATCAGATCATCTGGAAATAGACTCAAGAATCATCTTGGAATGTGCACTTAAAGCTCCTCAGGTTCTCAGTCATTGATTTATTATATCAATTGCTAGATCCAGGTCTATAAACCTAACTGTCTAGTTAGATGCAAAAAATTACCAAGTATATCTAAAAAACTAAGAAGTTAAATAAGTCAAATTCATACAGGCAGAGTAGAATGATGGTTGCTAGGGGCTAGGAGGTGGGGGAAATAAGGAAAGAGTTGAAAAGAGAAACAGTTTGTTGTAAGGTAAATAAGACCTGAGGCTATGATATATAATATTGTGACGATAGTTGCTAATACTATGATTGAAATTTACTATAACAAGCGTGTTAGGTGATGAATGTGTTATTTTGGAACTCCTTTCACGATATATACATACTAGAGGCCCAGTACATGAATTCATGCACAGGTGCGGTCTGGCCAGCCCACTCCAATAGGGGCTGATCAGGCCCGGCCAGCCAGGGGCGAGGGGCCAGGGGCAGTTGCCCACCCCGCCCCGTCCCCTGGTCAAACTCCCAGTTGAACTCCCAATCATGGGGACAATTTTCATATTAGTCTTTTATTATATAGGATATCAATCATCACATTGTACACTTTAAAATCTTGTGGTTTTATTTGTCAACTAGACCTCAGTAAAGCTGAAAAAAGGGTAGTTAAAATAGATATAGGGATGGAATTTAGAAACAAATTTAAATCCGTAGATTTAGCATTCTGTATTCAACTTCAACAAAAGAGTAATGACCAGATTGCAATGATTAGAATCTTATTTGCTTAATGTTTAGGTTGAATTAAAGCATTAAGTGACTCTAGAAACTCATATTAGAATTGTTAAGACATTTCATTGTTTATGATTGTAATTTTAAAGTTTAAATGTTTGGTGAACTCTTATTAGCTATATGCACATTTTATTAGTTTTATTAGTAGCATATTAATAATTAGAAAATGACAAACTACATTGTAAATTAGACAAAGTATAAATAGAAATAAGCACATTTGTCTTTTCACTAAGTCTGCTTGATTATTAATGAATCTACCACAAACTGAAGTGTAGATTTGCCAATAATAAATCAAGCTCAAATACTTAATAATGATATGAATAAACCCTATAGTGAAATGTGAAGAACATACATCATAACTATTTAGAGTAGTCCTCTAAATGGAAAACTTTTGTCAAGAAGAGCAAGTGACCTAAAATTCTTAGGACTGTAAATTTAAGTTGCATGATCACTGAAAAGAAAGTCCTTAAAGAAAACCAGTAAGAATATAATTCACAGAACACCTCTAAGATATACTTTGCTATGAATGTATTAGTTTGCTGGGGCTACCACCCTAAGAACCTCATATTAACCTGACTACCTCTTTATAGACCCTGTCTCCAAATACAGTCACATTCTGATGTACTGTGAGTTAGAACTTCAATATACGAATCAGGAAGGGTGGGAGGGGATTCAGCCCATGAACAATGACATATTTTATCTTTTTGGTGTAAAATCACTTTTTATAATGTTAATAAAATTTAAACAAGTTGTAAAGATAATTTTATACACTTTTTAGAAGAAAGAGTCCATACCTTATGCATATCTGTTCATAATAGTCATATAACGATGGGAGAGCAAAATCCTATATAAATACCATGAAGAACCTAACTTAAGATAGACCTCAGATTTTATATCCCAAACTGCACTACAAATGAATCCCAAAATCATTTAATATATCACCAAGCAAAATAGTGTTCTTAAAAGAATGAGAACCTGGATCAGTCACAGGCAAAATTGTGAAATATCAAAATGTTACTTTTATCACTTTTCACTTTTCATTTAAAAAGCCATCTTGGACAGAGAATTAAGTCCTTATCAAAACTCTCACAGTTTACTCTCACACTTTTAGCAACAGAAATTCAGCACGGCATCTCTAGAAGTATCTGGCCATATTTATCAACATTAAGTTGACTCAGATATCCTACTTCTGAGAACCTGTTATTGATATACTTACCATTCAATGAAACGATGCCACCACAGAGCTTTTTGCAGCATTTTTATAGTAGCAAAACTGAGATGACCTAACAGTCTACCAATAAGGGAACAACTAAATAACCATGTTACAGCCACACTGGAATACTATACAGCTGAGAAAAAAAAAAAAGAATGAAGAATTCATTTTTATTCATAGTTAAAGTCATCCAGGCCAGAAGCTTCATCTTTTTAAAAATAAAATTTTCTAGTCTTGAATATCTGGAAAAACCTCAGAGTTATTAAAATTAAACTAAAGCCAAAGTAAGCTTGCATTTGTACTAGGAAGGCAAACCACCAGTTTTGTTATGTTTTATAGAATAAATAAAAGCTGTTTTCACAATTACCGTAATGTTCTGGGAAACCCATTTTATTTTTTTAAACCACAATTCTCATGAAATTTAGATTTGAAGAAAAAGTAGCAGGTTAGTTTTCTTTCTTTCTTTCTTTCTTTATTTCTTTCTTTCTTTCTTTCTTTCTTTCTTTCTTCTTCCTTCCTTCCTTCCTTCCTTCCTTCCTTCTTTCCTTTCTTTCTTTCTTTCTTTCTTTCTTTCTTTCTTTCTTTCTTTCTTTCTTTCTTTCTTAATGATATCTAATTTCAGCTAAAGGCTAACTTGATATGAATGATAAAATATTTATGTAAAAAACAAATGAAAGTTTTAGCTTTTTGATCTAAAGAACATAAATGTTCTTCTGGGGATCTAAAATAATGTTTGAGGCTACTAGGGGAGAATATTTGGAGTTGTCAGTTTTTAGTGAGTAGAACTTTAAGTGAGAGTGTATGAACATGGTTTGGATAGACAAAAACAATAAAGCAGAAATAGTTCTACTAGCCCTAGCTCGTTTATCTCAGTGGATAAAAAGTTGGCTTATATACTGAAGGGTCCCAGATTCAATTCCAGTCAAGGGTACATGCCCAGCCTGCAGGCTCGATCCCCAGTAGAGGATGTGCAGGAGGCAGCCGATCAATGATTCTCTTTGATCATTGATGTTTCTATCTCTCTCTCTCTACCTCTCCTTCTTCTTTGAAATCAATAAAAATATAATATATATAAAAGAAATAGTTCCACTAGAGGTTATTCTTATGACCTATTTAATTTAAATCAGGAAATATTGTTAGAAACCATAGCACACAAACCTTATTTTAAACTAGAGGCTCAGTGCATGAAATTCGTGCACTAGAGGGGGAGTTCCTCAGCCTGGCCTGCACCCTCTCACAGTCTGGGATCCCTCGCTCCTTACTGCCCACCTGCTCACTGCTTGGCTCGCTGCTCCTTACCGCTTGGCTTGCTGCTCCTTAGCACTGCTGCAGACATGGAAAGGCTCCTGTCACCGCTGCTGAACTTGCCAGCATGAGCCTGGCTTCTGGCTGAGCGGCACTCCCCCTGTGGGAGCGCACTGACCACCAGGGGGCCGCTCCCATGTTGAGCATCAGCAGCCTGGTGGTCAGTGTGCATCATAGTGACCAGTCGTTCTGGTTCTTCTGCCATAATGGCCGCTTTTATTTTATAGATGTTAAGAAACTGAATGCAAAAAAAGCACTCTTAAATTTATATAGCCAATTAGTCATCTAATAAAAGGGGGAGAACCAAGATGGCGGCATAGGTTAACGCCGGAGATTGCTGCCTTGAACAACCAAATCAAAACACACCTAAAAGATGGAACAGACATCATCCAGAACCACAGGAAGGCTGGCTGAGTGGAAATTCTACAACTAGGAGGAAAGAGAATATCATACCCAGACTCAGAGGAGGCGCAGTGCTGAAATGAAATACTCAGGTAGGGAGTGCGCACGGAGCGGGCTGGCGGCGGAGGGCGCGGTTGGTGCTTTCAATCGGGAGCGAGTCTCAGATTCTGAGTTCCAGATCCAGGTGAGTCTCTAGGGACCCAGACTCAAACGGGAGAAGCGGGACTGTCTGGCTTCAGTTGGAACTCGAAGGCAGCTTTCTCTCCGAGGTTTGCAGTGGTTGCTGGGACTCTGTGAGGCAGAGCCCCTAGGGACGGAACTGAGAGCCGCCATAACTGCTCTCTCCAGCCCACCCTGTTGATCCCAAGCCGGAGCGACCCACCCGCCCCACCCAAGCCCTGCGCAGAGCCATTTGCCAGATAGCCTCAGGCAAAGGCTAGATTAGCACCTCCCTAGAGGACAGAAGTTTTCCCACTACAGACAGAGCTGATTCTCACAGCCAGCTGGCCTGGAGGTCAAATCCCCCTAGTATTAACTACAACAATCAAGGCTTAACTACAGGAGGGCTGCACACAAAGACCACTAGGGGGTGCACCAAGAAAGCATAAAAAATGCGGAGACAAAGAAACAGGACAAAACTGTCAATGGAGGATATTCAGTTCAGAACCACACTTTTAAGGTCTCTCAAGAACTGTCTAGAAGCCGCTGATAAACTTAATGAGATCCTCAACAAATCTAATGAGACCCTTGATGTTATGATAAAGAACCAACTAGAAATTAAACATACACGGACTGAAATAACAAATATTATACAGACTCCCAACAGCAGACCAGAGGACTGCAAGAATCAAGGCAAAGATTTAAAATGTGAAGAAGCTAAAAACACCCAACCGGAAAAGCAAAATGAAAAAAGAATCCAAAAATACGAAGATAGTGTAAGGAGCCTCTGGGACAGCTTCAAGCGTACCAACATCAGAATTATAGGGGTGCCAGAAGATGAGAGAGAGCAAGATATTGAAAACCTATTTGAAGAAATAATGACAGAAAACTTCCCCTACCTGCTGAAAGAAATAGACTTACAAGTCCAGGAAGCACGGAGATCCCCAAACAAAAGGAATCCAAAGAGGACCACACCAAGACACATCATAATTAAAATGCCAAGAGCAAAAGACAAAGAGAGACTCTTAAGAGCAGCAAGAGAAAGAAACTCAGTTACCTACAAGGGAATACCCATACGACTGTCAGCTGATTTCTCAACAGAAACTTTGCAGGCCAGGAGGGAGTGGCAAGAAATATTCAAAGTGATGAATACCAAGAACCTACAACCAAGATTACTTTACCCAGCAAAGCTATCATTCAGAACTGAAGGTCAGATAAAGAGCTTCACAGATAAGGAAAAGCTAAAGGAGTTCATCACCACCAAACCAGGATTATATGAAATGCTGAAAGGTATCCTTCAAGAAGAGGAAGAAGAAGAAAAAGGTAAAGATACAAATTATGAGCAACAAACATGCATCTATTAACAAGTGAATCTAAGAATCAAGTGAATAAATAATCTTGTGATAATAATAGAATCAGGGACATAGAAAGGGAATGGACTGACTATTCTTGGGGGGGAAAGGGGTGTGGGAGATGCGGGAAGAGACTGGACAAAAATCGTGCACCTATGGATGAGGACAGTGGGTGGGAGTGAGGGCGGATGGTGGGGCGGGAATGGGGAGGAGGGGAGTTATGGGGGGAAAAAAGAGGAACAAATGTAATAATCTGAACAATAAAGATTTAATTAAGAAAAAAATTATATAGCCAATTAGTAGCAATAATTAGAAATTGATACCAAATCATTGAATACTCAGTCCATATTTTCCCTGTAAGAATGGAGAATTCCAGAACCTAGAGATTCTATGTAGGGTTCTGATATAATTTCAAGGAAACAAAGTCATGGTAAAGACTAACATTGTTTTTCCCCTCATCTATAATAATAAAAACATAATATGTTAATTAGACTGGACAGCTGAAAGACCTTCCAGATTACTTTCCAGACAAAGCTGGGGCTGTAAGGGTTGAAGCAAGCTGCTGCAGCTGTGAAGGCTGAGCCCCTTGCACGAATTTCATGCATTGGGCCTCTAGTACTTTATCATGCTTTTCAGCATGCATTGGTCACTATAATTTTATCAGACTTGAAATAAAAAGATTTTCACTTTCTTGGTACTTCCAAATCCCTAGCATCTAGAAAATGATTTATACACAATATGTAAAGAATTTAACAGTGTAAATAAGTAAATTTTCAAGAGAATATATGTGTATAACTAATGTAACATGTGCAGAGGAGGATAGATTGCCAGCTATGACAAACTTCCTGTTTGAGCAGCAGTTTCTTTTCTTTAAAATATATTTTATTGATTTTTTTGCAGAGGAAGGGAAAGGGATAGAGAGTTAGAAACATCAATGAGAGAGAACATCGATTCATCTGCCTCCTGCATACTCCCCACTGGGGATGTGCCCCCAAGGTACGTGCCCTTGACTGGAATCAAACCTGGGACCCTTCAGTCCACAGGCCAACTCTCTATCCACTGAGCCAAACCAGTTAGGGCTGAGCAGCAGTTTCACATAAATCCTAAGAAAGACCAATCTGCTCTTTGAAAAATAAAGCCCCTCTTCTTACCTTTCTCAGTATCATATGCACACCAACCTGAATTGAATGCATCAGAGGCACTCTACCAATGCTTTCCAAGTATTTGCAATATTGTGTTTGATAACAAAATAAATAATGTATCTCCAACTTACATAGGAGTAAACTCAAGTAGTTTGTACTCAGGATGACTGACTAGGGCAGTGATGGCGAACCTATGACATGTGTGTCAGAGGTGACACACGAACTCATTTTTTTGGTTGATTTTTCTTTGTTAAATGGCATTTAAATATATAAAATAAATATCAAAAATATAAGTCTTTGTTTTACTATGGTTGCAAATATCAAAAAAATTCTTATGTGACACGGCACCAGAGTTAAGTTAGGGTTTTTCAAAATGCTGACACGCTGAGCTCAAAAGGTTCGCCATCACTGCTCTAGGGCCTATGGTTGTAAGTAACACTCATCTATACTGCCTATACACTTTAAAATATAAGACTAGACTTTCTAATTAAAATAATATTTTTAGCATCATCCTTATCATATGTAAAAAAAAAAGAAAAAGAAAACCAGTACTGCTCTTAGGAATTTAGATTAAGCATTTGGATAAACCATTCATTATCAGCCACTTGATCTAACCATTAATGACTATTGTCTATCATGAAAATATTTCATAAGCATTTACTATTTGCAAAAGGAAACCCTTCAAAGATAATATAAAATGGAATTTTATATGAATGACTGCTATCTAAGAATACTGTTGTTTTTTTAAGTGGTTTGCAGGTATATTATTTTCTTTGATATATCTATCTATCTATCTATCTATCTATCTATCTATCTATCTATTGATTTCAGAGAGGAAGGGAGAGGGAGAGAGAGATAGAAACATCAATGATGAAAGAGGATCATTGATTGGCTGCCTCCTGCATACCTCCTACTGAGGACCTAGCCCACAATGGTCCAGTGCAACCTGGACATGTGCACTGACCAGGAATCAAACCATGACCTCCTGGTTTATAGGTTGATGCTCAACCACTGGGCAACACCGGCCAGGCCTGATTTTCTTTTTAATGGTTTATAAAAATGTGTTAAAATTGAAAGTTTTTGATCTTCTATACCATGAGCATCCACCTAGCTGCCTTTCAACTGTCAGTCAGCTGCATGACTGTTGTCATAAATGACTGGAAATGTTCAGGGTAATTTTGCTTAAAACTCTTTCTCCAAGCCTTGTGGGTATGGCTGAGTGCACTTCTCTGCTCTCAGTAATATCAATGTGGAATATGCTTCCTGTGTTTTTTCCATAATGAAAAACAAGCTTAGTTTCTTTGAGTTGGAAGGTACTGGGCCTATGCTGTACTCTGAGGCAACACTGGTACCTGGAAATGAAGAAATTACCTTCCATTCATCTCTGGCTTCTGACTGAAAACAGAGCTGTTGGAATTCAGTACATCTTACTAAGAATCTGAGTCATAGGAGGAATTTACAATCTCCTTGATCTTCTTAAGCCACAGGCTTATTTCAAAAGCTTACAATGTATTCAGTGCTTAAAAATGAAAAGGCAGAATTACTCTGCCATTCTAATGGAAAGACATCAGCTGATGCATGCACAAAAACACATATATACAAATGTTTACCACATAGTAATAAAATGGAAATAGTTTGAATGCTTTCACATCTAAATACAATAAAACATGTTACCAATAACTGAGAACAGATTGATAACATGGAAAACATTTACTCTATTAATATTAAGTGAAAAATCATATTATTAAATAATATTTATAAAAAGCAAAATATTCATATAAGTATACATTTGCTTAAACACTGATAATTTCCAAAATAGTGGAATTATAAATAATTTTTATTTTTGTGAGTTTCTAAGTATTTTTTAATTTTGTCTACTAGTATAAGAAATAAATAATGCTTTTACATTAAGACTCATTCTAGTTATACTTATTCCAAAATTTATATCTGACCTTCCTAGTTCCTAGAAAACAGGAAAATTCAATAGACTGTACATCTTTCACTCTGTGTCTATCTATCTATCTATCTATCTATCTATCTATCTATCTATCTATCATCTATCATCTATCTACCTACCTATCTAGCTACAATATATCTATCATCTTTTTATCTGTCAGTATCACAAATAATTTGAAAGCCTTGAAATTAATTTGTTATGAAGCTTTCAAGAATAGATGCAAAGCAACATACTGAAATATATATACTAGTAGAGTGAAAAACAATTTCACTGGTAATACTGGTGATTATTAAATATATTGGCCTTTGGAAAAGACACAGACATGTTTTGTAAAGAAAAAGCTAGAGAGGTTTAAGTGCCCTGTGCTCTCTCTTGGTTAAGCTATGCAGCTTCCTTGGATTAAGCTGGGCATAGTGTTAAACTGAAATATATAAAAATTATTGCGGAGGGCAAAGTAAATGGTGAAGTTGCCTTGTTGCTTCCTGGTGAGCTGGCATAATGTGGGAACTGAGCTTGTTGATCTTGAGCAGTAAATGGTCAACATGTCCTGTAGATGAATGTTTCACACAGTATGTTTCTTAAGGGTGGACTACATTCTGACAGCATTGGATGATTCCTGGTTTATCACAATCCTGACTACTTTCCTCTTGTTTTCAAGGGAAGCTGAATTCAGATATTACAAATGTGATGTTGATAGAAAGGACAGCTCTTCTTTTCCTGGTATAAAATAGAAATAGCTTTATTATGTTTTCTGATCATTAAATTAATGTCTTTAATACTGAAATTCAGAAGTAGAAGAAAGTGTGAAGTAGAAAGTAAACTACCAATAATTCCATGGTGCTAGTGTTATCATTTGCACATGACACTTAGTATTTACATTTATGTCTATACACATATAAATATCCATATGAATATAAATATGCTTAAAATATGAATGTGTATAAGTTATATGTATTAACCTAGACTTACACAACATGATAACATAATATGTTGTGGAAATAATTTGTACTTAAATATAAATAATAAATTTCTGGTTTTCCATACAAATAAAAAGTATATGCAGGGTGTAGCAAAAGTTGGCGAGACAGAGTTTATTCTTAGATTATTTATTAATTATGTTATTTTCCATACAAACAACTATAAATCTAATTTTGTCCTACCCTTATATAATGTATTTAATGGTAAGAAGAGCTAGAATATGTTTTCAGTTAAAGAAAAGTCCATATGCTCCACATTTTAGTCTTAAAAAATTGATGAAAATAAGAGCGACTAAATGGTCTTACCATACAATAATTCTCTTTAAAGGAATTATTTAGAAATAGTGTCATAACATTTTATGCATCAATATATTTATAGGAATATATCTGTACAGATAATTAGATATGAATGGACATATTTAATTTACATCTGTGTATGAATATGTGTGCATATTGATATGTGTGTTTTACAGTTGACATTTTTGCTTAAATTCATGTGACCATTATTTTAATGTTTGGAATAATCATGGAAATATTGGCACACAGGTTTCCCTCAGAATACTCCTTGCTGCCAAGGGCACTGGTGTGTTGGTACAACTATTAAACATTCACAGTCATAACCCATTACGTGGGCATCATCTCTCCCTTTGAGTGGCATTTACCACCTTACCTGTTTAGCGTTTTATACTCCATATGTCTTAATGTCTTTTCTTTCTAAGACATTTTAAGGACAATGATAAAAAGTAGGAGTGCAAATGAAAAGTATTCTGTCTCTCAAAACTGAAAATTCAACTGCAAAGGCTTTATTTTAGCACATTTCAGAGCTCCTGATTGACTACACCATAGACTGAAGAATGAACGGCAACTGAGACCAATCATGCTGAACTGAAAGGAGTGTAGAAGGAAACATTTTTTAAGTAGAGTTCAACTGTAAGAGATAAACATTATTATTCTCCATTAAGAAAAAGCATTTTTTTTTCATCAAAAGCTCAAAAGAAGATTTTACCCTAGAATATCCTTTGAAAAATTCTTGTTATACTATCTGCATTAAACAAGTTATGTAAGTCTAACCCTTGATAATTTTGTAGCCAGTCATAGCTTTATTCAGAGGTGGAAATAGGGGCTGAATGGTGGACCCATTCTGGGCAATGGATAACCTTGCTAAGGTCAGAAAACATCAAAGCTATCATTTCTGAGTTTTCTGATAGAAGTCTCACTTAGACATTACTCTGACTATAGTTTTGTCAAGGTGATTCCTAACCATTTTTACATTATAACACATATTTGTAAATGATGATATCTCGATATGAGCCATACGCATTGTTGGTTATGCACAGTTGGAGAGTAGACTATAGGTACTGGCAGCTGCAGGTTCTCCCTGGCCATGCAGGTAAGCCGTATGAAGCATGGCAAAAGGCATGGCCCAACAGACAGGGAATTTTGCTCTACTGGATCTGTACGTTGCAGTGAGGAATGTACTGCAGTGCCTCTGCACAGCTAATCAGCATACCAGCAATGTGGATAGGAATGACATTATTCAACATAACAAATTTCATATAAAGAAAAGCATTAAATAACCAGAATATATATATTTCATATAAAGAAGAGCATTAAGTAACCAAAATAATGTTTGCAATAATTTTTAAACTTCCGACTGTGAAAAAAAAGTTTTACAAAGCTTAAATCTAAAGTTAGAATCTTATAAAGGCAAAAGTTACAAAGCTCAACTACATAAAAATTTAAAATTTATGTACTTCAAATGGAGAAAAAATAGCGTACAAAAATTTTTAAAAAAATAACTTTCTATATAAGCTTGTAATACAAAGTCACTAATAAAAAGAAAGGAAAAATCAAGTGTAGCAGAAATGAAATACAAATCTACATATATAAAAGCCAAGTGACCTAAATGCTGGAATGACCAGACCGACTGAGCGACCGGTCACTATGACGCGCACTGTGATGGCCAACCAGCCCAACTGGGGCCCCAAGCGCCCACCCACCCCAACCTTCTGCGGCTCCTGACCTCAGCAAGCTCCACTCCTAATTGGCCCTCCCACCCCAATTGTGGGTAAGGCCAGCCAAACGCCTGCAGGCCCCCCTGCCAGGCCAGCCCTTAACCGGATGGGACAGCTGCTCCTGACCTCAGCAAGCTCCTGCTTGCTCAGCAAGCTTGCTCAGCCCCCTGCCAGGCTGGCCCTTAACCGGATGGGACAGCTGGACCCCACTCATGCACGAATTCATGCACTGGGCCTCTAGTCCTATCTAATAAAAGAGAAACATGGTAATTAGCATATGACCGCTACCCTTCCCATTGGCTAATCAGGGTGATATGCAAATTAACTGCCAGCCAAAATGGCAGCCTGCAGCCAGGCAGCTTGAAACTAACATGAGGCTTGCTTGCTTCAGTGACGGAGGAAACCAACGTTCCCCGCCTGCCTTGCCGGCCTCTGAGCATGCAGTTTGAAACATTGTAACAAATATAGAAGCTAAACAAAACCCCAGAAACCTGCTTTCAGCAAGCTGGGATCTCAGAGCTGGAGTTATACATTGTTTTGATTATAGAACGCAAACAAACCAGATGCCTGCTTTCAGCAGCAGAGGCCTCAGAGCTGGGGCCAGAGCTAAAGCTGGCCCAAAATTAAAAAAAAAAAGAAAAAAGAAAAAAAGGAGCAGTTGGGAGCTTCAGCTCTCAGCCCCTCACCCAGACTGGCCAGGCACCCCAGTGGGGACCCCCACCCTGATCCAGGACACCCTTCAGGGCAAACCAGCCAGCCCCACCCATGCACCAGGCCTCTATCCTATATAGTAAAAGGGTAATATGCCTCCCAGCACCGGGATCAGTGGAGCCGAGAGGCCTCCCGGCACTGGGATCAGTGTAACAGGGGGCAGCGCCCAAACCCCCTTATCGCCCTGCGGCTCTGTGTTTGACATGGGGCGGGGCCACAACCTCCCTATCCTCCCTGCTCTGTTCGTGACAGGGGAAGGCGCCCCAACCTCCTGATCAGCCCTGCTCTGTGCCTGATATGGGGGGGAGCTCCCCAACCCCATGATCGCCCTGCGGCTCTGTGTGTGGCAGGGGGCAGTGCCCAAACTCCCTGATCGGCCCTGCTCTGTGGGTGACAGGGGGGAGCGCCTCAACCCCCTGATGGGCCCTGCTCTGTGCGTGACAGGGGGGAGCTCCCAACCCCCTGATCGGCCCTGCTCTGTGCGTGAAAGGGGGGAGCTCCCCGACCACCCTGATGGGCCCTGCTCTGTGTGTGACAGGGGTGGCGCCGCAACTTCCCCATAGACCCTGCCTTGAGTGTGACAGGGGGCGGTGCCCCAACTCCACAATCGGCCCTGCTCTGAGCCCGACCAGGGGCTGCACCTAGGGATTGGGCCTGCCCTCTGCCACCCGGGAGCAGGCCTAAGCCAGCAGGTCGTTATCTCCCGAGGGGTCCCAGACTGCGAGAGGGCACAGGCCAGGCTGAGGGAACCCCTCCCCCCCCAGAGTGCACAAATTTTTGTGCACCGGGCCTCTAGTAATATATAATAGAAATGAAAACAAGTTCATATTAATTAATGATCCAAGAGGAACACATAGAACAATATGCTACTTTCTACCAGCAATTGATCAAATGGGATACTATTCAATATAATCAAGCATTCAGTAAATATATGCATTCATTTTTGTTGGTAAAATTATAAATCACTCTGTCTTCAGATGACAACAAAAATCTTCAATAGCTGCATACCCTTTGACTAGCCATTTTTCTTGTAAGATTTTTACTCTAGGTGGGGGAATTATGTATATATATATCTATATATCTATATGTATATATATAATATATGTGTATATATAGTCATTTATCAATGAGGATGCTTATGAAAATGAAATACTGAAACAATTAAGATATAAAAAATAGAAAATTTGTTAAACAATATATACTATAGCTATACATTGGAATATACTTCACTTATTGAAAATGATTATATAAAATTGTATTTATACATACTAAAAACCATTTTATGCATTTAAAGTTAAAAATCTATCTTTTGTATGAGAATGTTTTATATAATTATAGAGAGATAAATGTAAATACAAAGAGATATAAATATGTTAATACATAATCTAAAAGTTTATATACCAATATTTTTTTTAAATATATTTTATTGATTTTTTTTTTTTTTTAAAGAGAGGGGAAGTGCCCTAACCGGTTTGACTCACTGGGGAGAGTATTGGCCTGCGGACTGAAAGGTCCCAAGTTCGATTCTGGTCAAGGGCATGTACCTTGGTTGCAGGCACATCCCAGTAGTGGGTGTGCAGGAAGCAGCTGATCGATGTGTCTCTCTCATCGATGTTTCTAACTCTCTATCTCTATCTCTCTTCCTCTCTGTAAGAAAATCAATAAAATGTATTAAAAAAAAAAAAAAGAATCAAACCTGGGACCCTTCAGTCGCAGGCTGATGCTCTATCCACTGAGCCAAACCGGTCAGGGCAATATATACCAATATTTTAATAGCTTGGGTGGTAAAATTATTTTATCCATTACATTATATGAGTTCCTAATGTATATTTGGAACAAATACATCTTGTGTAAAATATACAAATAAGAGCTGTTTCTTTCTTCTTGAGTAGTTTCTGATGGCAGAGTAGCAGATGATTTTTTATAGGCTCCTGGATATCGCCCATGTTATTTTTTTAGTTGCCTCCATACTTACCTTTTGCCCATGACTTAATCAAGCAGTTCAAAAAATCAGATTTTGATTAGATGGAATCTATAATTTAACCATCATTACTTCTGACATGTTCTTATAAGCAAGAAGTAATTTCTGAGTCAACAATATTGCAAAGTCATAATTGAAATTCATAAGCATCCCATTCAATATTGATTGAGCATGTATTACATATGAGGTACTGTATCATCCATTACAGGGCAAAATGAAGATATAGACATGGTCCCTAGCCTCAAGGCATTTATGGACTGGCAGAAGAAATAATACACACATCACAAGGCAGATTGTGATAAGTGCCCTGTATGAGTTTAAAAAAAAAAAAAATGAGATCACAGAAGGGAGAGAGAATTTTCTGAAGTGACCTTCAACAATCATAAAATTTTAATCATTTTTACTATTTACTAAGGCAAGAGATAATACTTAGTCATGTTAGGAACTCTAAAACAAAATGGATATATACTATATACTAAAGATTTTTTTTGTTTACCTTCCATCATTCATAAAATTAAATTATTAGAACACTTCATTCTCCAAAATTTCAGTAATTAAGGCTTTATTTCTGGGGGCATAGGAAAATATTTTCTGCATCACTACAATTCATTTTATTATTCTTAATTTCATCTCATTATCTAGATCAAGATGAATTAATAGTGTACTTTGTGATTAATTCTATATAGACTAAATAAAATGTTTTCCAATTCTTTGATTTTATCATATTATTTCTATATAAAAATAAAACTATAAACTGTTAGTGTCACATAAAGAGATTGTTAATACTTTTCCCCAATATTCATTTGTCTAAACATATCATCCAAATCAGATTAAATATAACTATGGAAAAACTCAAGCATCATCTTTATAATTAAAAATATATTTTATTCTGTGAGAGGAGAGAGAGGGGGGGGGAGAGAGAGAGATAGAGATAGAGATAGAGAGAGAGAGAGAGAGAGAGAGAGAGAGAGAGAGAGAGAGAGACAGAGAGACAGAGAGAGAGAATGTGTTAGTTCTATGAACTACTTCTCTGTGAACTACCTCTTTTGAGCAGGCAAAATTTCTCCTTCAAAACCAAAAAACAAATTTGTAACATGGTGAAGGATATAATAGCTAAAACACTAATAGAAGCAACAAAACAAACTAAAATTTTGACAAAGAGTGCACCAACTTGTTTTTTTTTTTTTTTTTCAATTACTGGTGGTAATTTAGGTATAAAAACCTCACGTTATTCAGATACAGTTTGTTTTAAATGTGAATCTCTTACTCTTCTACCCCCATGAAAATTAAGAGCCAAATATATGCTAGTGCTAACATTTCCTCAGTGCTTGAGGATGCTATTAGCAAGATTTTTTGTCAAGTCTGAAATCTTAGGAATAGAAGAGACTTCAGAAAATCACCAACTTCTCATTCAATAGAGAAATGTCTCTGACCACCTTTTTGTTGGATGATAAACACTCTGATAAATTCTGAATCAGGCACTGAAAAGTAACTTAATAGATTCAAAGCATATAAAGAAATTCATTTTTTAAAAAAGAATGCTGTTATTCACCAAGATGAATTCCAGGTTCTAAGTGAATTA
This sequence comes from Myotis myotis, assembly GCF_014108235.1. Classification (NCBI taxonomy): domain Eukaryota; kingdom Metazoa; phylum Chordata; class Mammalia; order Chiroptera; family Vespertilionidae; genus Myotis; species Myotis myotis. Next base: position 181,801,699 of record NW_023416324.1, read on the forward strand.
TTTTCTTTTCTAGGTATTCTCATTATGTAAGAGACAATATTTGTTCTATTTCCAGTGTAAAGCTATTTCTACTTTGAGTAGGTGATATATAAACAAAAAGACTATGGAATAGCTTTCATTTATTTTTTTTTTCTGCAATCATCTTCCTAGATCATTACATGCATACTCTACAGGGGTTATTTTTCTTCCTTAATGAGGCATATGGTAAAATTGCTTCTTTTGAACTTTTCTACTGCATTCTTTAGTAGGTAGACATTGGTAGGATGTATAATCACTATTATCTCAGACAGAGATTGGTGTCCAGCACTGGCAGGCAGCAGTCTCTTTAGACACTCAAAAATCCCGGTAGGAAAGGTCCTTACTTTATCGAATGGAACACCTAGACTGAAAACCTACATTTAAGGATTGGCTTCTGTTTCAGGAATTTTAAAATAATACTTGCAACCTTGTGTTCAGTTTTTGGTTATTATTTCTGCTCTAGTGTGAATTGATTCTTTCAGGAAATGTTCTTCGTTTTCTGAAGCAGGATTTAACAAACTACAGCCAGTAAGCCAAATAGCCCACTGTCTATTTTTGTAAACGCAGTATATTTTGAACACAGTCGTTCCCATTCCTTTATTATTTTCTATGGCTGGTTTCCAGAGTAGAAGCACCAGAGACCATGTGGCTTACAAAGCCTTAAATATTTACTATCTGTTTCTTTACCGAAAGTTTTCTGATGCCTACTCCACAGTCAGATCACTGTTTTAAGATCCATGTAGAAAACTTGTACCAACTCTTTATTTCTTTCTCAGGAAGTATTAAATTAATAAATGCATAATAGCAATATATGTTTATATATATTGAAGTATGATCAATACAAAAGAAGTGACTGAGTTAAAATTGGTAGAGTTTATCAAATAGTATCATATAGTATTATCAGTTAGGGATTACTTTGTTAAATTGTTGATTATTGAGAATCTCTAAAATTCAATGGGGGATTATATACTTTTCATTTTGCTTTAAAGACTTTTTGGAATATCTTTTTATTAAATATATGAGGAAATAAATGAATGATGAGATACAGACCACTCTGAGTATTATTTCACAGAAATATTTTTCCTGTATGTTTATATAGATACTAGAAGCCTAGTGTGCGAAATTTGTGCACGCGGGGCAGGGCGGGGTGGTGTCCCTCAGCCAGCCTGTATCCTCTCCAATCTGGGACCCCTTGAGGGATGTCCGACTGCCCACCAGGATGGGGCCTAAACAGGCAGTCAGACATCCCTCTCACAATCCAGAACTGCTGGCTTCCAACCGCTTGCCTAAATGTCTGCCTGATTGCCCCTAACTGCTTCTGCCTGCCAGCCTGATCACCCCCTAACCGCTCTCCTGCCAGCCCGATCGATGCCTAATTGCTCGGCTGCTGACCTGATTGCCCCTAACTGTCCTCTCCTGCTGGCCTGGTCCCCCCAACCTCCCTCCCCTGTCGGCCTGGTTACCCCCAACTGCCCTCCCCTGTCGGCCTGGTTACCCCTAATTTCCCTCCCCTGCTGGCCATCTTGTGGCTGTCATCTTGTGATGACATGGGGACAGCAACCTTGTGTGCTGGAGTGACGGTCAATTTGCATATTGCCCCTTTATTATATAGGGTATTAAAAGGATAATAAGCATACCATATAGATTTCCCCATATAGGTTATTAGCAAGAGGAAAAAAAACATTTAAAATTGAGATGATTAATTTCTCAAATAAATCATCAACATTACATGAATCACAGGAGTCACTGAAGAGCACGGAGCAGGACTTTCTACAAAGAAGTAATAAGGTTGAAGTTACAATAGGAGAGTTAAAATATTGAGTAAATTTATTTTTTTCCTTTTAAATCTTCTCAAAGTTCCACTAGTGGAATTCACTTGGTGATGTTAACCTTTTTTTTTTTTTTTTTTTCTTTATACAGGGAAGAGGACCAATTTGATATTAGAAGGAGAAATTGTTATTTTTCCAATACCATTCTCTCTTATTTTATTCAGAAAGAATATGCAGATTTGAATTAAAGGCCATTTTTTTGTTCTTCTTTCTGGAATTTCCATTTCTGTTAAATAAAATCAACTCATTTTCTCCACTTTGGAACAGAAACTGCAACTTATTCACTTGGCACATGGTGAGTGTTTGACTTGCTCATTGATTTTTTATATAAGCATAGTCTTTTAAAGAAACATTTTCAGAGACAAATTTAACTTTTTTTCCTTGGAATGTAATAGCATTTAATAATTTTTTGGTTTCAACATATCTAACAATATCCTACTGAACTGAAGTAGAAATTTACTTCTCTGTTCAGTATTTCTTCCTTTGTTAAGAAAATAATTGAGCTCAGGGAGATTATTATTCCTACAAAGAGTGTGGGCAAGTAGAAATACCATGGGTTTTGAATGTAAAAGTCCGTGATAATCACAGGTAATAAGATGAAGATGGGTTGGGGAAAATAATCTATTAAAATCAGAAAAATATTATTTTTAAATAAGTAATTTTAAAATAAGAACTTATTTGATTGTGTATATGTAAGGGAATTTTGAAAGATAATTTAAAAATAATTAACAAAGACATAGAACATTATTGTGTGAAATGTGTTTATTCCATTAGGTTTCTCAGCTCACAAGTAACAGAAACCTACTCTGGTTAACTTCAGCAAAAGGAAACTGATTGGAAGATTACCTGGAGCTTTGAGAATAAATGGGAAGGACTGATAACAAAGTTTGGAGAGAAAAAAAATAACTGATGTGCATCTGGAGTGTCAGGACTGGCTGCTACAGAACGTTCTCAAAGTTGGACAGATTGTTCTAAATGCTGCTGCTGCTGCTGCAGCAAAATAATTCCATTGTTTCCAAAAGTATCTGTTCCTTTTTAGGTTCAATTGTACTTTCAAAGTAACTTTATGCCATATAAATTTGTGAAGGCTATAAAATATAGCCATCATCAACCAATGTATTGAAAATATTCTACCCAACACATTAACTCTGTAGTCTAGGTTTGAATTCCTAAATACAAGATGATAATTCAGCCACCTATTCAGCTTTGATGGAACAAGGATTGCCTACCTCCCTGATTGGTGGGGAAGGAGGGGTCTTCACTATCCTCCTTCATACCTTTCCAGTTCATCCACTGCCACATTCAGGGTCTATTTTCGTTATCACCCTGCTTCTGTTTTTAAAATATGTTTTTATTGGTTTCATAGGAAGGGAGAAGAAGAAATAGAGACATCAATGATGAGAGAGAATCTCTGATAGGCTGCCTCCTACATCCTCCCACTGGGCATCTAGCCTGAAACCCAGGCATATGCCCTGACCAGAAGTTGAACCATGACCTCTTGGTTCATAGTAGATGCTCAATCACCAAGCCATGCTGGCTGGCCTATGGCTCTGCTTCTGATAGCACTTTCCATATAAAGAATTATTTATGTTTCAAATGAGCAAAAAGATCCAATTAACACAATAAGACAAATGTATCACTTTCTTCACTCAAAGTCTAAAAACAAGGCAATAATTAATTCATCAGCTTAAATATCATCACCAAGGACCTGATTCCCCTCTGTCTCCCTGATCTCTCTTCCATGATCTGGTCTTACCCTTGGACTCCACAGTGTTGCCATTAACAACTCCTGGCTTCCCTGCTGTGGTAGTAAAATGACTGTCACAGTTTCAACCATCAACGGAAAGAAAGGTGATTTTTCCAAGCAGCTTACAAAGGAAAGTAAAAAAGCTTGTTTCCTTAAAGACAGTCAACATCTCACTGCCCACTGCATCTGTTTGTATAACGTGCCCTTCCATAAACTGACCGCTGTTGTTATAGGGATTGGGATGACTGATGAAGTCACTCGGGGACCTCCTCTACAGGTAACCATCAGGACAAGCCTACCCACACCGTGTGACTGAGAATGGAGGAAGATGCTATTTCCCTAAAAGAGAGGGGATGGATGGAAAGCAAAATGACAACTGTCTATTATATATGAAATTGAACACTATCATATCTTCTTATACCAGTTTCATAAAGAACAATGTCCCATATCTGAAATGAGAATTATATTTGATTTTGTAAAGGATTAGGAGGCTGGTTTATAGCACCTCACTTCATTCTTTTGCCTCAATGAAGATCCATAGCTAGCTTACTTCTAATAATTTATAGTATGCATAACCATTTCTACTCTTGGAAAAGAACTGTGATAATTACCCTATTTCACATAAGACACTATGGTAATGGCTCTTAGTTCCTGATGACATGACATCTGCTGGATTCAGATCAGTGATCCAGAAATGAAAATTTCTAGCTAAGATTGTCCAGCCTTTAAAATTTCATATGCCAACAACTAATTTAGGTCTTTCTCTTTTAAATTAGAATATTTAAGATAACTTCTGTCTGTGTTCCTCTTTGACCCCCCCCCTTTCTAATCTTTTAGAAAAATAGATAATAAAAAGCAGGTTCCATATCCGCACATGTGTGTGACCTCTCTGTGCCAAATTATTTTCACTTCATCAGTCTACATACACAAATATAAAACATGTGGCTTTATTTCCATTATTCTGTTCTAACTGTTCTCATTCTTCATTTAGATAAGAGGGCTAGCATTATTTTTGTAATACCACTACTTGATTAATTTGTCAAAATATTCCTTTAAAGTATTTTTTCTAAGCTTTTGACATAATATATTTTTATATCACCCTTAGGTTTATTAGAATTTTTAAAGTTAAGTTAAAAATTTACCTACAACATCCAAACATTTTAATAAATATAATTTTTCGTTCTTTCTTAATGAAGATTCAAAGATACGAGTTTTTACTTTACTTTTAGATGTGATAATGAGTATCGTGATTTGTAAATCCCCATCCACTGTGGCCATAGAGATATCTACAGAGAAACCCCTGTCATTTTATTCCCACACCAATAGCTATTGAAACCAGCAATTCAGATTGGTCCTTTATTATATATCTGCTCATAGCCAACTGCAGTGTTATTCCACAATAATTAAGTCATCTAGCTCTGTCCATTCAAGCAAGAGGTGTCCTGGCAGGGAGTATGGTAAAGTAGTTACAAAATTTATGCTTTTTGCAACTTTTCCCAGTGCATTAGTAACAGGAAAAATGTAATTCCATAGAGTCAACATGGCAAGTGGGGCCTTAAGTGCAATTGCTTAGGTAAATATTAAATTTTATAATGTGTCCAGATTCTCTGGCCTAATATATCTTTGAAAGTAAAAATTAGAACATGTGACAAAGAAAAAACTTTACTAGTTATTAATTTGATGTTGTGTGAGAAACTTTTCAGTTCACACTCAAGAAAAAATATTTTTAATGAATGTTATATTTACACAAAGGTGAATGTGCACATAACACACACACACACACACACACACACACATATACGAACAAACACATATACACCAATAAAATGACAAATCTAGCATGCAAATGATTTCTAAGTAATATTTAACATATTCTACAAAGATTGGTCAAATACTAGAATGCTAGTTTATCTCATATTGTCTGTATATTCTAGATCATAGCCTGAATAAACCCCAGTGCAAGAAAGGCCTACAACTTCAAACTAATTCATCTTATTCTCTAGTTAATATTATGCCTGCCCACAATCTTTGTTCAATTCATTGGAAAGAATAACAAAAAAAAATCACTAATCATGTTAAGTGTTCAAGGAAACATCTTTGATGTAGAATTAAACAAAAATTGAAGTATTTCAGAGAAGAGCAATATTTCTCTGACAAGTGAATAGCTCAGCTATTCATGCTATTAAACATTATGCCATTTTTCATTTCCATAACATTGGTTTTATCATGTCACTTTTTTCTTGGCATGTCTGTTTCAGTACTGTTTGCTTTGCTTTGGCCTATTAACACTTTCACTTAAATTGGTGCCAATCCTTCCCAGATTGCAATGGTATTTGATAGAATCATATATAATAAAAGAGAAACATGCAAATTAACCATCGCGGCACTACACTCAGACCACGCCCATAAGCCACACCCACCAGCCAATCAGGAGCGAGTATGAAAATTAACCCAACTAAGATGGTGGTGGCCTCATAGCTGTAGCAAGCAGGAGGCTTGGGTTGCCCCCGGTGATGGAGGAAGCCAAGCTTCCCACCTGCACTGGGCTCCACTCAAGGCTACAAAGTTTCAATTATAGAAGATAAATAAATCCCAGAAAAAAAAAGAAAGAAATAAAGGAGAGGCTGGGAGCTTGGGTCACCGGGGGGCGTGGCCAGCCTGAAAATGGCCCTCAGTCCCTCACCCAGGCTGGCCACACCACCATGGGGTGAAGGTCCCCACTGGGAGGCTTGGCCAGCCTGCAAACAGCCATCAGCCCCTCACCCAGGCTGGCCTGGCACCCCAGTGGGGAACTCCACCCTGAAGGGGGTGTGGGCAGCCTGAAAACGGCCCTCAGCCCCTCACCCAGGCTGGCCAGGCACCCAAGTAGGAGCCCCACCATAATCCAGGACACCCTTCAGGGCAAACCAGCTGGCCCCCACCAGTGCACCAGACCTCTATCCTATATAATAAAAGGGTAATATGCAAATTGACCCTAACAGCAGAACAACTGGGAATGACTGTTCACTATGACACACACTGACCACCAGGAGGCAGACGCTCAATGCAGGAGCTGCCCCCTGGTGGTCAGTACGCTCCCACAGCGGGAGCTCTGCTCAGCCACAAGCCAGGCTGATGGCTGCCAGTACAGCGGTGGTGGTGGGAGCCTCTCCTGCCTCCTCAGCAGCGCTAAGGATGTCCAATTGCAGCTTAGGCCTGCTCCCCGCTGGCAAGTGGACATCCCCCGAGGGCTTCTAGGCTGCCAGAGGGATTTCTGCCTGCCAGTTTAGGCCCAGTTCCTAGGGGAGCAGGCCTAAGCCAGCAAGTGGACATCCCCCAAGGGGTCCCAGACTGTGAGAGGGCACAAGCGGGTGAGGGACCACCCCCCCGAGTATACAAATTTTTGTGCACTGGGCCTCTAGTATCATGATAAAGGGTAAAATAAAAAAAGGGCATAATTTTAAAATATACAGGTGTGGGCAAAAGTAGTTTTACAGTTGTTTGTATGGAAAATAATACCATCATAAATAAATAATAATACAAGTATAAATTGTTTTGCGTACTCTCAACTATACTGTAAACCCACTTTCCCCCACTCCTGTATATTTCTAACAATCCTGGGAATGCCAGCCTTTCCATAACATGCTAAAAAATATTTACCGTATCTGGATCAGACACATTTTCTGCTACATGCACACAAACTCCCAAGCAAACATTGATATTAAAATGCACCTTTTGATTAACTAAATTGCATATAAACTGTTTAATTTAGGATGTTGGGCAACTAATTCTGTAAAGTAGTAATGTGATTTAATGTAGACTCCAGAAAGGCCTTAATCTTTATTGTCTTCGTGGACTACTGTGCATCTCAGAGAAGGCAGCTGCCATTCACTCTCTAGATATAAAGGCTTGTCAATCTACTGAGGACTAATAATCAAACCTGGTAGTGAGGCACTTGGAGGAGCAAGGACAAAAATTTGCCTTTAATTACCTAGGTGGTACCCTGGATAGGCAAACATTTTTGCTTCATTAATTCATAGAGCAGCTATTGGAGAACCTGCAATGCACCAGGCGCTGATTTAGATTCCAGGAAATCATCAGTGAACAAAACAAACAAGGATCCCTCCAAGTCCTCATGTGCCTTACCTTCTAGAGGGAGAGACGGACAGTACTGATGGTCAATAAATCCATTATATAGAATGCCGTAAGTGCTATGGTAGTGCAGGGTAAGGCCTGGGTGGTAGTACATGGGAGGGCTGGGGGGTTAGAAGTTTAAATAAGCTACACAAAGAAGTTCGCACTGTGAATGACCTTGACTGCAGCAGAGGGAGCAAAGGGGAGAGTAGTAGGAGATGGGGTCAGTTAGTTAGAAGATTAGATGCCATAGGGCCTTTTAGACCATTCTAAGGAATTTGGCTTTTACACAGAGTAAAATAAGATGCAGAGAACAGTATTTCTGAGTTGGAATTTAAGGAAAAATGTGGTTGTTATTCTGAGAACAGACCGTGGGGGTGAGAGGGCAGCAGTGGAGCAGGTAGGAGGCTATTGAAACAACTTCGATGGGGAAGAGTGGAGACAGAAAAGAGTGATATAGGGTTGGATTCTGGCTATCTCTTGGCAGTAGAGCCAACAGGGTTTCCTAATGAAGTGTATGAGCAGTATGAGACAAAGAGAGGAATAAAGGATGACTCATGCATTTTTGGCCTAAACAACTGGGTGGGAGGTAAGACACCCACGGTCAGACAAGAGATACAATAGGTAACTATTGACAAGTAAAACGAGTTTGGTGAAGTAACCATGTATTATGACACTTGCATTATTTGTAAACCAGACCCCAAGAGAACTCTGCCACATCTAAACATTTCCATTCAATAGAGAGTTCCAGTGACACCTCATTGTTGGAAAACTACGAATTGTAGCTCCAGAGATGGGAGGTATCATTGCACATATAGCCCAAAGTTGCCAAAGACAGAGACCAGAAGGATGAATGTGGACTTTGAAAACCACAGCAACTTTATTACTCAGTAGCCAGTGATGGTGAAGAATAGAGGAGAGATGCCATCGGAGCCGCACAGGTCCTCCCAGTCACTGACGTGTGAGCCTGAGTGAGGAAGGGTAGAACTGGAGTGTGCATGGTGGGACTGCAGGCTCGATGAGCCTCGCAGAGGAATCTTCTCCTTAGCTCTGCTCTCCAAGAAGAAGGAGACCTATGAGGCTAATGATAAGGGTAGATAGCTAGCTTAATGAACAGATTAAGGAATGGGATCCAGAGAGGATACATGCATCTTGGCCTGAACAATTAAAACAGCCATAAACCAAGGACAGAGGTATCTCTGGCCTGACCAGCTGGGAGAGCCATAGGGGTAAGAAAACATCTCTGGCCAGGAAAAAAGAGGCCGTTTTACTCTTTGAGCTGAGAAGCCAATGGTTTCAGTGTCAAGGCTCGGCAGGATACGGTTGCTAGGTACCATAAGGTAGATAAAAAGTAATTCCCACTTGAACAGATAAGATAGCTATGTGAAGGACAAAGAAACGATACAGGATATTGGAGAAAAGGAAACATATTCTCACAGAGGATAGAGGAATGTTGCAAAATAAGGAGGAAGAGCCCTGACCAGTTTGGCTCAGCGGATAGAGCGTCGGCCTGCGGACTGAAGAGTCCCAGGTTCAATTCCAGTCAAGGGCATGTACCTTGGTTGTGGGCACATCCCAAGCAGGAGGGGTGCAGGAGGCAGCTGATCGATGTTTCTTTCTTGTCGGTGTTTCTAACTCTCTATCCCTCTCCCTTCCTCTCTGTAAAAAATCAATAAAATATATTTTAAAAAAATAAGGAGGAAGAAAGAGGGGGGGCACCATGTGGGCTTTGGCCTTTGAAACTGGCACTATGTAGCAGAGAGACCGATGAGGAAAGCAGGGGGATCCTAGATTCAGGGAAAGAATCTCCAGGGTATACAATGCCTCAAACAGAGAGAGTAGTGGCCACCCTCTTTAGGGGACCCCTCTGTCACTCTGTGCCAGGAGAAGCAGAGTCTTAGAATTAGAAGCTTAAATTATACTTAGAGGTAGAATCTGCTTGCAATAAAGTTTCTGTACTTGTCACCTACTACCTTTGTCCATGGCTTCATTCTTGGAATCCATCTAGACAAGAACCCAGAAAAGAAATTATCCTTCACGCTGCTCACCAGAGAAAAAACCCAAATCACTAAGATTCTGGCACCTTGTTTTGAGGAGCAGAGTAAAGCTAATATATTACCTTTGATTGAACAATAATCTGATCAAAAATGGTTTTGTATATGTTCTGTGATTTTTTTTTTAAATGTATTTTTATTGATTTCAGAGAAGAAGGAAGAGTGAAAGAGAGAGAGAAACATCAATAATGAGAGAATCATTGACTGGCTGCCTCCTGCACACCCCCGTATGGGGGATCAAGCCCACAACCCAGGCATGTGTCTTTGACCGGAATTGAACCTGGGACCCTTCAGTCCACAGGCCAACACTCTATCCACTGAGCCAAACAAGCTAGGGCTGTTTTGTGATGTTTAAAGGTGTTTTTCACATGTTAATTAAACAAGGAGGCCATTGGACTGAGATGGCTTTAGTCCTCTACAGAAGCAACCCCAAATCTAAGCTTGTAATGCCTCAATGTTAAGAAATCCAAATGTAAGGAAAACCAAGCATAGCCAGACAACTAGACTTTTCCAAAGAATGCAACCACTGAAGCCACAGACGATCAAATAATTTCCTTGTTTTGCTTCTGCCTCTCCTGTATGAAAGTCTTGGTGGAATGCTCCTAACCAATTCTGGTTTGATGACGCTTGATTCACATCAATTTTTGTTTAAAAATACTTGTAAAATTTTTAATATGCCATAGTTATTTTTTAGCAGACACACTATCTTTTGATACCCACAAAAACTTTTTGAAGTAGATAAGAGAGTATTATATTATTGTACCTGTTTTACAGATAAGACTAAACAAACTAAACTGAGGCTGAGAGAAGTTAAGCAGTTGATCAAACAACAACGTCAAGCAGAAATCATTCTTTCTAAACATGCATTTATACATCAGTCTTGTGATTCCTACATTGCTAATTGCTCTCCATTCTTAACTAATACACTTGGTAAAACCAAGAATCATCAAGGCAACTGGTATTTGTTACAAGCATGTTACAAAATTGTTTAGAGGACACAATGAAATAACTAATAAAATATAAGCATATGCTTAGTTCAATTTAGAACTAGTCTATATAGGCAAAGAGCACCACTGATAAGAACAGAAATTAACAGTTCTATTATCTTAACAGCCAATCCTTATACCTCCTCTTTACATATGACCCCCCCAAAAAAGAAGAAAAAAATTAACTTTTTATGTTGCTGGTTAATTTAAACAATGTAATTTGGTTTTCATAATTTAGTTCTTAACTACAGCTCTTACCAATCCTTGGCCTCATTAACTTTGGTTTTTATCAATACCTAATACAAACACACACACACACACACACACACACACACACACACAGTGCTTGCAAAAATAACCTAAATCACTACACATTTTTGTTTTTACTAGATGTATGATATTATGCATTAGTATATATTTTAAGAATAATGTTTACATTAAAATATAATTTGTGTTCTGTACTGAATTGAGTTTAATTATGTCCCCACTTTTCTTGGAGTTAATAGCCACAGTAATAGTGTAAATAAGATCCTTAATTTTGAGCATACAAATGTCAATACAGTGGCATTTTAGCTGTGATGACAACAATTTTGTAACATGCTTAATTTATATCTTGTAATTTATGTTACTCGCATAGGATGTGCAAATAATTATGTCTTTTAAGAGACACTTTGTGATTTGAAAATATGGACTATTACCATGTTGCTCAAATAAACTGTAAACTCCTTTCATAAATATGTATATTTCATGAATGTAATGATTATTTTTTTATAACTGGATTTTCCCAGCAGATGAAATTTTAAACTAGTAAGAAACATTTTACTCTTTGTGAATCTGTGTACACTATTCTCGATTAAAGGACATTTATCTATATTGTGTTTTCTTTTTAATTGCACACTTGCAAAAATAAAGCATTTGGCTGGGAAGTGGTCCTTCTGTGAAACTACCTCACTTATAAATACATCTGTTTGACTGAGAAACCCATTTGGCCATCAATTTACTTTGCTTCCAGGACTAACTGCTCCAAAAGTATGAAATAAGTCTGACCGCAATTTATGTCTGTCACTCTAATCTCATTAACAGCAACTCTTTGCTGAAAAAGTAAACAAATTGTATCTCCTCTATGTGAAATTTCCAGCTTGTAGGATTTTTAGGACACAATGAAATAATCAATAAAATGTAAACACACACTTAGTATAAAAACTAGCACATACATGTTCAATATTTTTATTTCTATTTTTATTTTTATTTCTATTCCTCTCAGCAAAAGAAGTCTGCACTGCTTTCAGGTCTCACCACTGACTTCCAGTCACCCAAACACACATTCAATTATGCCTTCCTATGTATACTGGCCTGTTCCTCTCAACATAGGATACCAGTATTTGAATTAATGATCAATAGCAACCTAGTCTTGAAAGACCTAATGCATCCCTTTGAGATGATTTTAAAAGATAAACAGCACTGAAATACTAACCTTGAAGATAACTGAGTTGAGAGTAATTGAAGTTATAAAATGAAAGTGATATAAATAAGGACATTTTTAAATGATAGATTAAAAGACACATTAGGCATTTGATTATTGAATTCCTTGAAAGCAAGAGATTAAAAAAAATAAGGAAAGAGAATTAATGAAGAAGTCTGGAAAGAAGAGATTTTAAAAGCAACTAGAAGAAAATAAAGTAAGTGAAAGGAAAAAAGCCAAAAGAGAAATTAATCCCAATTAAATTTGTTTTATGTCTGACAATGCTTTTCAAAGAATGACTGACTATCTTCAGCATGTCTCTAAACATTTTCCATATGTATTTTCAATAGAATAAGATACAATTATTATGATACTGAAGTTGGGAATACATATCTAAATAGCACAGTAACTTGATCTATAAATATTTTTCTAAGCTAGTATCTCTTCCTAGGGAGGTTTATTTCTCAAGGAATTATTTTGTGTACTTATAAAAATCTGATTTCTTGCCAGGTATCTTTATTTTAAAGAATAATGCTTGAATGCAGTGAACTCACCCAACCTGTGGGTCCATATCCAAAAGACGTCATCAGAATGAACAGAGACATTTATAAATAAAATTCAATCCCTTACATGTGGTAACATGCTTTTGAAAATTAAAAATGGTTCAGAAAATAACTAAAAGTATCATGTGTCAGTCTCAAAAAGTGATGTTCGATCTCTACTTAGGCTTTCCTCATGAAATTCTCTAAGAGCCACACCAGAATCTCATCCAGATAAATGATGAGTCTGATCTACATATACTGTTTAATTTTTAGTCTGAAAGGAATCAGTAATCTCCAAAATTCTAATAAGCTAGTGAAAATGTAGACATGAATAGCTTATTTTTTAGGAAGTAGTGAATCTATAAAGAAGAACCATCCTTTTGAATATGATGAAAAGATCTTTTGAGAATTTTCCAACACATCACATGATAACTTACATAGCACTCTAAGAGATTTTCTCAAATGGAGCTGAAAGTATTGCTATAATTAGGACTCTTCAAGGCACTGACAGGTTAAAAGACCATACCAGACCACGGCCTTCTTTGCCAACTGCACAGATTGCCTGAGTTACTCAAAAAAAAAGTTTATGGCTAAATATACTCTTTATCTGAAGACTATGGTTACATATTTGAAGGTATTTTTTTTTATGATTTTATCTTTTGAGATACATTTGGTGACTGGAAATTTAATACTGAACAGCAGGCTCTTGAAAACTTCAGATTTAAGGAGCCTCCTGAGCAAACTGAAGAATTCACTGAATATAAAATTATTGCAATTTTAACAGACTTAGGATCTAATGATTGCTTTAACATTCATGCTGAGACTTTATAGATATTGGCTAATATGTGTCTTTAGATAAGTCTATTTTAGTTTCTGTAATTCTTCCTTATTGAAAAGTGAATAACTTTTAAAAAGTTTTCCCCAATGGTATTAGCCTCAGAACTATATTAGAGATTGTACTTCTCTAAACCATGAGAAGGAAACTTTTAAGGGTGATGTTTTTTAGGATTTACCCTGGAAAGCTAATGATCACTTTACAACTAGCTGAGTGAGATCTAGCTGGCACCAAGTGCACGCACCTGTGTGAGATGAGTGAGGTGAAAGTGAGGCGGCACCTGCTGCTTGTGCTCTGATAGGACAGTCACAGAGGTGTTGGCTGGCACTGCCTCCTGGGAGAGGAGCCACGCTCGGTGGCTTTGTGGCCTTCAAGATGCAGGTTGTGAGGCGCAACATTTCCCTGCCTATCATCACCGAGGCAATGTTGCCCTACAGGCAGTAACCGTGGTGATAGCTTTGGGCTCACTAGGTCTCATGGCAGTGAGAGGGATCCAGAGTCCACAGTCAGGGCAGGAGCTGCTTGATTCCCAAGCTTTCTGATCTCAAGGAAGCAGTCACTGTGGAAGGCCTCTGTGTTCATGCTGTTCTATGAGTCATGCCTGGAAGACCTAGAAGTGGCTCTTGCAGCCCTTTCTAAGACTTTGTAACAACTAATTTCATAGCAAAAATTCACTTATTAAAGAGAGTACCTTCTGTTACCTGCAGCTCTCTAATGACAGGTACCGACCTAGTTGGAAAAGGCAAAGAGATGTGTACAAATACAGATACGATGTTTATGTACAAATATGCATAGGCACTGTTAGCAGCAAGGTAAAAACTTTAAACAGTATACACTAGTAAATGTTCAAAAAAGGGGACTTGTTAAGAAATGGTAATATACACTGAGTGGCCAGATTATTATGACCGGCCAGATTATTATGACCACACCATAAAGTATTTTGTTGGGCCACCTTTTGCCTTCAATACTGCGGCGATTCTTCTTGGCATTGACTCCATGAGATGTTGACAGGTGATGCGAGGAGTCTGACACCAGGCCTGATGAATAGCACTGTCCAGTTCTGGGAAATTTGATGGTTGTGGAACAGGCTGCCTTATGGCTGTTTTAACTTTGTCCCACAAATGCTCAATTGGATTAAGATCTGGCGATTGTGGGGGCCACCTAAGCAAGGTAAAGTCTCCCTCGTGTTCTTGAAACCACTCCTGCATAATACGAGCACCATGGCATGGCGCACTGTCTTGTTGGAAGAAGCCATCTCCATTGGGATATGCCATCAACATGATAGGATGAACTTGATCAGCAACGATACTTAGGTATGTTGTGCTATTCAGACGTTTATAATGATCTGGTCCTCTAGAAACTTCTAGCATGAAATTATAGCTAATTTGCCTGCAATGTCAGTCGGTCATAATAATCTGGCCACTCAGTGTAGCTAAATAATGAAATCATATACATTATTTATTTAGAAAAAAATTCAAACCTACAGAAATATTGTAAGTATATTATTTTGTCTAGATTTTGTCTAGATTTACTAATGTGCCAATAATATTGTAATATATATTTTTTAAAATGTAAACTCTTTATAATATGTTAAGAGGGGGAAATGCAGATCACTATTTCCTTTTAGTAACAATATACTTATATGCATCATACAAAAAAATCTCATTTTTTGGATAGTAAAATTACAGATGATTGTGTCTTTTTTGGCCATGTATAGTTTATAACTGTTCTACAAATAGAACAATATAATAATAAACAAAGCCTGATTAGTTCTCGGGGAACCATTGGTAATGCACATAATTCTTTTATCTAAATTACTATTTATAGGATAAAGTGAAAATGTCAGTTATCCTCATGGATCTTTTTCAAGCTGGAATATGACACCTCATTTGGGGATCCTGCAATATCTTACTATTTCCTGGACCTCTGATCTAGTTTCATGTCGATTTCAGTTTTACATCTAGGCTGTTGCCACCTTTTCTATAGTTAGCATTGACTGTCACAGATAAATGAGCTGGATTCAGGGTTATCATATCTGAAAGTGGTTATCATATCTGAAAGTCTATAACTACCACTATGTTTATGTAGTTACACTGTCTTGGAAAAAAGTTTAATAACATCAACACTGAACCTAAAATTGTCAGGGTCTCATATTCACCAACTGTTATTATAATGGCTTATAGATTCAGAGCCTGGAATTGTAAAGCACAACACAGATAAACAACAAATATGAAAGCTAACAGCCTAGAAATCAGAAGAGTTTAGAAAACCAATTGCAAGCTCTCTTATACATTATGAAGCTAAACAAACAAAAACAATGAATAAACATACACATATATAAAGGATGAATTCAGGAGTAAATTGTTATATAAATAAAGATAGTCTGAAGCAACCATCCATGAAAAAAGTTTGATCCCAATTCACAACATCTGTACAGAATTTAAGCTCCTTCAGATAATCCTTCCTAATTAAGAATTCTTTTTAAGGCTGAATTGAAATGAATTTTCTATTCCTTGCAGACATACAGAAAATTGCCTCATGGCCTTCAGGAGGATTGTTGTTTCAGGGTTAACATAGCTTAATTTCTTCTGCTATTCAATTTCTTTTTACCATCCTGGTCTTAAAATTATAATTTCACAACTAAAAATATAGTTAACAGTAGTAACTGTGGAGAGATTAGTGTCAAGTGGTAGAATACTGAGGACTATACATTTGCAGGTGAAATTCCAGATCAAAGAGAAGGGATAACCAGTACCTTAGTCTTATCAGCACTCCATATGTAGAGAGAGGTGTGTTTCTGACAAAGTATGCAAATTGGAGATCTTGCCATTTAGGGAAATTCATTTTCCAAGTGAAGAAATTAAACACCTATTTATGTTTCCATAAAATTTCCAACTTTTACATTAAAGCAGCATTTCTGCTGCCATTCTTATAAGATAGCTATAGGAAAAGGTTCTAGAATACAACTAGTTTGGGAAAGACTGCATATTCTATTTACCTCTGGGTGTTTGCCACACATGGTAACATACTGGAGATTCTGCTTAGTACAGATACATTTCACATCACACACTGTAAAATACCAACTCAAAGCAAGATTCATTTACATATACATATATTTAACCATTTATTTAGCAGTGTTATACCAAGTCTTTTTGATTCAGAGAACCAGGTGTTTTGTTTTGTTTTTTAGTTAAAGCATTTATTTTTACTTTTTCCAAGTATTTTTAGATATTTCAATTTATATTTAATTTTTATTGCATATATTTAAAATGTAAAAAAAAATTATGATTTGATATACATATACACTGGGGAATGTTTACCAAAATTAAGAGTAACGTATCCATAATCACATAGTTAACATGTCACTTTGTATATGTATGTGTGTGTGTGTGTGTGTATGCATATGTGTGGTGAGAATGCTTAAGGTCTATTCTCAACAACTTTCCAGTATACAATACTATATTATTAACTACTAGAGGCCCGGTGCACAAAAATTTGTGCACTCGAGGGGAGGGTCCCTCAGCCCGGCCTGTGTCCGCTTGCAGTCTGGGACCCCTCGGGGGATGACCACCTGCTGGCTTAGGCCTGCTCCCCGGGGGATTGGGCCTAAGCTGGCAATCAGACATCCCTCTGGCAGCCCGGCAGCCCTCGGGGGATGTCCACTTGCCAGCAGGGAGCAGACCTAAGCTGCAGTCGGACATCCTTAGCGCTGCTGAGGAGGCAGGAGAGGCTCCCACCACCACCGTTGTACTGGCAGCCATCAGCCTGGCTTGTGGCTGAGCAGAGCTCCCCCATGTGGGAGCACTGACCACCAGAGGGCAGCTCCTTCATTGAGTGTCTGCCCCCTGGTGGTCAGTGTGTATCATAGTGACCAGTCATTCCCAGTCTTTCTGCTGTTAGGGTCAGTTTCCATATAACCCTTTTACTACAAAGGATGGAGGCCTAGTGCTCGGGTGAGGGCCAGCTGGTTTGCCCTGATGGGTGTCCTGGATCAGGGTAGGGGTCTCACTTGGGTGCCTGGCCAGCCTGGGTGAGGGGCTGAAGGCCACGTTCAGTCTGGCCTGCAACTGAAGCTCCCAGCCTCTCCTTTCTTTTTTTTTTTTGTTCTGGGATTTATTTACCTTCTATAATTGAAACTCTGTTGCTTTCACTGGTGCTCCCAGCTCTGAGGCCGTGGCTGGCTGAAAGCAGGTATCTGGGGTTTGTTTAGCTTGTATAATTGAAACTTTGTTGCTTTTGGAGCTGTTGCTTTCGGAGCTCAGAGCCGGGCCACGGCAGGCATGGAACCTTGGCTTCCTCCATCACTGGAGCAAGCAAGCCTCCTGCTCGCTTCAGCTGCGTGGCTGCCAGCCGCCATATTTGTTGGCAATTAATTTGCATATCACTGATTAGTCAATGGGAAACGTAGCGGAGGTATGGTTAATTACCCTTTTTGTCTTTTATTAGATAAGGTTAGAGGCCTGGTGCACAAATTCATGTATGGGTTGGTTCCGGTTGGCTGCTCCAATGGAGGCCGATCAGGCTGGGCCAATGGGGGGGTAGGGGATGCAGGAGGTTGGCCATCCCCGTTCAGGAGCAAGGCCGGCCAGAGGGAGGGGCCACGGGAGGTTGGGTGAGAACGATCAGGGCCCCAATTGGGCTGGTTGCCTGCTGCAGTGCATATCATAGTGACCAGTCATTCTGGTTGTTCCGTCGTTCTGTTGCTTGGTTTATATATATGTAGTCACCATGATGCACATTAGATCCTTAGAACTTATTCTTTTTATAACTGAAAATCTACCTATGTCATACCATTTTCACCCCCCTCACCCCCACTTCCCAATCCCTGGCCACCACAATTTTGATTTTTATAAAGTTGACTTTTCTTTTCAGATTCTAAGTATAGCTGATATCAAACAGTATTTATGTTTGTGTTTTCACTTAGCATAATGCCCTTTAGATTGATCCATGTTGTCACAGATGTCAGGATTTCTTTTCCTGTGACTGAATAATAATTCATTTTATATAGGTACATAAGTGTGTGTGTGTGTGTGTGTGTGTGTGTGTGTGTGTGTGTGTGTGATCACATTTTATTTATCTGTTCATTTGTTGATGGACCTTTGTTTCCATGTTTTGGCTATTATGAATAATGTTGCAATGAATATGGGGGTGCACATATCTCAAGATACTTGTTTCATTTCCTTCAGATATATACTCAGGAGTGAGATTGCTGGATTATATGGTGATACAATTTTTAATTTTTTCAGGGACTGCCATACTGTTTTTCATAATGGCTGTACCATTTTACATTTCCATCAACAGTGTATATGGGTTCCCTTTCTTCTACAACCTTGCCAACATTTGTTATCTTTTATCTTTTGAGCTCCCAGTCAGCCATTCACTTGTAAGAGTAAACAACTGATAGTCTATAGTGTATTCATTGTGTTGGATGATTTTGCCGCCTAAATGTAGGTTTTTATAAATGTTCAGAGCATGTTTAAGGTAGCCTAGCTAAGCTATGATTTTTTGGTAGGTTAGATGAATTAAATTCATGTTTGACTTACAATATTTTAAACTTATAATGGGTTTATTGTGACATAACCTCATAATAAGTCGAAAAGTATCTTTATATTTTTTACAAATATTTTCTCCCATTCCATAGATTGCCACTTCAAATTTACTAATTGTTTCTTTTGCTGTGTAGAAGCTCTTTATTTCAATGGGGTCCCATTCATTTATTTTAGTTCTTGTTGTTTGTGCTTTTGATATCTTAAGCAAGCAATCATTGCCCCAATCAATATAAAGGATCTTTCCCCTGTGTTATTTTTTTCTAAGACTTTTATGGTTTTAGGTTTCACATTTAAGTCTTTAATCTATTTTAAGTTAATTTTTGTGAATTTTACATTTGTTCATCTAATTTTCCCAACAATCTATATTAAGGAGACTATCCTTTCCCATTTACACCCGTGGCACCCTGGTCAAAAATTTGTTGTCAGTCTATAAATGGGTTTATGTCTGGCTTCTTTATTCAGTTCCACTGGTCTCTGTGACTACATTTTTTTTTAATGTTAGTACTATGCTATTTTGATTACTATAGCTTTGTAATACATCTTAAAATCAGGTAGTCTGAGGTCTCAGTCTTATTCTTCTTTCTTAGAATTGCATTGGCAATTCAGGGTCTTTTGTGGTTCCATATAAATTTTAGGATGTTTTTCTATTTCTGTGAAAAATGACATTGGGGTTTTGATTGAGAGTGTATTGAATTAGTTTATTGCTTTGGGTTTTATGTCTATTTTAGCAATCTTAATCTACACTAATAAAAGAGAAACATGCAAATTAACCATCACTCCATCACTCTGCCACTCCACTACATCCATCGGCCAATCAGGAGTGAGTATGCAAATTAACCCAACTAAGATGGTATTGGCCACAGAGCTGGAGCGAGCAGGAGGCTTGGGTTGCCCCTGGTGATGGAGGAAGCCAAGCTTCCCACCTGCCCTGGCCGGCACTTGGCTCTGATCAAGACTACAAAGTTTCAATTATAGAAGATAAATAAATCTCAGATACTTGCTTCCAGCCGGCCATAGCCTCCACTCAAGGAGGCCCTGAAAAAAAAAAAAAAAGGAGAGGCTGGGAGCTTCGGTTGCCAGGGGGCGTGGCCAGCCTGAAAATGGCCCTCAGAACTTCACCCAGGCTGGCCACACCCCCATGGGGTGAAGGTCCCCGCTGGGGGGCTTGACCAGCCTGTAAACAGCCATCAGCTCCTCATCCAGGCTGGCCAGGCACCCCAGTGGGGAGCCCCACCATAAAAGGGGTGTGGCCAGCCTGAAAACAGCCCTCAGTTGCCTATTATATAGGCCTCTATCCTATATAATAAAAGGGTAATATGCAAATTGACCCTAACAGCAGAACCACTGGGAATGACTGGTCACTATGACGCACACTGACCACCAGACGCTCAATGCAGGAGCTGCTCCCTGGTGGTCAGTGTGCTCCCACAGGGGGAGCTCTGCTGAGCCACAAGCAAGGCTGATGGCTGCCACCACAGCGGTGGTGTCAGGAGCCTCTCCTGCCTCTTCAGCAGCACTAAGGATGTCCAACTGCAGCTTAGGCCTGCTCCCTGCTTGCAAGTGGACATCTTCCTAGGGCTCCAGGCTGCCAGAGTGATGTCTGACTGCCAGCTTAGGCCTGATCCCCCGAGGAGTAGGCCTAAGCTGGCAGGTGGACATCCCCTGAGGGGCCCCAGACTGCAAGAAGACACAGGCCGGGCTAAGGGAACCCCCCTGAGTGCACAAATTTTTATGCACCATGCCTCTAGTTCTTCCAATAAAAGAACACAGAATATCTTATAATTTATTTGTGTCTACTTCCATTTCTTAAACCAATGTCTTATACTTTTATGTGTACAGGCCTTTCACCTTTTTGGTTAAATTTATTCTTAAGTATTTTATTGTTTTTTATGCTTTTGAAAATGGCATTGCTTTTTAAATTTATCTTTCTGATAATACATTAAGGTATAAACATAAATTATTTTGTTAGAGAACCAAGTAAACTATACAAATCCAAAATATGAACACAAATACAAAATGGTTTGATTAGGATACCACTTTAAAATAAACAAAGAAGCCATAATTTATAAATTAAGCATGGGGAAATAAATACTACAATTACCCCAAGTAACTTGAATACCACAAGTAACTTGAAATCAGCGATTCCTTTTTGTTAAGCATAAAATTATATCTATTTAACCTAATTTCATTACTCATAAAAGTTCTAAAAAAAATGTCGTATGTCATAAGGGCAAAACTTTACTATTGTAGTTTCTATGTACATGATTAACTAATTACATTAATGGTAGGTTTTTAACCAAAACATATTAAAAATCAGGTAGGATAAAAAAATGACAACTCATTAGAATAGATTTAACTGTTTTTTTGTTGTTGTTGTTGTTATTTTTTGTTTGTTTTATAATCCTCACCTGAGGATATTTTTCCATTGATTTTAGAGATAGTGGGGGAGAGAGAGAAGGACTGAGAGAAATATTGATGTGAGAGAAACATATCCATCGCTTGCCTTCTGCACATGCCTTGACTAGGGCCTGGGCTGGAGAGGAGCTTGCAATTGAGGTACCTGTCCTTGACTGGAATCGAACCCAGGACCTTTTGATTCACAGGCCAATACTCTATCTACTGAGCTAAACCAGCTATGTTTAATTTTTTTAATGGCTAAATAAATTATACTACATTAACAATGCTGTGTAGGTGAAACAATTTTATCTTACCTGCCAACAATGATGATTTACTAATACTAGTCCTGAGTAAATGGTCATTTTTTTGAATTCTATAGAGGAATGGTGTCTGATATACTAGTCAAAATGCCACAGACAAGCCCAATTGTGTGCTCAGTGGTTGAGCATCCACCTATGAACCAGGAGGTCACAGTTCCGATGATTCTTTCTTATCATTGATGTTTCTATGTCTCTCTCCCTCTCAACTTCCTCTCTGAAATCAATAAAATTATTATTTTTTAAATCTCAGAGACAAAAACTAAATTAGATAAAGCTATTTTAAGAAATTAACATTGATTTTGATTATGTGTATTAGTCCAACTAAATTAATATCTCAAATTGTTTAAATTGCTCTTTGACTATATAGTTCAAATATTTAAGTCAGCTGCCTTCTGAAATTTAGGGTTTTAGCCAGATGCTCACAAAAACTTCCCTTAATATCTAGATTTAAATATAAAGAAATTTATAAGTTATCAGTGTATACTGAATAGGAAACTTTGTAAAACATTAATAAACTAGAGGGATTGCTTAGTTTTTAAGACAAAGCAAAGCCCTATAAACCTAAGAGATAGATAAACCTGCCAATAGAATAACAAGTTTAAATGTGGGACTTTATTGAGGTGGCAAATTAGTGGAGAAAAGGGCTTTAAATAAGTGTATTAGTCTTTATGTTCACTTTAGTTGACTACTATCAATTGATACAGCAGAAAGGAAGATTAAGTAAAATGCACTGAAAATAATGCACTATGAAAAAAATCATAGTGAACAGAAACTACAGAGAATTTCTCATCTGAAAAACATTTAACAAAGCAAAAGATCAAAACAAAACTGTATCATATGCCGAAACCGGTTTGGCTCAGTGGATAGAGCGTCGGCCTGCGGACTGAGAGGTCCCAGGTTCGATTCTGGTCAAGGGCATGTACCTGGGTTGCGGGCACATCCCCGGTGGGGACTGTGCAGGAGGCGGCTGGTCGATGTTTCTCTCTCATCAATGTTTCTGACTCTCTATCTCCCTCCCTTCCTCTCTGTAAAAAATCAATAAAATATATTTAAAAAAAACTGTATCATATATCATGAAAGGCAAATGAGTAGAAGAATGTTTCAAAGCCAACTTTACTTTTCTATTTTATACCAAGCAGAATAGAATTTGAACTTTGTTTTGGTTCTCTGCATTAAAATGATCAACTATAAAGAGAAAGAAAAGATAACTATTTTCTTTCTACAACCCTATCTTCTATATTCTATCACTGTGCATTTTGAATAATACTATGGACTAAATATCCTCCCAAAATTCATGGGTTGAAGCCTAACGACCAAAGTGACTATATTTGCAAATAGGGCCTTTAAAAAGGTAAAATAGGTTGCCTTAGCTGGTTTGGCGCAGTGGATAGAGAATCGGCCTGGGGTCTGAAGGGTCTCGGGTTCAATTCCAGTCAAGGGCACATGCCAGGTTGTGGGCTCATTCCCCAGTACGGGGTGGGTAGGAGGCAGTCATTCAATGATTCTCTTTCATCATTAATGTTTCTATCTCTCTGTTCCTCTCCCTTCCTCTCTATAAAATCAATAAAAAATATATTTTAAAATAAAGTAAAATATATTTAAATGAGATTAGGTTAGGACCCTAATTTAAAACAACTGATTTTCTTACAGGAGGAGGACATACCAAGAATGAGTATGCACAGAGAAAAAGGCCATGTGAGGACACAGTGAGAAGGTGGCCATCTGCCAGTCAGGCCTCAAGAGAAATCTATGCCACCTGCATCTTATCGTCAACTTCTAGCTTCCAGAATTGTGAGAAAATCAAGTTTTGTTCTTTAAGTCACTCAGTCTTTAAGTCACTCAGTATTTTGTTATGGATGTCTTAGATGACTAGCGATATCTTTTTTTTTTTTTAAATTCCATAGTGTATAAATATAAGATCAAGAAAAACTGTTAACATGTTAATTAATAACTCTGTTATTTGAAATTCAGGCTTCTGGTAACTCGAGAATTTAAACTAATGAGCTTCTAGGGCTAAAATATCTCACATGTGTTCTGTGTATCTCCTATAAAATAAAGTCATGGTCCGGCAGAATAAAAACCAGCACTATAGCAGGCAGTCAGTAGCAGCTGTACAAGTACTGTGACAGCTATAGCTGTGGGAGTTTGGAAGGGATCAGAAGCATATACTGGTGTCCTTGATTTGAATAAGAAAATGGAGATCAGTTTATGTGATTTGAAAAGATGCTTTGGTAGATCACTATAAATAAGAGGAGCTGGTTTACATGACTGAAGAATTCTGTTTTGAAAAGACTGGTAGTTAAATTTCTTCAAGATCATCATTACATTCAAGCTTTTTGTCAATGTTCTACAATGAAGAATTCTAAGTTAAACCAATCACACTGTCTCTTTCCTATCAATTCCTGTATAGCACTTATCATACTTGCCCCTATATTTGAGCTCTTTATGCATGTCTTATGTTCATGGTAAAATATAAGTCCCAAGGCATTTCACATGCTTATTGTGTGCTTACATACTTAAAATAATGTTATACAGAGTTGGATTGTCTATAAAAATTTATTATACAATAGAGCTCTGCAACAGTTGGGGTATTCACAATGAAGGGATACTGTAGTAGGATTATGGGCTCAATACTCTAACTCATGTAGTAGAAATGAGATATATGTACTATATTTTCTGGTGAAGAGTTCCTGGTATATGGAAAAATAAAACGTGTTTGGTTTTTTTAGACGCCATATAAAACAAATATATCTTTGCTAACTTTTTAGAGTTTAAAAAGAAAACACTGTTTATCCTGTAGACAGTTTTACAATATTGATGCAATTGTTCAGTTTTGATCAGGTTTGCCAGCTTCTGGCAGGTGATGCAAAAGCAACACTTAAGGAGACTATAGTTAGATTGACTACTTTCATAGGTACGGATGCTTCAGGCTTCCCTAAAATAACCTCTTAGAAATTTCATCACTATTTATTTGAGATGTACAGAGCACTGACTAATATATGGATGATCAAATTCTGTTTCTCCAAGGGCAAAATCAATACATTCTGTGATGTATGAAAGATGATTTCAAAAAATAAAGGTGGAATGGCAATATATATAGAGGGATGTATGTGTTTGTATTGCATCCTAATGTTTAAAATTATTTTGGGGGATAAATCTTATTTTATCTTTCATTTCATAACTTATTTTGCTCAAAGGCAGTTGCATTTTATTAACTAAGAGGCCACCGATCAGTATGTCCCTTATTCTACAATTAAGAAGCAAATGAAAATTATTTTTTAGGAAAGAGCTTTTTTCCAATTACAAAGAATCTTTATTCACTACCCATTTAAGCAACCTGCGCACACCATTCATTTCTATAGAACATCTCATAGTCCCCAATAGAATTCAAAGCATATATACAATAACCACTCAAACGTGCATGAATTAGAATGCATAACAAAGGTTTATAATGCTCCTTCAACATAAACACTAAATAAATTAAGTTCAACATGTTCTTTGTAATAAGATACTAGAACCAAAAATGCTGTTTAGAAGACTTCCACAAGAAAAGATTAATAATTAAAGATTACGTTGCTACCAGTGAGTGAAAAGTCAAGCCACAGACTGGGAGAGTAATTCACAATATTTAACCAACACAAGTCTTGTACAGAGAATATATAAAGAACTCTGATATACAGATAAGAAAAATATGAACAACTCTCTTTTAAGAACAGGCAAAAGGTTTAAATAAGCCTTCACAGAAGATACCCAAATGGCCAATGAGTATATGAATATGAAAGCAGGTACTTAATATTATTAATCAACAGAGAAATTAAAACCAAATACCCAAATGATACCACCATATACATATAAGAATAGTCATACTAAATGTCGGTGATGACAGGAAATATACATTGATGGTGATAGTGCAATTGGTACAAGCACTTTGGAGAATCTTTGACAGTATCTATAAAAGTTAAATATGTGCCTACCCTATGATCTAGCAATTCCACAACTAGATAAATATCGAAGAAAAATTAGTACACCTATTTTACCAATGCACAAGAATAAGGGAGGGGGTGAGGCTGGGTGGAGGTAGGTACAAGGGGGAGAATAGGAGACATCTGCAATAGTGTCAACAATGAAAAATTTAAATTAAAAAAAAATATCAAGAAATCTCCAATTATAGAGAAAACAGCAGTTTTGCCTAATCACTTTGTAACAAGCGGTTCATCTTACCTCTGCTACCAGTTGCTGAAGAGATGGTGAAGCTACAGAATATAGACTTGAGTTACCCCTTATGGGACTATGAAGACTAACATAAGCCACAACATTTTTCTGCAGAACCTTCCTGAAATCCTGAAATGAAAAAAAAAAAAATTCTGTCTCTAACATAAATAACAATAACAGATTTTTAATCAGTTACTTATTAAATACTAAACACTTTCTACTTAAAAGCATTACATTGTACCAGTACATTGTCGGCAATTTCATACTATTTAGTAAGAGTACACAAAGTCATAAATGATTTTGAACAAATGCGATGGATTTAACATAACATTTTGATAAAATATTTTAAATATGTTCTGGAGGCAAATTTTAAGGTAATATGTTTTTAAATGGTTAACATATTATGAGATTCACCTCCAAAATACAGGATGACATTTTTGGTCAAGTGAGGGCACTTAATTTTATAGTGTTTGAATTAGAGAGTAGACAAGGGAAAACTACTTCAGTGATTAATAAACCAACCTTTTCTGTGAAGCAATGAGTTACTTTTTGCACAAACTGGTTTTTATTTTGAGCAAAATGGAGCATAATACAATTGTATCCCTGAACATATTAACTAAACATATTAAATAAAACCTGATACATTTCACGCACATTAGTAGCATAAAATGATTCAAATAGAATAGCTTTCTCATTTCTCTGCTAAATCCCAAAATTTGATGACCAATGATTCTCTTTTACTAGATAGGTAAAAAGTCCCTCTGATACTTTTCTCATCTTCTTGAACAAATATTTAATGGATAATTACCGTGGTGGCAGTTATATAGAAACATACTAAAAAACATCCTAAAAAGTGTACTGTTTCATGTCTCAGGAACATATATTTCTTCTTCCAACACTATCAGATAAAAGACTGCAAGGACTTGAAATCCTTATGGAATCAGTGTTACTCCTATTTTATGTTGAAAATTCAGCTATACCTCTGTAAGAGAGGTGAGAAGACAATTAATTTAAAATAAATAAGTATTTTAAAAAAAAATAAATGGTAAATTTTAACTCAGGTATTCAGCTTTATACATAACATTTTTTTTAAAAGCCCAGTGTTGCAAAGTACTACAGAAAAACAGCTGTTTGCACACTAGCCCATAGACATTATATGTTAGTCCATTTAATTCTCAGGAGACACTCATGATATAGGCATCTGTATACTCATTTGATAAATCAAGTCTTGGGTAGGGTAGTCTTGTAAAAGTCCACATGGTTTGTGGCAGAAAGGACTTGAACTTGGACTTTTTTGATTGTAAAATTTGTAGTATTTCCATGGTATCCTGTAAATAATAGATTCTTCACAGAATAAATGGTAGTTCTTGAAGAACATATCTAGTAAAATGATATCAGCCTTCCCAAGGATCAAGATCAGTATTGAGTCAATCCTCTAATAACTCTATAACTATAAAATTTATTTTTGAGTTTATTGACCAAAACCGCCTAATCATTTTAATTACATGTGTGGACTTCAAGAGGTTCCTGTGCAAAAGAAATTAAATAGAACAATAGGACGTGTCAACACATTTTTTCATCACTCATCTTCCCTAGGGGGTGTATTTAGAGCATAAATTGGATGCAGTTTAAAAGAAAAGGTTTCATTTTCATAAGAGTGAATTCTGAACAGGAAAACTAATAGTTTCTAAATTCCTTCTCAACTAGATAGTTGCAAAATGGCTTCATAAACTGTACTGAAGTAATTTTCTAAGTCATAGTTATTTGCAAGAGGATATTTTTAAAGCTAATAATCAAATCTATATATTTTATTCGACATTTTCTTTACTCAATATCTTTGCCCAAAACATCATGGAAAAAAAAACCAACATAACAAAAACAGAAATTGACTAAGTGCATAATTAGTTGTCAAATATATATACGTACATATATATTCTAGGATATGGATTCTTAATCTTTTTGAAGAAGAGCCTTTTCTAACTTAAACATTTTTTCCTATGGACTCTCATCCTATATAATAAAAGCCTAATATGCTAAGTGTCCAGTCGTCCATTCAACCAATCAAAGCATAATATGCTAATGATATGCTAAGGCTGCTCAACTGCTCACTATGATGTGCATTGACAACCAGGGGGCAGACATTCTGACTGGTAGGTTAGCTTGCTGTTGGGGTCTGGCCAATTGGGACTGAGCGAGACGGGCATCAATCCCAGTATCAGCTGTCATATCCCATTAAAAACAGTGCATCTGGAAGACACAGATATAGAAGCATTTGATACTAAATATTCCAGTTGTTTTCTAACCATGACCCATTCATTTGGACAAAGGCTTCTTAAGGTAGGTAGGTAAGTATTTCTGTAGGTAGGAAAGAAGCAGGGATATAGGTTTGGAAGGATAGACAGAAGAAAGAGTAGAGGAAGGGAGGAGAAGAGGATGGAAGAAAAAAAAACACACACATACTATTTTGAGTCTAGTCTCCATATTACATCTCTAAATTATAATACTAAGGTTATAAACATTTAACATAGGAGATAGTTCCCTTATTCTAGATAACGGCTAGAAAGTTTTAAAAGAAAGGTTAATGGTATGTATCATTTAATCCTTTCTTACCCTGTTCCTGTCAACCTGTCTACAGAGATATGCAATAACCAGGTAAACACTATTGTGGGCATATTAGATTCTGTAGATCTGGAAGCAATACGAATAGTGGCAGATCATACACAATTCACTGTGGTCCAACTCTAATCCCCCTTCATTCTTCTGAGTGATTTCAGCAACCTAGCAGATATGACATCCTGGTTGAAATGCACATTCTTGTCCTTGGCTTTTTTTTTTCTTCCTTTTTTTTCTTAATATATTTTATTGATTTTTTTACAGAGAGGAAGGGAGAGAGATAGAGAGTCAGAAACATCGATGAGAGAGAAACATCGATCAGCCGCCTCCTGCACACCCCGCACTGGGGATGTGCCCGCAACCCAGGTACATGCCCTTGACCGGAATCGAACCTGGGACCTTTCAGTCCGCAGGCCGACGCTCTATCCACTGAGCCAAACCGGTTTCGGCGGCTTTGACAGTTTTACTTTGTCTGAGAGAGAGAGAGAGAGAGAGAGAGAGAGAGAGAGAGAGATAAAATACTAATGAATGCACACATGCACACTTACCTCTCCCCATTCATATGAGCCAATATTGCCAAACTCTGTTCCTCCCCAGGAACAGAAAACAATACTGCGGTCTGGTCTCCACCCTCTCTTCACTCTTAACATCAAGGCCTGGATGAAGGCTGTGATTATGGCAGTGCTGCTGGCCCATTCTTGTCCCCTGTAACTGGATGTAGTATGATGGTGGCTGCCAACTATGATATACCGGTCTGGAAATAGAAAGAAACAAGAGCCATTAAAACAAAATATAAATCCTAACAATAAACTTAATGACATTTACATAATCCTTTTGCACAACTGAGAAACAATTATGCAAAATTGTTCTAATAATTAAGACTACTTTACATTTTTTCACCCCTGTCTTGATTCACACATCTGTGTATATCAAAGCAGAGGCAGCTGCTGAACCCAATTATGAACCCAAAGCTTAGATTCATATTACTGTCCTCTGTGACATGCATATTAATTAGTGAGGTATACAAATATGCCACAATGAAACCTTTATCTAACATTTTCCCAGAATTATAGTGGGAAGTGCCCTGTAAACAATGTCTGTATGCTCAGTAAATATTAATGAACTATTAATACATTGAGGGAGCAGTTATTTAGTAGCTTTAAATATTAAAAATGTGGTAGTTATATATGGATTTTTGCAATAAGTATTTAGGGAATTAATTATAGTTTTAACCTCACTTCTTTCTCTCAAGAATAAAAAATCAACAACAGCAAAAGGCATCCAATTACTGTAAAAGTTTCCTTTTCACATATTTTGTTTTATATAATCATACAAAATCCATTAGATATGCTCTTAGCAAGGTCTCAATGACACATGGAATGCCTACTCTATGTACATTACTGATTATTGTCATCAATAATTAGGCTAAAGACATGCTTCCAGAGTTTTCTCTGATTTTCTTGTCAGTGACTATTATTGGTACAGAGCTAAATGTATTTGCTTAGTGGGCCTACACATTTGTGTAAATGATTTCTCCATTGAGTATCATC
Organism: Myotis myotis; assembly: GCF_014108235.1. Lineage (NCBI taxonomy): Eukaryota > Metazoa > Chordata > Mammalia > Chiroptera > Vespertilionidae > Myotis > Myotis myotis. The sequence goes on from NW_023416324.1 coordinate 181,831,926, forward strand.
GCATTAGGAGAATGTCTCATATCTTGATGCTTAAGTGTGCAGACTCTGAGGCCTGCCTGCATGGGTTTGAAGCTAGGCTATTCAACTTACTAGTTGTGTGACTGTGGGAAGTTTATTTTATCATTCTATGTATTAATTTCTTCAACCATAAAATGGGAATACAAATAGGACATACATAATTTAGTTGTTTTTAAGTTTAAGTGAACTATTATTTGTAAAGCACTTTGAACAGTGCCTGATACATAATAAGTACTACATATGTGTAGAATAAATTAATCATCAGTTGACTCATGGTATAAAAAGGCTACCTCATGGGAAACATCACTGTGTGAAGCTATTTTAGATTTCCACACTGATATTGGAGCCAGCGATGTCTTTGATCTGCCAACATGTCATCAACATTTAATTAATAGTATACATAGTGTGTCTGCAAATGTTGGAACCCTGGGAATTTATTCACTCATTTTCCAGATATGTGTGAAAGTTCTGTTTGAATTGTATATTGTAAACAAGAATCTAAAAATCTTAATAATGTTTGATGATAGTTTCTAATGTTCAGAGTCATTAAAATTATGTGATGTTTTTGTTTAGGATTTAAAGAAGATATTAGAAGCTTTGCTGATATGCACGGAAGTATACTACTGGTAAATTGATTAAATAATTTTTCTATATTGAATCTTTATAAGGAAAGTTTTTACCCTAAGGCTAATATAATATTGTACAATTTGGTTTTTCAATAATAACTTGTAAATGCAGCGATGTTGATAAATACAGAGGTGGGCAAAAATAGGTCTACAAATGTTTGTATGGAAAAAACATGCAGGTTATGATTATTACAATAGCTTTATTAACTCTCTGTTTTGCATAGTCACAACTATAAACCATCTTTTTCCAACCCTTGTATTTCTAGTGCTTCAATTAGATATCCTTATTATGGGAATTTGTTAAAATTCAGTGGTAAGAATTTTGAAATGTGTGTATACCTTCTGTTATTGAGCAGAAATTGTTCAACATGTCTAGTATAAGTAAATCAGAGGAAATATATACCTCCCATTAATTTTGTAAGAGTCGGCTGGCAAGAAACTAAGGGGATATAAAACTTGATCTCAGAAATCTCTGGGTTAGAAACTGTAGGGTCAATTTGACTAAAGTCATAGAGAATACTTGTCCAAGGAGAACTAGAGTAAATGTCCCAAACAAATTAATAGAAGTGGCACAAGTGTACTCAAAAGTTTGTTGCATTCTACACTGTGTACCAAGCGCACCAGACAGGAATATGTGATTCAACCTCACAATGTATTTGAAAGTATTGCTATTAATCTCTTAATATATGTGTCAGTTATTTTTACTTTTTTGGCCTGTATAACATTAGCCCAAGATTCAGTCGGCATCCTGTAACAAAGGTTAAATTATTTAAAATGTAACCAGGTGATCATTTTCATAAGCATCTTCGAAACCTAAAGCCATGCAAACCTTTGGCAGAATTGTCAGTGGACCACGGGTCAGAGACAGGACATAGATACATTGATTAGATTTTAAGAAAAATCAAATGAACAAAAAAACCCACATGTCATTAAAATGTAAACATTTTATTTTTTAAAATGTATTTTTTTAAATAAAAATACCTCTGACACTGTTACAGTGAATAAAAGAAAAACAAAGAGAGAAAAGACATTGGCTTGTACAGCTTATCTTCACCAGGCGCATGCCAGCCAGATTAATTTTGTTTTGATTTCTTCACTACTATGATTTACTTTTGAAGAGATGTTGTAAGAAAGAAAATAAAGATCCACTTCATGGTTTCATATCGTGCCCCTCTTAGAGTGGTGTAAACTTCTGGTTACACGTAAGATAGCATATTTAACTATGCTATTAAATTATTATAGAGCAATTCTTTGTGATGTTTTGTGTAAAATGTAGATTAAAAATACTTTACCATACTTACCTGGAGAAGCCAAGCCCTTTAAATATCCAACAACATTAGTAATTGTTTTGAATGTTGTGACTGTCTGAACTTGCATGTTGACAATTACTTTTTCTGAAAAAAATTAAAGATGATTGTTCTCTATATTTTATGTCTTTTCTTTAAACATTCAAATTTATTTACCCAGTATCATCAGCAAAATAATTCTGAATAAGTAAGCTTTAAAGATAACTGAAGTTACACCTTTTTGACAAATATTTATTCAACACTTTGTATAGACTCTATTTTAGGTATCTGCTATGCAATGATGACTAATATACAATTGCTAGCCTCATAGAACTACAGAGCCGAACATAGGCAATTCTAACGTTCACATTTAGAGATACGTATAATGGAGTTCAACATGAGGGCACATAGAAGACGGCCTCGGGGAGATGTGGACAACTCATATTTTTTAAAGAAAGAAAAATACATATGAAGATAAACCATTCCAAAGAATTTTAGGATTTTTTCTAACATCAGAAAAAGAACATGCGGAATATAATTCAAATGTTCCTGTATGGTGCATTGTTACATTATCACTTTGAAACTGTAAAGCATTACACACATTAAAAGAATTAACACCTTAGGGATACATATTTTCAAATATTAGATTCCTCATTTCCACCTGTGTTTGTAGGTCTCTCTCCTGTAGTCTAAATCTCCACCAATCGCCCTGCCTCTTTGAGTTCTATTCATGCTTGTTTATTATTATTATTATTATTATTATTATTATTATTATTATTATTATTTTTATATAACAAATAAGGCAAAGACACCCATCAGGAGGAACTCCAGTCACAGTTCTAATGTGATCTCTGAAGGCTTTAGGTGTTAACATGTTAATCCTGTATTTAAAGGAATCTGTAAGTCAGGGGGTTTCTAGGGGAGGCTCTAGGGCAGCCAGATGGTAGTGTTGAGGTGGGGTGGGAGGCAATAACCAAACAGCTAATTTAAAATAGACATGCTCTAGTTCTGACAGGCCTTCCAATGGCCCTTCCGACGGCTAGCTGAAAATTGTTAGGAAAAACAAGTTGATTCTTCCTTGATCGCACCATACTAACAAGTTAAATGGAAAATCCATACACCGAATCTGTTAAAATTATAACTAAGTAAAGAGCTCCTGAGAGAATACCTGAGTGCCCCACTCAGAAGAAAGGAAATCCGCTTAGAGCCTGAGGATGGTGGTTTTAATTTGAATGCTAGGCATCTTTGTTTGCTTTACATTTATATAGCTTCGTTGTTTGGAATAGCTTCAGGTCTACAGAAAACTTAACAAAGTACAGTTCTAAATATCCTTTCCCTTTCCCCAATTATTAACATCTTCCATTAGTGTGATACATTTATTGCATTGATAAGGCAATATTAATATGTTTTTACTGAAGATCACACTTCGTTTTGTGCACCCTATGGGTTTTGACAAATGCATAATGACATGCATCCAACATTACAGAATAGTAATCATACACATCATACAGAATAGATTCATTGCCCAAAATATCTCCTGTGCTTTACCTATTCATCTTTCCCCTCCTCCCTCTCTCCTGAGTTCCTGGCAACCACTGATCTTTTAAATGTCTCCAATTTTTTGCCTTTTCAAAAATGTCATATAGTTGGACTCATATGTTTGTTTTTAATATGGGTTTAATTCCCTTTTCTAAATCTGTTCCAAATAGTCCAGGTAAGTGAACATTAGATAAAAGAATCATTATCATACAGTTTCTTAAAAATCTTTCCAGATTATTCTTTAGTTAGATATGGATGAAGACTTTTGTCTGTTCTAAGATCGAATATTCTTTTTTGGGGGGGTAATTCAACAATAAGAAAACCTTATAATATATACAAATGTGCATGTACAATTAATACACATGTGCAATATACTGCTTGCAAATCTTCCTTATATTAATAGAGTGCTTCAAAATTTATAATAGCCACTTTCACACACATATGCTAATTTTCATTAAATCTCAATAATTTTCTAAACCACCAAGTTAAATATCTTCTATTGTCCTCATTTACAGAATGAAGCACATAGGGACAAAACTGGGACTCAAACCCAGGTCTTTATATAAACAACATTTTTTTATCTGAAAAATAAAGCATCTCACTGTAAGACTCCTTGTTTTTAATATGAGAACTTCATCATATATAAACAAATAAAAATAATATAACATATGATGATGATCCACATCTACTTTTAACATTTTATTTTACTATAGGTCCTTCATCATACCTTTTCCCAATGGACAAATAACTACAGTCTTATAGATTTAGTTCTTTAAGGTTGTTAATCATTTCCAGTTTTGGGTTATATAGAATAGATAGGTGGATAGATTTATAAGCAGACAGATCAGATGTAGGTATATATGGGCATAGGCACAAACAGACATAAAGATTCAATTATTTTACAGGCTATTCCATTTTATACAAATGATGTTGTTTTTTTTCACTTAGCATTACATTTTCATAAAAGTAAATGGAGATCTATAGCGTCCATTTTAACTGCTAAGAAGTATTTGGTTGTAGAATCAACTCAGTTTATGCTACAATTCTATTACTGAGGATTAGTGAGGTCATTTACAAATTTTCAGCATTACATTGTGGCAAAAAACATTTTACACTTTTTGTATATGTGTGCCACGCATTCTCAAATAGATAACTAGAAGTAGAATTTCTGAATTATTATATAGTGTGGGTAACTACAACTTTATTAGCTATGTAGAAATTGCTCCACAGACTTTTAAATTTTGACATTTTGATGTGTACAAAAATTTCATTATTGTCTTATTTTGCATTTCCTTGATTACTAGTGAAGTTGAACAATTTTTGTATGTATATTCATAATTCCAGTTTATTCTTCAACCATTTTTCCTTAACTTGTTTATCATTTAGGTATTTTTGTACAGTTTTTAATTGTAATATTATGCACTTGTTCATTATATGTATTAAAAATATTTTTCAACCTGTGATTTTCATTTTCTTGCTAATTATTATATTTTAAAATATTAATATATTCAAATTTGTCAATACTGAGTATTAAGGGGGTTGTTTGTTTTGTTTTGTGTTATGCAGGAAACTTCCTTATTCTGATGTCAGGAAGATGTTCCTCAAATATTTTAAAGATGACTTTTCAACTTTGTGTATTTAATCCAGACAGAATCTGTTATGAAGTAGAAACTTAACTTTACCTCTGCCCTATGGATAGCCAATTATTCTCACTTAATTTATTGAAGTATTAATTAAGCTGCTGTCATATAATGAGATCTAATTCATATATGGATTTGTTTATAGCCTTGCTATTACATTTGATTTTAAGCAGTGCCATACTTTTTAAATTAATATAACTTTATAATGAATGAAATGATGGGTCTTCTATAATCATCATCATTATACTCATGTAATTATTATTACTCAATTTTGGGGATACTTACGGACCATTATTTTCATATGAACTTATATATTAGTTTGGCATGTATCATGAAAAGTCATTTCAGGGTTTTATTAGGAATGCATTAAATTAATATACCCCTTTGAGGAAATTATACAGAGTCTTCCATCAATGAACATCTTATGTCTCTCAATTTATTTCAGTTGCTTTTAATAAAGTTTGTTTTTTTCTTCATAAAGGTTTTATACAACTGTTAATACATTTATTTTTAGTTTCTCTGTTAACAAATTATAACATGTATAACGTATTCTATTGTGTAAAAGCATGCTATTTAATTTTGCATCCTGGTCTTACAATGAGCCTTTTTATTAATCTCCTGTATATTCTAATACTTGATTATAGGGTTTTTATTTTCTTAGTTTCAATGTAAACAATTACTTATTGAAAAAGGATAATTTTGTTTATTCCTTTCACATTTCCATAGCTTTGATTGACTGTTCACATCATCTTGCCTAGGACTGCCAGTGCAGTGTGGAACAGGGACAGTGAGAACAGCATTCTTTGGTCTTTGCTTTGTGTTTTTCACTTTAAATATGTTTCCACGATTTTAGTATTTTAAAAAAAGATGTTTTCTATACTTTTCTGGAAATGTTCCTTTATTAGATGAGAAAGATCATTTCTATTCTTACTTTGCTAAGAGGTTTTATTATAAAGAATTGTTGAATAATGTTTTGAAATAATTGTATAAGATTTTTCACTTTATATTGTGAAATAAAATGCATATATTCCTGGAATGAACTCTGTTTGGTCATCTGTATTCTGTATTATGTTATTACTACTTTTGGATATTTGCATATATATTTATGTGACTGATCATTTCACTTCTCATTTGTTCTTTTCTTACTTTGATATCTGTATTATACAATTTCACAATTTCTTGTTGTTGTTAATCCTCACTTGAGGATATTTTTCTATTGATTTTTAAGGAGAGTGGAAGAGAGAGGGAAAGACAGAGAGAAACACATTGATTGGTTGCCCCTGCATGAGTCCTGACCAGGGCCTGTGCAGGGAAGAGACTGCCACTAAGGTAACTGACCTGAATTGAATACTGAGACCCTTTGGTCTGCAGGCCGAGGCCTATCCACTGAGCCAAACTGGCTAGGGCAATCTCACAAATATTTAGAAATCTTTGTTCCTTTCCATAGATTCTGTAAAAGTTTATATAGCATGAGCGATCATCCATTTTACAAAGGAGTGATAGGATTCATGCATAAACCTATTTGATCCTGATACCTTCTGTGAAGAGGGGTGGAGAGGAATGATATATATTTTTATATTTTAATTTCATTTCATTTCATTAATATTTGCAAATAAATATTATTAAAATGGTTATAAGTATATTCATATTTTTATTCATATTTATTCATATTTATATTCCTATTTGCATTTAGTTGTTCATTCTATTCTTATGTTTTAAAAAAATAACTGCCATTTAATGCCATTTTGTCTTCTTTTCTATTTCTAAAATTAACTTACTTATGCCTTTTATCCTTCATCACTTTAGCTAAAAATAAGTTAATTTATTGATATTCCCAAAGAACACATTTTGGAGTTCATAACTAATCATTATTTGCCGGGAGCCGGTCCATCCGTGCTGTTTCAAAGGACCTGGCATATATGGCATACTGTTCTTAACATGTTTGCTCACCTTCTTGGCACTATGTGTTTTAACCAAGGTCTCTGAGAAAGGTTGTTTCCCCAGGTAGGGATTTTCCCCTGAAGTTAGGGAGGGAATAAAACCTCTTAACTAGTGCCAGGTGGGTAATTAATCACTTTAACTACGAATAATCGTGCTTAAACTACATAATCTTTACTCCCTGGAATGGAGATAAGAAACGCCCTAGCCTTTGTAATAGAGATTGATAGTATTGAATCAACTGGTATAAATACAGATGTAACAAGACAGCAAGAGTCAGAACTTAGAATACAGAGCTTAGAACACAGAACTAAGAAGACAGAACCTACACAGAACTAGAGACAGAAGAACTTCGCTGGAGAGAACATGGCAAAAGATCCTGGACTGAACCTGACTACAGAAATTGGCAAGAGAACCTGACTAGAACCTGGTGACTGAACCTGGCTGGAGAACCTGGACTGAACCTGCCTGGAGAACCTAGCGAGGGAACATGGCTACAGAACCTGGCTGGAGAACCTGGAGAACCTAGCAAGAGAACATGGACACAGAACCTGGCTGGAGATCCTAACCAGAACTTGGCTGGAGAGCCTGACCAGAACTTGGCTGGAGATCCTGGCTAGGCTGCTGATCAACTGAACGCTGTCTCCGTGTCATTCCTTCTTCGCCGACTCCATCCACACCTTTGGGGACCCCTGGACCCGCTGGGGTTGGACCCCGGCAATTATTATTTTTTCACATCAATTTTGTTTTATACTTGTTGGCTTTGCTAAATTTTACTTCAATATATTCTCTTATTTTTTACTTAACTTCTTAAGTTAAATGATTACCTCATTACCTTTCATCTCTCTCTCTCTCTATCTCTCTCTCTCTCTCTCTCTCTCTCTATATATATATATATATATATATCTCCTATATAATAAAAGGGTCATATGCAAATTGACCCTAATGGCATAATGACCAGAACAACCGTTGGACAAGTCACTATGAGGCCCAGTGACCACCTCTTGGTCCCTTCTCCTGGCTGTTAGGCACCAATCACCTGATGACAGATGGGGAACCAAGGTGGGTGGCAGTGGGGAGTAGGACTGGCTGCGGGCAGCTGGGGAAGATGGCTCAGCCCAGATTGCAGGCCAGGCCTAGGGACCATACCCATGCATGAATTTCGTGTGCTGGGCCTCTAGTGTGTGTATATATATATATATATATATATATATATATATATTCGCATATATATGCATTTAAGGCTACAAATTTTCTATGTAGCAATAGTCATTAATTTTGATGTATGGTATTATCTTATGATTCCAACATTTAAATTTCTATTGAAATTCTTTCTACATATGTATTAAGGTAATTTTTAAAATATTCAAATATGAGATGTATCTTACTGTTTGGATATTGATGTCTAACTTAATTATGTATAAAAACAAGGTATGTATGCTACTGATACTTTGATATTAGGTGAAATTTGTTTTGTGACTTTATGGGTAATTATATCTGATAAGTAGGAAATAAATATTTTTTATAAATGTCCATATCATTAATGTGTGTTCCCTATGATATGGATGAGGCATTCCATGTATATGTCCAAGCTTGAAAAAATGTGTGGCTATAACTTTACTGTTCTATGTATTTTCCCTGTTAGATTATTGATATACTAGAAGCCTGGTGCATGAAATGCATGCACAGGAGAGGTGTCCCTTAGGCCAGCCTGCGCCCTCTCGCAATCCGGGACCCCTCAGGTAGGGTCTCTAGGCCTGGCTGGCAATCGGAGCCTATCAGTGCTTTCCTTCCCCAGGCTGCTGGCAGCTGGCCCTGCCCCTGCCACTGCCATGCTGCCACAGCTTGCCCTCTTTGCTGCGCTCCCCTCTACTCCCCCCACCACCAGTAGCCTCCCTGTGCTGGTGACAGGCATGGGGTTCCATCACTTGGCTGGCCTGAGCCTCCCTCTGCTGGGCAATTGCTGGCTGGCCCCATACAACCAGCACAACATCGCTGGCCAGTGTCCTGGGCCTCCCTCTGTGGGGCAATTAATCACAGGGCCCCTAGATTGATCCTCCAGCAGAGGAAGGCCCTGCCCACGCACCACAGCACTGACAACTGGTTGGCTTGGACCTCCCTCTGTGGCTGCCAGGCAGGTGGCCGGGACCTCCTTCTGTGGGGCAATGGATCACAGGGCTGTCCAATCTATCGCCCAGCAGAGGGAGGCCCCACCCACCTGGCCAGGGTGCCGCGATGGACCGCCGTGCAGAGGGTGGCCTGGGCCTCCCTCTTTGGGGCTATTGCAGAGCCCCCACCCATCCTCCATCGATCACCCTGCCGGCTGGTGGCCTGGGCTTCCCTCTGCGGGGGTGATGAATCGTGGAGCCCCCTCATCAATTGTCCTGAAGAGGGTTCCCTGGGCCTCCCTCTGCATGGAAATCATGGGGTGATGGCAGGGCCCCCCAATCATGGGGTGATGGCATGGGGTGTGTAATCGTATCACACCTGCCTTGGCTGGTCTGGCACCAGTGCATGTCATAGAGTGTTCATCCGAAAGGTTGTCCAGGTGTTCTGCTGTTCGGTCATTTGGTCATTTTGCATATTACACTTTATTATAGACTAGTAGCTCTGCACATGAATCCGTGCACCAGTAGCTCACTGCTGCCCTCCAGTAGCTCTCCGCCCACTGCCCTGCCCTCCTGTAGCTCCCCCCTGTCCCCCTCCCACCCTTCCTGTACTGCCCCACCCTCCTGCTGATCCATGATCTGGTCTTTACGCAGTCCATTTGCATATTACATCTTTATTATATAGGATGTTAAAATTTCCCATGTAATGTTGTCAATTTATCCTAGCCATACTATAAAATTTTTCTTTGTATATTTTACACTAATTTCTTGTATACAAGTTGGAATTGCTATGGTTTTCTTATTTCTATAAAAATACATAATTTTTTTTCTTCATATCTTCTCTATCCCAATATTTCTCTACAGTCCTCCCCCGCCCTTTGATAATAATATAATTACTCAGCTTTTCTTTGGCTTAGTGTTTCTCTGATACATATTTTCCCAGCATTACATTTACTTTTGCCAGGCATCCCAGGAACATATCTGGATTAGAGACAATTTTTATGAGAATTTCTTGGCTTGGATTTTCTATACTACAATGGCAATTCAAATTGTGAGCCAGGGAGTTTGATTTCTAAATGCAGATTTATTTTTTTTCCACCCAGAACTCAGACAGAAGAAAGCATTTCTCCAAAAGTGGGTAGATTTCTTTCTAGCCTTCCCACTTTCACCCCATGGTCTTGATTTTATATAGGAATGTTATTACAACTTCCTTATGGAAACACAATCATGCTTTTTGTCCCAATGTGATTACTACATCCACACCCTAATTAATCAGGATCCATAACCTCCCAACACCAGGCAATAACAGGGTCAGCTCTTTTGATTATTTCTTTGGTTCTTTGTTCTGGCTTCATTTTTGCTTCTGGGTATTTGAAAATCTCTTTTAATATTTGGTTTTGAAAAAATGTTCCCTTCTATATCATAAGGAGTTCTGAAACATTTATATGGATGATTTCATATTATCCTGCCCTCTGCTACATTCTGGAGTCGTGAGAAAGAGAAGACGACATGTTGTTCTGAGGAAGATGCTGTATTTACATGGGATCTTTCTTACTGATAGGACTTCCTTATGTATCACTGGGCAAAGCCCAGCTTTACATAATGACTTATAACATAGCAAAAAACAGATTTTATCCAAATTTTATTTACATCTAAATATATCATGTTGATTCTAATAAGTATTGTTTTCTATTATTCCATATCCATAATTGTAAACAAAATTGCAGAGTCCTTTTTCTTTCAATAGAAGCAGCACCATGATCACATTTTCAGTGTTAATAATGAATGTCAGTAAATTCTTGAATAAACTTTCACTCTCATAACGCATCTACTGCTACTGGCATTGCTAATGTGAACAATCTATTGGTAAAGCAATATTACTTTTCATAGAAATAACAATAGCAATCCTGTGCTTTGGAACTTATCCTACAAGAATAATTAAACTCTTTGCAGTATAGTTTATAATATAAATTACAAAAAACAAGCTAAGTATCCCAAACATGGAAATTACTTAGACAAGTATAATAAAATGTGTGGCTGTTAAAATGTAAAACAATATTTACGACCATGGTATGTTATAAATGACAAGAACAACATACAAAGAGGTACATATGATAATCAAACTTGGTAAAATGTGTGTATTTGTGGACAAAATATCCAAAAGGAAAGATTAATAAATGAAATCAAAATTGGTGTAGAAAAGCCTCCTCACATCTGCTGGGATGAAATGCTGTTGTGAAGAGGCTTGAGCAAACCTGAACTCTTGGGTATTTCCTTCTCTCCTCCACCTTCCCAAAGCTGGTGAAATTAAAACCTAAGGAGACTGTCGCTTCATTGCATAACATTGGATCCCTGAAAATTAAGGGTGCCTAGTGAACTGGCAAAAACTGGGGGTGGTGTAGAATAGTTGCACAGTACCTGAGAACACATAGACTCTCTCTCACTGCACACATCAAGGAAGATATAAACAGGGGCCTAACGTCACTCTGTCCTCCTGTAAGTCACAGGAGTTGTAGCTGATACGTCCGGGAAACGTGATCTCCCACTAAAATGCCAACTTACCTGAGGTCCACAACCCACATGAAAGAAAGTTAGTACAATGAACACATAAACTACCCAACTAAATATATTGAAACAGCATGTTAATTTAAAAGTAAGCATTGTAATTAAACTCAACATGGGAAGGAAATGTATTAGCAATAAACAAATAACCAGACAACATTTTTAAAAAGTGAAAATAATTAATAGGTATGAAAAATAGAATATGAAAATAAATATGCCAATAAATGGAATGAGTAGAGAGAGATGGTAATGTTAGCATAGGTAGTTATTAACAAAGGAAGGGAACAAATGGAATCAGACATTAAGCTGGAGTAACTAGGAAGGGGAAACTTCATAGTCACTTCCTGAGAGGGTAATTAAAACTCAATCTGGAGATTCCTTATGCAATCCCAGCAAAACAGAATTAAAAGAATTGATATGATCAATTGCTATCCTTGTTGTGTTTATGCAAATAATCTGACTGAATTGAAACTGGACTTAATGCAGTCAATAAATTGATCTTAATTTAGCTCTTTAATAAAAATAAGGTTAATTTTAAGGGGAGAAATTGTTTTAAATCATAATGTCTAGTTGTGGATTTTAGGCTCTAGTTAAGTTCATTGTCTTCAAATTTTTGTCTTTCAACTAGAAATTGAACTGGATCCTGAATTCTTCTAGTTTTCTTTAAGCATCCACAAATCAACAAACGACAAGTGCTGGAGAGGATGTGGAGAAAAAGGAACACTTGTGCACTGCTGGTGGGAATGCAGACTGGTGCAGCCACTATGGAAGACAGTATGGAGTTTCCTTAAAAAACTGAAAATGGAACTCCCATTTGACCCTGTGATCCACTTCTAGGAATATATCCCAAGAAACCAGAAACACCAATCAGAAAGGATATATGCACCCCTATGTTCATAGCAGCACAATTCACCATAGCTAAGATCTGGAAACAGCCTAAGTGCCCATCAGTAGATGAATGGATTAGAAAACTGTGGTACATCTACACGATGGAATACTATGCTGCTCTAAAAAGGAAGGAACTCTTGCCATTTGCAACGTCATGGATGGAACTGGAGAGCAGTATGCTAAGTGAAATAAGCCAGTCAATGAAGGAAAAATACCACATGATCTCACTCATTCATGGATAATAGAGACCATTATAAACTTTTGAACAATAATAGATACAGAGGCAGAGCTGCCTCAAACAGATTGTCAAACTGCAGCAGGAAGGCCGGGGAGGGTTGCGGGGCAGGAGGTAGGGAGGTAAGAGAGCGACTAAAGGACTTGTATGCATGCATATAAGCATAACCAGTGGACATAAGACATTGGGGATAGGGGAGGCTAGGGGACTGTCTAGGGCGGGGGGATAAAATGGACACATATGTAATACCCTTTGTAATACTTTAAGCAATAAAAAAAAAAAAAAAAAAAAAAAAAAAAAAAAAAAGAATATAGAACCAGAAAGTCCTTGAGGAATCTCTGGAAGTTTCTAGGTTAGTAAATGGCAATGCCAATCCATTGTGAGGGGAATAAAAAAATCATCAAAATATAAAGATAGGGTTGTACTCTAAGGGGTTTTTGTCACATTTATATACTGTAAAGTGTAGTCGGAGCTACTGTAATTTGAAAGGAGTGACAGGTGTTTGAGAAATAATGAGAGAAGAATGTAAGACACTATAAAAATTGCTGAGAAACATTGAAAATTGGGTAGCACTTGTTAAAATAATTTGTCTTCAGAGTATACATCTCTGGTTGTCTTTAGGTCTTTTAGCAAACACACAAACAAAACTCTAAACTGAAACAAAGCTGAATCATTTCCTAAAATCAGACCTGTAGAGACAGAAAGCTGGAAGCTGGAAAAGCTCTGGGTGAGTGACAGCTCTATGTCCCCCTCAGTAAACCCAACCTGCACTCCCCAGGATACAGAGAGTTGACTGTACTTTCTGTTGACTTTGGACAATAGGTTTCCCACCTATGCTCACTCTGTTTAAGAGCCTTGATGAACAGTCCTTCAAAGTGATTTCTGAAGCTTTTTTTAGCTTTTGTCCAAGGACTTCAGGCTGGCAGCTCATGAAGGCTGATCTTTAGTTCCACGAATACTCTGTTATCAGCTTCCAGCTCAGACTCCTAGGCTCACTGTGCAGCTGACTGCTTGAAGAGCCATACGATGGGGTGTCACCACCACAGAGTTCAGTGACTCCTAGCACCTCGCTCGTATTTGTCACAACACCGTCATTCACTGAAATTGTTTGTATAAAGAGTGGCCACCATATCCAAATGCATGCTATATACAAGCTGTCTGAACAAATTAAATTTGCATGTCATGTTCTGGATATTTTCTTACCTGTTGACGGCCAAAATCTATTAAAGCCAACCCTTCTCTAAAACAAGTTTTCTATTTTTTTAGCTTATTTTTTTTATATCTCCTGAGGAATTTTCTCTTGAGGCTACTCTGGACAGATTGATTGGTCTCATATATAACCAAAAACCAAACAAAAACAAACAAGCAAACAAAAAAACACGACAACAATGCTGGATTCAACTGTATTAACATTTTTAGTTAACGGATACTTCCTGAAAAGCTAAAATGTACTACTTGCCAATAAATTTTAGTATAGCAACAATTTATGGATAATATGTTCAATACAGCATTTTAAATCTCTGCTCAAGAAATGATAATATGTACTTTCCAGTAGCTTTTCAGAAATTAGAAATATAAATCTTTGAAATATGTAAAAATTATAAATAATATTATCTATAGATATTATAGTGTAATAAATAGAATTTTCAGTAATATATATATATGTATATATATAAAATTTTGAATAGTAAAATAGTAACTACATATATATGTAGGTATATATGTATATACATTATATTTACATCCATCCCTATGAGGAGAAATGACCCAAATTTACTTATGTAAAACTTATCACATCATCATTGGTGACATTAAGTTTTATGCAACTTAGAAATAGTCATTCTTATATTCACCAAAAGTGATTCATAAAATATTTTCCCAGTCAGGGCACATGCCCAAGTTTTGGCTAGATCCCCGGTAAGGGGTGTGCAGGAGGCAGCTGATTGATGTTTAACTCTCACATCTATGTTTCTCTCTCACATTAGTATTTCTCCCCCTCTCTCTTCTCTTTCTAAATGTGAATTTAAAAATCTTAAAAAAAAAAACAAAGAAAGAACAGCTTATGTAGTATAGACAGAAAGCTCTGAAAGTTTGAAGGGTCACAGATACCTGGTTGGGATCTGTAAAATGCCAAGGAATGAAATGTCAAGTTAATCTGTAGACTATTTAAACCCAGGTGGCCTTAATATTTCTAGTTATAGAGAATCTGCATTCTGATTCAAAAGAGATTTATAAAATGCTCTTATAATTTAATTTTCATTATTGCCTTACAACTTAAAAAGGCACTGTGAAGGGGGACATTATGTACTATTGTGGCTGAAATGAAATATCAAGACAATCAATATTTGGCCTAACAGGTCCAGAGGATCCCTGAAAAAAATAGATAATTATAAATATGCTTACTGTTTCCTAGGTAATGACGGATTTTTTTAAAAGAATATGCTAAGAAAGTATTCTGATGTTTGCTCTTCCGAGATTTTGCTTTTCCTTCTGAGAAAGATTTGAAGAGGATGAGTCTTCCTCCCTTTATTATCTGGCTGTAGCAAACTGCTCTCTACCTTCATGAAGAAGGACAGTGTGGTGGTTTCTGCCACAGGCTTTAACTGGTAAACTTCTCAATGACCCAAAGGAGTTATAGCTCTAAAGCAGGCCTAGCTCGTTGCTTCTTTAACGCTAGAGTGATAAGCAGGTTTCAGTATACATCTCACTATGTCTTCTAAGCTTCACTATGTCTTCTTAGCCATGTATGTGGCTAAATTATTGCAGAGATAAAACTGGAGATTGCTATTTTGCTTAGCTGTGCCATCATTATGCAGACATTTGACATATTGTGGAGCACATTGATATGGTTATTTGATGAGGAAGACAGCTGCTAACATAACATTTTACAGTATACAAAAGTACTCAGATGTCCGTCATGATTTAATTCACAGAACAACGTGAGATACTAGAATCTTAGATATCTTTCTGTAGGTGCAGACACAGAGGCTCTTGGTAGGGAGCTGGTGCAGGGTGCTGGCAAGGGGGCTAACACTTCACCGAGGACAGAGCATGGCAGGAACATATAGGGGGTCTGAATATTTGTTGAATTAATCAATTAATTAAATCTGGGCTTCAATCTACTCTTTTATGAAGCCCAGTGCTTTCCTTACAACTAAACTATTATTACATTGCTATTTATAGATTTTAACAAATTGAACCCATAATGAATTTGTGGGCTCAGAATAGAAAACAGAAACACACACACACACACACACACACACACACACACACACAGAAAGAAAAAAACAAACAATTTAAGGGCTTCTTCATTCCACTTTGAAGACATAGGCTTATCATTGTTGTCTATATTTCCCACTTTGCTCAATCAATAACCAGTTTAGGAGGCTCTCAATCTATAGGACTTTGAAAAGCTATATCTCTACCAGAGGGCAATTCTGAATGTATTCAGATTTTTTTAGGCTTCTTTGAAACATATTTTTAATGCTTTTGTTGCCAAGTGATAAACAGATGAAATAAAACAAGGGTAGTTAAGCCTTCAGGTCTGGACACAAAATCAGAGCCCACAAGTTGAATTTCACAGCGACTAGATACAAATTTAATGATATGTAAAGAGAACCTCCTCTCTAGAATTCTAATGCTGAGGCTGGAGGCAGAAACAAGAGGCAGCAGCGCTTTCTCCACTACAGGTAGTTTAATTTCTTCAGTTTTATCCTATGTGGTCCAACAAGGCCTGACAAACTGCACTGCAGTACAAGAAGCATCTCTCGGGCAATGATGTGTAAAGACAGAGGGATTTTTTAGTCAATTGCAGGAATTAGGCTTTAATGCTTTCTACTAAAGGACTTCATACCCCAGATAGCTGACTGCTATCCTCTGAATCTTGGCAGGCAACAAGCCTGATGAAGCTGAAACCGGGAAGCTATGTTAAGCAGATTTTCATGAAACTTACAAAATGCTTTATGTGCAAAGCTGCTTTTCTTTATTGCAGTCCAAAATGTGTTCCTTCTTTTTTTTCAGTCTCTGAGTTTGGTCAACTCTCAGTCTTTATCAAAATTACCTTCCAAAAATATCCCTTAAAGAGACAGAGAAGGTAAAGGCTGCACCTCATAAAAAAATAAATGTGTGTTTTTTTTTTTTAAAGCACAATCCTAATCACATAAATTTAAGAGATTAAAAATGAACATAGTACTTATAAAATTATAAGACACACAGACAGACATTATAAATACATTACCACTAGGTGGAAGTTCTAGAGGGCGACAGACACCATTTTTGGTCCCATCTTTGGACGAAGAGATCAGTTTTGCCACGAGTGCCGCTGAGATGGGCTGCACTAGTAGAGAGGTGAGGTTCCATCGGTTTTGCCTAAAGCTTCCAACTGTATTCAAGAGAGAAAGATACAGAATCCTTTGTCAAGAGAAATGGGAAGAGATCAACCAATGAACTTCTATGTATATATGCATAACCCATGGACACAGACAATGGGGTGGTGAGGGCCTTGGGTGGGTAGGAAAGGGCTGGAAGAGGTTAATGGGGCAAAAAGGAGGACCTATGTATAAAGATTTAAAATAAAAAATCAGGAAAAAAAAACACTGGAAGAAAAATTTTCTGTAATAAGTATTTAAACTATGAGTGGCAGGTTTATTTTGTTCATTTGCTTATTCATTATTTACACTCTACTTATTAAAAATGATTTGCAGTACTTAATAAAAATTCAGTCCAAATACTATTATGCATGTTAGTAAATGATAGCAGATTGTATACACACACACACACACACACACACACACACACACACACACACAGAGACACATACCTCCATTCGGAAATGACAACAAAGGAATTTAAGAAGCACTAATCCACATGGTCTAAGAGACTAACAAAGACAATAACAATAAGATTCTACAAGCTGTAAAGCAGATGAATAGTTGATAACAGACCAAGGAGACCAAAACCTAAGCCAGCAGAGGGGGGATGCTGAAAAGCAATGCAGTTTGTACCACAGAACCCAGAAAGGTGTAGGGATTGACAATACCTGCTACCTAGTTAAGTAGGAGCAAAGGAAGACTTGATGAAATTCTCATTGGGGGGGTCTCTCCTACTGCCCCCTCAGTCACCCTGTGGATGTGAACAGTGCCTGTTCCTCCCTCCTTCACTTCAGCAGAAAACGGAAGGTGGGATGCCAAGCAGAGAGACACCAGATAAAGAGAATGGTGAGCCGAATACTTTGATGGGATGACGTTACTATTGCTGAGGCTCTCAGATGTTTTACTCTCTTGACACCCAGAACCTTTCCTTCCAGTTAGGACAACAGAAAATTCACTTCTGGTAAATATGACTAGGTCAACAGAGAATATATAAAAATACTTAAAATCTGAAGTCTACCAATAAAGCCACTCATCCAAGACACCCTATGTTAAAACCCAGCCATCAATAAATTCCACCCATACAAAGAACTTCAAATCAACTTAATTAATTCTGCCACTCTAAAGGCACTCTCATCCAAGAACAATGCTAAAATGGAACAGGGACAGCAGACCTAGTGAGGAGAGGAGTAGGAGTCCAGAGGCTCAGGAGGGGGGTTCTCCAAGAAGATGAAAACAATGGAAATACTAGGTATGTGTTGCTCTATTGGGAGAACACGTACAGTAAGATCAGAGTTAGCATGTGAAGAGTTTCTAAATACAAAGAAAAATTTAAAAAATCTATGAAATGAGGCAACTATTAGCTGCAAAGGGAGTAAAAAGATTTTCAAGAAAGAAATATAATCATCATACGATGTGAACAGTATTGACATAGTCATAACAATATAAACTATGACCTTGTAACACAAAAGCAACATTCTATAGGAAAAATAGATGAAAAAAGTCAAGGGTGAAGGTACTTGTGAAAGAAAATTAAAAATTTTCATCCGTAGTGGTAAGTCAATATAATAGATGAAATTGAAACATGAATTCAACTCTTTAAAATGCTCTTCAGACCGAGAGGCAAATATAAAAAAAAATAATAATATCTAAAAATGTTGAAAGCTATTGAGTGTTTACCTTTGGGAGATAGGAAAGGACACAAGGAAGTATGGGAGAAGGTGACATATTTTTATGAATTAAGCTTTGCAGGAATATTTTACTATATTCATCTCTAAGTTTGAGAGAACAAAAATTAAACACAAATAAAAAGGAAAAACAGCCATGATAGCACAAATAAGGGAAAAAACACACAAGTACTCAGGTAAAGAGAATAGAGAGAATAAACTAAACTGTGTGTAATGATAGAATTAAAAGATACCTTATTCAGTTTATATATTATCTTGACTCAGAAAATAAAATACACAACAGAATGATTTTACCAGGGAGCCAATAATGTTTGCGAACAGAGGGCTCCATTTTTCAGAACTTTTATTAGGGAAAATAATTGCTAAAGTTTTTCTCAGAATTTAATTTGAAAGGACTGCAGGGGGTGCAGAACTCAACCATACTGGTACCCAGGCTCCGGGAGGCAGATTATAAATGAGAAAATATGTTACAGAAGTTTTTCCTTAATTTATCAACTGCAAAACCACAAGGCTAAGAAATGATATTTAGCTTAGCCCTGTGGCAACCATAGAAGCCATGGCTTTGAAGAAGAAAAATAATGAAGATTCAAGCTTCGAATCAGTTTTGTTATATAAGCGCTCTGCTGCTCTCATAATTCAGTAACCCCTTTTATATGGATGTATGGCAGTGCATTTTGATCACAGTGTAGCTCACTGCTTCCTAACCATTTACTTGTTCAAAAAGTATGGAGAGTTTCAATATGGCAATAGCAGAGCATTAAATTAGGTGTGGGTCCTTCTAAGTGGGGGTCCTGGAGACTGTACAGGTTGCATGGCCATAAGCCAGGTCCTGGTTCACACAGAAGATGCTAGCAGCAATATAGCTTGCTGAGATAAACGAAAGGGGATTTTCAGACCACAAGGAAATTGCTCTCAGCCACAAGTGAGCAGCCCTATGTCTGCTGCTCTAGGCTGTACCTGGAGTTACAGTGATAAAAATCTCAAGGCATCAACAGTGTGCACAGAGTGGAAAGCCTTTGATAGCTACCTCCTCTGCTTCGCCCAGCATGTATTTTCTCCCTCAGCCATTGCCTTTGAAACTTTTAGTGTACACCAGACAATGAAATACTGTAGCCCCTCCTTATCTGCAGATTTACTTTTCAGGGTTTCAGTTACCCACAGTTAGCTGAGGTCTGAAAATATTAAATGAAAAAATCCATGCCTGGCTGGCGTGGCTTGGTGGTTAAGCATTGACCTATGAACCAGGAGGTCACAGTTGAATTCCCGGTCAGGGAACATGCCAGGGTCGCAGTCTCTGATCCCAATGATTCTCTCTCAGTCCCTCTCCCTTCCTCTCTGACATCAATAACATTTAAAAAAATAAAATTCCAGAAATAAAAATTCATAATTTTTAAATTGAGCATCATTCAGAGTAGCATAATGAAATCTCTCTCCATTCTGCTCCATTCGGCCTGAGAAGTACATCATCACTTTGGCCAGCATCTCCACACTTGTATGCAAACCGCCTTTTAGTAACCTCCCAGCTATCTCAGGCATCACAGAGAGAGAGACCACATTCACATAACTTTTCGTACAGTATATTGTTATAATGGCTCTATTACATGATTGTTATTGTTATTAATCTCTTACTATTGTGAAGTTATACATTAAACTTTATCATAGGCATGTAGGTATAGGAAAAAAAAACAATTCTATATAGGGTTTGGTAGTATCTGCAGTTTGGGGAATCCACTGGGGATTTTGGAACATCACCCCTGGGAATGAGGTGACTACTGTAGCATTTATGAGAAATGGACAACCTG
This sequence comes from Myotis myotis, assembly GCF_014108235.1. NCBI lineage: Eukaryota > Metazoa > Chordata > Mammalia > Chiroptera > Vespertilionidae > Myotis > Myotis myotis. The sequence continues at coordinate 181,852,623 of NW_023416324.1, forward strand.
TTATTTTGAAGGTTTCATAGATGTTAGGTGCTGACACATTACCAACACAAAATGAAAGTTCTTGGGAAGCTGCATGATTCACCTCTCTCCAGTTCAAATACAGAACTCTACCTTGCCATTCAAGGCCCTTCACAATCTCTGACCTATATTTCCAACATTATTTCCCTTCATTCCTCTTCATGCATCTTATCCTAAAACTAGTTGTCCCCCTACATATTCTGTGATTTACATCTTCCATGTTGTTGTGTAAGCCCATCCATCCACTTCACCTGCTTTTCTCCTGCATCACACATGTCAGACTCTAACTTACAAGTCACCTTCTGTAAGCTTTCTCTGACACCCTCCTATTTATGTGATATATCTGTACCTTTCTTGTAGTGCTCACCATTTCTAATTAACAATAACATTTCATAATAAACACTTCGGTTTTCCCTCTAAAGGCTAAATTCCTTGAAGGCAAAGAATCAAGTCTTCTTCCTCATTGTATGATACTCAAAGCCAAGGAGATTGTGAGGAACATAAGAGGAGCTCAATAATTACTGGGAAAACAAAAGAAGGAATCAATAATTCTTTGAAAGGTAGTTTCAATGCCTTTATTTTACTGAATGCCTAGAAAATGGATCACAGGTACAACCAAGAATAAATTATAATTTTATTAACCTCATGCTTGCTATATGTGGATGCTTTCTCCCCAGCTAATTGCTCTCCCACAGCAGACACATTACATAGATTTCCAAAACCCAGGTGTCTCCAGCAACTCTCACTGATTATCCTTGCTCTGAAATTATGTTTTGTGGGTAAAAAAAGTATTTCGAATACTAAAACCATCTTTGAGATATATTTATCTGTTAGTAAAAACTCAATAACTGCATTCTTTTTCCCTCTAAAATGCTCCATTAAACATAAGAAACAATGCATTCAAAAGTTAAATATCAGGGAACCTTAGACCATACTCAAACACAGACAAATCTTGATTTGTTGTGCTGCATAACTAACAGACTTGCATTCATTTTGAAATATCTTAAATGGCTCATTAATTTTTCACCTTCAGCTTAATAGAAATTTGACAAACAATTCACTTCTGAGAGCTGATACTAAAAGCAGGACTTTATAGAGCACTAAGATTAAATTATAGACAGAGGGTGTTGTTTTTTCTTAAAAACTTGTTTACTGAAGAAAAGCTTAGAGAATGATTATATTTTCTTATATTAAATCAAACACAGGTGCAATTTTTGTTATATTTTAAGACACATTAATTAACTTTAAGAATCCATTGGATATGCGATGAAAATCAGGAAGATTATATGCCTTGATGAAAAGTGTACATATAGAAAAGATTTGGACCTTACATTCTAGCACTCTGACTTGCAGGTTGCAGCAATTATAGCATACCCTGCACGCTATGTATGCTCAATAAAGACTGACTGACACTAACTTTTATTTCAGCAGATAGGTAGTTCTCTCTTCACCTTACACACTCTTTGTAACTCAGATAAAGATCCAAATTGATCCATCTCTTCAATAATCCTGTCCCTGATATAATGTCATATGCATCTATAGAAAGATGCAATTGGCAGGGTTGATATGGCTCAGTGGCTGAGTATCACAGTTTGATTTCCAGTCAGGGCACAGGCCCAGGTTGCAGGCTTGATCCCTAGTCGGGGGTGGGGGTGTGGGGGGGGTGTGGTGTATACAGGAGGCAGTTGATCAATGATTCTCTCTCACCATTGATGCATCTATCTTTCTCTCCCTCTCCCATCCTCTCTGAAATCAATAAAAATATATTAAAAAAAGAAAGACAAAATTGGCTGGAGAGTCTCAAGTTTGACTCCATCACTGCCTCACTGTTTGAAATGTTACATATAAATGATTTCATTATAATAATGTTGTCATCCCATCTAAAATACTGGAACAACCAAGGTGACACTGAAGGGTCTTCATTATGCTAATTTACTGAAATAAAGAGTACATTAGCTCAAGAGGCCCAGAGCCTGAACCACAGTTGGTGAAACTTAGAAGTAATGAGGATAAAAATAAGTAAAATGCTTTCTAATTGGACATATTTAACAGCTTTTGCATTATGCTTTTCAAACTGTTGATGCCCACTTCAATCACATCTGGTTGTGTGTAAAGAAAGCATTCACTCTTAGCTGCAAGCACTTTTTGTGTGTGGCAAGATTGAATTATTTTAAACTCAACTGAAAAATTAGTGTACACAGCAAATGCCATTTACCTTCAGAAACTAGATATCTTAGATACTGGGATCTGCAGAATTAAGGCATCATTAAGATGAGATAATGTAGAAAAATGTTCTGGTAAAAAAGTCTTTTGTGAATCACTGATGAGAATATGTCTCCATTGGCAAGGATAGCATAATTTCTGTATAACTCAACCCTCAGCAACTGACTCTGTGTGTGTGTGTGTGTGTGTGTGTGTGTGTGTGTGTGTGTGTGTGTGTGTGTTAGCATGAGATCCATGAGACATAGTAGTGTGAGCAAAGATCCTATAGATCACTTCTCTTCAATGTGTAATCCCTGGACAAATAGCATCAGCATGACCTGGGAACTCATTGCAAATGCAGAATCTCAAGTCCCATCCCAGACCTTCTGAATCAGTATCTGTAGTCTAGAACCCCAAGGTGACTCATTTGAGTATCACATAAGCAACTGGTATAAATCATTATATCTTTTACATAATTTTTGTAGCTAACAAGATGTAGCAAGCACTTTTTCCCAGAATTAAAGGTGTCAGAGCCTTTGACTATATCAATAAACCCAAAATCAATAGTTTTCTTCAAAGAGGGTAACCAGTCTATGCATATGAAGACACTATACAGCAAGTTTTTAAATTGGATTGAGAGCGTTTCTTTTTGCTTTTGTCTTTTCCTCAAAAATAAATCTGGTGTTTTAATGATCAAAATTACATTGACAACATTTTATTTCAACAACAGATAAATACTTTAATCGCTAACTGATTTGACTTCTTTTTTTTTCTAGGTTTTCAACTATTATAAATAACTAGAGGCTCAGTGCTCAGATTCGTGCACTGGTGGGGTCCCTTGACCTGGCCTGTGGGGATCGGGCCGAAACTGGCTCTCCAGATTGAGAGAGGTTGCAGGCCAGGCCAAGGGACCCCACTAGTGCAGATGGGAGCTAGGGAGGGACCACAGGGGGCCTTTAGGGTGTGTCTGGCCCATCTCGCCAAGTCCCGATTGGCTGGACCCCAGCAGCAAGCTAATCTACGAGTCAGAGGGTCTGTCCCCTGGTGGTCAGTGCACATTATAGCGACTGGTTGAATGGTCGTATGGACACTTAGCATATTAGGTTTTTATATATGCTAGAGGCCTGATGCACGGAAATTCATGCAAGAATAAGCCTTCCTTCCCCCAGCTGCCAGCATTGGCTTCCCTTTGGCACCCAGGACCCAGGCGTCCCTCCTCAGGCAATGGCAGGCACCTGGGACCTGGGTTGGCTTCCCTTGGGCCACCCACAGGCACCCGGGACCTAGATGGCTTCCCTCTCGCCCCAGCTTCATCAGGAAGGATGTCCTGAATGACGTCCGGTCTAATTAGCATATTACCCTTTTTTTTATTATAGACTAGAGGCCTGATGCACAAAATTTGTGCAAGAGTAGGCCTTCCTTCCCCTGGCTGCCAGCACTGGCTTCCTTCTAACACCCAGGACCTGGGGCCTGGGCTTCGCTCGCAGCCCTGGCTTTGTCCGGAAGGTCCTCTGGAAGGACGTCCAGAGGGATGTCCAGTCTAATTAGCATATTACACTTTTATTATTATAGATATATAGATTACAGCAAATGATTGACAAATATAAAGTGCAAATACATCCATTTTCTAGAGAACCAAGCAATCAGAGACCTTAAAAAGCCGAGATTTTAAAACACATTTTGTGTTGCATTTTATGAAGAAGACCCAAATACCTAATGAACAAGTTGCGATCAGTGATGTTATCCCAGATTATGTATTGTGTTTGATTTTCTCCAGAGGACTGCCAGTTTGACAGAAATCAGACCATTAAATAACTGGAACAGATGTTTCACTTTTATTTTAGTTCACTAAATTTATAGTTATTTCCCTGAACTGACCAGTGCACTAAATTGGCTATCGTGATTTTGTTGTCCTTGTAAATATAGCTAACTGATCCTTTAATATTTCAGTATCTCATAGACTGCTGGTTACAAATATCACTATCTTCCCTCAAACTAGTCAAGTTCAGTGCTATGTGGTTTAGGTTGTTATTAAAAAGGAAACACTTAACACTTACATGTGCTTTGAGCCATGCAATCTTCTCAGAGCTCCTTGGCACTCTATCTATCTCTGTACATAAACATATACACACACATACATAAATGCATATACACAAATAGGATTTTTATTGGTGATAGTTATTCTTATAGTTAAAATGAAAGTTACTATTTTTAAAAATTATATCATATTTCTTACCTCCTCTTAAACCAATATAAATTGTAGGCATAAAAACTGACTGATGCCATTTTCCTCAACTCTTAGATGTCAGGTACTCTGGGAAGCTTAGTCCTTGTATGTGCCCCAACATAAACCCTTGTTTACACATTTAGCAGACACTGCTCTGTTCTAATTTCCTTATTTATTTCCAGCTCATTGAACAGAATGTAAACTTCTTGAGGGACAATTCACTTTTGTGTCCCCATGGTTTAGCACACTGCATAGTAAAAAAGGAGAGGCTCAGTGACTGTTTTGGAATGAATGATCATCCCAATGTTGAAGTGAATAATTTTCTTTTGTTTCATCATAAGCCTGACATTCATGATCTGAAACTTGTAATCACAAACATCTTAAGAATGAAAACACAGATGGTCTCATTTTATTTCATTGGTCCTCTCTTCAGCTAAAGCAACCTGCCATGTTCCCTAGTAATCATTATTTTAATTATTAGTTAAGGCATTGTACAAATAGTCATATTTACCTTCACATGAGCATAACATTTAATTATATTATTCACTGAAATGTGGTGAGTCTTATAATTGAGTTGATTGTTATTTACAGAATTATGAGGATATATTTTCATAAATATTTCTTTTGTTTTTAAAACACATTGATATACTTACTTCTGAAGACAAAACCCATTCCTATGTTTCAGGTAGACGATGGCATCATTACAACATCTTCTCTAAAGACATTTTTGTAGTCTGATCCTTTCTTCTCAAGAGACAGGACTTTCTTTGGCACAGGTTTATCTCACTGAGTTTATATTTATAAATTTGTCATTTTAAGTAAAAAATGAAATGTACAACAACAGTGGTAATATTCAGATATTGACAACTATTTTCTTAATTCTATTTTCAAAGAATAATTGGTTATATGAGAACTAATTTCCTGTTTCACGTAATTTTATTTTTTAATTTTGTTTTAATGCTTAAAATATTACAAAGAGTAGTACATATGTCTCCTTTTTATTTCCCCCCTTGACCTTCCTCCTGCTTCCCCTACCCCCCCCCCCGTTTCACATAATTTTAAATATTTCTATTCTTTTGTATTCTCCATTTATCTATAATGAGACTATTTAATTCCCAAAGCATTTCAAGAACATGGACATTTTGAAATAAACCTTAAGCTATATCATAAGAGAAACAAACTAAGAGACAGATAAAATATCTATTTGTGCTTTACTTCCAGGAGACTAGTATGGATTCATAACTGGAATAATTGGCCATCTGCACATCATATAGCAGCAACGCAATCCTCCTGAGAGGCATTCCCCCGAGAAATTTTCCATCTTATACTTGAAGGGAATGAACATTGGAATGATTTGCAGTGTGTGTGTGTGTGTGTGTGTGTGTGTGTGTGTGTGTGTTATAAGATAGCAAATAAACTGTGTGACTGTGTGGATGTGTCTTATCTGTTTGGTGGTTGTTGTGAAAATATGCGACCATTAATTTACAATAAAAGTCTTCATGCCAGATTGCAATGAGATCATGTTATTTTATGAGGCTAATTAGACAAATAGGCAGAAGACCAGTGCTTTATTTCTGGATTTACTCATTTTTCAGTTGTTTTTCTAATAATAAAATTGGGAAATTGTTAACACTTGCTCTCCTGACTTAGATGTTAGGTCACATGAGCTATCACATATGGAGTGCTTCCCACCTTTTCATGGTTTCTTGTGTATTTTCTGTTTCTGACATGGAAATGAGGCGATAGAACCTAGGCAGCTAGGACTGGACCGAAGAGGGGAAGCTGAATAGAGAAGTCTAGCAGCAACATGATGCAGTTTGCTGGCTACTGCTGGCCGTTCCTGGTTCCAGTAAAACAAACAAACAAAAACACACACAAAAAACCGCTGGAACAAGATGACCTAGGGTTGAACCTGGTGGGGTGGGGAGGGCTGAGCCCAGCTGGGAAGGGACAGTAACCTCAGACCTGAAGTGCCAGTCCCAAATCAGATCCCACCCGCCAGCTGGACTCACATTCTAAAATGATTGGATATTACATGGAATACCTTGAAAAGACCCATCAAAAGCTATGAAGGTATAAGTATGTCCATAGACAAAGAGCTTCAGCAGTACCCCTCTATGGGCCCCCTTCCTGCTTCCTCTTGCTGCAGGGTGTCTGCCAGTCTCTCAATAAGCTTTGCTTCTACATGCTGTCTTTGTCCCTGAACTCATTCTTTGATTTTTGCAAGACAAAGAACTCAGACAGAACACCACATTCTGGTTTCAGAAACACTGACCTAAGGAAGGCACACTAGCCTGGAGTTCAGAGACCAATATCTGGTCCTTACTCTGCTTTTCACTGGCAAGTAACTCGGGGAAAGTTTTCACCTATTTTATAGCCTTAAAATGATCATATATGCAATGTCCAAGGAGTTCCATTTCCAAGATTTTGTTTCTAAATTTGTCCATGAGTAATCATTTAAATAAACTCCTAGTTTCCCTAAAATGTGTTTCCAAATACCACACAAGGATTTAATAGAAATCTTTCTCATCTTGATATTGAAAAAGGCTGTTTGTATGGTTATATCTAAATTTGAGGTGACTATCCCACTGTAATTCCAGAAAAAATCCTTCATATTTGGAGTGGATAATATGAACATTTTCAATAAATTCCCCTTATGGATTATAATTTTCCTTACAATATCATTCAGTTATTTTTTATGATCAATCACACATAGAATTCTGACTTGGAAGAAAAGAGGCAAAGATCCACGTGAAAGCCTGGAAAAGGAGAATTGTTAAGACTAAACAACCCATTGAACCAAGTAGTGGCAATGAGGTAGTAGAGTAAGCAAGCTGCTTTGAATCCAGGATGTGTAGAAAATGAAAGTCCTACTAATAACACAGATTTGATAGGAAAACTATTTTGGAGATAAAGAGGAGTCAGAGTATTTTAAAACATTACATTTAGCAATTGGTTGTACTGGACAATTATTACTATAAAGCTTTTATGAATAAAGCAAAAAAATGTTTCTCTCCTGTTTAAACTACAGTTAAACCGACTGGTTGGTTTATGAACATTGCCAATGCCTGCACAAGTGACTTCCTTTAAACTGCAGTCTTCCAGGCCATAAAGTGAGGACAAAAGCTGCTAAAAACCTAGCTGATAGCAAGGCTTTAGGATTAATGAGAGCACCCATATGGTGGTTTGAGCTCCACAGAATACATCCAATATAAATGAGCCACATTATTTCACTGACAAATCCTATCTATACACTGTCCAACAGAACTGAAACAAATGCAGTTTCCTGTTGCTCCTTCTGATAGTGAAAATTGTCTTGCTGTCACCTCTTTTCATTCTTTTGAGGTTCCCATGAGGAAAAATAAGCATTTCTGCTTCATGTCCCACTTATGGAGTGTACTGAGATACACAAATCAAAGATAATAGGACAATCTATATCCACTTTCTCATAAAGCCTTTTGTATAAATGAACTAAAAAAGAGCAACACACTTGCAAGGTTGCTTCAAAGAAAATATAAATCATTTGAAAGCAAGATGGCTATTTTTAGAATGTGTTATGTTAAGTCGAATTCATTTTTTAATACAAAAGAAGACATTAACTACTCTCTGCAGGTGCTCAGAATTTATTTGAACTATTCAAAATTTCAACATTATTTCAAGTTTCAATGAAAATATCAATAACCTGTTAGATTTATAAGAGTCCATGTTACAGTTGTACAACCTATTGTGATTCAATGCTGATATTAACATTGAATATTTCTCCAAAAGCAATAAGAAAGTCTGAAAGCATTAATGTCACACTAATGTCATATCAGATTCAACAGTCTACATCTGCGTTTTAATTATCAACAGAAAATTCATAGAATTTTAAAATATCGTTACAACAAACTTTCATGAATCTACTTCCATGCTAATCTTACATGTTTAGAGATTTACATAATTTTTTTAAAATATATTTTATTGATTTTTTACAGAGAGGAAGGGAGAGAGATAGAGAGTTAGAAACATCTACAAGAGAGAAACATCGATCAGCTGCCTCCTGCACATCTCCCACTGGGGATGTGCCCGCAACCCAGGTATATGCCCTTGACCGGAATCGAACCCGGGACCCTTCAGTCTGCAGGCCGACGCTCTATCCACTGAGCCAAACCAGTTTTGGAAAGATTTATATAATTTTAAAATGAGAAAAATTCAGTAGGGAAATAATAATGTGTAGAGACATAACATACAAGTGAGATTCATCATATGGATTTTAGCAAAAATTCAAACTATAGTTATATGTTATCCAGTTAAAAATATGAGTAGGAATTATAATAGAAATATTAAAGATTCCCTTTAGTAGTGAGATTGAAATACCTAATTTCTATATGAAATACTTTCAATAGCCCATGTTTCAAAATAATACCATAGAGAGAGTACTAGTATGGTGATTACCAGAGGGAGGGAGGGGTGAGGGGGAAGGCAGAATAGGGTAAAGGGAGGGGCAGATAAATAGTGATGAAGAGACACTTGACTTTAAATGGCCAATGCACAATATAATATTCAGATGATGTATCATAGAAATCTATATAATTTTATTAACCAATGTTACCCAGTAAATTCAATTTTAAAAAATCCTAAAACGGCCAGGCACAGCTTGTCCTGGGGCAGGGGCGGGATGTTCTGCCCAGGATGGGAGCCCTTGTCTGGGTCGGACCCGGCAGATGAATGAATGGACAGCTGAAGAAAGTCGTGGTGGCTTCCCTGTGGTGTGAGGGTCACCTGTGCACACTCTGTTGTTGCGCCCTGGCCCTTCCCTCATGGTGTTGGGTCCTCACCATCTCGATTTGCGTGCATTAGCCCTCCATGGGGTCACTGCCAATGTGCGCACCCCCGGTTGGCATCTTCTGACTGTGCCCTATGAACCAGCCTTCTGCCATGCAGGTGTCATTCCTGGGATCCCCCCACCTTAGGGGGAGGAGTTGATGGTATCCCTGGGAGAGTGCTCTCAGACGGGGTGCAGTGTCACAGGTGTGTTTGTTGAGTGTGTGTACCTGGGAGAAAAGAGGGGGAGGCTAGAAATGTTCTACACTTAAACCTGGGTGATGAATAGACAGCACTTAGTGACACCTGCACTTCATATTAGTGCCTTTTATGATCTTCATTGTATATATGTTATCCAAAAAATTTGAAAAAGATTGAGTCAGAAAATAAATGATCCATATAAACACAGAGGAGCAGTTAACATGTGAGTCAAAAAGAGATTACTTGTCCATGTTTCTACAACCTCCACCCAACAACTGCAAGTATTTACAAAATCTATCCTATCTAATAATAGAGAAACATGGTAATTAACTGTAACTTCGCTACCCTTCCCATTGGTTAATCAGCGAGATATGCAAATTAACTGCCAACCAAGATGGCGGCCGGCAGCCAGGCAGCTTGAAGCAAACAGGAGGTTTGCTTGCTCCAGTGATGAAGAAAGCCAACGTTCCCCCCCCGCCACTGCCAGACTCTGAGCTTGCACTCTAAGAAACAATGTTGCAAATATAGAAGCTAAACAAACTCCAGAAACCTGCTTTCAGCCGTCAGAGCTGGAGAGAGCAGGACTGCAACAGTGTTACAATTATAGGACCCAAACAAACCCAGATACCTGCTTTCAGCAGCCGAGGTCTCAGAGCTGGAGCCGAGCCACAGAGTTAAAGCTGGCTCTCAGCTCCAGTGACAGCTATAAAAGGTAAATAAATCCCAAAATAAAAAAAAGAAAAGAAAAAAAGGAGAGGTTGGGAGCTTTAGTCACCTGCCAGCCTGAAAATGGCCCTCAGCCCCTCACCCAGACTGGCCAGGCACCCCAGTGAGGACCTCCACCATGAAGGGGGTGTGACCAGCTGCAAACAGCCATCATCCCCTCATCCAGGCTAGCCAGGCACCCAAGCGGGACCCCCACCCTGATCCGGGACACCCTTTAGGGCAAACCAGCCGGCCCCCACCCGTGCACCAGGCCTCTATCCTACATAGTAAAAGGGCAATATGCAAACTGACCCTAACAGAAGAATGACTGGGAATGACTGGTCACTATGATACACACTGACCACCAGGGGGCAGACGCCCAATGCAGAAGCTGCCCTCTGGTGGTCAGGTCGCTCTCACATGGGAGGAGCTCTGCTCAGCCACAAGCCAGGCTGATGGCTGCCAGTACAGCAGTGGTGGTGGGAGCCTCTCCTGCCTCCTCAGCAGCGCTAAGGATGTCCGACTGCAGTTTAGGCATGCTCCCCGCTGGCAAGTGGACATCCACCGACAGCTGCCAGGCTGCCAGAGGGATGTCTAATTGCCATCTTAGGCCCAATTCCCCCGGGGAGCAGGCCTAAGCCAGCAGGTGTTCATCCCCTGAGGGGTCCCAGACTGCGAGAGGGTACAGGCCGGGCTGAGCGACCCCCCCCCCCCCCGAGTGCACAAATTTTTGTGCACCGGGCCTCTAGTATATCTACACTAATAAAAGAGAAACATGGTAATTGGCGTATGATCGCTACCCTATTCATTGGCTAATCAGCGAGATATGCAAATTAACTGTCAGCCAAGATGGCGGCCGGCAGCCAGGCAGCTTGAAACTAACATGAGGCTTGCTTGCCTCAGTGACAGAGGATTGTTGGAGGAAACCAACTTTCCCTGCCTGCGGCTGCAGGCCTCTGAGCGGGCAGTTTAAGAAACATTGTAACAAATACCGCCGGACTTCAGCCAGCAGATTCGCAACATTGTAAGCAAAGGCCAGAAACCTACTTTAAGCCATGGAGGCCTAAGAGCTGGAGCCAAGCCTCAAGGTAAAGCTGGCCCAGAATTAAAAAAAAAAGAAAAAAAGAAAAACAGGAGCGGTTGGGAACTTCAGTCACTCCCAGCCTGAAAACAGCCCTCAGCCCCTCACCCAGACTGGCCAGGCACCCCAGTGGGGACGCCCACCCTGAGCCAGGACACCCTTCAGGGCAAACCAGCAAGCCCCACCCATGCACCAGGCCTCTACCCTATATAGTAAAAGGGTAATATGCCTCCCGGCACCGGGATCAGCGAGACGGGGGCAGCGCCCAAATCCCCTGATCGCCCTGCGGCTCTGTGTGTGACAGGGGGAGGGGCCCCAACCCCCTGAGCAGCCCTGCTCTGTGCCTGATAGGGGGGAGCTCTCCAACCCCTCCTCCCCCACGGGCCCTGCTCTGTGTGTGATGGGGTAGAGCCATAACCTCCCCATCTGCCCTGCCCTGAGTGTGAGAGTGGCGGCACCCCAACCCGCTGATCGGCCCTGGTCTGTGTGTGATGGGGGCAGTGCCCCAACCCCCTGATTGACCCTGCTCTGTGCATGATAGGGGGTGGCGCCGCAACCTCCCCATCGACCCTGCCTTGAGTGTGACAGGGGGCAGTGCCCCAACCCCCCAATTGGCCCTACCCTGAGCGTGACTGAGGGTGGCATCACAACTCCCCAATCGGCCCTGCTCTGAGCCCAACCAGGGGCTGCACCTAGGGATTGGGCCTGCCCTCTGCCACCCGGGAGCAGGCCTAAGCCAGCAGGTCGTTATCTCCCGAGGGGTCCCAGACTGTGAGAGGGCACAGGCCGGGCTGAGGGACTCCCCTCCCCCCGAGTGCACAAATTTTTGTGCACCGGGCCTCTAGTATATATATAAAACCCTAATATGCAAATAGACCTATCAGCAGAACAACCAAACAACAGAACAACCGGTCACTATGACATGCACTGACCACCAGGGAGCGTGTGCAGAACATGGTGGGTGTTGGCAGCAGGCGGCAGAGCATGGAACATGGCGGGCATTGGCCACGGTAGGATGATGGAACAGGTGAGCCAGGGGCGCCAGACCAAGACGGGGTGCTGGTCGCTGTCATCAGGTTAAGCCTCTGGGGGTTACTGAAAATTCTTTGCTCCCACGCGCCATGGTCCTGTCTGGTGCTCGCACCAGCTGTTGGCAGCCGGCACTGGTCCTGATCACTTGGTGCCCTCAGCAGGTGCAAGCAGAGGCTATAGGCCCTGATTGCCCCTGAGGGCTTCTCCACCTCCCGGAGCTACTGAGGGGCAATCGGGACAGCAGCCACTGCTCGCACCCACTGACAGCACCAGCCCCACTTGCATCTGATGCTTGCTCTGGCCCCAACTGCTTTGCACTGTCAGCAGGTGTGAACAGGGCTGGCACCATGAGCACTTGGGAGCAACGGTGGGAGGAGCGGGGCTGCTGGCAGACAGGGCCGGGAGTCATTGCGGGAGGGGCTGGGTGGGAGTGCAGAGGATGGGCTGAGACCTGCCCTTGTGCCCACCATGGCCCACAGTTCCTTTCAAGGTATACAAATTTGTGCACTGGGCCCCTAGTGTTATATAAGAGTATGAATCTAATAGCATGAAGAGCACTAAGCAATACTGGGGTAAAGATGGAAGTAAACTGAATTACTTGAAAGTTTCCCTTCATGAGAACAAGAGGCAGGAAAGTAAATAAAGTTAGAAAAAAATATGTATAATGAAAAAGACTAAAGAAGTTTTGTTTACTTAGTCTGGAAAAAAAATCTAACATTTTTAAGGGCATGAAATGTCCACCAATAGAGTGAAGAGCTATTCAAAGACAGATACAAAATTATTTCAAGTTACGGATATTAAGTAAAGCCTTAGCTATGTTAAACAAAATACTTTCATGACCACAGCCTTTCTGAAAGAAAGGGTTGATTGAGTCAAATGCTAGCCAGAAAAAGACCAGGCCCAGGGGCATGCAGTCTGAACCCCAGGTAGCTACAGGGCTGGATGGAAAACACACACACAACTGAGGTCTTGGTGTTGGCTGGATCTTTCATGTATGGAAACAGTTGGGAAGAAAGATGTAAGTTGCTTTGAAAGAATTTACACTGGCTACAGACAAAGGGGGTGGGAGAAGGTGAAGTGGGAGTAGTTCTGAGATAGGTGCATTAAGCCATAAAGAAGTGTTTGCTGCTTTGGATCAGTCATGGGCAACGGTCTGTAAAGTTTATGTGTAAGCAAGAAGCAGTGGGACCTGATGGTCAGTGATGCCTGGCTATTTTTTTTTAGGTAATCAAGGAAATTAACTCAAAGTTTTGACATACATTCAGGAATGTAAGCAGTCCTTTGTTGGTTTTGCCAAGCTGTTGTTAACTGATTAACCTCTCTTGTCTCTTCCTTCCACCCTCTAGCCTGCTGTAATTAATTTAGGGCATCTTAGCATGTTCTCCTTGTCAACAGGCAGTGTTGTGAAATTGTATTGGTGTTGCCCTGAAAGCTTGACAACATGTTTTATAATTTTCTTGTCTGAGGATAATTTTTTAAATATGTACATAGTACAGGAGTGTATCTGCCTTAGATCAGCAATTACAACAATATATGAAGGAAGGGTAGCAAATCATTTAATAAGTGTATCCTTGTTTCAGAAAGAGTGTAAGAAAAGAAACTCATTAATGTTTAGATATTTTTTCACTTTTTATGTCCATAACTGTAGGGTATTCAGTGTTCTTAAGTATTGGAAGCACAAATAACTTAGCAATATGTTATGTGAGGAAACGATTCCAGAAAATGGCTTTAGCAAGTTGATTCTTCCTGGAGAGCAGCATATATTCAAGAAATAACCTATCCAGTCGCACTTTTCCTTCTGTCATTAAGCCCTGGACTACCAGAAGTGAAGTTTTTGGGCCTCAAATGTCTGATATAGTTCAAAACCAATCTGGCAATCTTTCAAAACTAATTGCCTACTAAAACTTATCACAAGTCTGAACAAGACATCATGCCATCATGAGGTTGCTCAGGTCACTTAGTCAGCACATTTTTTTTCTACTCAACATAAAACCAAGGACAGACTTATGTCTCCTATAGGCACTTTCTCTGACACCCTGTCAGTGGCTCAGGTGCTATTAGAAATATTCAACTGCTGATGAGCTAATCCTTTATTTTTAAAGGAGCAAATGTGTATAAAGATATGAAGTTGAGTAAAAAAAAATGATATTTGTCAGTAGAAATGATAACTATGTGTTCATTAGATCAGAAATTTTATATACTGAGCTCTGTGTGTAGAGAGGTAGGCATATAGTTTTATTGTAGCAAAAGTTGGTTTACTTTGTCATTGCAATGGTAGATTCAAATCTTAATTACCCTAAGACCAATTGCCATAAATATTATAACATTAAATACCTATGTATTTGCATGAATATTCATTTATAGTCAGTGTGTGTGTGTTTGAATCTATATTTAAAGAAAAAGAACATGAGAAGAAATTAACAACTCAGTCTTTAAGTGGGTCTAATTTTATAGATGCAAAAAAAGATGAAACATAAGTCATTGCCTATCCACAATATTTGTCACCTGGCTGTTGAATATCAGAAGTAGCATTTTAGTTCCTTATCACAGACCCTAGGCTCTCTTACATTCCAAAAAACAAAATGTGAGGTTGCCAACCCCCAATACTTTTTGGTCAATTGAATTTGTCTCAGAATTCATTCCCACCAGGACTCTTCTCTCCTCAGCTGCAAAACAAGGATTTTGGTCAGAGAGTGACTTCAATGCATTTCTATTCTAACAAACAGAATCATGAGTCTCTCTAATTATTTAGCCACTATATAGATGATCCTGGATCTACTCTTGTTTTCAATGTACAGACAGATTATCTAAAAAACACTGAAAAACATTATTACTCTTAACAAAATACAAGCCATGCTATGTTGCATGATGCAATTTTACAAGATTTTATCTGAATTCTTGTAACCAGTAATCCTAAAATCATAGCTACAAACAGAGGGATTAGAAGCCATAGATTTATAGGCCTATAAGGCCAAATGATTTTTTTTTTTTTAAGTTTTATCTCAGCCAGTGTAGCTTGGTGGTTGAGTATTGACCTATGAACCAGGAGGTCAAGGTTGGATTCCTGGTCAGGGCATGTGCCCTGATTGCAGTCTCAATCCCCAGTAGGGGGCGTGTAGGAGGCAACCAATCAATTATTCTCTCTCATCATTGCAGTTTCTATCTCTCCTCCCTTCCTCTCTGAAATCAACAAAAATGTATTTTAAAAAATGTGTAAATTGGGGCCTGTATAAGACTATGAACTAAGGTGGGGCCTGTGGCAACTCAAGTCCAAAGACCCCACTAAAGCATTCAAGTTCAATTTCAAAACAACAGCAACAACAACAATAACAACATATTAACAGTCAACCCGAAAACATCTATGAATTAGATTTGCATTTAACATATTTTTCTAATAAATGTGTTGTTTACAGTTCTCTTATGAAAACTAAACACTCAAATGAAAATTACAAAAAAAAAATAAATAAAGCTCCAAGGAACAGGTCATTTACATTGCTCTGTAGAAGTCACGACTGTGAGCCAGTTCCTTTATCACACAAGTGATTAGATATTGTTCCTGGGTTTGCAATTTCTGTACCTGAGTTGATGGTATTTACCAATAGGAATTTTTAGCCAAGCTGTTACAATCACTGTCATCACTCTCAGGCAACGGATCGTGAAGAAAGGGTGCCACAAAGCAGATTGTTGGATAAGTGCAGTTTCCAAGACTTATTAATTTTCTCATTATTCAAAATTTCACTGCACATTCAACCATGGGGGTCACCATCCCTGAATACCAATGGGATTTATTTTCATGTTTATCTCAGCTGTACTTTGAGAGGAAAAAAATGAAGGCAGATGTTTGTTCTAGGTAAACTTA
Source organism: Myotis myotis (assembly GCF_014108235.1). Classification (NCBI taxonomy): domain Eukaryota; kingdom Metazoa; phylum Chordata; class Mammalia; order Chiroptera; family Vespertilionidae; genus Myotis; species Myotis myotis. The sequence goes on from NW_023416324.1 coordinate 181,868,751, forward strand.
TTTTTTTTCTTAAATAGGAATATATTGTATTGTCATTATGAATAAACTATCTCATTTACAATTGTACTTCAATAATATAACTCCAAAAAGTAGTACTACTTGCTGTAGCAGAATGAGGGAGGGGCCAGGAGGAAAATGATAAAGACAGGTTAAGGAAATAGCCTGTTTAAGGTATAGACCATTTGGGGTAGATAGAAATCAGAGTACACTATTTTCACATCTGTACATTTATTTGTGTGTTCTATAGAAAGTCTTATCATCATATTTAAGCTTGTCTTATTTCATTGCTTAAATCCTCCCTATATTAAGTCTGCCCCTTATCCTCTATCAGGGAATGGCTTCCATATCAGTGAATGGCTCCACAGTGCTCAGGATCTAAACCAAAAATGTCTATATCATCATTTGATCAATGGTTTTTTCTTACCCTATATATCCAATTAATTCCCAAGTCTAATAGATTCCATCTTCTAAATATCTCTTAAAACTATTTACTCTTCTCCATCCATACCTCTCTACTGTGATTAGTCCACCACCATGTATCAACCTCTAAACTTTAGGTTGCAAAACAATCTCCTCAGTGTCTATTTAAAATCACAAGCATTCTCCTAAATCCATAAGTAAAGGAAGATGATTTCATAAACACCCAGATTTTTAAGTGGCAGTGCCAGACCTTTCAACGTTTTATGAAATTAAGAGTGTAAGCACAAATACAATTTAAATGAGAAAAAGTAATTTTCTCTAGTGCAAAAAGGAAAAGAGACTCCCCTTCCTTTTCTCAGAGTATTTACCTTATAAAACTTGTAATTTGAATTTTTTCTCTTTACCTTGATACTATGTAAATCTTTTAAAAAGCTAAATATGTCCTGGTAGGGTTGGCTCAGTTGGCTGCAGCATTGTCCTCTACACCAAAGGTTGTGGGTTTGATTCCAGGTCAGGGCACATACTTAGGCTATAGTTTCGAGCCCCGGTCAGGGTGTGTATGGGAGGCAACCGACCAATGTTTCTCTCAAATCAAAATTTCTCTCCCTCTCTCTTCTGCTCTAAATAAATACATACACACGTACATACATACATACATACATACATACATATCCTTGGGTAAGGGTTAAAAAAAAAAGCTAAATACTCCTCTTGCCAGTCTTACAGACCTGGAACATTTTTTTTTTCTTCACAGATTTGGGAACCTCTCTTTGAAATGCCTTGATCAAGGAAGATTGTGCCTCCCTCTCCAAGTTTCTATTAGGGGATAAAAGACTAACTTCAATGGGCAGCTGGCTCCAAGCTGCAAACCTCCCCTCTGTCACAAAGATCTGAGACATTCATGACATTTATTTTTCATTTGGATAAAGACAATTAGCAAACACAGGTGGCCACCCCATTACCAGGTGAATTTAAGGTAACTATGCCTGACAAATGGTGCTGTCAAGTCCTCTTACTTGGGTAGTTATTATTTATCTTGTGCAAATGTCTGCAATTGGGTTGTACCTGTTTAACTATATAAAAGATTAAAATGTCTTTCTGTCTTTGTAATCTCTTTAGCAGATTGCCTGTGATGCACATCACATTCTGCCTTACTGCTTATTTGATAATACAACTGTTTTCTTTCCATTTTACATTTGTGGAGAGTATTTCTAAGCTGGCAAAGTACTCTGTTTTCAACTATATTTCCCCTAGAAGAGACAATATTATGTAGAGCTGTTTTGCCACTTCTATTAGGTACATTAACTAAAGGGTAGAGGTATTAATTAGAGCAGAAGGACACCATACTTTAATGTAGGAATACTGGATCTGTTTTAAGATTATTCATTCCATACATAGTACATGCCTGGAAGAAGAACAAGTTTTAAGGTTTGAAACTCAATTAATAACCCTTTCCATCCCCAATTTTTCCCACCCTTAGTATATCTTAGTATAGATTTATATAATTTTACTACAAAACTAGAGGCCCGGTGCATGAAAATTTGTGCACTTGGAGGGGGTCCCTCAGCCTGGCTTGAATCCCTCTCGCAGTCTGGGACCCCTCAGGGGATGTCCACCTGCCAGCTTAGGTCCTCTCCCCACTCCCCCAGGGATCAGGTCTAAGCTGGCAGACAGACCTCCCTCTGGCAGCCCTCGAACCCTCGAGGGATGTCCGCCTGCCAGCTTAGGCCCACTCGGGACATCCCCACAGTTAGACATCCTTAGTGCTGTCGAGGAGGCGGGAGAGGCTCCCACCACTGCCACTGCACTCGTGGCGGTCAGTTCGGCTTGTGGCTGACCTGAGCTCCCCCTGTGGGAGTGCACTGATCACGGGGGGCAGCTCCTGTAATGAGCATCTGCTCCCTGGTGGTCAGTGTGCATCATAGCAACTGGTCATTCCTGGTCACTCTACCATTAGGGTCAATTTGCATATTACCCTTTATTATAGAGGATATTTTGAAGGTTTTTTTGTCCTCATCTATAATAATAAAAGGGTAATATGCTAATTAGATTGGACGACCTTCTGGACAAAGCTGGGGATGGAGGGAAGCAGCCTGGGCCCCAGGTGCTGGCGGGAAGCCGGTGTTGGCAGCCGAGGGAAGGAAGGCCTACTCTTGCATGTATTTTCATGCATTGGGCCTCTAGTTACTCCATAAAGTCAATAACATGATTTGCTCACTTTTTATTAATTCCTAGCTTGTTGGTATATTCAACTAAGATTTCAAATCTTTATTTGAGACTTAGAGAAATGTTAAAAATCACCTATAGAAACCCTTCATTTTACAGAGGTCAAATGGCCTACAGTAAAATCCAATGTTTCACTATGGCCCATGATGCGGTATATTCTTCCATCTTTGACCTTATTTCCCACTGCTTTTTCACTTTCCTCAATCCTTGCTTGACTTCTTGCTATTCCTCCATTCCTGAGACAAGCTCCTGCCCCAAAGTGTTTGCATTTCCATCCTCAGGCCCAGAAATGCTTTTGTTCAAATATGTATTATTCATTTCCCTCAATTTCCCCCCTAATATTATCATTTCCATCAAAAGCCTCCTCAATAATGCAACCAAAAGACATATACAATACTACCCACAAAAACACTCTGTCACCTTATTCTACTTTAGTTTTTTACGTTGTACTTATCCTGATCCTAACTAGTACTTTTTTTGCAAATGAATAAGATGAACTATCAGGTGTGACTATATCAGTTACTTTCAAAGTTTGTTTTCATCCTGTATTTTCATTGGTTTGCACTTTTGCACATTCCTTCCTAACATATATTCTTTCAAATAAAATCAAGAGTAAAAAAAGTTAATCCAAGAGACAATAAAAGTCACATCCTCACATTACAAGTAAGGATATGAAAGATAATCAATGCTCTCCACTAAAACCACTCAAATTGCATTGGCTTCAAATAAATTCTAATGGATAATAGATACCAGGAAAGAGACTCAGTTCATTCTTTTTTCCCTAATAATCTACCCAAGTTGGTGTCAGGCATTTTGTGAATAATATCTATCTTGAGGGTATATTAAAATACTGATATCTAGTCCCTACCACTAGAGATATCATTCAATAAAACTAACAATTTACATTTTTACTAAGTTCCCAGGTAATGTTGATGTGGCTACTTTATGAACTATAAATTGAGAACCATTTTAAAGATAAAGCACCTGTAACTTGGTATTTAGTATTTATGTCCACTTTATTCATCCTAGGAGATGAGTCTCATGTGAAATTAATGTCTTGGTCTAAATTGTATATGGATTCAAGCAATGAGAATATTTATAATGATTTAAGGATACATTCTTGTTATTTTAAAAATTTACTTGTTTTATTACACAAATAATATTAAAGCAATAACTAAATGCTAAAATGAAGCAATGAGGCAAAATATATTCCATATTTGTTCCTAAATATCTATATATGTAAAAGCCTAATATGCAAAGTGTCCCCTTGGGAACTCAACCAAGAGACTGGGAATTTGATCACTCGCTATGATTTGTGCTGACCACCAGGGGGTGGCATGGAATGAAGGAAGGCCCCAGCCGGTTGGCAGCAGTTAAGTAAGGAAGGCTCCTGCTGGCAGCCAGAAGGCCCCAATCAGTCCTGATTGCCGGCCAGGCCTAAGGACCCTACCCGTGCACGAATATGTGCACTGAGCCTCTAGTACTATAAATATTTTCTTATTAAATACTTCTAACCTTAAATACAATTAGAAAATGTATACTCTTAAAGTTTGTGTGAAGAAAAGAATGAATCACCTTTTCATGTGGGATGCAGGTAAGCAAATATATTAGAAATGAAAGGTAATAATCGGTGTCTTAATAAAGGTCATTCATTTATTTTTTTAAACTGAGGTATGATTGATACATAAAAACATGAGTTTGGACATATGTATATGCTTGTGATTCTAACACCCTAATCAAGGTATTAAACATGTCCATCATCTCCACATGTCCACCACCTCCAGGTTGTTCATTAATTATATTGCCAGTCAGAGTCAACCCCTGATTCTTGCTTTTTAATTCCTTCCTCAAAAAGATAATTGTGAGAATAATAAGGAATTTTAGGAGATCATATTGTCCAACCACTTAATGTTCAACTTGAGAAAAAAGAGGTGTCTTTGGTCTTAGCACAAGCTACATAACTATAACAATTTAATTGTAGTGCCTGAAGCTGAACTAGTGAAGTATTTCCTTTTTCAAAGTAGTATCCAACTAAGTGGAAAAAACAAACTACTCTGAACTACTTTTCTCTTTAATTCCAATTACATGCCCACTCCTCTATGAACATGTCATTGATCCCACTGTTGTGTTGTTGTTTTACCAGCTAATACCAATTATACTATTATGTACCAATTTCTAAATTAAAAATAAAGGCTGGCACACTATCTTCCATGAGTAATGGGACAATAAACAACCTAAGCAACATTCATATTTTATACACTTTTCTTTTATATGCTGCATTGCTCACAGGGAGAAAAATAATGCTTGCCATTCAGTTTCATAAAGTTTCTGCTTCTCAGGACATTAGTGAAGAATATAAACACAACACACTTTACATATACAATCCAATCACATATTACTTATACAAGAATTTAAATGTAATGCAAAAATGATTCACTACAATCTAAAAACAGTGAAACTTAAAAAACTCTTTACTCTGAATAATTCAGCCTTTTCCACAACTTACAAAATGTGTGTTAACCAGTAAATGATTCTTGCTCCTGCCTTGATACTTGAAGTTGATATTCAATAAATAATACAAAATACACACAAATTAATCTTTACTAAAGTCTTTCTGAAATTCAAAATGATGTAATCCATAATCACAAAAATGCTTCTTAATACATTTTACTTCTGCTTTCTTGTCTCATAAACTTCAGCTCTCCACCTCTCCTGATTTCCCCCAAGTCTCCCCAAATACAATCAATGCAGAACTCCAATTAACTTTCCTCACCTCTCCTCTTACCCTTCCCATCAATTTCAGTTCCTTTCAGCATAATTCCCACTATTTCCAATGTAAATCAGGAAAGATCCGGAGGTTTTCCAAGTACTCAGTTTATCTATTAATCAGATCTGCGTAAAAAGGCTCAGGAGCCATCAGGCAATAAACATGTTCCATACATGATGAAGGGTAGCAAAATATGCTACCTTAAACTATGCCATTTCCACATGATATTTATGTTGAACTCAATGCAATTGATAAGAAAGAAATATAAGAAAAGCTCTCTGCCCTCCCCCTACTTGCCTAAAGGTAGGACATACATTTATAAAGGTGTCCTCCCTCCTCTCTTTATCAGAAAGGACAGAAGTTAATAGCCTCAGACAACTGTAAGTCCTTCATTAGATGTGTGTGTGTGTGTGCGTGTGTGTGCGTGTGTGTTAAGTCTCTGTTTTGCTTTTTATAATCCATCTGTCAGTCTAATCTGCAGGACCCCAAGTAAATCTAAGAAGATAGAATAGAAAAATGTTTCCTCTCCTACACTAGCTTTGACTACTCCTCTGCTGTGTACAGTCACAATATTTATAGACTCTTATTACTAAACATCAGGATTTTTCACAATAGATAAAACTAGCATTACACACTAAACATTTAATTTTTTCCAGTCAGACAGCTCTAAAGTGCCTTTATAAATAACTGATATCATAACCTAATTTTATATATGTTTCCTCTTCCCTATTTCAATATTCTATTTAGAATTTTTTAAATTAGTTCCACTAAGTTAGAGTTTCTGGGGGGATGTGGAAAGCTAATGGGTTTCTATCTGATAGAAATTCTAGAACTGAAATAATTACTGAGTTGACTTTCTTAAACTCATTATCTTATTCAGTGAAAGCTAATGTAACCTCACAATATTAGTTGAGCCAAAACAATTAAAAATATTTGAAGACATTATATATTTCAGTTGAAAGCAATCGGATGATAAATTTTAAATGCAAAAGTGACTATAATGCTAATTTTTCTTCTAGGATTATTATTCAATTAACTGATTTATGGCTGATGATTAATGGTGCTAATTCTATCCACTTTCAGAATTACTTCAATAATTATTTATTCTCTTCTGCCCCTGAGTAATTGATTGGCATAGATGCGTCTTAGTTCACATTGCTTTGTCTCATTAAAAGAAGATGGCCTGGTCTGTTGAACGTAAGAAGCCGTTGTTTTGGACAGTTATGGCTAATTGTTTTCCTCTACAGGTTAGCTGCTACTTTTCTAACTCGAATTCTTAACTATATCCATTGTTCAGCTATGTTCCAATTGTAACAAAATTTATGAAGGTTTTCATTACTTAATGTATCCTGAAAAAATTGCTTAGCACTCTGTAAAGTCCAACTTAACATTGATTTACCCCTCCGTTTTATATTTTATATCTTTTTATATTTCCAAGGTAATATTATACAGTCATTTAATGCAGCAATTTAAGCCACTCAGCCTCATATCCTTATTTGTTTTTACACATTATCGTCCACATGAATTTATGTATCAAGACACAACCGCAGCTTTTACACTTTTTTTGCAGTCATCTCATTTAATACATCTTCCGCTGCATAAATAACATTAAAAATCATGTAATAAGAATTGCTTGAATAAGGAAAAAAGACTTAGTAGCTAGTTTTCAAGATAGCAATAATTTTGTGGGGTTTATTCATGAGTTTTAAAGCCGTCTAGTTTTATAAAACCTTCATGTCATTGTGAAAATTCAGCATTTTATTATACCTAATTTTTTAAGTATATAAGGCCATCTTTCTCCTTAATACCAACGGTCTTGTCCCTAGCACAATACTTTTTACATAACCTTTGTCATTTTTTGTCATGATAAAGTCCAAAGTTAAGATGTTTCTAGTAACTGAAATGCTGATTCAATTACAAGTAAATACAGTCTTCAGGTGCAATCTATGCATCAAAATTAATTTTACTATACTAATTTTGAAAACAAGTGCTTAGAAAAGAGTTCATAGAGATACACTTTTTAAAAAGTGAGTCCTCACCATTTAATTTTTATCACAACACTCCATTGTACGTAATACTCCATTGCTAAAGCACTAAACACTTTTATTCCAATTTATTGCTAATTTAGAAACTTATTGACAGAATACTTTTATACAATTTCTCTGCATTTATTGATGACTTTATTTGAAATATAGTTCTGATTGGCATTGTTTTGCTAAGGGTATAAATATCTTTATGTCTCTGTTTATGTGTCACCTTGCTTCTAGTCCTCTAGCCTTCTAGAAGAATGTTGCATTTACTTAAAATACCAACAATGTTTTTGCATGCACATTTTAATACAACTTTACTAGAATTTGGCGTACAGGTATTTTCTTTAGTTTTGTTTGGTATTGTGTTTGGTAACTTGGTAGTTTTAAGATGATATTTCAAGGCTGAGTAAAATTATGGGCTAATGCCTTATGAGAGTGCTACATTGCTTAGGTCTTAGTATTTCTCATTACGTTAATTTTTCACATTCTATGTCTTCTGCATAAATTGTGGTTGTGCTCTTTTATTCCGTTAGCCATGTTATGTGCTATTCAATTTTATCTTATTAAAATTATATGTGTGGGTAAACATGGGTACGTAGGTCTACATTTATAAAGGTTCCTAGAGAGGAAAGTAAAAAAAAGGAAAGTCAAGAAAGAAAAGTTTTTTTCTGTAGTTATAATCTCATAAGAAAACTTTTCTACTTATAACTGCTTCCTTTTGATCCATAGTGATGTTAATCGTTATTCTAAGTTTACTCTGCTGGGTATCCCCAAAGGAGAATACATCAATATTCAAATCTAAAACTTTTCTCACACCTTTTTTCTTAGCCAAGTGAACTGTAAGCATTTTTTCCTGCATAACTTCACAACCTTTTTTTTTAAAACTTGTAACTCTACAGATCCCTCACCTTAACCAATTTTGAACTTGGATCAAAACTAAAATCTTTAGTTTAGACTGCTTTAATGTTTACTCGTTTGATATATCTGCATCTATCGACCCCTTCATTACCAGAATTGAGGAATCATTACTTCAGTACATTTCCAAGTCACTTTTTGAATAATGTACTTTTAACTAAAACCTGCACCGAAATTTTAAACTTTTTTTCTGAGATGTTATAATAAAGGGGGGAAAAAACTTTTGGCTTTAAATTTTGGAAAAGTCTTTGCTTTAAAGAATGTTCAACTTTATTTAAAATGATGAAAGAGCTTGTGGTTCAGGAACATATGCAACATGTTTCAAGGCATGCTAAGTCTCTATAGATAAGCAGTTAATAGCAGGCCATGCGTGTTAAGCATAAATAAAAAATATGGAGGCACCAAAAGATACTGACATTTAAAGAAGTATTAAAGATATATAGGCACCTGTGCACTACACACTCATATACAAAAACAAACAAACAAACACACAAACAAAAAACATATATGTACCAAGGCCTAATTCTGCTAGTCATTGCTGATAAGGATTCTGGTTCTAGATGTCTTCTGCCCAAGAGACACATATAAAACCTATGGCTGTTCAGCAGGTTAATTGGCAATCTACTGCTATTGGCCAGGCATGCTTGTCCCCGTGTGGTCCACACAGACAAATGTAATTGGGAGAGCATATATACCCTCTATGAGTCCCTTCCTAAAATCATAATTCTGGACCTCATAACTATACAAGCATTGGGGAAAATAATGTGGCAATGGGATAGAACATATAAACACTGCACACCTCAGCATTCACGATTCAGGTATTATGGTCTTTCCAACCTGCCTGCACCTTATCCTAAGTACACTAACCTCTCCCATCTCTTTCCTCCTTGCTATGTGTTTTAAGTTGATTTAATAAATCATGTGATTGAACAATTTAATTTTGTTTGTGAGGTTCTCTGTTTTATGACATCTGGGATAATTAGGCTGGTGGTGTAATTGGAGGCTACCTTTGCATCAAGGTAATTTTCCCAATTGCATTTCAACTATTGAGCATACCCTAAAATTAGCATAAACACTATATTTTGAGTTTTTAATTCAAAATAAATTGCTTGGTTACTATATGTATCAGGAATTCAGTTGTGACCCAAAATGCCCCGCTGCTTAAAGTGATCAGATGGAAAATAGCAGGAATGGCTATAATTTATAAAGAATTTGACAAAAGAAAAATAAAGATTGCATCTAATTTTCATGAATTAATTTTGTTCCTTTCTTCTATTTTTGAGATAAACACTTTTTTGAGTCTTAAATGGTGAATAAATAGATTCATCAATGGGAATGTTCATGAAACTATCTGGGGATATTTTTCGTCACATTTTGATATTTAATAATGATAATGCCAACCAATGAGGTACTTGAAAGAAAAAGAATAATTAAAGTCTAAAAGATAACCTCCCCATACTAAAAATAACAAGCAAAACTACCACTCTGCTAGGCTGCATTGCTCTTTAGTGAATAGCTATCCAAAAACTAAAGGTTTATTTTTGCCAGCTTTATCATAGAACATACACTAAAATATCTATAAAAATGAAAGTGTAATATGCTAATTAGAATGAGGGCCAAACAGTGGAACACCTGTCCAGACGACCTTCCAGCCGAAGCTGGAGATGTGAGGTCCGAGGCAGTGACTGGGGCTGCGAGGGCTGAGCCCCTTGCAGAATTTCATGCATCGGGTCTCCAGTGTCCTTTTAATAGCCCAATTATTAAAAAATGTGCAACATTCATTTACTCACTGAATGTTTTGCTTATTTAGAACACTGTAAATTCCAACAAAAAATTACATGAACACACACACACACACACACACACACACACACACACACTATTCTTTGTGTCATCCTTAGCATGAAAAGGGGGTAAAAATGACTAAAGACTAGTAAAGTGTGTTCTAACACTTGTTCAGACACCAACTTAAAGCACAAGTTGAATCTGGTTTAAATCCAAGTAAATGTTGGATTCAGAGAGTGAAATGCCTTTTACTGGCATCAGGACTCAGATAGATGTTAGGCAGCCTTTGGCATGTAGAAGAAGCTATCACAAACCACTGTTTACAGAATGTATCTGGGCTTCAAGAAACTGGCCATTATTTGGCTGGCATCTTTCCTGCATGTGGGGTTTGCAGATCAAGCTCTGGCTACTGGCCCACAGTCTTCTCAGAGCCTCCTATCTGTCAACCTCCCAGTGGCCCTGACAACTTACTGTCTTACTCTTGAACAAAAACACTAACCAATTCGTGATTTTACATAGTTGTTTTAAAAATAACACACTAACAAAGAAAATGTAACCACGTTTGTTTCCGATATTGGGGCATCTTAGCTTGTCACAGCTTTTCAAATGGATACAGTCATTTGCCACACAAACCCCTTTTTCTGATCAAATGAAACTGCTTTCCATAAATTGTTCCCTGATCCTGAGCATTTCTCCTTCTGGTTTGCTTTATTGAGCTTCTACCTTATACATTTCTCTGACATGTTGGAGACCCCCAATTCCATGTCAATGTCCATGTTACATTTGACTTCAATTTTACCCTTAAGAAATCTCTTCCATACCCAGTCCTTTCATTTGAGTATGGATGGAGTTGACTCAAAATTTTACCTCCAATGCATACATTTATTTGGGACTTTATTTGAGTGTCAGTCTCTTTCTATGGACTGGAAGCTCCATGAAGCAGGGATGTTATACATTTTTCCCATAATATTTATGCCTGACATGAAAAGGTGCTGCATAAATATTTGTTGATTAACCAGTAAATGAGTGCAGCTAAAGACTTTCTGCTGAAAGTTTCCTGAATTTTTTTGTAGTACTTGGTTCCACATGAAGTTGTGGATATATAGGGTTTCTCTGTGTTTTTTTCCTGGTCACATCTAGGATCTTCTAAATAAAACTTGATAGATGATTTTAAAGATGCCTAATTAAAAAAGTATGTTATCATCATAGTCATGCATGTTCATGGCAGCAAATGGAAAGTACAGTTGAGCTTAAGATGAAAAGTAGCCGAAACCGGTTTGGCTCAGTGGATAGAGCGTCGGCCTGCGGACTGAAAGGTCCCAGGTTCGATTCCGGTCAAGGGCATGTACCTGGGTTGCGGGCACATCCCCGGTGGGGGATGTGCAGGAGGCGGCTGGTCGATGTTTCTCTCTCATTGATGTTTCTGGCTCTCTATCTCTCTCCCTTCCTCTCTGTAAAAAATCAATAAAATATATTTAAAAAAAAAAGATGAAAAGTAATTGACTCCCATCTCTCCCCTTTGCACCCTAGGCACCCTCTCCCAGAGATAAGCATGCCTCCCTTTAATGAATCTAGTACTTACTTTCATAGCACTGCTTCTAGATTTATGAAACGTTTTGATAATAAAAATTGATTCATGGATATAAGAAAATGAGAACATAACTTGCACAACTCTTCTCTATATCTTTCCAAAGCTTAACACTTATACAATTATGTTTAATTTTTTAGTTGGTCATTTTTCTACTTTATAATAAAATCTGGGCATTCACATTTCATCACTATGCTCAGAATTTTCCCTTTGAAAGATGTTTTATTTTTAAAACTTTGCAATTTATCATTTTACTCTTGTATCTTTCATTTTCCTCAAAAAGGGCCATGTTAACAAATTAATAATCTGATTAAGTCATGGTATTCCTTCTGCAAATTTACACATTAAAATATGCCTACAAACAAGAAGAATTGCTTCCAAAGTAAATTGGTTAAAATGTATTCAATGTCTCATGCATATTTACGTCTTTTTTCTATGGAAAATGTTTAACTATGCAAATTAATGAATTTACAAGTCATCTGAAATGATTTAGTAGTGTCTCAGGGCAGGGAGGTTGAAATTAAAAAGAAAAAAAGAAAAAAACTTCTATCTTGATCAAATAAAGCTAAATTGCACCTTGGTTTGTTATAGTTTCATATTAATACATTATACTCCAAATAATTAATTATTAATAAATCCTACTTGAATGTAAATTTAACATAGACATATTATTTTTCACGTGCAAAAATAGTCAACAATATTTAGGTGACATTAACTCAACCTAAGAATTTATTGAGGCAAAATACTCAAAATAATAGTTACAAATAATTTTAGAAGTAAAGATAGATGATATTTATAAATAAATGGAATTTATATAACTTTACAGGAAGTAGATAGGTACTTAGCTCAGTTCACATGCTCTCTTGCTATCTCCCTTTCTCTCTTTTCTTTTCTTTTTTTCTATGAAGTAACAGAATGGAAAAGAAAATCTGTAATGACTTTTGAAAACTTCTCCAACAATACCTCCACAACTATAAAATTTAGGCTTCAAAAATATTCTGCATTTAAAATTAATCATCTTAAGTTGATATTCAGAATATACAGAAGATAAAACAATGTAGAATTCATGTGGAAAAAATATCTCCATGTGTATCAAAATTATTTAAGAAAATAAAATGTTAGACATATGCATTTTAAAATAAGAAATCTAATGTAAACGATAAAAAACTAAGTTTTGTTGACAAAAATATATAAGTATGCTGAAAATATCTATAAACAACATCTGAGAAAACAAAGCTTAATTTTAATTTAAGAACAAATGTATTAAGCTTGTATAAAAATTCAGCAATCTATTACCTCAGTTTTCCAAATTCTTTTAATCTGTTTTACTATTCATTCTACTATATAATTACTTGCTACCAAATATAAAGTCTCTATTGATAGTTATTTACTCAAGTAGGAGCAACAAAAATACAGAAGCACATTTTAAAACTTTCATAAATATAATATAAGATCCCTGGGAAGATAATGAAATCTTTTATATTAAAATACATAAGACGGACCATTCATTCACCACAAGGCAGCCTCTAATATTATTCAAATACTATTATTGTCCTATTCATTCTGGAATATTCTGCATATTTTCATTTTCCTTAATCTTTTGAAGTCTATTAGAATGGGTTTCAAGTAGCATCTGGATTCTTTGTTATTTCAAACTAGAGGTGCAGTGCATGGATTCTTGCACTGGTGGGTGGGGTCCCTCAGCCTGGCCTGCACCCTCTTGCAATCTGGAGCTCTTCGGGGGATCTCAGACTGCTGGTATTAGCCCGATCTTCACAGGCCAGGCCGAGGGACCCCACCAGTCCATGAATTCATCAATCTGTTCCGTGTTTCCATATCTGGGCATTGAGTGCCCCCTGGTGGTCAGTGTGCATCATAGTTACCGGTTTAATGGTCGAATGGTCAAAAGGTCGAACAGTCACTTAGGGTTTTATAGATAAGTCAAAAAAAGTGGTGACCCTGTAGTAATAAGAATGCCATCCTGGTTGTGAGATTTCAAATTTTTTTAAAATACATTTTTATTGATTTCAGAGAGGAAGGGGGAGAGAGAGAGAGAGAGAGAGAGAGAGAGAGAGAGAGAGAGAGAGAGAGAGAGAGAGATCAATGATGAAAGAGAATCATTGATTGGCTGCCTGCCCCACACTGGGGATTGAGCCCGCAACCCTGGCATGTGCCCTTGACCAGAATAGAAGCTGGGACCCTTCAGCCCACAGGCCAACACTCTATCTACTGAGCCAAACTATCTAGGGCTCAAATCTTTGTTAGGTTTTATACCTCTTAAGATTTTATGTTTGACTGCACAATGAGGAAAAAAAAGTCATAAATTAGATATTATTAAAATAATGTTCAATAATCAAATCACTATGAAGTAAATGAAAATTCTTGGCAATGCATTGTGAAAGCACCATGTTATGACAAGTTCAGATACACCTCTTTTAGATACCCATTATAATACTAAAACTAGGACTGGGAGACAACTGATTACTAGGCTCTAAAGATAAGACCAATAGAACAATCATGAAATCAGTTGGAGTCTTCACTAGGATTTATTGGCATAAAATAAAATAAACAATATTGCTCACTTTTATGCATTGGAGGCTATAAATAAACTCTATAACTCCCAGAAACTATGCTTCAGTTGCATGCCTCTTGACTACTGCCTTCTAATGAAAATAGGGTGCTTTTTTCACTTTCTCCTTCTACTCTGCATCTTTTTCTTTTTAGAGAACATAATTTCTAGAAAATGAGTAGATTAAAAGGAAGGGGGAATCATAGTGCCTTATGAAAATATATTTTACAAGGCACATACATAGAAAATATAAGAACGACTCACAGAAGCATTACATATTGAAGTTTGTAATTTAGAGATCCATATATAAAACATAAAGAGTGCTTTTCTTGGCGTCATTTTTTGTAAAAGCCAAGTAAATAGAATGTAATGAGATTAGTCTTCAAAGAGAACAGAGCTATACTATATGAATATTGTTGCTAAGAATATGGATAGGGACTGGGCATCAGTTACCAATCACATAATCCAGCTTTTTTTTTTTTTTTTCCCAGTGTAAGTGAACATGAGGAAAAGGATTTAATGTAGAAATCAGGAAAAAGTTCATAGAATTAGTTTCCATCTTAAATAGAATGTAAAAAACCCAAAAACATTCTTTTTATTTTTTTAAATCAGACACACACACAAAAACAGTAAGGCATAATAAAAGAATAGAAAAAGGACAAAAAAGTGTGAAAAAGGTGGATAGGAAAAAAAAAAGTGGCAAGTATTTCCAAAAACCAATAGGTAATTAGCTTTGAATAGAAAAAAACAAGGAGTTGGGTTAGATCATATATATAATAGAGGATAGAGAATGAAAGCTGAATATTTACATGTGTTTTCTGTGCCAAAAAAAAAGTAATGGAGGTTAGCCCAAGTGCTTTTAGCAGATGAGTAGGTTAAAAGAAAACCCTGTGGTACATTTACACAATGAAATACTATGCAGCTGTAAAAAAACAAGGATCTCTTACCCTTGACACAGCATGGAGGGACCTGGAGAGTATTATGCTAAGCAAAATAAGCCAGTCAGAGAAAGACAAGTATCACATGATCTAACTCTTATGTGGAATCTAATGAAAAAAATGGATACAGAGACATGGAAGCATGGAACAGCCTAAGGGATCTCAGAGGAAGGGGAGCAAGAAGAGATTAACCAAAGAGATTAACCATGCACCGAATTCGTGCATGGTGGGATCCGGCTAGCCCAGCCCCAATTGGCAGATCGGGGGGTCGGGTCTGTCAGGAGGAGGAGATGACGGGAGGTTGGCTGGCTGGCCTGCCCCAATTGGGCCGATCAGGGCTGGGCTGGCTGGGGGGAGGGGCTGCGGGCAATTGGCCAGTGGGCCTGCCCCTGATTGGGGTGAGGGGGCCAATTGGGGGCAGGACTGGCCATGGGGAGGAGCTGTGAGCTGGCCAACCCTGCATCTAAATGGAGGGGAGGGCAATTGGGGGTCAGTGGCAAGGGGAGGGGCCATGGGAGGTTGGCTAGCCAGACCCACTCCTAAATGGTGAGGGGGAGCTGATTAGGAGCAGAGCTGGCTGGGTAAAGGGGCCATGAGCTGATCGGGGTGGTGGGGGTTGATCAGGGGTGAGGTCAGCCATGGGGAGGGGCTGTGGGCAGTAGGCCAGCTGGCCCTGCCTCCGGATGGGGTGGGGGGGGGCTGATCAGGGGCTGAGCTGATGGGGGGAGGGGCTGTGGGCCCATCAGGGTGGTGGGGGCCCATCGGGGGTGTGGCCGGCCAGGAGGAGGGGCCGCAGGTGGTTGGTCGGCCAGCCCTGCCCCTGATTGGGGTGGGGGGTGCTGATCTAGTGTGGGGTCGGGCAGGGGGAGGGGTTACAGGAGGTTGGCCGGTTGGCCCTTATCACTATTGGGGTGTGGGGCCCATCAGGGGTGGGGCCTGTCTGGGGGAGGGGCTGCAGGTGGTTGCCTGGCCGGCCCTGCCCCTGATCGGGGTGGTGGGGCCAATCTGGGGTGGGGCTGGTTGGGGGGAGGGAATACAAGAGGTTGGCTGGCTGGCCCTGCCACCTATTGGGATGGGGGGAGTGATTAGGAGCAGGGTTGGCCAGCCGCCCCACCCTCAATCAGGATGGGAGAGGCCAATCAGGGGCGGGGCTCACTGGGGGAAGGGACCATGGAAGTTTGGCCAGCTGGCCCCACCTCCGGATCCGACTGGTTCACTGGCCTCAGCGGGCATCATAGCGACCTGTTGTTATGGTTGTTATAGCATTCTGGTCATTGGCTTTTTATATATATAGCTATGCATAACCCACACAGTAGGCCTGGGAGAGGGGTGTAAGGAGAAGGAGTCAAAGGGGGGGAAAAGGGTTATATGTAATACTTTGAACAATAAAATTTGGAGAATTTCACCCTTTTAAGATCTTCTGCAAGAGAGAACTAACTTAAGTAGCTACCTAAGTGGTCTCATGTTTTTATTACACAGCATAGAAAATACTCTCATGTTATCACTTTTCTCTAAGTTAACCTCTCACTTTACAGAGTTCTTAAACATTGTGCTTCAGTCAGGAGTAAAAATAATCAAATAAGGACACTCTATCCTAGAAGTCACAGTGGTTTTATATCTAAATTCAAGTTTTAGATAATTGTCCTTAACAAATTAAATCCAAACTGTAAAGCTAAAATTTACAAGTTGCTGACTGATTCGCTTCCGGCCAAACTCTCTGACCTCATTTCATATAATTCTCTCATTCACTGAGTTTAAGTCACAGTGCCAATGTTTTGGTTTGTTGTTGACAATAGGCAGTTCATTCCGACTCAGATTCTTTTCCAATGCTCAGCCCTTGGGCACCCTTGCTGTGTGTGCCTTAATGCTACTTCTCCAGAATATCTATCCCTCATCACCCATCCAAATAACTCTCCCCTCACCCTGGTACTTTTCTATGTTATTTTCCAACTATCACTTGGCTTGATTTTCTTCATGGTTAGTTATACTACCTGACATCATCATATTATATTTTCATGTATTTGGTGCCTTACCTTCAATACTAATATATAAACTCGGTGACTGTAAGCAACAACTGGTGTCTGTCCTATTCATTAATATTCCTCAGCACATGCTATATTTGCAGCACTTATAATACTGTCTGGCCCTTAGCAGGTATTTACTAAAAAAAAAAAAAAAATACATGTCAATAAATAAAGAAATATGCAAACAATCTCTAGCATCAGTAACCACCTATAAGTAATATACCCCAAGTACTCAGGTTTAAAATCACTAAAATATTAAAATAATGTTAATTACAGTATAATACTTTTGTCAGAAGATTATTGGCAGATTAAATGAGACAAAGATCACAAGTGATTTAGTATAGTATAGTGATTTAGCTGATAGGCTAGCATGTAGAATGTGTTCCATGAAGGTTTATTATTGTCAGTTATTTTCCCAACAAACTGTGTGTAAAGAAATTACTAAAGTATTAGGATTGAAAAAGTTTAATGTATGCAAAACAAATTAGAAAGAAAATATTAGCACATTTAATTATGTATAAGAAATTATCATGATGAAAGCCCACAGTTTTTAAATAACATTAATAATTTATGGCAAAGTTCCATATTTGCAAATCTTTATGTTATGTAAAACTTAAATTCATCTCAGTAACTTAACACTTTGGCATTCTTACTAATGATGAGGAGCGTTAGAGTATTATTATATATCTTACTCAAAATGAGCTCAATAAAGTATGTATGGTCCCCATTTTTTTTTCAGTTTAAAATTATGCATGTCCTTCAGCATCACCTAATAATTATTTATTACATTAAATGATAAAGGATCTTATAACAATAAGGTCTTACAGAAATAAAATTATAAATCAAAGCACAGGAAATGATCACACAAAACACTGATCTCTAAATGGATTTTATTTTTAAAAGGTACTTAAACTTGCATTTTAAATCTTGAAGATTACTACTTCATATTGCTAATTCAGACATGTTGTACAAGCTTAAAATGAATCAAAATGTGTGCAGCTATATATGCATGAGTTACAGTAAATTTAAGCCTCAAAGTAGAAAGTTGGATTTAGGTGATTGTGCAGATTGCAATCTTAAGTAATAACTTTTTTAAATATCCATTTTCTTGTGCAAGTCATCTAATTTGCCTAGTGGAATTATAAAAGGCACAATAAAATTAAAATATTTTCCTGGAAACAGATTTTATTCAAATATAAATTTAAGTGATTAATTGCTATTCTCAGTAAATATGATGTTCCCAGAAATGTGTGTTGTCAGAGTAATTTATCCCACCCTATGGATAGTAGTGAAATGCTGATGGTCCTTGATATATGAGGCCATTTCTACTTAGTTGACATGTAGCTTGGAAGGAAATTCCATGTAGAAGTATAAACTTAGATTTCATCAGCCTTTTACAGAAGCAGGGACAAAAGGTTTTGTCTTATACATTTCTTTAACTCACCATTATTTATTGCCCTTCTTTCTATATTAAAGTTCATGCCATCTGTTAAGTATTTAAATCTAGTTACTATCTTACATACACAACCACGACCACATTATATGACTCAGTCAACATACACACTTTTTGACTCTTTACATTACTTTGACTTAGCTGTGCTCTTGTATGGAGGACAGCTAGGGTCACATGTCTTTTCATGATCAAATTTTTAGATTCTGTAAGCAGAGTCCTATGGGAGCACATTTAGAGAAAAACTAAATTCATTCCCTGAAGAAGTGGGAGGTCCAGACACCAATCCAGAATCTCACAACCAGTTTCCAGCAGAGCAGAATTGACGAGGACCAGAGCATAGGCATCTGCTCCAAAGCCAATGCTTACTGTTTCCACTATAATGTGTTACTTCAAGTATTGCCAGAAAATGGCTCACAGATAACTACGTGAGGAATTGCGATGTTATGTCATTCAGACTGGATCCAGAAATCAAATTAAGATATTTTGATGTATGTCATCAATTCCCCAAAATGATGTGAGAATATATAAACAATTAAATGCATGACCGTACAGAACATATAATTAAATGCATGACCAACAAGGCTAAGGGAGCCTGTACTTAGTAAAACAATAGGCTCTTCTGTTACTGCTATTCCCAGGCCTAAACGAATATATGGCACAAGGTTGACACTTTACAAGCATTCACTGCATAAACATATAAGGGAAATTTAAGAGTTAATGAATTCATGCTGATGTCTGATGAGTTCTTTAAAATTTACTCTTCACCAAATTTTGTAAAAGGTCAAACAAAATAATATATTCCTCATCATTAGTTATTTGAGTAGGCATTTATTACTCTTTTGTAAAACATAACTGATATATTTCCTATTCTTTTATTTAACTATACTAATGACTCTCAGAATTCTTAAAGAAAGTCCATTGACCAATAAAATAAAATTTAAAATATAAAGCTTTATATTTTCTCAACGATACAATGTTCATTTACTAATGAGGCATCAACTTTAGTTCCAAAAGTTTTAATGTTGTTGTTTTTTACTTATTGGCATATCTACCTATTACCCATTCAGAGGATTAAATGTATGCTCACAAATTGGGATGACCTGACATTTTGTGGCAACAAAATGAAAGCATCTTCTGGTCTTCTACAAAAACAAATAGTTCACCTAGCTCCAAGGGCAATTCATTCAGGATGCCTCTACTGCACATCTTCAAAAGAAAGACTGAGATTATAAAAGGTCTAGCATAGATCAGGCAGGATGGAGAGAGGTGAGGAACATGCACAAAAGACTGAGTGAGACTAAGACAAGCACATTAACAAACTAACAAACAAACAAAGGCAAAGAAAACCTCACAGAAACCCGCTGAGGAGAGTAACTCATTTACACCAAACCACTTTTCATCCTGCTTTCCCACTGAGTGTCATGAGGACACCACACAGCACATATGACTGCAGACATAACTAAACTAAAATTAAAGACCAAACCAGAAAATAGCACACAAGGTAAGTCTATATGAACCTGAGCTCATTCATTTGTTAATTTCAAAAATATTGAGGAAGGATTTACAAGCATCAGGCTCTTGACTAGGTGCTATGGATATAAATATGATGTTGCCCTTCTCTCAACATGCTTATAGACAAACTAGAGGCCAGGTACATGGAATTCATGCACAGGTGGGGTCCCTAGACCTAGCAGATGATCAGGGCCAGGCCAATTAGGGCCTGAAGGCCCCAGCAGGGTGTGGGAGAGTCGGTGACAGTGGCCAGGCTGGGTGCGGAAGGAACAGACGCCAGACGCTGATGCTGCCCTCGGCACCCCACCACTCCATGGTTCCCCATCTACCCCCTTCCTTCCCTCGGTGCTGTACTGCCACTAGGGGCCTGCCTGCAGGGGGAGTGATGGAGGAAGGGGTCAAGGGAGGTTTTGATCCCCAGTTTGGAACGTGCTGGAGGCAGCCAATCAATGATTTTCTATCATCATTGATGTTTCTATCTTAATTTCCTTCTCCAAAATCAATCAAATATATATTTTTAAAATGCAAGGTTTTTAGAGGAAGAAAGGTAGGGCAAGGGAGTTATTAACAGGGGGGCATTTGAGATCTTGCTCTCATTTCAGATGATAACATAAGGTGGTCCTCAGGGGGTGAAAGGTGAGGAGCGGCAGTGGGTGGAGCAGGGCACTGGGGGCTGAGGAACAGGCTGTAATGACTGGCAATGTCTGTGACAGTGACACTGAGCCTGTGTTGGGGCCATTGCTGGGATCATTCATCCCCGAGCAGTTTTGATTCCAGATGGGAGGAGAAACACGGAGATCAGCAGGCCTTTCTTAGCCTAGAAGGTGATGCAGGCAGCAGGAGTGGGCTGCCCTGCTTCCCTACAAATGTAAACATGCAGTGTAACTGCACATGGATGTCAGGCACACAGCCAAATCAATGCCCAGCCAGCGCTGATGGCTATGTCCTGCCACTCTCTGGCTGTGCTGTGGTGCTATTGCCTGGGGGGCTGAAGCCATGTCCCCAAGTGCAGGTAGTATGCGAAGGGACTGACAGGAGGCCAGAAGCTGGAAGCTAAAGCTGAGGCGGCCCGGCAGCTCTATGTCCGCCATGGAGCTGGACGGGGAGCAGCTGTCAGTGCGACTGGCTTTGGAGTTGGAGGGGCTGTGCTTCCTGCACATCACCAGTGAGTCCCTGTGAGCCCGTGGCATGCCAGCTGGGCCAGGAAGGGTTTGGGGAGGCCTTTCCCTCCTGAAGCTGATCTTCGCAGGGTGGCAGTGTCGACCACTTTTTTTTTCAATTTATTTATTTTTTATTGGAAAGCAAGCACTGGGCTTGGGCTTCCTGGGATTTGGGGGCCATAGCATGTGCCTCCAGGCCTCACTGCACCCCCCTCTCCCTCCTCCTGTGTTGAACATATGGCCCCTGGTCGTCAGTGTCCATCATAGTGACTGGTCAATTGGTTGTCCTGGTTGTTCTGCCATTATGGTCTCTGGGCTTTTATTATATAGGACTAGAAGCCTGGTGCACAAAATTTGTGCACGGGGGTGGGTGTGTGTCCCTCAGCCCAGCCTGCACCCTCTCCAATATGGAATCCCTCTCAGAATCCAGGACTGCTGGCTCCTAATTGCTTGCCTGCCTGCCTGATTGCCCTTAATTGCTTCTGCCTGCCAGCCTGATCACCCCCTAACCATTCCCCTGCCAGCTTTATCAATGCCTAACTGCTCCCCTGCTGGCCTGATCGCCCCCAACTGCCCTCCTCTGCCAGCCTGGTCACCCCAACTGGCCTTCCCTGCAGGCTTGGCTGGCCCTAACTGGCCTCCCCTGCAGGCCTGGTTGCCCCCTAATGCCCTCCCCTGCTGGCCCGGTCACCTCTAACTTCCCTCCCCTGCTGGCTTGGTCATCTCTAACTGCCCTCCCCTGCCAGCCTGGTCATCCCTAACTGCCCGTCCCTGCTGGCCTAGTCACCCCTAACTGTCCACCCCTACAGGCCTGGTCATCCCCAGCTGCCTTCCCCTGCAGGCCTGGTTCCCCCCAACTGCCCTCCCCTTCAGGCCTGGTCACCCCAAACTGCCCTTCCCTGCAGGCCTGGTTCCCCCCAACTTCCCTCCCCTGAAGGCCTGGTTCCCCCCAACTGCCCTCCCCTATAGGGCTGCCCCCCCCCAACAGTCCTCCTCTGCAGGCCTGATTGCCCACAACTGCCCTCCCCTGCAGGCCATCTTGTGTCCACATGGGGGCAGCCATCTTGTGTGTTGGAGTGATGGTCAATTTACATACTACCTCTTTATTATATAGGATAGGAGAGAGTAAACCAACCATTTATACCACAAGGCAGTAAGTCCCATCAAAGAGGAACAAACAGGATTCTGAAGGAGCCCATTTACTCAGAGCTGGGGAATGAGGGGGAGTAGCATAATACAAAGGGTTTCTCAGGTGTTCTAATTGGATACTGTAGAAGTGGCCATTAGCTGGTATAAACTCAAGTGATGGGAACTGCATGTTGGAAGGGCACTAAAGAGAGAGAAACAGGATGACATTTTTGAGGACTGTAAGTACCAAGCATGGTATGGCTGGATCAAATAATAGAGACTTGCCTGTATAATTATGAACTATTATCATATAGACGAAGATTTAGGTAAGCAGGACTCAACTAAGAAAGACCTTGTTTACTAATCTCAGAAGTGTGAGCCATTCTAGTAAGCAGTGGGGAACCATTCAAAGATTGAAAGCAGATCATTTGTAATGATCACTCACTCCAAGACAGTTTCCAACAAAGGATTGATGGAGACAAGACAGGAGGCAGGAAGAAATATTGGCTTGCTTGACTAAAGAATAAGCTCATTTTTATGATGTAAGCATGATTTGCTTTCTTAAAAAGTAATCATCTGTCACATTAAATTAATTTCGTCAATTTGTTTTTTATGGCTTTATAGTTTTGTTTCATTTAATATGTAAATTACATTGTTTTACGTTTCCCAACTGGCTTTCATTCAGTGCCTTACACACACACACACACACACACACACACACACACACACACACACGTGGGTTAAAAATTAATACCTGAAAATTTTACATGCAGTGTAACTGCACATGGACGTCAGTCACATAGCCAAATCAATGCCAAGCCAGCGCTTACAAAGATACAATATCAGTCAGAGAAAGACAAGTATCACATGATCTTACTAATATGTGGAATCTAAAGAACAAAATAGGTCCCAAAGCATAGAAGCGTAAAATAGACTATCGAATCCTCAGAGGGAAGGCAAGGGTGGGTGGGAAGAGATCAACTAAAGAACTTGTATGCATATATGCATAACTCATGGACACAGACAATAGTATGGTGAAGACCTGGGGCTTGGGGTGTGGGAGGGCTATAAGAGGTCAATGGAGAGAGGGGAGAAGGGCACATGTGTAATAGTTTCCACAATAAAGATTAAAAAATAAAAAATATATTTTCTATCAATATATTAATTCAAATAAATGTAGCAATATGATTACACATGTTCAGAAATCATAGGATACATATTAGGTATATTTAAATAAGAAAGAGAAGCATATTTGCATATTTCAATTAGGTTTTTTAATATCTGCCACCAAATAAACTACATTATCAAATGATATGCTTTAAATACTCATAATTTTCTACTAGGACCTTTATACTTAGAATGTCATAAACTATAATAAGAAATAGCTAAAATAGCTATGCCCTAAAGAAGTGTTACACATAATGTATTTCTGCTCCAAGTCAAACCAGTTCAATCTCAGAATGAGATATGTATAAGATATAGTTCTTTACTTATGTATTTGTAAATGTATATATTCTATTTTTAAATATAAATCTATAAAATTGATTGCTTTATTATGATAATTTAAAAAATAACTAGCATAGTGAGGAAATATTTTTAAGAAAGAAACCAAAAATGCATCTGACTAGGACAGGATTCATTGGTCCACAATTTAAAGAAAACTTTTCATCTTTTTCATAGAATATATACAACATTTTAATACTGGTACACAGAAGTGGCTACTTAGAGCAATGGAGGATTTCTGACATTTTAGGTTCCAAAAGTTTGTATTGAGACATCAGTAACTTTTACAAATGTTTCCATTTTGACCTACTGGTGTTGACTTGGCATTTCAGTTAGGAAGTTCCATCTTTAGGGACACTCAAGAGCTGAGGAAGGTTGCCATGCCAGGAAGCTGCTGACTTTAAAAAATGGGTCAATATGTTGAATACAAGAAAGTTGGTGTGTCTGACTCTGAGTTGATAAAATTGCACATGCCTCTAGCAGATGTGCCAAGCACTAAGAGGACAATAATTTTCCATTTAAATGCCAACTGCCTGATTGATAACAGCTATTTGGAGAACCTTGTTGAAAAACACTCTAAGGTTTTGTCTAGTTCAGGCAGAAATAATGCTGGGTTGACTAATGACATCTAAAAAAGGTATGGTAGGAGAGAGTAGCATTATTAGCTGACCTATACCATGAGGTTGATTGTACAACATGAATATATACTTTGCAACCCTTTCTTTAAAAGCATGTTGGATTTGAAAAGCAGGCTTTACATTTGTTATATTGGTTTTTTTTTTATAAAGTAGTAGCCCTGCACATGAATACTTGCGCCAGTAGGTCACTGCAGCCCTATTGTAGCTCTCCACTCGCTGCCCCGCCCTCCTTTAGCTCCCCCCTCCCCCCTTCCCCTACTCTCCCTCAGAGCTTACTGCCCTGCCCCCTCCTGTAACTCTCCACAGCTTGCTTGTTGTTGTTGTTTTTTAATTTTGTTTTATTGCTAAAAATATTACAAAGAGTGGTGCATATGTCTCCTTTTTTTCCCCCTTGACCTTCCCCCTGCCTCCCCTAGTCCCCAGTGTCTTGTGTCCATTGGTTATGCTTATATGCATGCATAAAAGTCCTTTGGTTGATCTCTTACCCCCCCACACACACAAACCCTCCCCGGCCTTCCTGCTGTAGATTGACAGTCTGCTATGCTGCTGCTTCGCTGGTCCACCCTCCTGCTGATCTGTGATCTAGTCATGAAGCGCTTGGTCCGTATGTTTGCTCATGAACTCAGAAAGATGGACAGTAAGACTTTAGGAGAAAGAAATCAAATTATCCAAGAAAAAATGCAGTCCAAGAATACTGTGGAAGTAATGCAAATTAGTCAGATTGTTTTTCCAAGTTCACCTATGTACTTTTCTCTCAAGTATTTATTTAATGCTCAGTTCACTACCCTTTCATGTAGAGAAAGGAAAAAAAAAATAATTTTTTTCAATATTGTAAAAAACATCAGCCCCTTTATCTTTTAAAATAAAAATAGCCCTAACCAGTTTGGCTCAGTGGATAGAGCATCGGCCTGCAGACTGAAGGGTCCCAGGTTTGATTCTGATCAAGGGCATGTACCTTGATTGTGGGCATCCCCAGTAGGGGATGTGAAGGAGGCAGCTGATCGATGTTTCTCTCTCATCGATGTTTCTAACTCTATCCCTCTCCCTTCCTCTCTGTAAAAAAATCAATAAAATATATTAAAAAATGAAATAATAAAATTAAAATAACTTTGCTTCTTACATGCTTGATACCTGGAACATATCATTGGCAGCACAGAATACCTTCACTATAGAGACAACTCTTTCTATGCTGGAATATCTGCTAGGGCATTACTGTAAAGAGCCAGAGGAAACAGTACAAAAAAAAAATGGATATGCTGGTTGAAAAATGGGCAAAGATATGAACAGTCTAGTCATAGAATGAGAAATATAAATGTACAATAAATTTAAACATTCCACCTTGATAGATCAAAGAAATGCCAATGAAACTTCTTTAGAAAGATTTAAAAGATAAGAGTGCTGGGATTCAGAGAAGCAGGCCCTCTCCCACAAAGGTATAATCTTCCTGGAAGCTAATTTTGCAACATCTACTAATGCCTGTAAGAGTCATATACTTCAATATGGAAGTTTCTTCACTGAAAATGCACCCTAAGAAAACTTTCTGCAAAGGCTTTGCTTGTGATTTTCTTAGTTCTATCTTATTTTGAAACCAGATAGTAAAGGTTGCAAATAATGCAATATGAACTATCCACTGCTTTCGTCATGAGGGTACTCTAGCTGAGAAGGGAAGTTGGGGGATTATGGAGGATAGGGGCAATGAGCGCTTGGAAAGGATAGAAACCAAGAAAGTGGTAGAAGCATTGAGAATTAAGAAGGAGCTTGGCTGGAGTGGCTCGGTGGTTGAGCTTGTATTATGAACCAGAGCTCACAGTTAGATTCCTGGTCAGATCATGTCACATATCCAGGTTACAGGCTCTATCCCCAGTGTGGGATGTGCAGGAGGCAGCCAACCAAGTATTTGCTCTCATCATTGATGTTTCTATCTCTCCCTCTCCCTTCCTTTCTGAAATCTCTAATAATAAAAGAGTAATATGCTAATTAGACTGTACAGCCGAACGACCTTCTGGATAACCTTCTGGTTGAAGCTAGGGCTGCGAGGGCTGAGGCAAACCACCGCAGCTTGTGGGGGGGTCGGGGCGGGGGGGCTGAGCCCCTTGCACGAATTTCATGCATTGGGCCTCTAGTCAATAATAAAAGTATATTGAAAAAAAAAAGTTTAAAAGAATTAAGAACGAAGGTGTCCAGGACATCAACTTCACATTATTGTTGAAGTGCAGCTCTGGACTATATTTGTATGCTCTTTTTTGTCACTAATTAGTGTCTTTTTTCTTGTCAGGCGCCTGGAAATCAAACCTGCTGCACAGACAAGTGGCCCTCAGCTTTGTCTATGCCACAAACATCTTTAGTTATATATTTACATACCCATTGGTATATATTTACATACAAAATATATTGCCCATTCCAATTGAACAAACTCTCCGGCTAAAATATTTAACAAGACATATCATAGTTCTGTTTGTTAGTTTGTGGGGCAATACTTTTAGGGACATCCAGTTCAACACTTCAATCTTCCAAGTGAAGAAACAAGAGTAAAGAGATAAGCTTGCTTGACTGGTTATGCAGACTGTTGTTAATAATATGGTATGGACTATAGCCTGAGGGTTTAGGGAAAGTCTTAGACAAATCCCTCTGTAAAGAGCAAAGACCTCTAACCTTCAACATAAAATTAATGCATTGCCCCGTTCTCAGAGGTTGTGAGACTATAAATAAAAAATGTGACCCTTGTCTCTTGTACACTACAGAAGTCACATGAAGATATGTGTGCATCTTGCCCAGAATGTTAAAGAGCACATATTATAACAACGGGAACATGTGATACCCGCAGAATTCTCATGAGGATCTCTCTATCCAGGAATTATACTTGCTTCATGTTTTTATGTTGTTGTTAGAGAATAAGGAGGAACTTCTTCTACCCACTGGACCTACTTTGAAATGAATGTCATTGCTGTTCAGCATTTCTGATCCTAGGGGAAATCAGTGGGATCAGAAATAGACAGGCATCCCATGAAACTGTGACCCACAGTGTGAATTCCAAGACTGGCTGTGGATTGTAGGCAAATCCCTCTTTTACAGCTATGCCCCACAGCCCCTACAATATCTCTCCAAAACAAGAGAGAAATTAGAACTGTTCAGAAAAGGCAGGGAAGAAGGAGGGATAAAAGCATCTCACCAACAGAGAATTAAAATTAGGATGAGCAAGGACTATAGCTTAGCACTGTTTAAGATAAAGAGAAAATAATACAGAATAATCATTTGACTGTGACCTATCTCTTGTTTCTCAAAACTTATATCTCAGTGCTTACCAGAAGGATTCAAAACAGACCTATTCCCCTGGATATTTATGATGTGTTTGGGTCAATAAAGTTTGGAAAAACAATTCAAAATATAGTTAGTTCAGATGAAGCTTGGATGCTACGTATAAACCTTCTCTGAAGTTCGAGGAGTCCATGGTATTTTCATATTTTGGTTTAACCTCATCAAGTTCCATGATTTCTTTTCCGTTTTTCTAGGCACTTACAAATGTATATGAGCACTTCAACGTCCAGGGAGTTAAGTCTGGCAGGACTGCAAGTCAGAAGTGGCTCAAATACAATAAAAATGCTAAACTGGACTAAATAAACATTTGAGGTTTCTCCAGAAAGTGGAGACGACTCATTAATAACACAGTGATATGAAAATGACAATGGATGGCATTGTATTATATTTTTCTTTCTTTTTTTTTAATGCAAGGCAGGTCTCAAATGCAGTCAATAAATGTAATCACGGGCCTGGATTTCTGCTCCTCTGGTGCATGACAACAGTTGTTTTAGGACTTAGTGCAAGAAAAAAAATCTATTTGGTGGTGCTTGCTTCATTCTACCTGGTCTAATAACTGTAGGTCCCAGTGGAAATTCCTACTGAAGAAGTATTATCCAGAAGAAAAGAAGGTAATAAAAGGTTAGTGATGCATCTCTCAATAAAAAAAAAGATATAGCATTTACACAGTGTCTTTTTTTAATGTATTAAACATCACTTATCAAATGTTGTATTTTTTAATCAAAATTGCAATACCTAAGATATGTGAATCTATTAAGAGAGTAAGACTCAGACACTGAAATACTTCTTAAGTCAAAGTTCTGAAAATGGTATTATGAGGTATAACTTGGTATATATAAGGCAATTGCTTCAACCCAATACTTTGAAATAAATAAGTTTATTTTAAAATATTTATTTCAGGTGTTCTTTTTTTTTTAAAAAAATATATTTTATTGATTTTTTACAGAGAGGAAAGGAGAGGGATAGAGAGTTAGAAACATAGATGATAGAGAAACATCAATCAGCTGCCTCATGAACACCCCCTACTGGGGATGTGCCAGCAACCAAGGTGCATCCCCTTGACCAGGATCGAACCTGGGACTCTTCAGTCCACAGGCTGACACTCTATCTGAGCCAAACCGGTTAGGGCTCAGGTGTTCTTTTCTTAATATGCACTTACAAACTTATATGGACACTTCAAAATTCAGGGACTTAAGATAGGCAGTAGCCCAAACGAGTGAACTTCCAAAATGAAAGTCTTCCTTAACTTCCTATTTGGGGGTAAAAACTGAATTCCCTTTATCCAATTTTGGGGAGGCCAAGAATTTAGTGGCTGCTTCTCCCTTCAGAAGGGGATATTCCTGTAGATGACAGAGAGAAAATCATACATCAAAAAAGCATTATTAAATGCATGGTTTAATGTTCCTTAACTTGAAAATGTTGACCTTCACACTAAATCAAGTCAAATCCATTTGAAAAGTATGTATTGACCTCCTACTGTGTATCAGGTGATGAGCTAAGTTTCAGTCTAAAATGGTCAAAGGTTAAATATTTTTAAATAGTTAAATATTTTTAAACTTTTGACGTAAGTAGACCTCTTCATCTACCGGAGCTTTGTCTGGGCCTCTTTAAGATAGCAAGGTTTTCATAAGAAAGAAAAGAAAAAAAATATTACATAGATTTGAAAAAAACATACTTAGAATCGACTTGAAAAATATAAGAAACCACTAAAGATACAGTTGCCACTGAAATTATCAGTAATAATGATTCTATTGCCAATATTTATTAAGAGTTTATGTCTGCTACACACAATTTATCTCATTTAATCACCACATCAACCCTTTGAGTAGGGTGCTGTTAAAAATACAATATTATACAATATTGCAACTAAAACATTATGTATTACAGATATTTTTTTTTTACATTTAATAATGAATGGATAAATTATCTTCATTTTAAAAAAGAGAAAAATGACACAGTGGTCTCTCTCTTTCAAAGTCACCTGACTAGCAAGTCTTCAAGCTTTAATGTAGTGTGGTAAACACCATGATGTAAATATGCACACAATCATATGGTCATACAAAGAAAGACCCTCTAACCTAGACGGGGAGGAGGAGAAAGTTATAAAGAGGATATTACTTCCCAAATCGAGGAATCTGTGCATTTATCACACTGTGTTCTGATAGTCGACTGATATGTCATCCTTCCTAATTAAACTGTCAGTCCCCTGAAGGCACCAATATGTCTTAATCCATCTTTATTTTTCTGGTGTCTTGGATCATATCTTGTACAGTGTACGTAATAAATAAGAGTTTGTTGACTGAATAAATGGCCAAAGAGAGTGTGTCTTTGATTAACTAATAGATCACATCTGTCCTGGAAAGTAGTCTATTCTAGGAAGTGTTTTCTTACACTTTACTGAAGATAAACTACATTGCATCACCATTGTGTCTTACTCTGTGCACATAAGGTCATAAGAAATATTCATCTTCGTATTATGTGTAATTGCCTAGGAAGATGGTCATGAAAGGAAAGATATTTGTCAGATATATGGGTTGTATGTTATGATTTGACTGCAAGAATCCATTGCTATTCATCAACACACAAGATTTACCCCATCTATGCAGAGTTGTTTATTGAATACAGCAAGATTGATTTTAGCCATTTTGGCAGGTGAAAATTAAAACCATGCATACTTTGTTCCAATGCTTGGTAATATGCAAAGTAAAAAAAAAAAAGAACTAGAACAGAAACTGTTCACATACTTCTTAGGGGTCAGGGGTCAAGGATTGATTCAAACTGCCATTTCGTTGCCCATAAAATATAGTATAACACAGAAAATTTTGGTATGAGGCTAATAGGTATTATTATTGTGCAACTTACAATATATGGAAACAGTGGCCTGTTTTTTTAGAGATGGATTTAGCAGTGATTATCATGATGGTCAACCAAAGATTATGCAGAAATCAGTAATTTATACCAAACAAGATTCAGTGGAGGAGGCATCTGAGGTTCATTCTTGATCTTTGCAGAATTTCATCCCAGGCATGTAGTCATCTTAAATTTTTAACTCACAAAAATGAAACAGTTTCCTATAGATTCAGGGCTATTGTTTGGATCTGGGACTCCCTAGGGAACACACCCTTAATATATCACCCTCTCTTTCAATTACTCTCTTTCAATTTGCCAAAGGAAAGCTACTGAGAAATCTGGCTGCATTTATCTACAGTATGGCACTTTGTGAAAATGAACATCTCTTCAGTGCTTGATGAAAGAGATGAATGAGAACCTTACAATACAGATCTCAAGGCTATGAAAGCATTAGGTAATACTACTAACAGTTCATAGATATGTTCAAAAATCTAGTTTCTGTTTCTTAACACATTGAGTAAAACACAATGGATCTCAAAGAGTTATCATAGTCTATTGTTTTGTGTTTTTTTGTTGTTGTTGTGTGTGTTTTTTTTTTGTAAAATATCTAACAGCTTTTAGTAAGAACCAAAGTAAAATGGAGTTGTTAATAACACCATATATACACTATTTTTGTTTCTTTTCATCAGGAATAGCCAAGAACATACTGCCTGTCTACTTCTTGGGTATCTTAAAAAATAGCTTTAGAATTCTACCCTAATAACTTCCCTGCATATATGTAAATTAAGACACTATACAGAAAGACAAATTGATGGATTATTTTACAGAAGCATCAGCTTGTACTCTTAAAAAATCTCAAGCTCATGAAAAAACAAAAACATTTTTAAAAGGCTGACATTCCCCTCCAAAAGTTTATTTGCAATGGAGAGTTAGCTACAAAAGACGTTTTTAGGACAGTTGTCAAAATTTGAATATGGTCAGTGGGTTGGAACAAGAATATATTATCAATATAAAACTTACTCATTTTAATCACTGAACTGTGGTTATATAAAATGATGTCCTTGATTTTAGTAAATACACACTGAAGTATGTAGGATAAAATGCTGAAGTTTTTAATTTACTGTCAGATTAAGGCAATTAACTCTCAAATAATTCACAGAAAATGTATGCCTGAAATAGTGTATGGAGTGTTTTTGTGATATCATTGCCAACTCTGGTGAATTGAAAATTATATTTAAAAACTTCAAGAGACAAATTTATAGCAGAAAAGTTGTAAATAGTAGTTCTCAAAAATTATAGTGATTAAGGTAATATTTTTATATTTCCATGTTAATTAGCCACTAATAAAATGCCAAAATAAGCTAATTTATTTGACACTTTCATTGGAACAAATCTAAGATAGGAGATGTTCTTATTCCCATATTAAAAATGGAGAAACTTGGAAACAGAACTACTTTGATCCATTAGTTTGAAAGACTATGATTTGCAGTCCTTTTCAAGGTAACTATACCACACACTGTGCAAATTGCCCTCCTTTATGTCTGGAAGGCGAGCCTGTGGTCTGTCCTGTACTCACTAACCAGCTGTCAATCTGTAAGAATTTGGGTGGCTGCAGATCAGTAAACAGCTCTATAATTTAGAATCAGTCTTCTAAGCTGTCTTGTCTCTATTTTCATGGCATGTTATTGGTTTTTATTCCAAAGCTGAGTTAGCTCTTCCAGGCATGATCGATAATGCAGGTGCACAGTTTTAGCAAAGAAACAATAGGAAACCCTGTTGGTTGATGTTGCATCACAAATAGGAGGTGGGGATCAATGTTAGACAATGGAATTGAGAAAATCATTAGGTAAATAAATTTTATATTCATGCTTTTGAGAATTACATCAAAGAGTACATGTTTTATTTGAAAATGTGTAGGTGTTCTGTGGGGAGAGAAAGCAAGAGCAAAGGAGTGTTTAGAAATTCATATTTTCAAAATTCTTATTTTATGAGAATATAGGTCTTATATTCTAAATTTAGAATAATTTTCTTTATTTAATATTACCTAATTTGTCTCTGACTTTGTGTGTGTGTGGGGAGATGATGTGAGAGAATAAAGTTATCTAGGTTAACAGCTTTTATTAAAGGCTATTAAATTCTATTAAGTAATCTCCAAAGTTGAATGCAACTCAATGGTTATATAAGATGCTCCATTAGATTCTGGCTAAAAAAATAAAATAAAAAATAAATAATCAAACTGGTAGAGTTTGTGTTTATATAATAGGTTAGTACAATAGGAAAATAACACTCATAGGAATTACACATTAATGTTATAGATTATAATATTTTTTAAAAAACATATTTTATTGATTTTTTACAGAGAGGAAGGGAGAGGGAGAGAGAGTTAGAAACATTGATGTGAGAGAAACATCAATCAGCTGCCTCTTGCACACCCCCTACTGGGGATGTGCCCGCAACCATGGTACATGCCCTTGACTGGAATTGAATCTGGGACCCTACAGTCCGCAGGCCAATGCTCTATCCATGGAGCCAAACCAGTCAGGGCTAGAATATAATATTTTTATTTATTTATTTAGGTTAATAAATATACATATATTGAGGATACTTGGTCAAATATTTTTAAACAAATGGTATAATCACAAAAGCAGTATGGAGATCACAGTTTTAGTGTTCCTAAGTAGTGCTGACTATGTATATTAAAGGGAAATAAAAGACACTAAAAATTAAATATTAAATATGTAAGTGTAAATGTTATATATGATGAGGTGATTGATTCTTTCATTGAGAAAGTTCTATTGATTCACATAGAAGTAACAAACTGTGGTAGCTAAAAGCAGTATGTTCTGGGTTCGGAATACATGGGTTCAATGACAGATCTGTCACTTAGAAATTGTCTTCTTGGACAAGTTCATTAAAAACTCTGCAGACCTCAGTTTCCTCATTTGTAGGTAAGTGCCATTCGTTTAAACATATGCAAAAGGCAAGACTATGAGGAATGAACCTGACTGATTTATTCTCCTACCCTTAAAAATGAATTTCATAACCATTGCAGACACACAAAAATGACAGTATGTTTTACTCAGATAATTTTCTACATTATTCATATCTATTTTATTTGATGTTATCACTATTATTGGTGCAACATGAACTGTTTATTAATGGGTTGGTCATTTTCTAGGGTAACTGTATGTCCTTTATTGTCGACCTCTAAATCACAAGATCAGGTATTTGCTGTTGATAGAATTTCAAAGATATACTCCTTAACTTATTGATAGTTTTATCTTTTTAAATATATATGTTATTGATTTTTTACAGAGAGGAAGGGAGAGGGATAGAGAGTTAGAAACATCAATGAGAGAGAAGCATCGACCAGCTGCCTCCTGCACACCCTCCACAGGGGATGTGCCCGCAACCAAGGTACATGCCCTTGACCAGAATCAAACCTGGGACCCCTCAGTCCCCAGGCCAATGCTCTATCCAGTGAGCCAAACTGGCTAGGGCAACTTATTGATAGTTTTAATGCTGTATTCTAATCACAGATTATTCTTTAAAAAAACATAACCTTTCTGCCCTCATGCTTATTCTATTTTATTTATGCTTAATAATAGTTTTCATCACTGTGTTCATTAGGAAAATTATCTTAGAACCATAAACACACTAAATGAAATGCTGCAAGAGACAGATTGTCAATATTTTAATGAAAGATACTGTTGGCCATAAACTAATTAGAGTAAGAACATTTTAAGCATAATATAGGAACTATGAAATATAAATTACTGAAATAAAGATAGTGTGCTAGTTGAAATTTTACTAGGCTATATTAGGTCTTTTTACACTGACTTCAAGATAATATGGGTTGCATTTGTGTCAAAGGAATTTTATTTTATTTTTTAAATCCTCTAATTACTGGCAAAGACCACACTTGGTAGAGCTAATATTTAGGTCCAAAAAGATATAGCTACTAGGTCCTTTCTAACATCCAGAGTGAAGGGTGACCTGAGGAAGTGAATGAATTTTTATCTATTTATATTAGTGTAAATAAGATAACTGTGACTAAAACTTTGTATTGTATCTTGAGAATGTGATTCTAGAATGTACTAAGTCTTAGGCTGGAAACTGAACTTTAACTCTTTAAAAAATAGGAGGCTAGGAAAAGGGCTATGGAGGGCCCAGCGGTCAGGTAGAGAGCAGGCTTTGCTTGTCAGGATCATACTCTGTGATCTCAAACACTGGTTCTAGGGAAGAACAAACTGTTTCCTACAAAACAAAAGGAAGAATATATTTGTCTGAAGCTAAAGTCTAAAGGCTTTAACTGAATTCTAAAAAAGAATGAAACTTTGATATTTAATGGTAAACTCAGACCTATAGAGAAAGCAGAACAGAAGTGGTTACTAATCATTCTTAGTAACTCTCAAGTTAGTAAGGTATTGAGGAAATAGACATTGGGTTCAGAGCTTTTTGAGGCCAAAATATAGAATATGAAACACAAAAATCATAACTTTTACAGAAGACGTGGAAGATGTAAGTAATGGGTGATAACACAAATAGCCACTTATGGAAAATTTTTTGGCCGTAAAAAGGAATGAAGCACGGATACATGCCACCACAAGAAATCTTGAAAATATTATATTAAGTGAAAGAAACTAGTCATACAAGACAACATATTATATTATTTATATAAAATATATTACTTGATTTATAAAACATGTCAGAAATAGAGAAATCAATAGAATTAGAAAGTAAGTGGTTGCTAGGTAGCCTTGCCTGCCCTTGCTCCTAAAATGTTGTTTTTCATCCTAATTGACCTCATATTTACCTCGATTGTGAGTTTCCTATACAGTGCGACAAAAGCCTTTACTCTCTAAGCAGTGAGCATACGGAGGCTGTTTCATGTAATGCTGATGAATCTCCAGTGTTTAGAACCAGTTATTGATTTCATGTATAGTTTTGGATAGCTTCTCTATGCCAGGCAGTAGGGACACAAAGCAAGATCTTTGCCCTGTAGAATTTATATTCTAAAAGAATACATAGTAAATTCTCAATAAAAATTTGTTTATTGAATGAATTAATTAATTTGAAAAAAAAGTTTTAAATAACTGTCAATCCATAAAAGAGTGGCTACATTTAAAATAAAATGCTAAATGGAAGTAAAAGCTTTGCCTTTTTTTAATGTATACTCAGCAGGGATTATCAGATTCAATAATAATTTTGACCAATACATGGATGCCAACTCTCTTACTAAATGTATTCCATCACACATTATTAAAAGCATCATTCTAGATTCAATTAATTATATACACAAATAATGATAAGAAGC
The DNA here is from genome assembly GCF_014108235.1 of Myotis myotis. Lineage (NCBI taxonomy): Eukaryota > Metazoa > Chordata > Mammalia > Chiroptera > Vespertilionidae > Myotis > Myotis myotis. The sequence goes on from NW_023416324.1 coordinate 181,904,889, forward strand.
ATTAAAATCATTAAAATGAAAGTGATATCCCAGAGGAAAAATAAAAATCTACTTGGATTATCTGCATAATTAAACTTATATTACTTCTAAAATAACAAATCATACAGAGAATGCATTCAATGCTTAGTCCTAAAGTAATCTGGAGGTAGTTAGGGAACCATAGATATTCTATTAAAATTAATTATAGCACTAACTGATTTAATGCAATGTGAAGAATCAAATTATTTCATTATTTATCATGGTATAATGCTTCCTCTCACCTACAGTGAGTGACACCAGTACCCATGCACAGTCTACTAAATGCATTTTGTTAAACTTTGAGGTACTCATAATTAGCCATCACCTGTACAGTAAAATAGATCAGCACACTTGAATTATTGAGTTTATTGTTTTGTAATCTTCTGCTAAGATTGGCAATTGTATTAAATAAACTAGATGGCTCTTTAAAATCTACAATATATGATTCTATGAATTCATTCAAGCTACTTTAATTTTTATGTCTTCACGTTTTAAAATTACATATTTGTAATTGAATTTATTGGGGTGACATTGGTTAATTATATAGATTTCAGGTGTACAATTCTATAATACATCATCTTTATATTGTATTGTGTGTTCACCATCCCAAGTCAAACTTCCTTCCACCACCATTTATCTCCCCTTCCCCCCACCCTTTTCCCACTGGTAATCATCATATTATTATCTATGAGGTTTTGTTTTTGTTGTGTTTTCTGTTGTTGTTGTTTTGCTTAATCCCTTTAGTTGGTTGTTTTTTTTGTTTGTTTTTTGTTTTCTTGGGTTTTTTTTTTACCCAGCCCACTACCCTCTCTCCCCTCTGATAGCTATCAGTATATTCTCTGTAGAATTACATATTTTTTAGAGTAGCATTTTTATCACTTTCTTCTGGAGAATACTAATAACCTACTAAATATTTTAAAAGTGGTTTTTGGTGGGAGGAGAGATCACAAAAATTTAGTAAATATTAGATTTAAAAATATTTAAGTGGTCAGTTTATTGAATAAATATTCAGATTGGAAATATTCTGAAATATTACTAATTATTAAGAAGAGGAGAAAGGAATATTTAATTCCTATTCAACTATAGTATTCTTTTTTCCCCCAAACAATACCACAAGTTTTTTATAAAACTCAGGTACATTATCTTTCTGCAATATTGAACATAAATCTTTTATTATATTAATTCTCTGTAGATTACAATAAATTTAAGCTTCAAGGTTTTATGATTTAGACCAGAAGTTATATAAATTGTACTGTAAAGGCAGATAGTACATATTCTTGTGGGACATATGGTCTCTGGTACAGCTATTCAATTCAGTTGTTGCATCATGAAAGCAGTCAGAGACGATAAGTAAATAAGGGCATGGTTATGTTCAAATAAAACATTTTCAAAAGCAAGCAATGGGCGTGTTTGCCAATTTCTGTTTTAGAGAGGGGAAATTGACTTCACAATAAAAGAGAAGTTTAGAGCTGTTATGAGAAACTACATTAAACTATATGCTGATGGTTAAGTATACACTAATTTTGGTTGTGTTCAATTCAGATTTCTGGCCTTAAAATATATTTCTAAATCTATCAATCTTAATTTTGTAGTGTTTTGCTCAAATACTAATATTTTCTTATAGACATGGATCACTGTGTTACTGGACTAGTGTTCATTTCTAAATCTAGCAGAAAAACAGTTGGCGAAGTCCTATGTTAAATGTTAATATAGTCTAAGTCTGATGTACACTAGCTATACGGATTCCCTTTATGTTTGCAAAACATTGTATTTATAAAGAAGATACTTGTCTACAAGTGTTCATTTCACAAGCATGAGGATTTTTGCCCTATATCGCCTAGCATGTGTTTACCCTTCAAAATGTTCCATTTTTAAAGTACGAAATAATGTCATGTGGTTTTATGAACCATTTGAAAAGGTTTCTTCACGTTGACTTCAGGCATTTATCTATTTTTATCTAGGACTGTTTCCTTGAAACATTTCCAGCTTTTATCCAAACAGCATGTTTTATCTGGGAAGGTGGGAAAACATAACAGTACTTCAGTTTTCTAAGGCGCTCCCCTCCTAAGGTACCGATATCCTAAATGAAGAGATTCCATTGAAAGCCTGTAAGATTCTATCTGAAAGAGGACAAGACACAGCAGTTAGCCCCAAATATGGACAAGTGAGCAGTGTGGTACTAAGTGGGTTAATAGGAAAACCGGGGCACTGAGGATCATCCTTCAAAATAGGGCAATCACATCACACTGAGAGGTGGCATCAAAATTCTGACAATGGGCTGTTGCTGCCAGTGCCTGCTGCTGGTCTCACTGTCCCAAATCTGCTGTCAGCTGATGCTCCACAAATAAGATGTCTCAAACAGAAACTTATACTCTGCTATTCCTTGAGTGTTATTTACATAAATTTCACAAATCAATTACCTTTTATGTTAAAAAATTCTAATAATTTAAATTAGACCTTTTATATTTTGGGAAGCTCTTATTTAAGAGAATTAAAACACTATCTATACTACTTAAAGCTCTAGAATGTTATCCTTTAGACGTCCCACAAATATACCAAGAAATTAAAATATATTTTGTATTTTAAAAAGCACTCATACACACTGATTAAACTAGTTATTAAAAATTAGTACCTTTTGTTATTTTAGAAGATAAGTATAAAGATTCACATACTTGAGAAATTATCAAATGCAGAAAATATTTTTAAAAAATAAAAACATTTGAAACCTATTTGTCACTAAATTTATTTATAAGGGAGAACTGTATCTTGCATCTCTCTGCATTTTATATCCAAATAAAATGTGAATTGTAAAATAGAATTATAAAAATATTAAGCATATAATAATAGATACTAAATTATATTGACCTAAAGTATAAGATGTAAAGTACTTCAACTCTACAATAAAACATGTTTTTAAGTTGTTTAGTATAAAATCTATTGGTTATGTTAACATTATATGTAATGTTATAAATAAGATATGCTATCATAATTAATGCCTTATATGGTTAAGTGTGCCATTTACTGATTCTCCATATCAGTTTCCTCTCATAAATAAGAAATATCTGCATAAAAAAATGTTGAAGATTTAGAAATCAACACTGCTTAATATTTCATAATTTAACAATATTAATATGTTATTATATTCAGTTTCCTGATACAGAGTTGCTATACTCTGTAAAAGAGAAAGCATGGTAAGCAAAGAGCATAACTAAAGCAGGTCTGAATAACCACAGACAATATGCATCCAGCAGTTTCATAAGCAGGTAAAACTTTACACAGAAATCTATACTGTATTGTTAAAATATAGTATGATTTCTGAATACCTAGAAAGAAGGGGCTGATGTCTAAAATACAGAATGAACTCACTATCAAAGAATCTAAATGTCCTATTATTCTCCATTGTCATAAGCCTAGTCAGTTGGTAGACAGAAATGATGCTACAGATATTGTATACTGTGTATCAGCAAGAAATTTAACATTTTTGTCATGTGATATCTTTGCAGACAAAAATGGGGGGAAAAATGAGACCTAAGTGAAAAAACAGAGAGGTGAATAAACATATTGAGTCCTAGTACTGACAAATGTCAAGCTGGAGAAAGACCTCTGCTGCTGTAGTTCTTACACAGTGGAGAAAGGGAATGCATGTCAGGAGCACATAGCATACTTTCCAAAATCACACATCCTAGGGCCACTTTGGGAGGTGGATGAGGAGTATGATGATGAAAGAATAAGAAAGGATATGGACAGAGTTATTTTGCAAAACCTTTCCAAGTAAATACATAAAACCTTCCAATGACCAATGTGCTAGCTTATTATGGCGTTCCACAAAGTTAAATTCCTGATCCTCTTTGATTACATCCTATATAACCGTATATAATAAAGAGGTAATATGAAATTTGATCATCACACCCTCACAAGATGGCTGCCTATGACCAGGCCAGCAGGGAGGTTAGTGAGGGATGACCAAATGACTGAACAAGCAGGCTGCATGGGGCAACCAGGACAGCAGGGGGGATGTTGGGGACAATTGGTCTGGCAGGGGGGGCAGTGAGGGGTGGCTAGGCCAGCGGGAGCGGGTGGAGCAGTTGGGGGAAATCAGGCCTGCAGGGGGGGCAGTTAGGGTCAACCAGGCCAGCAGAGAGGGGCAGTAAGGGGTCTACAGGCCAAGGGGCAGTTAGGAGCAACCAGGTAGGGAGCGGGCGGTTGGGGGTGACCTGGCTGGCAATGAGGGGCAGCTAGGGGCGACCAGTCTGGTAGGGGAGGGCAGTAAGGGTTGACCAGGCTGGCGGGGGGGGGGGGGCAGTTAGGGGTGACCCGGCAGGCGGGCAGGTGAGCAATTAGAAGCCAGCGGTCCAGGATTGTGAGAGGGTGCAGGCTGGGCTGTGGTGACCCCCCGTGCACAAATTTCATGCAGTGGGCCTCTAGTATGCTAATAAATAACTTGGAAGAGAAATATAAAGCCCTCTGGACTACAGCCTTGATGAGGTCATGCATCAGATACACTTGTGAGGAAGATTCATAAAAATAGGGACTTAAGACCTAAGTTGTAAAGAACTGTTTCTGTAAAACATATGGATATGCAAAAAAACAAATTAAGTCAAAATTGGACAGGTAGATAAGAGGTCAAAATATGGCTAGGTTATAGTTTGGGTCAGAATTAACAATAGCAATAAAGTGTGTATAGCAGACACTCTTTCATGCACTTTATCATATGTAGTGTATATATAGCATATATATCAACTATTTTATTCCTCACATGAGCTGGGTGTTAAAGTATTCCCTTTTTACAGAGAATAAAGTTAGGTTAAAAAATCCAAGGCCATAAACTATTAGGCAGGGTCCAAAATTTAGACTTAGGCAATTGGTCCACAAAATCCACACACTCAATCACAAGAAGTTGGCGCATTTACTTGAGTACTAGCGTGGCCACTGTTCATGGGGCTGTTTTTAATTGGAAGAAACAAGGTGGACACTTGAAAATATGTAGCCAATAAAGAGCTTAGAGTTAACAAATGACATCATCAACAGTCAACTAATGTGGACTTGTTGAAAAGATGAATATCAAAGTGTGAGGTTGAAAATTACTAGGATTAAATGTGAAGTCCTGCATTTAGCTGCCTAGACAATATACACTTTCAGCCATGATGGAGTTACACGTACAGGATTATCTCTCCGACTTGTTCTTTCGAGGAGGTGTAATGTTGTGAAACCTGAAGTAAGAAAACAAAAAAGATGAGTCTTAAGATTGACCAAACTTTCTGCCTAGAAACACTTTCCAGGAGATAAAGGAACATCCTAGGTGTGCTCAGCTGAAAAGCCAGATATCAGAGTTTGAGGAGACTACGGGTGCTGGTGTTTGCAGGGCAGAGTACAGGAGAGGAGGGACTTCACACAGAAAAAGCTCAAGGTATCTACACAAAAGTCCCATTGAGATTTCAGATGTATACTAAGCTGTGTGTGCACAGGGTGAAACTCAATAAGGCCAGGTAAAGAAATATTATTAGGAAATAACAAATAGAAGGACTGCTGGTATTCATGAATACATTTACTTCCTACCAGTAAAAAGCACAATATACTTTAAAGAAATACTCCCCAAAAGTCCAAATGTGCAGCCATGTAACAGTCACAAGGATTGGCCCCTAATAAAAAAAATCTTAAAATGTGAAGAAGCATAAAATTGAACACATAGACAGGAGATAAATAAGAAACAAACTCCAAATGAGAAAGACGATAAAATCAATGGTGATGGAAAGAGACTCGACTTGGGGTGGTATACATAATATACAAATGATGTATTATAGAACTGTACACCTGAAACCTATATACTTATATTAACCAATGTCTCCCCAAGAAATTCAATAAATAATAAAAAAAGAAAAAAAGATATTAGTTGAAAAAGACTTTTGAAATATTATATATAAATTTAAGGATTTTAAGTTAAAATGGACAAAATCAGCAGAAATATATATATATATATATATATATATATATATATATATATATATATATATATATAGAAAAGGCTAATATGCAGTGTCCCCTTGGGAATTCGACCATAAGACTGGGAGTTTTCTTGCTCACTATGATGTGCACTTACCACCAGGGGGCTGTGCAGAATGAAGGAAGGCCCCAGGCTGGCAGCCTGCAGCCAGGGAAGGAAGGCCCCAGCCAGCAGCCGGAAGGCCCTGATTGGCCCTGATCACCAGCCAGGCTAATGGACACTACCCCCCTACCCATGCACTAATTTCATTCACCGGGTCTCTAGTGTGTATATATATACACTAGAGGCCCAGTACACAAAATTCATGCAAGAGTAGGCCTTCCTTCCCCTTGCTGCCAGCACTGGCTTCCCTCTGGCACCTGGGACCCGGGCTTCCCTCCGGCTGCCAGCAGGTACCTGGAATCCAGGCTTCCTTCTGGAAGCCTGGGACCCAGGACCCAGGCTTCCCTTGCAGCACCAGCTTCATCTGGAAGGTCGTCTGGAAGGATGTCTGGTCTAATTAGCATATTATGCTTTTATTATTATAGATATATTCAAACAACTTTTTTAAAACCAAAAAAAAGCAAATACCCACCATGGAAAACTTACTGGGAGGGATTAATAATAGATTAGAAACTGCAGAAGTAATCATCAGTAAATTTAAAATCAAATTATTAGGAACAACCCAAATGACAGCAAGAAAAGACAGGTTAAATAAAACAAAAGACCAAAGACTCAATGACTTGTGAAATAATATCATGCTATCTAACATATGTAAATTGAAGTCCCAGTTTTTGTTTTGTTTTGTTTTGTGTTGAGGTAGGGAAGGAGGAAAATATTTTAATTTTTAAAATGTTAGAAAAATGTCCAGATTTGATGAGAAATAACTGTCTACAAATACAAAAAACTTAAGCAACACAAGTAGAATAAACACAAAGACAATTCTACTTAGGCATGTCATAATCAAATTGCTTAAAATTAATGGTAAAGAAAAACTCTTAAAAGCTCTCTGAGGGGAAAAAATTATCCATACAGGAAAATAAATATAAGAATGACTTACCAGAAACAATGTGAGCCACAAGTCTATAGAATTGCACCATTAAAGAGATGAAAGACAAGTAAGAGAGGAAAAAAAGCACTGTGTAGTAAAAACATCCTTCAAAATGAAGGAAAAATAAAGCAAGAATAAAAAAGGGGAAAATAGTTACCAATAGACTTATGCTTGTAAGAAATGTTAAAACACATCCTTAGGCTAAAGGGAAAAGTGATGAGGTTCAAACTCAGATACACACACACACACACACACACACACACACACACATGCACACACACAAAAGGGGGAATGAGGAGAACTAAAATTGATAAATATGTGAGTATACTAATATATATATATATATCCTATACAATAAATGGGTAATATGCAAATTGACTGAACAGCTGAGTGACCAGTCGGCAGGGGGAGAGGCTAGTGAGTGGGTGGCACCAGGTCTGCCAAGGCAGGTGGCAGCAGGTGGAGGGAGGGGATGGCGATCAGGTAGTGGGGCAAATAACAATATTAAAATATTTTTTCTAGAGTGGGGCCTTGACTTACGAGTATCCCTACTAACGAGGTTTTTGAGATACGAGTCATCTCTCGGCCGATTTTTTGCTTTGAGTTGCGAGCTAAAATTTAGGTTATGAGCCAGCTTCAGATACCCCACCGTTAGTTGGTGTAGTGAACGTCACAGTGAACGCCACAACATCAGCCCAGCGTCACATGTCTCACTCGTTCACTTTTTGATTTGACATATGAGTAATTTGAGTTATGAACTCCGTCATAGAACAAATTAAAACTCGTAAGTCAAGGCCCCACTGTAATTAATTCACTTTCAGTGTGCACGAATTCGCGCACTAGGCCACTAGTATTATATATATTACTTTTTCAACATTTTTAAAGAGAGATGGGTATGTAAAATAAAAATAATAACATATTGCCTCGTCTATAGCAATTGCAGAATTAAGTATTTTATAGTAAGGCAAAGGATGGGAGGAGGAAATTAAAGTATATTGTTGTAAAGTTCCTACACTATGTATAAAGTGGCTCAATTTTACTTTAATGCAGCCTAACATAACTTAAAAAATGTATGATGTAAACTGGAGAGTAACGACTCATGTGGGAGAGAGGGCCACATAACAATGTATAGCTAGTAAGTTAAAAGAGGACACAAAATAAACACTAAAAGGGGAAAGAGAACAGAAAACAAATGGGGAAAAATAGAAAATAGGAATATCGCAACTTGTATACCAAACATATCAATAGTCAGGTTAAATATAAATTAAAAACAACATATAGATAAAAAGTTAGAGGGGATAAAGAAGCAGAACCCATTATATATTATCTAGAACACGCTTTAAATATAAAGACAGAGTGGTTAAAGGTAAAAGCATGGAAAAGCTGGGGTGACTATACTATTATTAGACAAAAAAGCTTCGGAACAGGAAATATTAACAGAAATATAAAAAAGAAAATTTTGTCACGATAAAGGGGGTAATTTATCAAGAAGCTATAATAGTCAAGAAGCTAAAACAGAAATATTTTAAATGTGTACACGCTTAATAACAGAGCAGTACATTTATGACGTTGAAAAATTAAAAAAAGACAGAAATAAATGAAGAGATTTACCAGGTTGATGAGTTGACAAACACAACATTGTTAAGATTTCACATCTTCCCAAATTACTTTATAGATTTTAAACAATCGCAGTCAAAATTATAATTGGCTCTGTTGTAGAAGTTGGCAAGTTTACACTAGAATTTATATTGAATTTTCAAAGGCATTAAAAAATCCAACATGCTTTTGAAAGAGGAATAGACATTTTAGAGTATTAACATTTCTTGATTTCAAGACTTAGTACAAAGCCAGTGTAATCACAATGGTTATATTGCGGTAAGAAGAGACAAACAGATCACTAATAGAATGAAGTTCAGTTAATAGATTCAACTTTATATAATCAATTAATTTTTAACAATGTTGCCAAGGGGAATAAAGAAAGAAAATAAAATCTTTCACCAAATCCTGTTAGGCAACTTAATGTCCACAAGGAAAGAAATCAAATACAAAAACAAACAAAATAAATAAATTTTAAATTATACTTATTGTGCCAACAAGCCCATAAAAATATTCTAAAAAAAAAAAAAAATGATCAGGGAATTGAAAATTAAAACTACAATGAGATACATATACTAGAATATTAAAATAAATCAAGATTGGTCATGTAGGTTTTAATGATGTGGAGTAAGGGGGCTCTCCTACATTACTAGTGGGAGTATATTATGATACAACCACTTTGAAAAGTAGATTGACACTTATATATATAAAAGCCTAAGTGACCAGACGACTGGACAGTAGCTATGATGCACACTGACCACCAGGGGGCGGATGCTCAATGCAGGAGCTGCCCCCTGGGGTCAGTGCACTCCCACAGTGGGAGCGCCACTTGGCTGACAGACAGCCGCCAGACACCGAGCTGCTGGCTGGCGAGCACAGCTGTGGTAGTGCGAGTCTCTGCCATGGACACTGCCCCTGCATGCCCTAGCTGCGCTGTGGCAGGCACAGCGGGGCCCAGATGAGCGGGAGCGGTGCAGCGCTCAGCCCAGGCTTGGGCTCTTCCCTGGCCACCTGCCGTTTCACGCACTACTTCGTCTGTGTGGGAGCTAGGCACGGACAGTGGACTGGAGGCTGGGCTGCAGCGGCACAGAGGTCCACTGATCCCCGCAGGCCAGGCAGAGGGACCCCACCAGTGCATGAATCCATGCACCGGTGTTTCTAGTTTTCTTATAAAGTTAAGCATGCACTTATATAACTCAGCAATCTCATACGCAAATGTTTCCTAAGATAAATGAAAACCTGTGATTATAAAATGATTCATACATGAACACTCACATCAGGTTGATGCATAATAGCTCCAAGTAGGAATAATAAAGATGTTAGTCATCAAGAGAATGAGTAAGCAAACTGTGGTATGTTGCATATACTCAGTAATGATAAAAAACAAGTTAATGCTATACATGTCAACACAAGTGGATTTTAAAAACACACTGTGCAAAAGAGGCCAGACACAAAAAGAATATAATATGATTCCATGTATATGAAGTTCTAGACTGGATAAAATAAATCTGTAGTCTTGAAATTTTGATCAGCGGTTTCCTGGTTCAGTTAGTGGTGGGATGTATAAGAAAGGAACATGAGAAAGCTTTTGGAGTGATGAAAATGTTTTATGTCTTGTTTGAGGTGGTGGTTACACAATTGTTTGCATTTATCAAAGCTCAACAAATTTTACATTTAAAATGGGTGCATATTATCATACATAAATTATACCCCAATAAATTTGATTAGAAAATAAATATAGGATAATCCTAGCTTTGGTTTATTCCTTGTGAAAAAATTCAGATGGCATTGGTTGGCTGCATATTCCATTTGAGCCAAGCAGTTACCAAATTAATAAAAAGATTTCTCAGTATGAGGCAGCCCGAATAGAAATTCAGTAACTGCAGAGCAAAAGTTAATTTGCCACTGTCTGCACACAAGTATAATATTATGTCCAGTTCTATGTGCCATATTTTAAGAAGGCACTTCACTTAGCGAAGATGACGATGCTCTTAATGAGGGAGGTCAAAATAATGCTCAAGGTTGCTCAAATTGCTTACAGCTTGGAAAAGAGAAAACTTGAGATCTTGCAGCTGTCCTAAAATACTTGAAGTTTATAGTGGCAAAGACTGTTTGATGCTACATCTATTGTTTCCTACTGCTTTCTTAACAGAATCTCAATTGCACTGGGTATGGCAATGTGCACAGGTGCAAAAATTATCTCTCTCAAATACTAAGGTCAATGAGATATAAGCAAACATTGTTAGGCAGGACTTCACAGAAAAATACTTAGAAGATCATGCAAACATTATAGATAGAAGTCTTTTTTTTTCCTCCCTCCAAATGGAATAATGAGGTAAAAGCTGTAGCTTGAGGCTCCATCAGCAACTATGCAGAAAAGTCAGAGACATCAGGGCTAATGTCTTTGAGACACTGAGATAATACCATGCCTTATATTAGACTTATTTTGTGAGGACCATTTGCTATTTGAATAATATACTGTTGATGTTTTTTTTTGTTTTTTTTGTTTTTTGTTATATCCTGGAAAACACAAAATCCATGCTATTATAGGTAGATATGACAAATGCACAGATATATTTACTTTGACTTCAGAGGCATGGTGTGAATGAGTGAGTTATAGATAAATTGACATTTGTGCAATATAAAGAAAAAATTAATAATGGAGCTCTACAGCAACTGAATGGGATTGATGGCAATACAGTGACTCCACTTCAACAGAATTTGTAGGGTAACATGTGAGCCATATTAAATGAGGCCTGCCTATAAAGCAGTGGATACAAAATTATGTGAGTGAATTCCTAAGGGTCATTCATTTAAACTCTAAGATACCACAGCTGAGATTTTTTAGACTAATTGCATTTGCCTATTTCATCTTGTAATAGGAATTTGACCTAAGGAAGTAAAACTATTTTATCTCAGTATGGTCATATTTCCTCTAAATATTATTAGGAAACTAGAAGTAACATTTTTTTTGTGTGTGTTTGTGGATGTGGTTTTTCTAAAGGTCACATAGAACTCCCAGCTATTACAGATTTTGAAAGATGAATGATAGCCATTTTAGTAGTTATCAAATCCTTTTCAAAGGACTTGTGTAGTACAGAGAATGGTTTCTAAATAATGTTATCCATAATATCAGTTGGTAGTCCCTTCAGAAATCCAAATTTAACATAGTATGAAGCTTCATTACAAATGAAGGGGAATTTTTTTAAATGAAGCTAAATCCAGAAAAAAAGTAAGAAGTGAATTACCCCCAATAGCTGCACCTATTATCATTTGAAATTGTGTTAATACCATCTAAGCCAAAATCATCCTTTGGAATACTTCATGCCACACTTTTCAAACTACCCTTCACCTTGTAACAGCAAATATGGCTCAATGATTCTCATTATTTAATTGACAGTCATGTCAGACATGTCAATGACTCTATACATAACAGTATTAGGATATTCAGAGCAGAAAGCAAGGGTTCTCTTCTTGATTTCAGTTAAAAGGAAAGAGATTCACGAAAGCTGTCAGCCTTTCCCTTATGTTCTGAAAGCTGCCTGAACTTGTCAGTTTGCTTGCACTGGATTTTTATTGAAATAGTGCAATAAAAATGTTATTATAGCAGTCACACATTTAAATTGTGCAGGCAATCCTCGGGTTACATCGGACTTGATGTACGTCGTTTCGTGGTTATGTCGCCATCTCCCATTGACAGTATTTATAAAAAAAAGTTCCATCATTTTGACATATGTATATATGTGCTTTATGTTTTTTATTATTTATTTACCACAAGGTCAGGAATTGTTAACTTTCTTTTAATTTGTTTTCTTTTTTATTGTTTCACTTCATTACTGCTGTGTATGTGCGCCATGTGAGTGATGTAGGTCCTTATGTAGGTGGGTCCGACTTACAGCGAAAATCGCATTACATGGATCGTGCAGTAGGAACGGATCTCTGCTGTAACCCAAGAACCTACTGCATTTATTCTGTAATAAAGTAGAAGATGTCAACAGACCATAGAATGTTGAGATGGAAAGAGTATTTGGACATCCTTAAATCCAGTAGCCCCATTCCACTTATGAGGAAAGCTGGAGAGGACCTTTCAGAGCCACAAGGGCAGTCAGTGGCAGGGCCAATCTAAAAGTAGCATGTGACTCTACCCCAGCCACCCTGGCTCAGTGGTTGAGTGTCAACCAATGAACCAGGAGGTCACAGTTGGATTCCTGGTCAGGGCACATGCCCAGGTTGCTGGCTAGATCCTCAGTAGGGGGCATGCAGCAGGCAGCCGATCAATGATTCTCTTTCATTATTGATGTTTCTATCTCTCTCCCTTCCTCTCTGAAATTAATAAAAATATATTTTTTAAAAATAGCATGTGACTCTCAGAGCCACTGGTCATCTTGTTCTTCACATGCAAATAGATAAAGCTATCCTATATAATAAAATCATAATAAGCAAATTGACCAAACAGCGGAACAACCAGTTGTCGGGGGGCAGGGCCGGTGAATAGGCAGCAGCAGACCAGCTAAGGCACATGCCAGTGGGTGAGTGAGGGGACAGCAATCAGTAGGGGTGGCGGCGGCAACCAGTGGTGGTGGAGGGGTGATTGGGGGCGGAGGGCATGGCCGGGCGCTCGCCATCTGGCTTCGTCCCTGATGGGCCCACTGGTCGCCTCCCACAGAGGGAGGCCAGAGTGTGGCTTAGGCCCACTCCTCATGCCTAAAGTCAGTTGGACATCCCCTGAGGACTCCTGTACTGCAAGAGGTTGCAGGACAGCCTGAGGGACCCCCCTATCAAGTGCACGGATTTTCACGCACTGGGCCTCTAGTGTTTTATATACAAGCCCCTCTTATTTACTGGAAATAATTATAAATTGTAGCCATTTTTTGTAACCTTCAGAGCATAAGGTTAGAAGCAGCAGTAGTTAATAATGACAATTGCAATTTTATGCAGTTTATGACTCACAGATAGGATTATAAAATAAGTTTCTAATATTTCATTTTCTTATATTGGATGCTTTAAAAAGAAATTAAAATTAAAAATCACTTTATTATAATTTTATATTTAAAATAATAAGTAAGAATAATGGAAGATTTCTCCAATTATCTTTGCTCTCCTACTAACAGAGTACCCAAGTAAATGATTTCCCAGAAAAATGGATAAATTAATATAATAATAAAACATCGTTTTTCCATTTGGTTCAGGATTCACAATGAACTATTTTGGAATAGTCATTATTTTATCCTTTGTAGTCAGGCTTACTTTGTGCAGTGGCAACATGATCACAAAAGTTGCTTTTGGATGACATGTGACATTAAATTCAACCTTAGCGACGAGCTCTGCAGTTTCACACTTGTGGTGGCTGGATTAACCCAGTTATATTTTAGAGGTTAAGGGAGACTTTACATTTACAGAACACCATCCTTCAGAGGCCAAGAGAGGGGATTTTGTTATCTCTTATGGAGGCTAAAGGATCAGTTAGTTAGTTATTACATTTTAGCACATAATCAGATAAAAGGTTTTGAAGGAAGTTGGTAGGATTTCCTAATAATGCTCTCTAAATTCTTCACTTTGATCCTCAGAAATGTCTGAACCTTAGAACTTTAATTTAGCACACCTGTCAGGTAAAATATTTCCAGCGTACCAGTTCCAGGCTCTTGGTTCTAGCAAAGAAAAGATGTGCATAGCTCCTATTGTCCTTAGAAAGTGTACAAAGAACTAAACCAAAACATAATAAATTATATTTAAAATGCATTACAGCCTTATGACTGATGTTAAACATATCTTTATCTTTTATATCTCAGAAATGTTTGGGCCTTCAAATTTCCTTTTTTTTTTTTGTATAAGAAAAAAAAAAACATAAAACATCTTATTTTAACTTGATAAAATAAGGAAAATTCTCAAAATCTAACTTTACATAATGTATCAGGGATAAGAGATGGTGTAGGTTGTGAATGATTTAATCTTTATAAAAACAGAATTGGGGAGCACATTACTTCTATTCTGACTCTACCATTGACTACTGGAGTGACCTAAGACAATTTACTAAATCTCTGTGAATCAGGATGTTTTTTGTTCTATAAAATGGGAATAATAATATTTTTAAATGGGATTTTTGAAATTTTTTTTTAAAGTATAATAATATCATCTGTAAGAATGCCATTTCAATATTTATTTTATATTACAGCAAGTCCTCAAACACAAGTTCTTGGAATCTCTGATTTTAAGCAAAATGACATACAAGAAAACCAATTTTACCATACACTAATCGATATAAATAAGAGTTAATTTATTATGGAACTAAATGCCCAGTGCACAAAATCTGTGCACTCGGAAAGGGGAGGGGTTTCTCAGCCCGGCCTGTACCCTCTTGCAGTCTGGGAGTCCTCAGGGGATGTCTGACTGCCGGCCTTGGGGGAGTGGGCCAAAGCCAGCAGGCAGACATCCTTAGCACTGCCACAGAGGCAGGAGAGGCTCCCACCACCACCGCTGCACTCACCAGCCATGAACCCAGCTTGTGGCTAATTCCCCCTGTGGGAGTACACTGACCATCAGGGGGCAGCTCCTGCATTGAGCATCTGCCCCCAGGTGGTCAGTGTGCATCATAGCGACCGGTCATTCTGTCATTCAGTCCATTTGCATATTAGCCTTTTATTATATAGGATATTTCTGGTCACAAAAAAATCACTAAACTTCTAAATAGAGACCCAAAGCACTTCTAATATTAAACATTGAAATAAAAGTGACTTATGCATATAGTTAAGAAAGGTTAATAAAAATAAGTAAGATAGCCCTAGTAGATGTGGCTCAATTGGTTGAGCATCATCCCATGCACCAAAAGATGATTCCTGGTCAAGGTACATGTTGGGATTGCAGGCTCGATCTCCAGTAGGAGGCATTCAGGAGATAGTTGATCTATGTTCTTCTCTCACATCAATGTCTTTCTCTTTCTCTTCCTTCCTCTCTCCAAATCAACTTTAAAAATTGTTTTAAAAACGTAAGATAATGATTTTCCAATCTACTTATTTCAGCCTATCCTGGCAGCTCAGGTCACAAGGTGGGAACCAGCCCTGGACAGGATACCCTTCTATCCTGTCACATCACACACCCAGTCACTCACAAAGGACAATTGAGGCACACCAATTCACCTAACGTGTACATATTTGGGATGTGGGAGGAAATCAGAATACCCAGAGAAAGACCATGCGGACTTTGCAAGAACTTGCAAATAGCACTCAGTGGCCCTAGTTGGGAATTAATATATATTTTTTATCATTAACTTAATAATGAAACTGGAGGCCCAATGCATGGATTTGTGCACCGGCCTGGCCTGTGCCCTCTCACAATACAGGACCCTTTGGGGGATGTTAGAGAGCCGGTTTCGGCCTAATTCCCACAGGCCCAATCCAGATAGGAGGGAGCCCAATCCCGTGCATTGAGTATCTTCCCCCTGGTAGTCAGTGTGTGTCATAGTGACAGCCGACCAGTCACTTAGGCTCTCTCTCTCTCTCTCTCTCTCTCTCTCTCTCTCTCTCTCTCTATATATATATATATATATATATATATATGTTGTTGAAGTGACATTACTCAAAGACCTACTATAATATTGAAAAGCAAATCCACACAGTAACTCATCACTGAAATTAGCTCTCACAAATACACCTTTCCCCATGTGTTCTAGATAAAATCTAGAGTAATTTTTGCAAACCAAACATTCACTGCATAATTTTCAGACATACTTTCCTTGCTTTTCTTCTTAAAAACAGTCATAACGATATTTAATCAATTATATCATCCATCCAATTATCCAAGAATGAATTTCTGGTAGTGAATGGACTAGATCATAGGAAAGGTGGTGTTCTATGACACATATTTCTCCTGAATCAGTTTTAGAGAAAGATTATTTCATTGCACTGAAAATATCAGATTTTCATGGAGAAAATACATATCTGAAAATACATATCAGATATGCATTTCTCCATTTTATCAGATGGAATCCTAAGGAATATATGTCAACAATAGTTGGTAAAAAGTGTCAGTTTGAACTTTCTCCCCTCTAAGATTTCTCTTTCTTTTTTTTCCAAGCTAATGTGTGACATGCCCTTTATATCTTTACACACATTTTATTGTCATAAATATTTTAATTATAATGATACACATATAAATTAACAATTTGCCCCAAAATGTAGGATACTAGACTCATCTACCATCTTACACTTGGCTCAAAAGAAGAGCCTCTTTGGTTTCACAGGTGGAGATTGGGACTATATTATGTAGGGTAAGAAGTAACTGGAAGGGGTACATAGGCTTTGGGTACATCAAGCATGGATTTCAGCTGCTGCATTCCAAAATAATTTCCTTTCCTATAGGCTGTGTGTAATTTGACTCAGAGAAATATAAAAACAAAATTGAATAATAAACATTTAAAGGGAAGTGGATAACTGGAGATATAACCCCCACACCTACAACCCAAGGGAATTACACCATTATGAGACTTCTAATCAATTTCTCAGATCCTAGATCTGCTTCACTTCTCTTGTTGTTTCCTTTTGTCTTCTCTTCCCTTCACCCACTGTCACATTTGCCTCTTATTTCAATCTTCACCTACAGTAGTGTTAAAATGAAACACTTTTTTTTTTTCTTATGCATGGGCATTAAGATGTGTATCTTAACAAAAAAGAGATGAGAAAGATTTTTATGATTTTCTAAGAAGAAAAGCAGGAGTGAGAGATAGGGAGAGGGAGAGGGAGAGGGAGAGAAAGAGAGAGAGAGAGACCATTGATTTTCTTTCCCTCTCTCTGTTTGAATCAGAAAAGTCATTACATAGAGTGGCAAGGAAGAAGCTTGTTACTGCTGATCTAACACTTAGCCACTTTCTCTTGAAATACACTGAGCAAAACAAGACACTTATAACTACTTAAAATTACAAGGAAGTCATGAAAATGATTCATGCCCCAAAGACTCAAGTCAAATGTTAAATCAGTCCTCAAAGCAGCTTCCTAACTGAGGAACTGATTTTTAATAGACAGGACATTTCCTTATGCATTATTTCCCATAGCTAGAGTTTTATTTTCTGAATATATTTGAAGGATTAAAAGCTCAAGAAAACTGAAATTACACCAATAGTCTAGTTTTTGCCTGAGAAACTTGTTACAGATTTTCTAGTTTATGGTGTAGCTTCTCTAGTGCTCTCACTACATAGGTATCTTAAAATAGCAGCAAATGATATGTTAATTATATGAGAAAATAAGTTAGATTTTTACAGACAAAAATAAGGATTACATAGAGATAATAAATGAGAAGAGGGAGAGAGAGACTATCTTACCTTAAAACACACACACACACACGCACACACACACACACACACACACACACAATAGAACAAACAAACAAACAAATAAAAAACACTTAATAGGTACTAATTCTCCTATGGCTATGCACAGATTCCAATTTTATTTTTAGTAATTTATTTTTAAATATACAGGTCACCATAAAGTCAGTACATATTTGAAGATAAACAACAATATACATGAAACAAAGCCAACAAACATAAAATATTAATAAAAACAGAAATTGCTTTAAAATAACTGGAAAAAACAGTTATAACTTATATTATAGGAAAACTTCTATGCCAATTAAAATACATGGTATATTTAAGAAAGGATGCATCAGCATTTTTACAAAAGGAAATTTCCTGGAAATTAAAGATATGGCAGCAGAAACAAGTTGAGAGGCAAAGTTGAGGCATATTTTAGAAGTAGAAGCAAACAAACAGAGACAGATCATAGGAGAGAAAAGAAAGTCAGTACAAGAGATCAAATACCCAAAGGAAATTGGAGCAAAGGGAATAAGGGGAAGAATTTTATCAAATAAATATTTAAGAACATGTCCCCAAGCTAAAGGTCATGTGTATTCAAATTGAAAACACCCACTGAGGGATATAGGAAAGTTAATGGAAAGAAGCTTTATATCAATGCACATCATCATATAGAGGAAAAAAAGATCCTTAAAAGTCTTCTGGGATAAGAAGTGGCAAAATAGGTTATTCCATAAAAAGGATGGGTAATTATAATAGTACTGAATCTTTAATAGTAACATTGTAAATAAAAATATTATAAAATTCTGAAGGAAAATTATTTCTAACCTAAAATTTTATACTTAGGCAAATATCACCAAGTATATGGCTGAATAAAGACATTTTAAATTATACAATGCCTCAACACTTTTACTTCCTACCCACTATTTCTCAGAATTTACTGGAGAATATTTTCCTCTAAAATGAAGAAGTAAATAAGAAAGAACAATATGAAGAAGAAGAAGAAGAAGAAGAAGAAGAAGAAGAAGAAGAAGAAGAAGAAGAAGAAGAAGAAGAAGAAGGGGAGGAGGAGGAGGAGGAGGAGGAGGAGGAGGAGGAGGAGGAGGAGGAGGAGGAGGAGGAAGAGGAGGAGGAGGAGGAGGAGGAAGGGGAAGGGGAAGGGGAAGGGGGAGGGGAAGGGGAAAGGGAAGGGAAGAGGAAGAGGAAGAGGAAGGGGAAGAGGAAGAAAAGAGAGAGAGGCAAAATAATTTAATAGGCTGTCTGTAAAAATAATAATGAAGACAAAGAGAAAACCAGGTGTCATATACCAAAACCATATCTCCATGAGAAAATAATGGACTTGAGAAATGATCTACTATATCTGTACATATTTAGAGATTTCACAGTTGGGTGGAAGCGTTTGGGAAAGAATTTATGACAGCTACCTCGAAAACTAAACAAATTAAGAAACAAAGCAACTGAAAAGTCACACAAGAAATTAACATAAATAGATTATACCATGTGGCTTATCTGTGAACAATGTTTTCATGGCCATAAAACAAAAACTAAATATTGATTCATTTAAAAATTGAGAAGTAATAAAATGGGAAGATAGGATGTGAAGGATGCAGTGTCTTGATTGTTAGTCATGTAAAGAAGCCCAGTCATCCTCTTTTTTATTTATTTTTTGTTAATCCTCACCCAAGGACATTTTAATTTACCCCATTGATTTTCAGAGAGAATGGAAGAGAGGGGAAGAAACAGAGAGAGAAAAACAGCATTGTGAGAGAGACACATCAATTGGTTGTCTCCTACACATGCCCTGACTGAAACCAGGGATCAAACCCACAACTGAGGTACATGCCCTTGATAGGAATTGAACCCTCATACCTTCAGTCCATGGACGTATGCTCTTACCACTGAGGAAAACCAGCTGGGACCATCTTCTTTCTTAAGACATTAATTCAATATTCACAACATAGGAGTATAAACACAGTGTTTGCAAACAGAGCTCAATGTCAAGTGATAAAATGTGATAAAATCTAACTAATTTAAAGTAGTCCTGTAGGGAGTGGGCTGGGAAGTTCAAAAGAAATGAAGATGAGAAATTTCTCCCTTTCTTCCTCTCCCTCACTTCTTCCTTCCTCCTCCTTCATCACCCCTTTCCTTTCTATTCCTAGGTTTTATAATTCCAACCCAGTTTTAACTACGTACACCTATTCCTTGAATTAAAAATATAAACCAAAGATAAATTCATACAACATATAATTTAATGATATATCTCTATTTCATATAATTTACTGTTAATTTTTTTGAGGATCTAGCTCAGTACTGTTGCATAGTGATGATACAAAGGAAACAGAAAATGGTTATTATATAATAGGCCTTAATGAATGCTTTCACTTTTAGGATATTAATTAAGTTACATAGTGTGTGCAAATAAATATTTATTGATATGATCAAATTGAATTAATAGTTTCATATGTTTCTCTATTTTGATTAGGTAGTTAACACATGGAAGACATACATTGCATTTTAATTATCATCACTCAGTATTGTTTACCCAATTACACATAGCATAATGAAGTGGTTTGTTGTTGTCCTTTAAATTAAACTGGATAATCATGGCATATTTTTCTAAGATGGTCTTGGAAAAATCATTAATTCAAGTGGCTAATTTTCCCTTGGCAAAAAAATCAAGCAATGTAAGCATGTAATTTTTTAGGGGGCAATTTTAGTAAGCAAGATGATCATTGACTAATTATTTTAAATGATGATTGTATACTGACAAGAATTGAATATTTACAGGTAATAAGTTTAACTAATACTATGAGATTGCTACTTTGGAGGTTATACAAAAACTGCTGGTGCACATTTACTGCTTGCAGTAAGTACTGGTGGACAGGAATTAAACTTGCATTTTCAATATGTTTAAAAGTGGTTGCTTCCTCCAATGGGAAGTGATGAGCCAGCATTTGGGACCCTACAGGAGACCTGGTGTTTGGCTGTTGTAGAGTCCCATGGATTGTCGACCATTGGTTTCCTCATAGTATTTGATGGCTGGTGAGGCTCTTTCTCTCCCACAGCTGGTTATCCCAAAGGCATAGTTCTATACATTTTTAAACCATTGTGCCCCAAATTTAGGAGAAAATATGTGTTTGGGGTTTTGCTCAAATTTTCTACTTATCTCTTCAAAGTGTGGGCATTAGGGTAGTGGCTATCAGCAATTTAAAATGTTTGCTGGACTATCTCTTTCTCTAATCTGTGAACTATTTCACTGTGTTAGCAGCACATAAGAGTAGGGTAGCAGAATATAGTAAATCATATGGAAAATTTAGATCACCTCCCACCTTTGGAAAAATCCTAAAATATTGTTACACCCAAATTCGTGTCAAAAAATAATATTCACTAGACAGTAGCTCAGCTCTGAATCTCATGAATCTATTGTGGGGGTGATTTTCTCGAGCTTTCTTAAGATATTGTATCTTGTTGATTTACAAAATAAAATAAAAATAAACTGACTTTCCAATCCAGTGGCTTAATCATATTCCATAAGGCAGTAATCCTATCTAATAAAAGAGAAACATGGTAATTGGAGTATGACCGCTACCCTTCCCATTGGCTAATCAGGGCAATATGCAAATTAACTGTCAGCCAAGATGGCGGCCGGCAGCGAGGCAGCTTGAACCTAACATGAGGCTTGCTTGCTTCAGTGACGGAGGACTCCAACGTTCCCCACCTGCCCCTGCAGGCCTCTGAGCTGCAAGCAACTATGTAACAAACATAGAAGCTAAACAAAACCCCAGAAACCTGCCAGGCTTCAGCCAGCAGGATCACAACATTGTAAGCAAAGCCAGAAACCTACTTTCAGCAGCAGAGGCCTAAGAGCTGGAGTCAAGCCTCAAAGCTAAAGCTGGCCTGGAATTAAAAAAAAGAAAAAAAAAAAGGAGCAGTTGGGAGCTTCAGTCACCCCCAGCCTGAAAACAGCCCTCAGCCCCTCACCCAGACTGGCCAGGCCCCCCAGTGGGGACCACCACCCTGAAGGGTGTGTGACCAGCTGCAAACAGCCATCATCCCCTCACCCAGGCTGGCCAGGCACCCCAGTGGGGACCCCCACCCTGAAGGATGTGTGACCAGCTGCAAACAGCCATCATCCCCTCATCCAGGCTGGCCAGGCACCCCAGTGGGGACCCCCACCCTGATCCAGGACACCCTTCAGGGCAAGCCAGCCAGCACCCACCCATGCACCAGGCCTCTACCATATATAGTAAAAGGGTAATATGCCTCCCAGCACCGGGATCAGCGGAGCCGCAAGGCCTCCCGGCACCGGAATCAGCGTGACAGGGGGCAGCGCCCAAACCCCATGATCGCCCTGCGGCTCTGTGTGTGACAGGGTGCGGCGCCCCAACCCCCCCCCCCCACGGGCCCTGCTCTGTGTGTGACGGGGTAGAGCCATAACCTCCCCATCGGCCCTGCCCTGAGTGTGAGAGTGGCGGCACCCCAAACCCCTGATCGACCCTGCTCTGTGGGTGATAGAGGGCGGTGCCCCAACCCCCTGATGGGCCCTGCTCTGTGCGTGACAGGGTACAGAGCCCCAACCCCCCTGATGGGCCCTGCTCTGTGAGTGACAGGGTGAAATGCCCCAACCCCCTGATTGGCCCTGCTCTGTGCATGACAGGGGGTGGCGCCACAACCTCCCCATTGACCCTGCCTTGAGTGTGATAGGGGATGGTGTCCCAACCCCCCAATCGGCCCTACCCTGAGCGTGACTAAGGGTGGCATCGCAACCTCCCAATCTGCCCTGCTCTGTATATGACAGGGGGCGGCACCCCAACTCCCCAATCAGCCCTGCTCTGAGCCCAACCAGGGGCTGCACCTAGGGATTGGGCCTGCCCTCTGCCACCCGGGAGCAGGCCTAAGCCAGCAAGTCGTTATCTCCGGAGGGGTCCCAGACTGTGAGAGGGCACAGGCCGGGCTGAGGGACCCCCCTCCCCGCCAAGTGCACAAATTTTTGTGCACTGGGCCTCTATTCATTTCTATAAAGATGAATAGAAAATCCAAAATGCTATCAAAATTACATAAAAAGATAAATTGGATATTCTGAGTCAAGGTAATAAGGTTAGAGAGGTAAAGAGAAAATGATTGCAAACTAAAAACCAGAAAGAAAAAAAACAAAACAAAACAATATACATATGTATATGGATCCAGAAACGGAGACAGAGAGTGAGCATACAACTAAGAATCCTATATAATAAAAGGCCAGAGACAGTAAAGGTGTCCTGACCATAATGACTGCTAGACCAGAACCACCACAGCCCCTCGCCGGGCTCGCCCTGCCCCCCAGCAAGTGGTTAGGGGTGATCAGGCAGGCAGGCAGGCAGACCAGTGGTTAGGGGCAATCAGGCAGGCATGCAGAGTGGTTAGGGGTGATCAGGTAGACAGACGGTCCCTCGCAGGGCTGGTCCCGCCCCCCAGCAAGCAATTAGGGGTCATCTGGAAGGCAGGCAAAGGTGGTGAGGAGTGATCAATCAGGCAGGCAGAGTGGTTAGGGGCAATCAGGCAGGCAGGCAGAAGGGTTAGGGATGATCAGGCAAGCAGGCAGGTAAGTGGTTAGGAGCCAGCTGTCCCAAATTGCGAGAGGGATGTCTGACTACCTACCAGCAGTCGGACATCCCCCGAGGGGTCCTGGATTGGAGAGGGTGCAGGTCAGTCTGAAAGACACCCCGCCCCCGCCACCCCTGTTTATGAATTTCATGCACCAGGCCTCTAGTCTTATAATAAACAAAATCAATGATCCTTTGCTTCTATGGCTTAGTTCTAAAACTTTAGTAAAATCAAATTTTCAATTTACTTCGCTTGGGAATATTGTGGTCTTCACATCAATGGCATGCATTTCAATGTTGAAGTTCTTCTTCCCTTGAAAATCCATAAGCTAAGCCCCTCTGCTGGTGCAGGGACAGTTTTGCCCTTAGATGCACTCCCATTTTTACAGGTTCTGTGCAGTGTTGTTAGAGGTCCCAGACTCTCTCTAGCATTTCCCAGGCTTTGATGTCAGGTGGTTACTGGCATTAATGGCTTCCTTATGTTGCTAACCCCTGGATTTCCTCACCATCTTCTATTTGGCTTTTCACCAGTGCTGGCCTCTGTAAATCCAGCATTATAGTCTCTTTGTAGA
The DNA here is from genome assembly GCF_014108235.1 of Myotis myotis. Lineage (NCBI taxonomy): Eukaryota > Metazoa > Chordata > Mammalia > Chiroptera > Vespertilionidae > Myotis > Myotis myotis. The sequence continues at coordinate 181,928,989 of NW_023416324.1, forward strand.
ACCTCCTCACCCACCACCATTAGACCTTGACTGATAAAGCCACAAAGTTATCTTTTTTTTTTTTTTTTTTTTTTTTTTTTTTTTTTTTTTTTAATGTGAATAGGACAGAAAATGCATCATTATTTATATTGCTGTACTTCTGCCAGAATCTAAAGTTAGGCTCAGACCTATGAACCCCTCAATATCTAGGTGCCCATTACAAATGGTATGTACTAGCCGGGTGGGAGGCTATGGGATGTTTGTAAGGTGGCTGCTGACCATGAGGAAAAGAGTTCACATCAAAATATGATGTCCAACAGGGAAAAGGGGAAATTTTGTGGGAAGTTAGTTCTTACACGAAAGAAATAATTTTCTTTTTAATTATAATTTCTAACATATCTGAATTTCTAGATTTCAACATAAAGATAGGAATGACCCTTATGGTTAGTAGGGAACTAAGAAAGAAACATAATGAAGTAAAAATGTTGACAGAAGTTTAAGTTTGATTTCTGTATGAAAAATCCTTTTCGCCAATAAATTCTTAGTTGCCCATGATAAATGTAACCAAGTTAAGATGAGTCAAGCCTAAATAATGCAGCAGCATAGCCTGTCACTTTCCCTCAATTGATCTTCATGACCTATTCTTTAGTGCAGGTTACTTTTCTCATTTTTCAAAGAGTACAGAGAAAATGGATCCCATGTGGATGGAATGTGTCCATTAAAGCAAGCTGAGTGGAATAAAAAAATAGGAAGAGGAAGATATAAAAAAAATTAAAGGATTATTTTTCACTTTAAAAAGAGAAGAATCTATCACTCACTGAGAGTAGTGAGAAACGATTGACTGGGAAAGCAGCATGGTTTGAAAACATTGTAAGCAGAATACTCCACAGGGAACTTGAGGGTTCTGAGGTATTGGGACCATCCAGCTCCCCTAGGGCAGTGGTCGGCAAACTCATTCGTCAACAGAGCCAAATATCAATAGTACAACGATTGAAATTTCTTTTGAGAGCCAAATTTTTTAAACTTAAACTATATAGATAGGTACATTGCTATTAACTTCATTAGGGTACTCCTAAGGCTTAGGAAGACCCCCACTCAAGGGGCCAAAGAGTCGCATGTGGCTCACGAGCCGCAGTTTGCTGACCACAGCCTAGGGGATCTGATAGGAAGAATAACAACAGGAAGACTACTAATAGGAGCATGCTCACAGTTCTTCCAGTTGTCAGAGCATTTCAGCAGCAGGGGCCATGCTAGAAATGGAGTTAGTGGTTCCACCATCATACCTGACCAAGATCTTACCCTGTCACGGGCTTTTACTTTGATCTCCACATGTCACTTTTTCCTTGTGGCTTCAAATTCTTCATGACTCTACTCTCTTCTCCCCTTCCCTCCATCATGCACTCTGCTGCCCAGTGTGTCTTACTGTAACACCAATTATAGCTGCTTCATGGGTCCTGATGTTCCCAACCTCAATGTGAATGAAATGATATTTTCTCCTTTTGGGGCAGAAGGTTATACATGACATTGACATTCCTTACAATTCTATTAGCCATCATTCTAAGGATTTCTGTCTCATTAAGGGTCCTAAAGACTGTTCTTTTCTCTGTGCTTTACAACCCACTCCTCCTACCACCAACTTAGTGTGGGGATGGAAGTCACTTGGTAAATACTATTTAGTTTCTTTGTTAGTATTCAAGGTCCCTATTAGAACTATTTTTGCTTTCCAAAATACGGAGTTTTCACTCTACTCCAGCCAGTCTGTTCTCTCTATGATCAAAAATGTCATGCTCTCCCTACTTCTACTTATTATTTCCATCATGTGAACGATCTTTTCATGATCTCCCCAGCCATTTGTCACACTCTTGTTCAAATTTCACTTGTCACATTAGGTAACGCATCTAGTAATTACTGTTCTCATCAAAATTAAACTCCTAATTGTTCTCTATTCCATTTCTGGTAAGAACAACAAGAGCTACTATTTACTGAACCTGCACTGAGATTCAACAAGGTTAAACAAGGCATTGTTAAAGCCGTGTTTACATTGTATCCTCCTGAGTACCTTCTGGAGAAGTTGCTTTTGTTATTACCACCACTTTAGAGGTGCAAAACCCAGGATTATTGTGTTAAAAAGATTCCTAATGTCATAGTAAGTAGCATAAATAGACTATAATCCTAGCTTTTCAGTGTCTAAACTGTGGCTCTTAAGAATTTCAAAACAACCTAGTATTGGCATAAAAACAGACATCTAGATCAATAGAACATAATAGAGAGCCCACAAACAAACCCACACATTTATGGCCAATTAATGTTTGACAAAGGAGGCAAGAACATACAATGGGGTAAGTATAGTCTATTCAGTGAATGGGGTTGGGATAATTGTACAGATACAGGCAAAAAAATGAAACTAGACCACTTTCTTACACCATATACAAGAATAAACTAAAAATGGACTAAAGACTTAAATGTAAGACTTGAAACTATAAAAATCCTAGAGAAAAACATAGGCTGTAAAATAGCTGACATCTCTCATAGCAATATTTTTCTCATATATATCATTGGACAAGGGAAATAAAAGGGGGGAAAAAACAAATGGGACTACATCAAACTGAAAAGCTTTTGCACAACAAAGGAAACCATCAACAAAATGAAAAGACAACCCATTCAATGGGAGAACAAATTTGCCAATGATACATTTGATAAGGGGTTAATATCCAAAATTTATAAAGAAGTTATGCAACTCAATATCAAAAAAGCAAGCAATCCAATTAAAAAAAAAATGGACAAAGGACCTGAATAGACACTTCTCCAAAGTTTACCTATAGATGGTCAATAGACATATACAAAGATGCTCAAGGTCACTAATACATCAGAGATATGCAAATTTCAACCACAGTGAGATATCATCTTATACATTTCAGAATGGTTCTCATCAATAAATCAACAAAACAACAAGTTTTGGTGAGGATGTGGTGAAAAGAGAACCCTCATGTACTGATGGTGGGAATGAAGACTCGTGCAGCACTGAGGAAAACAGTATGGAGTTTGCTCAAAAAATTAAAAATGAAACTGCCTTATGACCCCGAGATTTCATTTCTGGAAATATATCCAAAGAAACACAAAAGACTAACTCAAAAGATATATGTACCCCTATGTTCATTGCATTAATATTTACAATACTCAAGATTTGGAAACAGCCAATATATAAATATGATAGAATTAGTATTTTTTAGAAGGTGTCAATAACTCTTTAATAAAATTAGACTCTGAAAATAAATATTTTCTTCATCCTAATCCCTGATTATTACTAATATTATTAATGTGCAATCATTTTCTAATATCAGTCTTAATTTATAAGTTAATTCTGTTTCATGCATTTAATTTTTCACCTGCATTTTTAGAAAATCTACAATAAATTTCAAAATATGCATTAGTTTGTTAAGCATTAATGATTTCTACCTACTCCTTAAGCATGGAAGCATGGGGCAGACTGACATAACTCGATGTGGGGATGGGGGGGATGAGAGTAGATAAACCAAATAACTTATATACTTTATGCATAGTCCATGGACACAGGCAAAAAGGGGTAAAAACCTGGTGAGGGGGTGTAGGGAGGGGCTTGGTGGAGGGGGGTAAAAGTGGGGAAAGTGGGAGACATCTGTAATACTATCAACTATATATATGTGTGTGTATATATATATATATATATATATATATATATATATATATATAATCTAATAAAAGAGAAACATGCAAATTGACCGTACTTTTGCTACACCCCAAGCCATGCTCACCAGCCAATCAGAGTGACTATATGCAAATTAACCCAACCAAGATGGCGGCCGGCAACTGAGCTGGAGCAAGCAGGAGGCTTGGTTGACCCAGTGATGGAGGAGGCCAAGCTTCCTGCCTGCCCTTGCTGGCTGTGGCCTCCGCTAAAGGTAACAAAGTTTCAATTATAGAAGATAAATAAATCCCAGATACCTGCTTCCAGCCAGTCTCCACTGGGAGCCTGGGTGGCTGGGGGCTGTGGCCAGCCGGCAAACAGCCATCAACCCCTCACCCAGGCTGGCCACATCCTCAAGGGGTGAGGGTCCCTGCTGCAGGGCTTGACCAGCCTGCAAACAGCTATTAGCCACTCACTTAGGCTGGCCAGGCACCCCAGCAGGACCGCCCTCCCTGAAAGGGGGTGTGGTCAACCTGAAAATGGCCCTCAGCCCCTCACCGAGGCTGGCCAGACACCCCAGCCAGACCCCCACCCTGATCCGGGACACCCTTCAGAGCAAACCAGCCAGCCCCCACCCATGCACTAGGCATATAATAAAAGGGTAATATGCAAATTGACCCTAACAGCAGAATGATTGGTCACTATGACACACACTGACCACCAGGGGGCAGATGATCAATGCAGGAGCTGCCCTCTGGTGGTCAGTGCGATCCCACGGGGGGAGCTCTGCTCAGCCACAAGCCAGGCTGATGGCTGCCAGCACAGCAATGATGGCAAGAGCCTCTCCCGCCTCCTCAGCAGTGCTAAGGATGTCTAACTGCAGCTTAGGCCTGGTCCCTGCTGGTAAGTGGACATCCCTCAAGGGCTCCTGGGCTGCCAGAGGGATGTCTGACTGCCAGCTTAGGCCTGATCCCCCGGGGAATGGGCCTAAGCCAGCAGGTGGACATCCCCCAAGGGGTCCCAGACTACAAGAGGGCACAGGCCGGGCTGAGGGACCCCCCCAAGTGCACAAAAATTTGTGCTCTGGGGGGATTGTCCCTCAGCCCCGCCTACACCCTTTCCAATCTGGAACCCCTCGAGGGATGTCCAACTGCCCGTTTAGGCCCGATCCCTATAGGATCCTTTTGGGACTGGGCCTAAACAGGCAGTCAACATCCCTCTTACAATCCAGGACTGCTGGCTCCCAACCACTCACCTGTCTGCCTGCCTGATCACTCCCTAAGCACTCCCCTGCCAGCCTGATTGATGCCTAACTGTTTTCCTGCCAGCCCGATCGCCCCCAAATGCCCTCTCCTGCTGGCCTGGTCACCCCCTACTGTCCTCCCCTGCAGGTCTGGTCCCCCAAAACTGCCCTCTCCTGCAGGCCTGGTCGTCAATGGCCCTCCCCTGCTGGCCTGGTCCCCCACAACTGCCCTCCCCAGCCGGCCATCTTGTGGTGGCTATCTTGTGGCCACATGGGGGCAGCCATCTTGTGTGTTTAAGTTATGGTCAATTTGCATACTGGTCATGACTAGTTAGAGTATCTGGGCTAATTAGCATATCCCTCTCATATCTCTCTTATATACTATATATATATATATATAGATTATATACTATATATATACTATATATATATATATATAGATTTCTTCATACTTTAAATTTAAGATCGGGTTATAGTCCATAACTAGTCCTTTCCAATATCAAAGTATCATTCGTTATCAAGGTGTCATTGACAAGATACATGGCTGTTATTTCCTTTGTTGGATAGTTTTCTTCAAAAATGATTTATTAGACTTTTAATGCACCAAAAGAAAGGAAGACTGGAAAATGAAGATGAGCATGGGTCTAGAAAGAACTATAACAATGTACAAAGTTTTGAGCATGAAATTCCCCCTAATTTTAATTCTGGCCACAATGTACAGGTATTCACACAACTAATATTTTATATGTATGATGCCCACCTCCCAGCTGTTGAGCAGTTCTCAGTGATAGAATTTCCATGATTCTTGGTTATCATGAAGGCACATCTTTGGTAGTTTTGTTTTCATTTAGCTGTTTCACAGACACAGAAGTTATTTTTATATGCTAACCAGTTTGAGAAAAAATGTTGAGTGAAAAACCTGCTGTATTTGAAAAGTAGGTTGGAGGGAATTAGATGTTTCAAAATAAGTCACTGTTAGATTTCAATTCTTTTTCTTTCAAGCCAGCTTGCAAATCAACAAAGCCTAAATTTACTTGGAAATATTTTAAGTTTCTATGACTCTGAAAGTAAAAGTAGAACAACAACTGATTGAAAAGCAAGAAACCAGCTTTATTGCTGTGTTGCCTGGTGACCTTGAGTAAATCACTTTAAGTAATAGCAATCTATAAGTCATTTATATAGAAAACCATGCTGTTTTACATTTAGGTTTTTGAGGGATTTTTAATAATTAGAGGATCAGGGAATACCCCAAACCGGAAGTGATTCTACAATGAATACTTACATTCTTATTTAAATTTTTGATAGCAAAAAAAAACAAACAAAACATAATGAGATTATTTAATTAGGAAATGGAATACATCAGGATTGCAAATGAATAAGAGTACAAAACCAAACACACACACACACAGGAGAGAGAGAGAGAGAGAGAGAGAGAGAGAGAGAGAGAGAGAGAGAGAGAGAGAGAGAGGGAGAATGTCTTAGAATAACAAAACCCCATACCATTATGAATGAGTGAATATGCCCTACCTTTCTGAGTTTATTGATTTCAAGAAAACAATAGCTGGAGAAGTTATGCATATCTCCTTGAGTCCAGGCATGCCAAGAGTAAGTGGCAGACTGAGTTATCTGTGAGACCTTACATTGGACTAAAACGTCTGCTTGCCTTTTTGTTTTCCAACAAACACATACACACACAAACGTAATTCAGCAAAATGCTGGCAAAGATAAAACATTTACTTTTCTTTTGACTCTTCTTATTGTGTCCTCGTGCCTCTTCTTTAAAGGCTGCTGTTCAAATCTCTGAGATCCGTCTTAGTGCAAAAACAAAGCTTGAGCTTCATTCCTTTGTTAAAATGGTCCCTATTGAGCTATCATTTACTGAGAATTGTGCTTATTTCTTTCTCTCAAGAGTCTAAAGGCACCAGGGATAGATCTTGAATGGAAGCACTCTATATCCTACCACTGGCAGAAAGGAAAATACTTGAGGATTTGGTACACCTCAGTTAACAAGATGAGAACCTTGAGGGAATGCTTTACACCTACCTCAACTCCGGGCTAGATTTCCCGCAAGCAGAATTTTGCAGTAGTGAATTTGTACGATGAGGTCTTGTCTCGGTAGACTGTACACTAAGGATCCCTTTGTGTAATAAAGAATCTGACTCTAGTTTTTGGTGTTTGCTGATGGCCTTTAAACCTTACCTCTTCTTCCCTTCAGCTCCTATATATAGGCAAGCTAATAATAAAAATAAAATAATTAAAAGCTGGTGCTTTCTCCTTTGGTGCCTATAGTTCAGACCATGTGCAGGAACCCTCAGCCTGGCTCCATTTCTAAAAATATCAACAAAAATCTCCCAAGCCAGTTTCCTTTCCCTACTTATTAAGCCATTTCAGACCTGCTTCAGAGCTCCCTACTTTCTGCAAAAAGCCTCATTACGTGAGGAAGAACCTCGTGGTGCATGCATGACATAATTAGTCTCTGGGCCAAATTTGAAAGGGGGTGGGGGACTTTGTTCTTTTACTGCAGTGTCCACCACACCTTCTAGTTCTGATAAAATTGATGGAAGTTTATCTGGACGGTGTTGCTCAGGGGTTGAGCATAGACCTATAAACCAGGAGATCACGATTCAATTCCTGGTCAGGGCACATGCCTGGGTTGTGGGCTCAATTCCCAGTGCGGGGTGTGCAGGAGGCAGCCAATCAATGATTCTCTCTCATCATTGATGTTTCTATCGCTCTTTCCATCTCCCTTCCTCTCTGAAACTGATAATATATATATATATATATATATATATATATATATATATATATATATATTTAAAAAATTGATGGAGCTTTAGTAGAATATTTGTTTATTTCTATAATGTAGTATCATTAAGATTAGGTAAACACATTCACCAGCTGAAGTTGGTGACTGTGAATTTCCATTTAAAAAAAACAAATTGTTTATTTCCTGTCCACTTTCCTCTCCCTTCATCACCATTTAGCACATTGTCATCATTCCCCAAATTTGAATGTTTCTTTAAATAAGTTGTCCCAGAATCATTAACACTCTGAAGACATGCCAACTCCTATTGTGACCTTCCTGATGTCTCTGCATATTTGTGAATTCACCAGCATTTCGGCCAGTCCAACATGGGGAAATACTATTGCTGCTAATGTTTTCTATACCCTCCTTCCTCAGACCTTATATTCTCCTATTGTCCAAAAAAAGATAATTTTGATTTATTCATAATTTTTAATCTTTAGTACTAGTTAACATATATGAGAAAATACTTAAGTATGGAAAATACCTGTTTTGGTGTTGAGTATGTATGTACATGTATACAATTACACATACATATACGTATTTTTGATTCTACACTATGCACAGGAGCATATACATACCTTGCTTGCTAATTTATATGGTTATGAATATTTATCTTCTAATTGAGAAAAATGTACTGCTATTTTTAAAGAGAAAGATATCATAGATAACATTAATAAAATAAATGGAGTTTTGCCAAATAGAATCTAACACTTATTACATTTCACCTACATGGCCTTGAAAAGTAAGGTTTACTGAAGTCATTACATGAGGCAAGCTATACAATTTATAGGTTTATAGCACATTTACTGAACATATTAAATCACACTGAAAGGTATGTGTAATTCACACTTTATTGTTTCAAAGCTACTTTTCCTCTCCTCAGGATAACTATTTACATGCTAAGTTAGTTTTTCTAAGGTTATCTCTTTCTATTTTTAATAAGGAAAAGAGTAGCAAGGCCATTTGTACTTGTGTGAAATTACTCATGATAAAAAAAGAAGATTGAATTTATAGCAAGTATAATTTTATTTAAGTTAACTTTATTTTAGGAGTTAAGAGTTTCAATAATAGACATGTTATCTTTGAAAATAGGTAATATCTTGTTTCAGTTGCCATTGAGTTAACAAGAGGAATAAAGGGTAGATGACACAGTCTAAGCTAATCCTTGGTTCTCCCTCACAGATGCCTTAAATTGGGAGACTCTCTCCTCTAGAAGAAACTCCTGATATCATCATCTTCCCACCCCTTTCCTTTACCAGTTATCATCCATAACCCTCACCAGAAACGTAGGCAGGAGAAAAAGGGATTCATGATGTGGGTACAATGCACAGAGGATGACGTGGTAACATCAATGTCCAGATTCTAGACTAGGGTGGGCAACCTTTTTGTGAGTGCGTGCCAAAACCAGGAAAAACTCTGACTCAAAATTCTTCTGCGTGCCAACCCTAATTTTTTGATAACATGTTACGCCTACTTGATATTTCTTAAGGATATGTATGTGAAGAACCTTGAAGAAATAAAATTCAGCTGAAACCGGTTTGGCTCAGTGGATAGAGCGTCAGCCTGCGGACTGAGAGGTCCCGGGTTCGATTCCGGTCAAGGGCATGTACCTGGGTTGCGGGCACATCCCCCAGTGGGGGATGTGCAAGAGGCAGCTGATCGATGTTTCTCTCTCATCGATGTTTCTAACTCTCTCTATCTCTCTCCTTTCCTCTCTGTGAAAAATCAATAAAATATATTTTTTAAAAAAAAGAAATAAAATTCATTCGAGCAACAAAAACAGTATATGATGATGAAAAATACATTTATTTTTTAATGTGTACATGTACACTGATAGTCTGACAGAAAACTTTATGACTCCCTTTGATATTATCAGTGGGACTTTTGCTGCTGCATCACTGATGACAGAGATTTTACATCAGGTTTATACTTCGTGACCTTCAGAGATATGCACGAGCTACTACTTTCATCCACCAGGCTACTCCTATTACGAGACTTAACAAAATTCATCACTGAGAACAAAGATTCACAAGCGTATGTGGATGGAACCAAAACACTGGTCGGATCTAGGAAGGCAGGGAGAGTTAAGGCAGAGGCATAGAAATTGTTCTTCCCCTCTCTCGTCAATCCATGTCTTTGGTCTTTAAGATAACTTGTTATGTAAAATTATTTATTTATCTAAGATGCACCTACACTGAATTTATCTGAAAAATAAAAAAGTCGATATTAAGAAAAAAATTGTAAATGGAAGCTTATAAGAGAGGGTTTCGCATGCCCGCAAAAGTTACTGGCGTGCCATGTTTGGCATGCGTACCAGGGTTGCCCACCCCTGTTCTAGACTCTCCCTTCCTAATGCCTATCAAGATCCCTGTGGAATTACTGCTTTGACTGCATATGAGCCCTTTATTTATTTTGACTTTTTTTAAATAGGTATTTTTTATTGACTTCAGAGAGGGAGAGATAGAAAATCAATGTTGAGGGAGAACTGTTGATAGGCTGCCCCCTGCACACTCCACACTGGGGATTGAACCCACAACCCAGGCATGTGCCCGAACTGGGACACCGTGACCCCTGATTCCTAGGTTGATGCTCAACCACTGAACCACACCAGCTTGGCAATATCAACCATTTAAAGAACTTTGCTCATTAGGGTTTCAAAGTTTCAAGTGAATTCTCAGCACATCATCCAAACAAGCAGGTGATTCTAATGTGCAGCCAAGGTTGAGAACCACTGCCTTAGCTGCTCTCTCTGCACCTTCCCTACACAGGAAGGGCTTAATTGGGTGGGGACTTAATCTTCACTGGCTTATAAGAATGATTTGTTAAAAACATGAAGGTATTTTTTTTCTTGAATTTACTGGTTTATCTTCCTAAAATTTTAATAAATGATGAAGCAAAATAGAGGGCAAGGAGTAGCAAAGAAAAAGAAAAACAAATAAGAAAAGCAAGTAAACCAACCTATTAAAATAAGGGGAAAAGGTATTATCAAGAATATTCTTTCCTGAATGAAAGATTTTGTTAAGAACTAATAATGTTTGGTTTTTTCCCCTCCTTTTTTTCCAATCAAGTCCTGGATTTGTAAGTAGGAATTATGAGAAATTATAAGGATGACTTAAATGCTTCTTAGGAAGTAAAAGATATGGAAAATGGCCAAATGATTAATGACAGTGATCAGTCTTTCTGAGAGAAGAATATGGGTGATCCATATTTTCATCCGCCCAATTATTATGTCAGATACTGCACCATGCACAGGGAACACGAAGATGGAAAACAAAATTCAATCCATGCCCTCAAGTGCCTGGGAAGTTCAACCAGGAGCTTCCTCTTCCCCTTGGTCCCATGCTAACAAATCCCTAATCTGAAATGAAAGCAAATGAGTAGATAGGAAGTCCCCAATTACTTATCTTGATTTTAGGACTCTTCAGATTCTTAACATAGTTTAAAATAAGGGAGTACATGGTGACTATGGTAGGAGAACAAAGAGAGTGGGGTTTGGGCTCTCTAGCCTTCTTGATCCAAGCACGGAAATCGTAAACCTCTGTCTCCAACAATATTTGTTTAGTTCACGTTCATAAACAATGTACAGGGAAAGAACAAGAGAAAAGAAGTTAGGACAGGTGCTGTTCATTTTCTCAAAGTAAGACCCATATTTTATAGAAGCAAACTCTGCATAGACACCTTCAGTGACTTGCCACAGCTCTTGGGATAAAGAAAATACTCATACCAAGATGGTCTACAAACCACTTACATCTTCATCATAGCATGCGCCTCACTGCCATCTCAGCACACTGCAGTCTTAGTGGCCCTCTGATTTGGTTACTTTGTCAGACTACCTCCTGCCTCAGGGCCTTGGCACATGCTCTTCCCCTACCTGACAGGACTTGTTCTTCCTTATTCACACAGTCACCTCTAAACGTTCTTCAGATCCAGCATCAACTCCTACCCTGGATCTCCTATTATAGACTCTGATGTACTGGGCATTTCTTCTGCTGCCCTTGCCCAGGAGATTGATTGATTAATTTGTGTGATTAATATTATCTCTCATTCTTTCTCTCTAAGGATGCGACCATGTTTGTTTTTTATTATTCCTATGGTATCAGAGCACAACATGTCTGTAACAAAAGATTCTATTTTTATAATCCTCACCCAAGGATATGTTTCATTGATATTTTTTAGAGATAGAATAAGGAAGAGAGAGATATCTTTGTGAGAGAGAAATAGTGATCAGTTGCCTCCTGTAAGCGCCCTCACCTGGATCAAACCCATAATATTTCAGTGTACAGGACAATGGCCAACCAACTGAAAGGGAAGGACCCCACTTTTTTAAACTATGTATGTAAGTCCCTCTAAATATATGCATAAAAAATGTAAGTATTGCCCTGGTGAGTGTGGCTCAGTTGGTTGGGCATCATCTGGTGCACAGAGAGGTTACCAGTTTGATTCCTGGTCAGGGCACATGCCCAGCTGCAGGCTCCATCCCAGGTAGGGGGCATGCCGGAGGCAGCCTATGTGAGAGCATCACTGTCACATTGATGTTTCTTTCTTTCTCTCTCACTCCCTTCATCTCTCTCTAAAAAATCAATAAATCAATAAAAATATATATTTCAAGATCATATATTTATGTATATATAGATATGATTAAGAGAAATTATCTATTTGGTAATATTAAAGTGTGCCTTTGTTTTTGCTTTTGTATTCTCTAAATATTATAAACAGTTATTATGTAGTAGCATTTAAAAGTTAATAAAAAGCAAAATAAAGGTTATAATGAGTTTATTTGTATCCCCCAGAAAGATATAATAGGTTTATTTCCCAACCTCCAGTACCTCTGAATGGGACCTTACTTAAAAATACTGTCTTTGCAGATGTAATTGCGATTTAAGTTAAGATGAGGTCATACTAGCCTAGTATGGGTCCTAAATCCAGTCACTATAGAGACAGCTAGGGAGACACAGTCACATACAAAAGGAAGACCGCCATGAAGAGATGAAGGCAGACACTGGAGCGATGCACTTAAAAGCAAAAGAACAAAAGGACTACTGGCCACCACCAGGAGCTCGGAAGCTACAGCAAGTGTCCCCCTAGAGCAGTGGTTCTCAACCTTCCTAATGCCGCGACCCTTTAATACAGTTCCTCATGTTGGGGTGACCCCCAACCATAACATTATTTTCGTTGCTACTTCATAACTGTAATTTTGCTACTGTTATGAATCGTAATGTAAATATCTGATATGCAGGATGTCTTTTCATTGTTACAAATTGAACATAATTAAAGCATAGTGATTAATCACAAAAACAATATGTAATTAAATATGTGTTTTCCGGTGGTCTTAGGCGACCCCTGTGAAAGGATCGTTCGACCCCCAAAGGGGTCGCGACCCACAGGTTGAGAACCGCTTCCCTAGAGCCTTGAGAGGAAGCATGACCCCAAGACTCCTTGGTTTTGAGCTTCTGGCCTCCAGAACTGTGATAAAAATAAATGCCTGTTCTTTTAAGGCACCCAGTTTGTGGTACTTTTTTAGGAAACTATTACAAGGATCTATGATAATCCTCTACAAATACTGTTTTTAAAATTAGGAGCACTGCTGAGTGAGTGAGTTAAGGATATGGATTTTGTATATAGAACTGGCCTTTTGAAATCTGCATTGGTCTCTTTATGCCATCAAGTCTTACTGTGTTTATTCTGTGTGTTAACCTAAATTTATTTCATCTCTTCAATGAAACCTTGACATAATGCCATGATCAAGCAAGCACACAGACTAAAACAACATCATTATCATGATTTTTTTAAATATTTGTATTGATTTCAGAGAGAAAGGGAGAGGGAGAGAGAAACAGAAACATCAATGATGAGAGAGAACCATTGATCAGCCGCCCCTCGCAGGCTCCCCACTGGGGTTCGAGCCTGCAACCCAGACATGCACCTTGACTGGGAATTGAACATGTGACCTCCTGGTTCACAGGTCGATGCTCAACCACTGAGCAACACCAGCCAGGCTCCTTATCATTATCATCATATCAATATTATTACACCTCCTGAAGAAAACTGTGTGGTTGTGTGGTATATACCCTTGTAAAAACTAAGAGTAGCTAATTCTATCACTGTTTCCCTTCTCTGTGCTGAGTATAATATGAAGCCTTAGGGGTAGACCTAGTATATTTAGCTATAAATACTCCACTTAAGTGCATAGTCAATAATCAATTTACATCGCATCAATTCTGCTTATAAAATGCAAAGCATAAACTCGTTTTACCAGTTAGCGGATCCTGGGCTAGCCAACTGGAAAGAGGTTAGACAATCCAAGGCCTATTTGGCTGAATTCATTACTTGACAAAGGGGAGAGATGTCAGCGGTATCAGTTGAAAGCTGAAAATGAATGCTGAGGGTAGCTTAACAAGCCCTGAGTCACCAGCTCCAGTTCCGGGCTGCTGCTGCTGTTGGAAGGCAGCCCAGTGTAACAGCAGAGGCAGACTTCGGAGTCAGGAGCTACTTGACATTGAGCAAAAGGGATGCCCTCGATGCTCCTTATTTTCCTCTTCTATAAAATTTTAAACATAATGCTGTGTTAACATTACTTACAAGTAATTATTTCTTGTTAATGATTAATGAGTCATGTGTTAAATTTTAGCAGGGCTAAATGTGTGTAAAGACCCAACACAGTCTCTAACACTTAATAGATGCTCAAGAAATGGTGACCATTGCTATTGTTTTTATTGTGTTTTGCAAGGTGGTTGTTCAACTCATAAAACATGCTTAGTTTCTGCGTGGATCCAAATGGGGTAGCATGCTTCCTCCTCTAACAAGCTATTTAAATGTGCCTCAGTTTCTTCATCTGTGAAATGAGAGATTGGAAGCAGGTTCCTGACAGCCCTCACAGTGGATGATTTTAACCAGAGGGCACAGGAACAGAAAAAAATACCACTTTTCTTTCCATCACTCTGTCTTAGAGTCATTGAACCATCTTGACAGAATTTTTTTTAACCACTCACATATATAATATACATATTGTTTACTTCACCAGAGTGGTGAGAATAAACCTTTAATTTTCACTATGCATCTTTTGTGAGGTGCATATGCATTTTGATTGAAATAAAAAAATTCTCATTATCTATAAGGAGGTGAGAGTAAAGAGTTTTGGGGTAGTTGGGCAGAATAGACAGAATATTGAATATATATGATCCCATTCAGTAAAGTAATACATATATGTATATGTATGTATGTATAGACATATATTTATATGCATCATAAGTATACTATAAAGATGCATAAAAGTGACCATTAAGTATCAGTGGAGACGATCTCAGGGTGGCAGAATTGCAGAAGGCTATCACTTTCTTTTTCATATTTTTACATACTGTTTGAATTTCTATAATGAATATACTTGATTTATATATTCAGTAAAATGCAACACAATTATATCCTTGACATAGAAAAAGATTTACATACTATACTGAGATATGAAAAAATGGGAGGCTTGATTTTAAATTTTATTGTAGCTGATATACACTTTTTAATGAATCTCCTTTGTCCCCGGATAATTGGAAGAACACATTTGCCAATTAAAGAAACATCAGTCTGTCTCCTTCATGCTATTGTAGGGAGGGCACATTTCTGAAGATGGTATTTGATTCCATCAGAGGCTTTTTATTGCCCTTGTAGGAAAGTGGATCTGGTATCCATACCAGATTATGTTGGGGTTTTCTAGCATTTTTAAAAACTCAGTGGCAATTTTGCTTGTGTCATCTGGTTATTAAATGTCCTTTTGAACTGGCCTGCGAGTCTGGGGATGTAATAAATGTGTATAAACTCTTTTCCAACTCTCCTGTGAAATCTCTCATTTCTCCTAAGAATTGAGCTCACCTCTGCTCTACTACTGTGGACTTTCTAGGCCCCAGTCACACGGCTGGGCTGCCCATTCAAGGTTCCCTACTGTGGTGCTTTCGGTTGGCTCAGTGTCCCACACCAGCTCAACAGGCCCTCACATTCCAGAGCTCTCACATGCCACGGTTCACATGGCTTCCATCCCAGGCTGCACCAACGCTGAGGAAGACTTCCCAGGGCCACAGTGGGACAACACTTTGCCAAACACAGCACAGAACATTTCTCTTCAACTCTGATCACCATGTGGAATCAAGTTAGGATGGTATTTGCCATGTGATTTCATTCTAGAATCCAGGAAACCAGAAACACCATTCTAGGACTTGCTCTCACTTTCTCCCTCCCTCATTTTTCTCCCTAACCTTGAAAGGCCTTTGCTATCGGAAGGAACTTTCTTTACATGATATGCTTGTTCTCTAAGAAGTGACATTTGGCAATCTTATTTCCTGGGTCTAACATGATAGGGAGGTTAGTGGGAGAGAAATGGATCTCAAAAGGAAGATATATCAGAAGGTATTTTTAAAATATTGCCCTGTTAATGTGTCACATTAATATTATTTGATTAAACACACATTCACTGAGTACTTTCTAATGGTCAGCTGTAGGATTAAGCAACTAATATTAATAATGACTCAGTGTAATACTGATTAATAGAATATATACAGTAACTTTAGAAAAGTTACTCAATGTACCGAAGCATCAATACCATTATTACTTTTACAAAACTGCGACAATATTATCTGGCTAACTAGTTTACTTAGGCTGAACAATGTGGTGAATCAGGGCATAGTTTTTAGAATCCAAATATTAGAATCCAATCTCAGTTGTTCCACTTATTACCTGTGTAATTTTGGGGGAGCCTACTTAATCTCTTTTGTCTTCAGTTTTCTCTTCTGTAAAGTGAGGATTAATAATAGAAACAGCAATGAAAACACCTAACTCATATATTGCTGTGACATTCAGAAAGTAAATACTTGCACAATGTTTACTAAAGTGATTGATATGTAAGGGTTCAATAAATGATTTGTCAAGTATTAAATGACACAAGTGAGCAAGAAAGAATGTAGTAATCACTACATTTTCTAAATCTAGTTTATTATGCTGCCAATATTAATAATAAACTATCCACATCAACTTCTCCAATAATTCTCATTAAGCAAAGAAAGGTATTGAAAATTTATTTTCACAATAGATTTATGTGGCGATAACCCATAATCATCACGGAATTCATACAAACAAAAACGCAAACACATAAGCATTACCAAAAATTTAAACTCATATCCAAATTATTTTCATAGTTCCAATAACTCACTAAAGTAGACAAGGAGGAAAAAATGTTTTTTGGCAGAAGACATCTTTCTCAGAAGCCCAACTAAAGAGTCCCTTTGGCAGAATAAGCATATGTGACCATCTGAATGCCCCATTTTGTGGAATATATTGGGATTGGCTTCCTGCCCTTTCCACTCCTGAATTCCAGGCATGCTGTGAAGTTGAAGCAGATAAGCTCAATGAAGGAAGTGTTGTGGAAGAGGAGTTGTTGGGGAAGGTCATCAAGAATCTGCCTTTTTGATTCCTGAGCTTGATCTGGCCAATTGGAGGCGCCTCACCCCCTCCCTGGTTTTGGAATGTGCTTTCTCTTGCGTTATCCACTCCAGAAAGCTATCCCAGGGATACACTCTTGAGAGAGTAATGTGATATTGAGACTATCTGGACTGGCTACATAACTAAACCGAGTTAAAACTCTGGCATATTAACTATGAAGATTAAGCAGGCAGGTGCAGAGATCTACTTGTCTTTTGGCTGCCCAAGACAAGTGTCAAAAGTCCCCTTTGCTTATTATACCTGCCAACTTCCAATCTAAAATTGTCTGCTGAACCTAACATGAGGCTTGCTTGCTTCAGTGATGGAGGAAACCAATGTTCCCAGCCTGCCTTGCCAGCCTCTGAGCTTGCAGTTTGAAACATTGTTACAAATATAGAAGCTAAACAAAACCCCAGAAACCTGCTTTCAGTGAGCTGGGATCTCAGAGCTGGAGTTGATACAGTGTTTCGATTATAGAACACAAAGAAACCAGATACATGCTTTCAGCAGCAGAAGCCTCAGAGCTGGAGTCAGAGCTAAAGCTGGAACAGAATAAAAAAAAAAAAAAAAAAGAAAAAAAGGAGCAGTTGGGAGCTTCAGTCACCCACCAGCCTGAAAACAGCCCTCAGCCCCTCACCCAGACTGGCCAGGAACCCCAGTGGGGACCACCACCCTGAAGGGTGTGTGACCAGCTACAAACAGTCATCATCCCCTCACCCAGGCTGGCCAGGCACCCCAGTGGGGACCCCATTCTGAAGGGTGTGTGATCAGCTGCAAACAGCCATCATCCCCTCATCCAGGCTGGCCAGGCACCCCAGTGGGGACCCCCACCCTGATCCAGGAAACCATTCAGGGCAAACCAGCAAGCCCCCACCCATGCACCAGGCCTCTATCCTATATAGTAAAAGGGTAATATGCCTCCCAGCACCAGGATCAGCGGAGCCGCAAGGCCTCCCAGCACCGGGATCAGTGTGACAGGGGGCAGCGCCCCAACCCCCTGATTGGCCCTGCTCTGTGCGTGACAGCGGGTGGTGCCGCAACCTCCCCATCGACCCTACCTTGAGTGTGACAGGGGGCGGTGCCCCAACACCCCAATCGGCCCTACCCTGAGCGTGACTGAGGGTGGCATCACAACCTCCCAATCTGCCCTGCTCTGTGCATGATGGGGGTGGCGCCCCAACTCCCCAATCGGCCCTGCTCTGAGCCCAACCAGGGGCTGCACCTAGGGATTGGGCCAGCCCTCTGCCACCCGGGAGCAGGCCTAAGCCAGTAGGTCATTATCTCTGGAGGGGTCCCAGACTGCGAGAGGGCACAGGCTGGGCTGAGGGGACCCCCCTCGCCCCCGGCCAAGTGCACAAATTTTTGTGCACCGGGCCTCTAAGCCTGTTTTGGATTGAACCTGGAAAGCTCCCAAGGAGGTTGTGGCCCAACAGAACTGCTGAGTTTTATGCACCTGCTAAAGAGACCACCAAATGTAATGGGATCTACCTGGATGCCAACACAAACACACTCTGACCTTTCTTCAGCACTAGTAGAACTTGTCTGGATTTTATAAAATCAGTTCATGATTATGCATGACCTTGGCTGAGAAAATAACAGATAGCTTGTCACTATTAAACCGCTGTTTTGGCAGAACTGGGTTTATGACAGAAAAATGACGTTACTTCAGACTTGAGATGAACTCTAGAATCTTGCAGCAAGGAAGGAGGAAGGTCTCCTTTTTTCTTAACCAAAAAATGGTTCAATTGCCTTCGATTTTCCTTTTACAGATTAAAATGTAGGTCACTCTAATATTGTTTCCATTCATGATGCCTTCTCATTCAATTTGTTATTCCATCTCTTTCTTTTCCTTTTACTGCCCTCTTTCACTCTTAATACTTTCTAATCATTTTTTTTTAATATTGCCCTGCATACTCTGAGTATTTTCACTGTAAGCTCTTCCTTATCAATCTCCCCCCACATTAACGCATCTAGTTTGATCACTGGACACACAAAAGAACATAACCACACACTCAGCCTTCTGGCAGGCATGGAAAAGATGCACACAGGTTGCACGAAAGACCAGGTGATTCAGTGAACTCAACAGCACCAAAGAAACTGAGGTTGCAAAGGGTCTATCTTAGTTTCCTTGCTCAATTTCCATAATATAATCTTTTATTGGTTTCTTGGCTATCAAATTGGATCATCAAGATTTCAGAAAGTTACTTATGCTATTATAATTTATAGCAAAGCCATTTTTAATTTAATTTAATTTTATTTTTTAAAATATATTTTTATTGATGTTAGAGAGGAAGGGAGAGGGAGAGAGATGGAAACATCAATGATGAGAGAGAATCATTGATTGGCTGCCTCCTGCATGCCCCCTACTGGGGATGGAGCCTGCAACCCAGGCATGTGTCCTTGGCTGGAATCGAACCTGGAACCCTTCAGTCCGCAGGCCGACGCTCTATCCATTGGGCCAAACAAGCTAGGGCCATTTTTTTAAAATAGCTGTAGAATTTGTTACAGAAATAACATGGAAATGGATGAAAATGGCTTGTAGGTGGAGAGAAGCAGTGCTCTAATTCAGTCAACCTCAATTTTTTCATCTGTGCAATGGAGAAACTCTATACACCTCAGGGCATTTATTGCTCTGAATGTTATTTCACATGAGAACACTTAGAGAATGAATACTGGTTGCTATTTATTATTAATACAATTCTACCACTCAGAGATATTCATGCATTTTATAGAAAATATATACTTAAAATTATGAAGTTGTTAAATCTGGGACATTGAAAAAATATTGTGCTGAATTTTCTTGCACTAAAAACACACATGTAACTGATTGCTACCATATTGCATTGGACTTTTGTGTAGGGAAAAAAACACAAGGCCAGCTGCACGCATCCTGGGTGATTAAATTTCAGGCATGATGAAAAGCTGTATTTAATGACAATCCCAGTTGTGAAGTTAGGATTGAGCACCAAAACAAAACAAAACAAAACAAAACAAAACAAAAAGAACAAATAAAATAAAGGGATGTTTGAAGATAGAAAGAGAAATAATGGGGGATTTTTATATACAGCATTATTTGTCTTCTGCCAGTGTGCAAAATGTATATGTCAGGATCAATATTTGTTTTGAATGTCTATCTTTAGGAATTAACTATAAAGTATCCAGACTACCTCCTGAGACTTGCTTTGTATAAGCAGAACTTTGTATTATTTGGGAAAGTGACGTTAGTTTAAATTATATATATATATATATATATATATATATATATATATATATATAGAGAGAGAGAGAGAGAGAGAGAGAGAGAGAGAGAGAGAGAGAGAGATATCTCCAAGGAGAAAGCCAATGTTTTACAAATAAAAGAAGGGAGTATTTACTTTCTCCACTAGAACAACATAGAAGGTTTGCCATCAACTTTAATGACTCTACACTATATTCAAGATAAAAGACTGCGTATAAAATCAAATGCTTTGCCTGGCCAGTGTAGCTCAGTGGTCAAGCATCAACCCATGCACCAAGAGGTCACCAATTTGAGTCCCTTGATCCCCTGTCAGGGCACATGCCTAGGTTGTAGGCTCTGTATGGGGAGTGCAGGAGGCAGCTGATCAATTTTTCTCTCTCATCTATGTTTCCATCTCTCCTTCTCCCTTCCCCTCTTTCTAAAAACCAATAAAAGTATATTTTAAAAAAATCAAATACTTTTTAATTTTATTGCTTTATGGTCTGACCCCACCTAATGTCCCATCCTCAACTCACATAACTCCCTATCCTCTGCTCCAGCCACACACAATCTCAAAGTACCTATTTCTCTCTTTCTTGGTGCTTGTGATTGTTAGCTCTGTTCCTGAAACCCATCTCATACTTTTAGGCTTTAGATATAAACTTTTTGTTTTCCCCTCAGATGCTTCTGTTTCCAAAAGCATTTCATCTAAGAAATTTGGCCATCTGCCACTCACCTTTCAAAATTTAGTCCAAGCTTCACATGCAAATACAAGGTACCCAAAATAATTGAAATAAGAAGAGCAAAATTTAAGAACTGACAACTTCCACAAAGTACAACACTCACTACAAAGTTACAGTAATCAATGCAGTGTGGTATTAGCATAAGAACAGACACATAAATCAATATGAATAAAATTGAGAATTAAGAAATAATTGTATACAGCTATGCATAATTGATTTTTATAAAGGATGACAAGGCACTCTATGGAAAAACAATAATCTTTTCAACAGATTGTACTAAAACACTTGATATCCACAAGCAAAAAAATGAAGTTGGATTCCTAAATCACACTATTTCTATAAATTAATTCCAAATGAAGCAAAGCCCTTACTAATTGGCAATATGCATTTTGAATTATATTTACCAAAGTGATTCCTATCCTATGTGTTACTCCTGGTTTAATGAAGAGAAAATAAAATGATTAGATATTTAGTAATAATTGTGAATATCATGCTACACATTTAAAACTCTTAAAAGGCGAAAACCAATTCTCTTTGTTAGTTAATTATAGACTGTTCAATAGTGATGTGTTGAGGTTACCTTGCTTTCAGAAAACCTCAGTGTTTACATTTTAACATATTTCCTTATTAGCTTTAATCATTTTTCTTCCAAGACAATATTATCCCAAAAATGACATTCTCCTTCTTTTACCTCTGAATATAGGGTCTATCCAGATGGGCAATGGGTACTCAAGGAAAGGAATTCATTTTTCATTTCTTTAAATATATTTTTATTGATTTCAGAGAGGAAGAGAGGGGTGAGAGAGATAGAAACATCAATGATGAGAGTGAATCATTGACTGGCTGCCTCCTGCACGCCCCCTACTGGGGATTGAGCCTGCAACCCAGGCATATGCCCTTGACTGGAATTGAACCCGGGACCCTTCAGTCCACAGGCTGACGCTCTATCCACTGAGCCAAACCAGCTAGGGCAGGAATTCTTAATCTGGTTTCCATAGGCCCACAGGGGAGTTTATTTAAAGACATTTCTTCTAGGGGATCCATGAAGCCTCTGAAATTATAGGCAATTTTTTGAAGATTTTTTGTCCAGTTCTTTGGAAAGAAGATACATTTCTCAAAGCTGTCAGCACCTCAGGTAATGATTGCCACTTATTTTTTCTGCCCATCATCATTAATAACAGCCACGCTTTTGTGCAGAGTAGTGTGGTCGTAGTGCCAAGCTAGACACCATAACAAATTCAAGACAGATAGAAGGCATCATTCAGAGACTCGGGTCTTTAATTGTCAATTGAGTAGATAAGTCTTCTACTTCTTCATTTTTATACACAACAGAGTAGAGTGCAGTCATGACCTCCAGGATCCCTTCTAGTGCCAGAACTCTAAACCCATAAATCATTAGTCACATACAGCAGGGAAGTTAAAGAGAGAGAAAATAAACAACATAGGGCCTTTGGGAACCTTTCACACTGCACCCAGCCAACAGAACCTCACAACTCCAAGCTGAAAGAGACTTAAAGCAGGATCACCAGCCCAACCCCCTCATTTCCTACAGGCTCTCTATCTTTTGATTAGTGGTTGCAGTCAATGTGTCATGTGACTGCCACTGTTTCCTGCTCTGACTCTGAGATTTACCTTATCCTCCTAAAGTCTGCTGGAAAATGGCTTTGAACTACATGCCAGCTCATCATACTAGTACAGTTGTTGGTTCCACTATACTGCCAGAGGGTGCTTCAGGGACTGTTTCAAACACCTCCTGCCCTATTTCTAATTGCCACCCTTGAACTCTGTACAACACCAAGGTGGTTACCCTGCTTCCTTCCCTCCTTTCTCTGTAGCATCTCATCTAATCCAATCAGGGTAATGACTCACTAACTTCCTTGAGCTTACCTCCCTCTTCACCTCAGTTGACTTGGCAGTGCCAAGGCTCATTCTGAGAACAGGTGTAGGACCAATCCAAACTTTGTTTGAGGGGAACCCAGGGAAGTTTTGTACTTGAAGGGGGTCAAAGTTTTGCCTTTGGGAGATTTATTTTAATCTTTTTATTAAGAAACAGAAGACTCAAAAAGAATGTTTGACCCCCCCCTCCCCCTCTGCCCAAGAGATTCAGATGAAAAGACCTGTCCCAGGGAAGAAATCTTAGGTTATTCATCTTAGGCTGATTTGAATTAAATATGGCAGCTAACAGGGATCTGTTAGCTAGATCACCCCCTGTGTCCCATTGAGGCAAAAACTGACCTACCATGTTTGTTCGGCTCTTCAACTATCTCTAAATTGCCTACTTCCTTTGAAATCTCAGACCCTGTTTCTCCATTTTTCCCCATGTCCAAAATGACCTATACACATTTATTTCACTGTCTTTGGAGTTTTCATCTTATATGAATTACCTGGGCACACGTATTAAAATGTCATTTTCTCCTGTTAATCTATTGTATGCCATTTGGATTATGGGAGTAAAGGTATTATTTTTCAGCTCCCACACGCTTCTGCCCACATGGCAGTGACAGGGACTTGCCTGGTACCTGGAACCCTTTGTACCAGTTCCAGGGACTCACTTGCTGGTTTTTTTTGTTTGTTTGTTTTGTTTTTCTTTTTTCTTTCTTTTTTTCCCCTTGGTTTTTCTGTCTCTCCTAAACTGGTGACCTGCCCAGCACCTCTGTTACTATAAATCCAGGTCCCTGTTATACTTTTTATAATGTCCTCATGGGAACTGGGTGCTGCTGCAGAATCCCAATCCTGGGTTTGTCCCAAACTCCTGGCTTCTTTCCATCTGCAGCTGCTGTCCTTTCCTGTTCTATCCCACAGCAGATAAACAGAAAGCCAATGCCTTTAGTCGGTGTTCACAGATGATATAGAATAACAGACAAAAAAAGGCAACAATTTAAAGTTAAATATTCATCACTATCCTTAAAAATAGATCATATCTTTCCCGTTACAGGGACTTTTTTCAAGTCATGTCCTCCCTTAACCTGCTCTAACCATTCTGCAATTTTCAGAAGCTTTCTTCCTTCTCTAGCTTCTACCACAGAATCACACTCCTCATATAGTTTTGTGTATTTCAGAATCTATCTACAAGCTTTACCATGCAGACATTGTGAAGGCCCAGTTTCTGCTATGAAGTGCAAGGATGAATTTATTAGGCAAGATTCTATACCTTTCTCTCACAGAGCTGATACCAGGGCTAGGGTGTCAGGTTCTTCCCAATTATACCTGTGTGGGCAAGGGATAACATTATCAAGTCAAAAGCCAAAAAAAATTAGTTAAACCTTATCAGGAACAGAGACTAGTGAGCTACCAAAATAGTTGCTGTACTTAGCATTTTATATTTTTCTTCTTGATAATGGTGAAAATAGAGGCATGCTGTAGTTGATCCCTTTCTGAGATTATATATATATATATATATATATATATATATATATATATATATATATATATATATAATGACAATAAAGTCAAAGAAGCTGTTTTTGTAATTTCCTCTCTTGTATGAACTTGCTAGGGCTGCTATAACAGAGTCCTATAGACTGGGTGGATTAAACGAAATAAATTTATTATCTCTTAATTCTGGAGACTAGGAGTCCAAGATCAAGATGTCTGTAGGGTTGGTTTCTTCTGAGGACTCTCTCCTTGGCTTGTAGATGGACATCTTCCCCTGTGTCCTAATTTCTTCTTCTTAGAAGGACATGCATTATATTGATTGGGGTCCAGACCAAAGCACTCATTTTAACTTAAGTACCTCTTTAAAGACCCTGTCTCTAAACATGGCCTGAGGCTTAATACTTAAATATATGAATTGGAGGTGGGAGATACAATTCAGCCCATAACACCTCCTGTCAAAATATAAACTAGATTCCATGGTCAAGTCTACTGGAGAAGCTTAGTTTTGCCAGATCATCCAAATGCCCGTTACTTTACATAGTTATTCATATCTACCCCATTTATTCTCACAAGTGTCCTGGCTGGTCTGTGTATTATATAAATACCCTAAGCCTAAAGAAATATTCTTGGTTTTGTCCACCTTTTTCCTAGTATAGCAAAAGCCAACCCAGGAACATCAGACATCACTCTGAGTCAGGTTACTGAATTGTAAACTGGCCTGTGCTTAATAGTTATTTTAATATTAAGCTTAAATTTACTGATCTATTAAATAATATTTATCAGTTTAATATTCATCATGGATTCCAAGTTTTCTTGGAATATTAAAATAACGGAGACTTTTATAGAGATACCATAGTAACAACTTAAGTGTGCTGTGGAGCAGACGGAAATTTCAGTGATCTGTACTCCAGAAATGATTGCCTAAAGCACATTATCTTTTTAACTTACTGCTTGAAAATGTAAATATCTGTATTATCGTAAACACTGTCACTTTATCATTTTTCACAGGATAAAATGGCATTTTCATTCTGTCACTAAAATGGGGAAAACTACCTGAGGGACTAGTTAGAGAAGGCTGTTTAAGAGTTCCGTTCAAATTTGAGTTTCAAAAAAACACACAGATTTTGAAGATGGTTAGCAATGAACTGGAACAGATCATGCTGAGGAAAAGATTAGCTGAAATACACTGATTTTCTAGACTGTAGACGACACCAAAAATTCAATTATAAATCTAATTACAACTTTAATTGTTAAACAATCAGCCGGACTACTTTTTAGTTGCTGGGTGTTTTGCTTCCTGCTGACTCACAAGCAGGTGCATCTGCAGGTGTTAACTTTGCCATCACCATGTGACCTAACAGCCTTGCTCTTTTCTACTTTTTCTATTAGAGCTTTTTACATCACAAACAGCTAAAAATGTGCGAGAGCTGAGGCACAAACCATACATCTCGATGTAGTGGCATAAACGTAAGAAAGGATTAGAGGGTAGAAGGGAAAGGGGCAGGGGTGGCAGGCCAGCAATCCTACAGTGTGCTTGACAGAATAATAGTCCTTTAGCTCCTCTAAAAATGAGCTCATGGTAAATGCATTTGGGAAATTTTCCAAATGACAGTGCTTTGGGAATTTTTAAAACACATCACAATAATAATAGGTTGAAAAATTCTATAGTTTAACCCTCCATTTCTTAATAAATTTGCTGAATATAATTTTGCAAGTGTTACTCAAAAGTCTGAGGAATTAATCAGAAAGTTAAGGAGAAAGAAAAAAGAAAGAAAGAAGGTTTTTAGGAGTCCTGTGACCAATACAAAGCCATAGGGTATTCAATAATCATATGGGGTATATACATGTAAGTCACAATCTTTGTGAATATACAGGTGGCATCATTTTATGTTGAGGTGTCATGGAAAGAGTTTATTACCTTGCTTATTTTCACTAGACAGAGCTAATTTTACATGCAAAAATGATACTAAAGCCTGTAGTTTGGCTTCTTACAAAAGCAGTCCACGTTCACACTTCTTAAATGTCTAACACTGAGATGGTTATATCTAAAAAACAATACAAAACACACACACGCATAATATTACAAAGATTTAATTTTTCAATTCTCACTGGAAAATTTAGGGCTGAGTGGCTGTGGGTAACCAAAACAAAAGAACACATTTTTTCATCCAGGATGCATCTCTCAAATGAAATTGTATGAGACTGAAATTTACAATGCCAGCAGCTTGAAGCAAATGCAATAACACTTTAAAGTAGCATTACAAGATTTATTTTTACATACTTAAAATTCAAAAACTCTTCAGAGGATACTGGAAATGGAAAATGTTTACTTTAGAAGCACTCGACTATGTTTTGGTTCAACACTAAACCGTAAAAGAATTCATGAAGCATACCCAACATGTGGTTCTTAGTCTGCTTTTAAATAGATTTTAAATAATTCAAGTGGTAGAAAAAGGAAAACAGTCTTTAATTATCCAAGATTATGAACAAAAAGGGTCTGATGGATGATCTAAAACAGTAGATACCCACCAAAATTTTATAAAATCACTTTGTTTTAGGAACTTACTCTGCAGCTCTCATCCAATAGAACTTCCTTTAATGATGAAAATGCACTAAAGTAACCACGAGTGGCTACTGAACACTTTTAATGTGGCTAGTATAAATGATTTTTTTTTTATTTTAATTAATTTTATTTAAAATTAAATAGCCACGTCTGGCCAGTGACTACTTCAAGGTATAGTGCAATTCTAGACCTAATTTACAACCAAGAATGGAGTTAAAGCCAGTTTTGGTAGTAGACATACTGATGTCCTGTCTAGATTCTCCATTCTCTCAATGGAGAGCTGAAAAGTATATATCCATATCTTGATTTATTTAGCTATTTTCCAGTTAAAGTTTAGATCTATTTTATAGTAAATTTGAAGTAAAATATAAAGAAACAAAACATTTTTACTATAATAGGTTTTGCAAAAGGAAAAACAGAATACATAAAGGTGAAATGCTGTATTTCAAATATATATGACTATATAATCATATATATAATTAAGTTTATATTAAAATTAATAGAAAACTTCTATATAGGTGATGAGCACACCTTAGTTGACATTGGATAACACATTTTAGAATTTTTATAGTTACCTAAAATAAATTAGTTATATGTGAATGATTGAAAACTATTTAAGAAGCAAATGATCATTAATAAAATTTAATAGTATATTATTGGATGCTATTAATTTAGGGAATCAAAGCAAGATTGTTGAAGGGACCAAGAGACTAATATAGGCAATTTTATGCCAACAAATTGGACAATCTAAAAGAAATAGATACATTCTTAGACACGTGCAACCTACTAGGACTGAGTCATGAAGAAATGGGAAATCTGAACTGAGAAATTGCTAGTAAAGAGATTAAATCAGTAATCAGAAACCTCCCAACAATGAAAGTGAAGGACCAGATGACTTAATTCTAACAAACCTTTAAAGAAGTAGTAACAATCCTTCTCAAACTTTTTCAAAACAAAAAAGAGGACAGAAACTTCCAAACTCATAATGTCAACATTACACTGAAAAAAAAAAGAAAAAAAAAGAAGGAAAAAAAGGAAAGGAAATCACGGGCCAATATCCCTGATTGACATAGATGCAAAAATCCTCAACAAAATAATAGTAAACAGAATTCAGAAGTACATTGAGGAAAATACACCATGAGCAAGTTAGATTAATTCATGGATTCAAGGATGGTTCAACATATGCAAAGCAATGTGATTCACTACATTAACAGAATGAAAGATAAAATCACATGATCACCTCAATAGATACGAAAAAGACATCTTATTACAGTTAAAAAATAATAATAATAACTCTCAAAATTAAACATCCTTTACGATAAAAGAAATTTGAAACAAATTGAGTATAGAGGAAACATGACTCAATGTAACCCACTATATTAAATATGACCATATGTTAGCCTTAGCTAACATAATCACTATTGGAAAGCTAAAAGCCTTTCCTCCAAGATCAGGAAAAACAAGAATGTCCACTCTGACCACTTTTATTCAACATAACACTGAACATCCTGGCCTAAGCAATTAGGCAAGAAAGAAAAATAAAAGGCATTCAAATCAATATGAAAGAATAAAAATTGTCTCTGTTGCAGATGACATATATGTATTTCCAAAAAACACTTCCCCAAAAATATTAGAAATGATAAACAAATTCAGTAGAGTTGTGAAATACAAAATTAATATACAAAAATATGTTGTGTTCCTATATAAGAACAAACTATTGGAAAGAGAATTTAAGAAAACAATCCAATTTACAATAGCATCAATAATAATAAAATATTTGGGAATAAATTTATCCAATGAGGTGAAATGTCTGTACATTGAAAACTATAAAATGTTGATGAAAAAACTGAAAAACACACAACTAAATGTATAAATGCCCCATGTGTTTGGATTAGAATAATTAATATTGTTAAAATGTCCAAAATACCCACAGCACTTTACAGATTCAATGAAATCCCTATAAAAACTCTAATGGCATTAGAATTTCTAATGAAATACAAAATACAACATTAAAATTAATAAAGAATGAAGAATGAATTACAAATATCTCAAAGAGCCAAAGCAACCTTGAAGGAAAAAAAAAAAAGATAAAGGCATTACATTTCCTGATTACAAATTAAATTTCCAAACAACCCAAATAGCATATTCTATATAATAAAGAGCTAATATGCAAAGGGGCATCACACCCTCACGCCCTCACGCCATAACGGCTCAGACACTCAACACTGGGGAGAGAGGAATGGGGACCAGCCAGGCTGTGGCTTGGAAGAGGGACAAACCACCCGCCCCGCGGTCCTGGGACCAGCATTTGCGCCTGTGGCCTGGAAGAAGGACAAGCCGCCTGCTCCGCGGTCCCGGGTACCTGTGGCTGTGGCCTATATAAAGCCGCTCGTCCATGGTCCCCTGCAGCTACAGCCAGTCTGGGCAAAGCTTGCCTGAGTCCTGGGTGCCTGCGGCCAGCCAGAGAGAAGGAAGCCCAGGTCCCGGGTGCCAGTGACCAGTTGGTGGAGGGAATCCTGGGTCCTGCGTGTGGGGCAAGGCAGAGGTGGTTCGGGGCAATCAGGCCAGCAGGGGAGTAGTTAGGGGCAATCAGGCCAGTAGGGGAACAGTTAGGGGCAATCAGGCAGGCAGGCAGAGGTGGATAGGGGCAATCAGGCAGGCAGGCAGAAGGGTTAGGGATAATCATTCAGGCAGGCAGTGGTCCTGGATTGCAAGAGGCAGTTGGAAAACCCCCGAGGGGTCCCGAATTGGAGAGGGTGTAGGCCAGGCTGAGGGACCTCCCCACACTGTGCATGAATTTTGTGCACTGGGCCTATACTCTATCTACACTAATAAAAGAGAAACATGCAAATTGACCATCCCTCCACTATGCCCACCAGCCAATCAGCTCGAGTATGCACATTACTCCAACAAAGATGGTGGTTAATTTGCATATGCAGGCATGGAACGAAGACTGAAGACAGCATAGAAGGAAGCCAAGCACTGCAGAAGGGAGCAAAGTGGTGGAGAAGGGAGGCAGCCAAGGCAACGGACATGGGATCAGAACTGAGGCAGTGGAGAAGGGAGGGAGCGAGGCAGCAGAGAAGGGAGCGAAGCAGACTTCGCTCCCTTCTCCGCTTCTCTCCAGCTGCAGGAAACCCTATTATTGCAGGTATCTTTCTGCAATGAGCCTCTAGTATCCTATGTAATAAAAGAGAAACATGGTAATTGGCGTACGACCGCTACCCTTCCCATTGGCTAATCAGGGCAATATGGAAATTAACTGCCAGCCAAGATGGCGGCCAGCAGCCAGGCAGCTTGAAATTAACATGAGGCTTGCTTGCTTCAGTGACGGAGGATTCCAACGTTCCCCACCTGCTACTGAAGGCCTCTGAGCTGCAACTCTAAGCAACTATGTAACAAATATGGAAGCTAAACAAAACCCCAGAAACCTGCTTTAGTCGCTGGGCTTCAGCCAGCAGGATCGCAACATTGTAAGGAAAGTCCAGAAACCTACTTTCAGCAGCAGAGGCCTAAGAGCTGGAGCCAAGCCTCAAAGCTAAAGCTGGCCTAGAATAAAAAAAGAAAAGAAAAAAAGGAGCGGTTGGGAGCTTCAGTCAACCCCAGCCTGAAAACAGCCCTCAGCCCCTCACCCAGACTGGCCAGGCCCCCCAGTGGGGACCCCTACCCTGAAGGGTGTGTGACCAGCTGCAAACAGCCATCATCCCCTCATCCAGGCTGGCCAGGCACCCCAGTGGGGACCCCCACCCTGAAGGATGTGTGACCAGCTGCAAACAGCCATCATCCCCTCACCCAGACTGGCCAGGCACCCCAGTGGGGACCTCCACCCTGATCCAGGACACCCCTCAGGGCAAACCAGCCGGCCCCCACCCGTGCACCAGGCTTCTACCCTATATAGTAAAAGGGTAATATGCCTCCCAGCACCGGGATCAGCGGAGCCGCGAGGCCTCCCGGCACTGGGATCAGCGTGACAGGGGGCAGCGCCCAAACCCCCTGATCGCCCTGCAGCTCTGTGTGTGACAGAGGGCGGGGCCACAACCTCCCTACCCGCCCTGCTCTGTTCGTGACAGGGGAAGGTGCCCCAACCCCCTGATCAGCCCTGCTGTGTGCCTGATAGGGGGGACTTCCCCAACCCCCTGGTCGGCCCTGCTCTGTGGGTGATAGAGGGCGGCACCCCAACCCCTTGATGGACCCTGCTCTGTGCGTGACAGGGGGCAGTGCCCCAACCCCCTGATTGGCCCTGCTCTGTGCATTACAGGGGGTGGCGCTGCAACCTCCCCATCGACCCTGCTCTGTGTGTGACAGGGGGCGGTGCCCCAACTCCCCTACTGGTCCTACTCTGTGAGTGACAGGGGGGAGCTCCTCAACCCCCTGATCTGCCCTGCTCTGTGCGTGACAGGGGACAGCTCCTCAACCCCCTGATGGGCCCGGCTCTGTGCGTGACAGGGGGGAGCTCCCCAACCCCCTGATGGGCCCTGCTCTGCGAGTGACAGGGGGCAGTGCCCCAACCCCCTGATGGGCCCTGCTCTGTGAGTGACAGGGGGCAGTGCCCCAACCCCCTGATTGGCCCTGCTCTGTGCTTGACAGGGGGTGGCACCGCAACCTCCCCATCGACCCTGCCTTGAGTGTGACAGGGGACGGTGCCCCAACCCCCCAATCGGCCCTACCCTGAGCATGACTGAGGGTGGCATCACAACCTCCCAATCTGCCCTGCTCTGTGCATGACGGGGCGGTGCCCCAACTCCCCAATCAGTCTTTTTCTGAACTCGACCAGGGGCTGCACCTAGGGATTGGGCCTTCCCTCTGCCACCTGGGAGCAGGCCTAAGCCAGCCGGTCGATATCTCCCGAGGGGTCCCAGACTGCGAGAGGGCACAGGCCGGGCTGAGGGACCCCCCCCCCCCGAGTGCACAAATTTTTGTGCACCGGGCCTCTAGTATATATATAAAAGCCTAAGTGACCATTACTACCATCTGGTAGCTATGACGCACACTGACCACCAGGGGGAAGATGCTCAACACAGGAGCTGCCCACTGGTGGTTAGTGTTCTCCCACAGACAAGCTCCAGCAGCCAGCCAACCTTCTGCAGTCCCTCCCCCTAGCCAGCCCGGATTGGCCCTGATTGCCAACCAGGTTGAGGGACCCCACCCATGCATGAATTCGTACACCGGGCCTCTAGTTATTAGATAAAAAACAGACACATAAATCAATAACACACAAAGAGAGACCAGAAATAAAACCATGCATATTTGTTAAATTAGTTTAGGACAAAAGTGTGTGGGCTATGAAATAAAAAGGTTAGCCTCTTCAATAATGAACAAGATAATTGCCAAATTTTACTTTACCATCTGCTCATGTACAAACAGTCTAATTTGACCCTATAATGAAATGTTTAAATATATCCATACATTTTGCACAAAACGAAACCCTACCCAAATCCTCCTCCTAGAACTTGTTCACTAGGGTATTTAAAGGTGCACAACTTCACCTGACATGGAAGTTCTTTTCCAGATATTCAATTTGACCTGGGGCAGCTCAATCAAAACTTATTCTTAGTGGGAATTCTTAGAAAATGAGAGATATGGATTTATCTGGCAAATGGATATGCCGACTCCAGAACTTCAAGTCTCCCTGAGAACAAGTCAAATTCTAGCAACAACAATATTTGTAACAAATATAAAAATAAATAAATAAATGGTTGTAAGAAAGTCGATATTCACATGCAGAAGAATAAAACTGGACTACTACCTAATCCAACCAACAAAATATGAAATCAAAATGGATTAAAGATGTGAAGATAACACATGAAACCATACAACTACTAGCAGAGAACATAGGAAGTAAGCCCTTTTACATTGGTCTTAACTATTTAAGGTTAAAGGTCTTAACTATTTAAGGGGGGCGTGGATTTGACACACCAAAAACAAAGGAAACAAAAGCAAATGTAAACAGTGAGATTACGTCAAACTAAAACTCTACTGCACACCAAAGGAAACAATCAACAAAATGAAAAGGCAGCATGTGGAATGGGAAATAAAAAATTCAAAACCCCTATCTGATAAGGGTTTAATATCCAAAATATGCAAATTCTAACACTTGTTAAAATGTCTACTATCAACAATTCAAAAGAAGCACATGCTGATGAGGATGGGGAGCAAAAGGAATTCTTTACACTGTTGGTGGGCATGTAAATTGGTACAGTCCCTATGAAAAACATTATGAAGATTCCTTAACAAATTACCATATGATCCAGCAATTCCACTTCTGTGTATATATATCAAAAGGCAATGAAGTTATTATTTCAAATAGATGTCTGTACTCCTATACTCATGGCAGCATTATTCCCAATAGCCAAAGTATGAAAAGCTCCCATGTGCCAGTCAACAGAGGAATGGATAAGAAAAATATCGTATACAAAAAGTATTCAGCTAAAAAAAAAAAAAAAAAAAAAAAAAAAACACGGAAAAAATTCTGCTATTTGCAACACTGTGGATGAAACTGGAGGGCATTATGCTAAGTGAAGCTAAGTGAAATATGCCAGGCAGAGAAGAAAAACACTGCAAAGTATCACATATATTTGGATTTAAAAAAAAAAGAAAAAGGAAAAAGTTGAACTTAAAGAAACAGAGTGTAATGGTGGTTGCCATAGTAGAGTTGGGGGAAGAGGGATAAGAAAAATCTGGCAAAAAGAAACAAACTTTTACTTTACAATAAGAGTAAGATCTGAGGATCTAATGTATAACATGGTGACTATAGTTGAGAATATTGTAAGGTATAGTAGAAATTTTCTATGAGAGTAGAACTTAAGTGTTCTCCTACATACAAAATAATACTGTGAGATGATGGATTTGTTAACTCAGTGGTGGAAAGTCTTCACAATTTATACATATATCAAAACATAATGTTGTAACTTAAAATATATTACACTTATATTTGTCAAGTATCACTCAATAAAGCTGAAAAATCATTAAAAATTTAAAAAAAATAAAAGTAGTTAATGAAACTCTTAATTACCTTGACTTACTTAGGGAGAATTAAACAATAAATAGAGCATGGCATTTCCACATGTATGTGGACAATTTTTATATATCCACTGTATAACTAAGTACTAATTTTTAGAATGGTTTGGTATAATACAGATTATTTTCTGCCACTAGCTAGAAAATAAAAATTTACTTTAGAAAATTACATCCTAGTTTCTGAAAGACATCAACAAAGAATACTTGAGGGTTCACTATTTTTTGGAAATGACCTTCTTAAGGCATTGATACTTATATATAATAATGTATTTTATATATATATATATATAATTTTCATAATATATAAGATTAATTTTCATAATATATAAGATTATGAAATTTCATAATTTTCATAATATATAAGATTATGAAAATTATATGTAACACATTCTAATACTGAAAACCCATTCTTCATAATAAATAAATAATTTTTTAAAAAAGATTGCTATTTTTTGGTTGCCATTATCATTTGACAGTGAATATAAAAACAGGCTGTATTGACTTTTATTGAGTTTACATGTGACAACAGTTGTACTAATGATATTTTTCTCTAAGAAAAGTTTGTGAACAATAGTATCTGATACTGGAGCTATTTATGGTTCCTGACCTTCGCAGACAAGAAAGCATGAAAACTGGCTGGGAAAGTAAAATTAGTTATATTCATCATCATGATTTATTATTTCTCAAGTTCATTCCTGTTCTTTTATGCTACTTTAGCTGATATTTTCTGCTCAGCTATTGTCAGTTCCTTGAAAAGATGGTTGTGCTAATGATTGCAACAATAATTTAAATCTTTGAAAAAGACAATTAGATGATTATATTTTCCAAAGTTTAAAGCTTTTAAATAAAAAGGTTTATAAAGTTGGGAAAATGACACAGTTTTGAATCTTTTTCGCTAAAATAATCTTCATAATTTTGAGATTGAAAAAAAAAGTCTTTTTGTACTTGCTGTTTTCCCTTACATTTTTATTTAGTTAAATAATTGTTCAATTAATTTACTTTGTTATATGCAATTTCCATTACTATAGGTAAACGTACAAAACAGTACTTTTAGAGAATATTGAAAACTGCATGTGATTCAATCTAAATTTGTTCTGATTTCATATTGATACAGTCTAAACCTGTAGGCAAGCTTTATAATTTTACCATTATATCTCACCTTCAATGTTACCCTCGAGCATGTATTGAAAGTAGGAGAAAAACAACTGAAGCTAAACTTTGTTCAGCATTAGATTTGGATCATTTGCCTGCTGATATCACACCAAATGCAACTTATTTTTATAAATCTCAATGACCTCAGTTATGCATGGTAGATGCAAAATAAGATTGTTTCATGTGTTGTATGAATATCTAACCACTATGCTGTATACCTGAAACTGATATGATATTGAATGTCAACTGAAGTTGAAAAATAAAGATTAAAGTAAAAAGAAGCTGCAGCTCCAAGGTGGAGTCACTTGCACCCAGGAGAGCAAACCAAGACTGACTGTCATTGCACTTCCTCCCCTCCCAGGAATGTGATCCTAAACCAGTCTGTCTAGAATTCCCTGATGGAGACCAAGGAGGTATCTGCCTGATAAGAACCTACCTCCCTTCCCCCAAAGAAAGGTGCCTTGCCTGAAAAACAAAACAAAACTAAACAACAAAAACAAACAAACAAACATAAAAACACCTTTCTTTTCTTTTACTAATAACTAGCTTGTCCTGCCCAGGTCAGGTTCTACCCCTAAAAAAACTTTCCATTTTTTTGAATTCTCAGAGCACCTCTCTGTTTACTGTGGACACTACAGTTCATGAATCATTCAATAAAGCCAATTCAATTTTTAAATTTACTAATTGATTTTGTTCATTAACATTTTATTCATTGTGATGAAAATGCATTGAAGAATCATTTCTTTTTTAAGCAGTGGATTTTAGCATCCTCTTAGAATCAACATGGACCTCTGTGGAAACTTGATTCCTAAACAGATAGAGTGTGTGTTTAATTTAAAGAACATTCTGAGTAACTAATGTACTAACTGACACACATTTCATATGAACAGTAGTCATTCAAAAAATGTTCTTTAAAAGGAGACATTGATACAATCAATTGAAAAATTCCCTGTTTGAGATAAAACACACACACACACACACACACTCACACACACACACACACACATATAGAGCAGCATAGAGAGGGTCACTGGGGAAAAATATTTTCAACAATAAAGATACATTTTTTTACAAATTAGAATTTTGAAAGAAACCCTGTGATTTTAAATAAGCCCATTGCTTAATATGTTGTGAATTAAACTTTCTGAAAAAAAAATATGTAAACTTCTTAACAATGAGCATCTCTTTAAATGGCTCCAAGAAAGAAGCTGAACAATATTGCATATAAATCTAAAGCCTTCAGGACATATACAAGAACCACCAGTTACCTTAAAGTAGTAAAAATATGGATACTTTATTGTTTCCTCACCAATTGATGAGGCATTTCATGCTGTGAATATCTAGTATTTGCTTTGACAACTAGGCATATATTTATATTTTCTGCTGTTCTAGTCGGGGAATAGTTTAACATTGTCTCAGTTGATTTAATATCAACTCCAGTCAGCCTTTAGACATTTGTCAAGGTAACTGGACCAAGAACACCTAGTGAAGACTTGTCAGAAATTACACTGATATTCTTTAATGGTCTTGGTTGGCAGAGAGGATGTTGAACAGACAGTACATAAACAACACAGATCCATTGAACTATAACACTGGGAATATTAAATAGGCTGTGCTGTTTGATACCCTCCACTAGAGTAAAACCACTGAAAATTCTGACTTTCCTCTCTAGAATTTAAAGCAAAGAAAAACAACAACAACAAGTACAAACAAACAGGATTATAACAAACACAGACAGAGAGATGAAGCATTAAATTGGGATGGATTTCAGGAAATAGTGGATCTGGAGAATTAAGTCTAAGTCAAGATGAATTATCTTGAATTTCAATTAACTAGTAGTCCATAGATTAGCCGGGCAATTGTCCGGAGACAGTACTAACATTAAAATCAACTCTGTAGACAACAGAATTTCAGAAGGTAAATTATTAAAGCAAGTGCATGGAAAGCATTTATAACTCCGATTACTATTTTTAGTCCTTCAGATAGAAGACAATCTTAGTGCTAGAAATTGGAAAAGAATTTTCTTTTCCACTTTCAATATAGACCAAGTAGAATACTTCTTCTTTTTAAGATATTCATTTCTTAACTTCCTATTGTTATGCTCCCCCATATCTTTCTGATTACCTCTTTGTTTTGAGCCTCACCCTATGTAGCTGTTTGATTAATAATTTTAGCCAAGTACATTTGGATTAGAACTGATCACTTGTGTTACAATTATAGTCAGTTACTGTAAATATCAGTTTTTAGGACTTATTTACCTGCGTCCCTAGGTAACATTTTCAAGTTACTTGTGCTTCAAGCTGAGAATAGAACTGTGCTACATGTCAGTTAGTATTCTAAAATTACAAGTTTCTAGATAAGATTTGCTTGGGATATAATTTAAAGTAGCTGAAAACTTGTAGCAAATTGGTAAAAACAGTTATGATGCATTTTTTATTTTAGACATTTAATCCTTGACATAGTTGATAACATATCATAGATATTAAGATAATAGATTTGACATTTGATATCCTAACACTTTAATTAGAATTTCAAAACTTTTTGAATCAATAGATTGTCTGCTATTTTGTTTGGCAGAAGAGATGAGAGAGAATTGAGAGAAGCCTTTAAGGAGAAAAGAAAAATCATATATTTTGTAAACAAACCTATCATGTGTAAGTGCTTATACAAACTTTTTTAAAAATTAGTTTTAATGAGGTTCATTAAAATCAACGTATAGCCCAGGATAAGAATCATGGAAGAAAATTAGCCATGTTAACAGAAAAAGTTATTCACTTAACAAATGTTTACTGAGAGCCCACTAAACACAAAAATTGGGTTGAGGATCCAAAACACATGTTTCTAAGTCCTGATTGAGGTGGAGACGACAAAATTAAAGGCAGCAATAGAAGATGAGATCATAAAGTGTAGGTAAGTAGCC
The DNA here is from genome assembly GCF_014108235.1 of Myotis myotis. Taxonomy (NCBI): domain Eukaryota; kingdom Metazoa; phylum Chordata; class Mammalia; order Chiroptera; family Vespertilionidae; genus Myotis; species Myotis myotis. Next base: position 181,967,127 of record NW_023416324.1, read on the forward strand.
CCAGTGGTAGATAAAGAATATACTTCTGAAGTTTAGTGGTTCTCAAAATTCAATTGTATCAGAATTTCCTGGAGAGTCTGTTAGGACAAAGAAGGTGGGCCTCTCCCTCAAAGTTCCTATATCAATCTGGGGTGGAGCTTGAGGTTTTGCATTTCCTTATTAACAATCTGTAGGCTGCAGATATAGATACAGGTATAGATATTCCTCTTTCTTAATTTTGAATAAAATAAGGCTCAAAAAAGATAATAAGCAAACTGAAGCTAAAGACTTGCTTTTGTTAAAAAATAAGGCATTCTTTTTTTGTGTAATATGAGCAAAATTTATTTAAAAACTTTTTTTACTCTTTGCTCTAATCCTATATAATAAAAGGGTAATATACAAACTGACCCTAACAGCAGAACAACTGGGAATAACTGGTCACTATGACACACACTGACCACCAGGGGACAGACGCTCAATGCAGGAGCTGCCCCCTGGTGGTCAGTGCACTTCCACAGGGGGAGCTCTAATCAGTCACAAGCCAGGCTGATGGCTGCCAGTACAGCGGTGGTGGTGGGAGCCTCTCCCGCCTCCTCAGCAGTGGTAAGGATGTCCGACCGCAGCTTAGGCCTGCTCCCCGCTGGCAAGTGGACATCCCCTGAGGGCTCTCGGACTTCCAGAGGGATGTCTGACTGCCAGCTTAGGCCCATTCCCTTAGGGAGCGGGCCTACGCCAGCAGGTGGATATCCCCCGAGGGGTCCCAGACTGCGAGAGGGCACAGGCCAGGCTGAGGGACCGCCCCTCCCCGAGTTCACAAATTTTTGTGCACTGGGCCTCTAGTTCTATAATAATCAAGAACTATTTGGATATGCAATGAGACTTACTGAGCAGAACTACCACATAGGAAGTCCCTGTGTCTTGTCTGGGCAGTCCATTTGGATCATGTGTTATAGAAGAGTGCATTAGCACTCTGTTTAAAAAACATTTACTTGAATCAATACAAAAATTGTAGTATACTTGTCAGCAATCAAAGGGAGTGGACTACACAACACCCATACTGAGCAAAAGAACCCACACAAAAATGCATACATATTGCTTGTTTCCACTTTTATGATGTTCTAAATTTTTGTAGCATGAGAAAAGTGAGAGGGTGGTTAGCTGGGGCTAGTGATGTGGAGTGACTCTGAAAGCACTAAGAACTTTCAAAGGTGATGAAAGTGTTTTGTTTTGTTTTTTAACCTAAAAAAAATGGTGTATGGATATTACATGGGTGAGTACATGGGTGTATTCTTTGGTCAGTTAAGAGGCATAGAGATTACATGGGTGTATCCTTTTGTCAATTAAGATGTGTGCATTTCAAGATATGTAAAGTTTATCTGGAAAAATAGCAAGGAGTGATGTGGGATGTAAGGGGATGTACAAAACATATCCTGGTAGAATGTGTGTAGTTGATGATGCCAAAAGAGGCAGACAGAGAGTTCATTATACTATTTTGTTTACTTTGCTTATATTAAAAACAAACAAACAAACACAAACACCTCTTTGGATTTTAGTCAATCTCTACTACTTCTTTGGAACTTAAACATCCTTAGGTTAGTTAATAAAATAAAGTTCCTAAAACTGGAAAAAGAGGTATTTTTGTTTCTATTAAATTTATTGGGGTGACATTGGTCAACATGAACATATAGGTTTCAGGTGTGGGTTTCTATGTTATAAGATCTGTATATTGCACCAGGTGCCCACCACCCAAAGTCAAATCTTCTCCTGTCACCATATATTAAGGACCTCCTACTACTCCCAAAATAGATTTTTATTAATTCCTCTAATAATTATTCAGATGCTATTGTTCACTTTGAACAAATTATTATTTGTAGTTTTTATTTACAATTCGCAACCTTCTTTCTCCCCCAAAATTTTTTGAGGAGGGTTGCATTATTTTTTTAATGTGAGTAAATCCATAAGATGCAGACAATTAAGAAAATGTCAACAAAGAGGGATAAATAAAAATAAAACAGGGGTATAAATCATTGCAGTTAATCAGAGATTCTTAGCATACAAGGCAAAAAGATAAATACATTGGGCTGTATATGTACCTTTCCTGTGTGTTATAGGTACAAAAGAGGTCCTCTCCCTTCCTCACCCTTCCTCACTCTGTCATTATATTTGTAAAAGAATTATTCATGTGAATAATCTATAAGTACATGAGTAATATAGTAGATAATATCATGTATTAAACTGTTATTTTGTCATTAAATTTAAAAATTCTGATTTCTATTTTGCAGAAAATGATTAGTCATTTTATCTTTGTTTAAGAATGTAAGTGGCAAGTAAGACCACTGATATTGTAAAAGTATATCTTTAAAATGTATTCCTAAGGAATAATGGAAATGGAAAATCATCACTTGGCAAATACCAGATAAAAATTTTAATAAACAAGAACCACTGATGGATGCTACCATTTATGGGAAAAGTATGATAAAAAAGATGTTTACATAGTCTCATCTTTCCAGAAGACCTTGATTAATTATAAAATAAAAAATAGTAACTGTACAGTGGAGCAAACTGTCAGAAATCACCATGAACAAGGGATTAAAGTTAGCATCATGAGACATGGGACATATGCACAGTATGCACTGCCTTATGTGATGCACTGAGAAGGGCACATCATCCCTTCCCCAGTATCCCTGCCAAAAATGCAGAACCGCAATATGATCATCAGAAAACACTGGACAAGCTCAGTTGAGGGACATTCTACAAAATCAACTACCAAATATTCTTGAAAGGGTCAAGGCAATGAAAGAAAGCCTTTCAGATTGGAGAGGATTAAGAAAACTAGGAAACTAAATACAGTATGGAATTCTGGATTGGATGTGACAGCAGAAAAGAAAATAGTAAGAGAATTGAGGAAATCTGAAAAAAGTCTATAATTAGTTAACAGCATTGTATCAATGCTAATTTTATGACTTTGATAGTTTTATTGTATAGACTCTGGGATAAATGTATACATAGTAACTTATTTGCAACTTTTCTGTAAGTAGAAATGACTTGAAAAGAAAAGAAAGCATTCTGAGATTGCTCAAGACTAGCCAGCATTTTACTAGACTTAACTGCATTCCACATTTATGAAATGACCTGCGTCAAAATAATGTTTAGAGTAAATGTTGTCAGCTGGGCAACTTGCCAGCTTAAGCAGAGTATCCATAAAGTGTCTACTTTTCAATAGCATTGCAGCCCATTGATTTGTCACAAATACTTAGCTGACAGGTGTAACCTCCCTAAACTGAGGCGCTGAAACCAGGGAATTCTAGAGAATCTCCAAATAAAAGAGCTGGACAGATATTTCTGATGCACAGAGATTACAGATGAACACCTCCTAATTTTAATTTAAAAATTGTACTGAGATAGTAGATCATACAAAATACAGATCAATGAGGTCCCAAAGGAAATTCTTACCTAAGTTAAAGGAGTATTTTAGAAAACAGAGCTGTAATCAGTAGACACCCCCACACACAAATCACAAATTATAACTCCTACCTCAATTTATTTCTTTGTTGGAGAAATTTATTGATTGATTGGTAAAGTCACACCAGCTGGACTTGAGTAAGATAATTAGTAAAATCTTTCGTGATATTTTGTGGAGAACAAGGAAAAAATTGGCAGAACACATAAATAATTGCATAAAAGTTTTGGTAGTTTAATTACTGGCTGAAATGTCATGGTTAATGGGTTAGTATCACCCTGGAAGAAGGTCCAAGGAGCTTTTTCCGCAGCCAAGTCTGTATAAATGTAATACCGGTCAATGGCACATGGGACAAAAATTCAGTGATGAATGAGCACCTGCCAAAATCACAGTTATCTTTCCTCTGCCACATGACCCCTTTACATGAACACAGCTTCCAGGGAAGGGGAAGGATGTTTGATGCAAAGAAGGAGCCCTCTGTACTGCCAGAGACTGGCCAAACCAATGAGATCCTTTCTCTTAGGGAACCACACAAACTGATCATATTAACTCCACTCTTTTCCAACATCATTTCTCACTACTTTATTCATCTAAGTTAACTAAATATATCCCCAGACTCTGGACTTAAAGTTATTATAGCTATCCCAAAGCAGCAGGCATTTTGTGCACATGTTTGCCACCAACACGGATTGCCCATTACACATGGTGTTAATTTTTCTTCTCAATCAATAATAACATATAAAATGTGTTTTTCTTTGTTCATGGTACTGTAATTTATGAAGACAGATAATCTATTAAAGACTTTTAAAAATATCTATTCCAGCCCTAGCTGGTTTGGCTCAGTGGATAGAGCATCGGCCTGCGGGCTGAAGGGTCTCAGGTTCAATTCCTGTCAAGGGCACATGCCCAGGTTGCAGACTTGATCCCTAGTGTGGGGCATGCAGGAGGTAGCCGATCAATGACCCCCTCATTATTGATGTTTCTATCTCTACCTCTCTGAAGTCAATCTGTGCACCGGGCCTCATATATACTAGTACATATAAGCAAATGAGTAGTTTGTAGTCTGAGAAAATACAAAATTCACTTTTTAAAATATGGAGTGGTAAGAATTCTTTGACTTTACTATCCCTTGCTTAGTTTAGGTAGCATGTGTTTATACATTGCAGTCTTGTAATGCGCACAAGAATAATGAAGATTATCAGGGAACTTACCAACACTTGGATAACCAGGCGTAGAAGGGTCTCCTCCTGGATTCAGTGACACCATGAAGGTGTCATCGTCAAGATTTGCAGTCTTTGGTAAATCGCAAGGATCAACATATAGAAGGACACCTCCAAATCCAGCCTTTTCCAGTAGGGAAAGCTGAAAGAGGAGAATAAACTATTAAAATATTACCTTATGCATTAAAAGTTCATATACTGCCATTTCATGAATGTGACTGAGATGACTCCCTTTTCTGTGTTTGTTTTTTTTTTTCTCTTTTAAAATAAACAGATGCTTCAGACTTTCCAGTTATCAAGCCCAGCCAGAGAGTTGTTCTACCAGCCTCTCCTCTTTTTTCTCTATCTCAGTGGTTGGCAAACTGCGGAGCACGACCCACATGCGGCTCTTTGGCCCCTTGAGTGTGGCCACGAAGTTTCAATCGCACTGTACGTGTGTGCCCACATGTGGTATTTTGTGGAAGAGCCACACTCAAGGGGCCGCAGTTTGCCGACCACTGCTCTATCTCAACAATATTTACGCAACATTCCTATAATGTCAATATATGGGTAGACTCTAGTCCAGTATGGAAAGTGTCCTTATAAGAAGGGGGAGAGATAGTAGGGATATGTGTGCACAGAAAGAAAGCAAGTGAGGACACAGCAAGAACATGGCAATCAGCAAGCCAAAAAGAAAGGCCTCAGGAGGAATCAAACCTGTCAACACCTTGATCTTAAATTTTCAGGCTCCAGAACTGCGAGAAAATAAATTTCTCTTTAAGCCACCCTGTGGTATTTTGTTAGGGCAGCCCTAGCAAACTAGTACTTTCACATAAAGTATATATCAGCCAAACTTTATACAAAGGTTCAGAAAAGAATTGTGATTATATCCTAGGTCTTCTGGGTCATCTTAAAGCCAAATCACCAAGTAATGATTGCATATCTGCTATGAGTGAGATACTGTCTCAGAAGTTATTTGTTGATTTTTTTTCCAGAACACTTGATATGTCATTTCAATTCCTGTTATATAGTTGCCAAAACTGTGATCCAGGAAGTTTAAGAGCTCGAGCCAAGGTCAGAGATAATAACGGATAATGCCAGGGATCAAAGTAAAGTTTTCAGAACTCCAGTCTGGCGATATTTCCACTAAAGCACACCTTTTCTTTCAATTATACAGCCATCCTTTACAAAGACAAATAGACTGGTGAAAGGGTGATTTTTTTTTTAATAAGGCACATCAGATGCTTCTTGCTGTGATCTGCTTCCTGAGAAGACATTCAGATCAATACTGTGTGAATTATATGCCTGTACTAAGACAATAGAATGTGTACATTTTAGAATCAAGATGCATGGTTATAATAACAGAAAAATAGAAATAAATTTTAAAATTTTGAATCTAGCATTTCATAGCACATTCACACTCATTTAAATAGCTATGTTGTATGTAAAAAATAAAAGATGAAAGTCAGACACTCTGTGATAATTTCTTAAGCACATTATTTTGACCTGCGAGTTCAAATGTTATGTTATTCTTTCTTCTTGGGATTGTTTTTGCCTATTAATCGTTTTGTTGTTTGGCTCTACTATTAGGCATTGTATTGTTAGGATGCCATTAAAGAAGTCTGTAAGATTCCAGTTGTCTTTGCTATGCCTCATAAATAAACTCACCTTCCTTTGTTAATGAAATGACAAGACTACTTTTGTGAGGAATATTCACTGTAATCAGACTGAGTATATTCAAGGCATAATTAAAGCATTCTTTTTGATTTCATGGAACATCTTTACTTGGATTTCAAATTGTTTAACTTCATGTATTCAAAGTTATTTAAATAACTCTACTGAGATTAATAAGAAGCAATGATCCCCTGCTTTTGTAAAGAAAAAAAACTTATTCAAAATTTAAACTTGTCAGAGCTCTAGAAATTACCCTCAACTTTTATCATTATGATTCAGGGAGGAGAGAGGCAGGGAAAGATGGAAGGGAGTAGGGAGGGAAGGGGAGAGGGAGGAAGGAACAGAAGGAGGAAGGAATAAGGAGGGAAGATCTCTTATTTTATTAAGTATGCTTAATGTAGATATATTTTTATTGTACTTTAAGCCAATTTATCGTTGTGGTCTGTGGGGTTATTCTGTTTTCACAGATGAAGTAGTCATGGCATAAGATGACTAAAGACCACATCACTAATTAATAGTTTATTTTATTTACCAATGCATTTTTTTAAAGTGATTCTGTCCACCTTGCTTCTTTTTTTAAAAAAAACAATAGCTTTTTATTTATTCTTTTAGAGATAAAGGAAGGGAGATGGAGAGAGAGAAAGAGAGATAAACATTGATGTGAGAGAGAAACATTGATTGGTTGACTCCCATAGACACCTAATCAGGGATTGAACTGGTAACTTTGGTATGTGCCCTGATCTGAAATCAAACCTGCCACCTTTTGGTGTATGGGATGATGCTCCAACCAACTGAACCACACCAGCCAGGGCTTCATAGCAGATTTTAGACTAAAAAATTATATCCTCATAATTTATTTTTTTGCGCTTTCCCCATTAAATCATGCTGCTTTGAAATAATGAAATACTGTGATTTTGCACATTTCTTCTATTTTTTTAATTCATATTATTCAACAACCTTTGCAATGTTTGGTGCATAAAAGAAACCTAACCTTTAAGAAAAAATATTTAAAAATATGATGCTATTTTTGCAACTGTAGCTTCAAAATATTGAGAGCACTATATTTTATATCTCTGCTTCTTAGCTTTACTATGCATGAAGGATCCACTTATGTAGTATGGATCTATTATTTTATGCTCTAGGTTGAGAACATAATGATAGAGTGGGAACAAAAAGTATAAACCTAAATCCTCTCATTTTCAGGTAGAGGGTTTTGAGATTGGGATTAAAAAAGGAAGAAAACACACACACAGTGGTCTGGGCTCTGTTCCTCTGTCAAGATGTTTCATGAATTGTAAACATTAAAGGTTATTCATCTTTAACAATTTCTCTAATATGATTTCATCACTTTATAGCAAATATTGGGAGGAGTATATATAATTTCTATTAGTAAATATATTGCTAATATTATCAAGTGCTTGCATTTGTCTTTCAATCTGTAGACGTTCTGTTGCTTTTAAACCAAACATATCATGTTAGAAAGGAACAGGAAACAATATGACCACCGTATACACTTAGAAATTACATACAGCTTATTATTTTTTGTGCTTATATTTGAGTGTCTGTGCGAGGAAGAGACAGGGGGTGGAGAAAGAGAACACAGCTTCACATAACCCCATGTGTGCATCTCTGGGATCATTTAATTTTCTAATTGCATAAACAAGATTACAGAAAAAACAGGGAGTTTTCCACATTCCTTAGTCTTTAAAAATTTACTATTTTAAAAATTTAAATGTTACCAATATTTTAAACTAAGAATGTATTTCATTGAAGCCATAAAGAATGGAGAAAGACTAATAGATAATAAATAATAGAACAAAATATCTCTAAAGGTATCTCCCAAATTATCTGTTGTTTAGTTTTTTTTGCCATTTTTTGATTTTTCTATATGTTGATTCCAATTTTGGGAATATAATCTAAGAATTCCAAAACACCAATCAGAAAGAATACATGCACCCCTATGTTCATAGCAGTGTTATTTACAATAGCTAAGATCTAGACAGCCAAGTGGCCATCAGTAGGTGAGTGGAGAGAAAAAGCTGTGGTACATTTACACCATGGAATACCATGCAGCAGTACAAAAAGAAGGATCTCTTATCCTTTGAGACAGATGGACCTGGAGAGTATCATGCTAAGCTAAATAAGCCAGTCAGAGAAAGACAAATATCATGTGATCTCACTTATATGTGGAATCTAATGAGCAAAATGAACTGATGAAAAAAACAGAACCAGGGACGTGGATGCATGGAATAGACTAACTAATGTCAGAGGGGAGGGGTGTAGAGGAGACTGGGTAAAACAAGGTGAACATATATGCACTAGAGGCCTGGTGTACAAAATTCATGTAAGGGGGTGGGGGAGGAGTTCCTCTGCTTGGCCTGAACACTCAGGGGATGTCTGACTGCCAGTTTAGGCCCGAAGGATCAGGCCTAAACCAGCAATTGGACATCCCTCTCGCAATCCTGGATGTTGCATGCATCAGTGACCATACTTTTCATACAAGTGAAAGACATCTTACTGTTTTATGGGCAGCTACATTTTTTTTGTCCTGATTATAAAAAGTAGTACATAACATGATCCTTCTGAGGCAGTAGTACCATTTTCCCCATCTTCTGGATGGAAAAACTGAAGCAGGAGAAGTAATGGGCTTTGTCACACAGTTATAAGTGTTAGAATCAGGGCTGACCACACAAAATATGCAAGACAGAGTCCATGCATGTCATTGCTGCATCATCCTGTTTTTTCAGTGTTAGAGTAGCCTTGCCAGATTTCAATTTTTAAATCTAAGAGACTGTTCCCAATATATAGGGTAGGGTCCCTAGGCCTGTCCGGTGATCAGGGCCAATCTGTGGAGCGACCGGCAGGAGGGGCAATCTGGGGGCCCCCCTGGCACCTGCCTTGGCTGACAGCCTGGTACCACCCGCTGGCTGGCTCTGCCCCCTGATTGCCACCGCTGGGCACCTCCCTCTCAGGGAGCAGACGCTCAGTGCAGAAGCTGCCCCCTCCTGCGTTGAGCCTCTGTCACCTGATGGTCTGTGCACCTCATAGCAACCAGTCGTTCTGTGGTTGTTCTGCTGTTCAGTCAATTTGCATAATAGGGTTTTATTATATAGGCTAGCCCATGAACACAGGCAACAGTGTGATGAAGGCCAGGGGAGGGGCTGTAGGGACTTGGTGGAGGTGGGCAAAGAGGGGGGAAATGGGAATCATCTGTAATAGTGTTAATAACAAAAAAATTACTATTTCTAATTCTACTGCCTATGAAAATTGTTTCTATATCAGAAATAATAAACAGAGTTCCCAATTTTCTTGCACATAAAGACAAAAAAGACCTTGGTGACTAGATGTATATTTGATGTTCAATGTTTCCTTAATTTATACCATTGTAAATCCTGATATAAACATTAAAAAAGTCAAGTTTTGACAGTGTTTCTTTTTTAACTGAAATTTTTATACATAACTCTTCCCCAAGGTGTGTGGCTATTAAGGGGAGATATGAGAAAATTTAAGTGGATATTAACGTAAGAAAGAATATGTCAATTTACCTTTAAAATTTCATCTTAGAAAAACTTCAAATCCTGCACTACTTGCATATGTTATATGATGTTTAAAACTGCTAGGAATACATGCAAACTTATGTAATTGTTTTTATGTAGCTTGGCTTATAACCAACATGGATTAAGAGTAAGAGGTCTTGAACTGAATCAGCCATTAGCCAAGGGGTGCTGGGCATGTCCCTGAAGAGCTATACAGTTCAACTTTCTCATCCATAAAAAGATGGCATTTGCCCTGCCAGTTACACAAAATGACTAGAGCATTTTGAGAAGAGTCAAATGCTACATAGTGTGTGAAGTGTTTTGTTTTGTTTTGTCTCTGGTGATGATGATAAAAAAAAGGAAGAGAAGGAGGATAATCAATTTAATAATTAAGGAGATATATGTTTTGTGTTTTTTTTTTCCGGGTTTTTTTTTTGTTGTTGTTTTTTGGTTTTTTTTTTTACATTTATCTGGGGTAGAGTGGTATCAGGAAAGAAAAACAAAACAAATTATCCTAAAAATATTTTTTCTTGACATCAACATGGAACTTCATGGTTTACCTCCGAAAAGTAAACATTCACGTCACCTAAGGTACTCTTCCTTTGTTGTTCACAATTTGCCAGGTTCTGTTTCCTTTTGTTAGATTGGAGGTAGTACAATAAAAGAAAAATCCTAAAATACACCAAATCATGTATTTTCCCAAACTGCATTAGGGTTTTTAAATGTCTACAATGCTATTACTTAAAATATTAGTTTTAAGTATTTTAAAATTAGAATAATTATTACATTTAACTTACCAATCAAGGAAACACAAATTTTTGTTACCTTATTATTCATTTTTCTTCATTAAATAAAGCAACTACTTCACTGAGATATAATTTCTCAACTCCTCTGACAATTAATTTATTCAATGATATAAAACCTGAGACATAGGATAACTAAACAGATATGAATACCAAAGGGTGTTTTCATTCCAGGCATGCTTAATGATTACATGCACATACATGCACATGAAGTATTCATAGCTTTGTATTTTAGGGAACTAATGCAGACATATGGCAGAAAATTCCATCAGAATAGAAATAGCTTCCATATTATCCTTTCTAATGTCACTAATTAGCAAGATTTATAGTTGCCAAACAAGAGTCAGAGTGCACGTATCTTGTCCGTGTGTGGTTAACAGATCATCTTTGCATTTCTGCCTGGTAGAATTTGACAAAGGCTTTTTACAGCACAAATACATCTGATGTCACAGTCAGAGTTTCCACTTCCTTGGTCCAGAAAGGCTTTTGATTTTCTTGAGACTCAAGAACAAAAATTGAAGAACTAAAATACCTGTATGTACATTTTCATTCAGTATATTTTAGATAATTTTAAGAGAGATAAGATAGCAGAGGTCCATTCTGACTCTGAGTTAACCTTTGGAACACTATATTAACTGTTAAATCAACCTGCTACATGTTCTCATTACAGATGTCTAGGAGTATAGTTAAAGTATTATTTCAGTGGATTGTATCCAGGGTGACTGAGCAAACTTCCCTCATTCCTTTCTCTCCTTTCCACTACTGTATTAAGAGAATATACTGGGCAGAGAACACATCCAGTTTAATGCTTGAATGCACAGAAATGAAGAGAAAAGATACCTTGGATGTATAGTTCTCAACTAGCCTCAATGTGATGAACAGCAATAGAGCACCAATGAACAAACACACATGAATAGAAACAGGTGTGAAAGATTGAAAGAGGAGAGAACTTTAGCACAACTGATCTGATGTTTCATGGCTTCTTCCCACATGGGTTTATCACAATGGAAAATAAGTTTCTTTTCTCTCATAAGAGAATGGCTTCCCATATAGAAATGTCTTTCCACGGGAATACACCTATATGTTATTAAATAAATGATATTTAAGAAAATATGATGTTAAGCCAACATATCTACCTCTCCTAAGCATTTCTAAAAACATTTTATAAGGTATTGTGCACATCAAAGCGGAGTAAATAATTACTTTGTTTTCTTGTTTAATTGAATAAGTTTTGCTCATGTTGTGATAACAGGTTTATTTGAAAGTGAAAATAATTTGTTACAGAATGGCAGCTTTTGTAAATGGAAATTTCTACAATGGAACATTGTGAGATGCTTAAATATTAACCAGACATATTGCTCACTCTCTGCACTAAATTTTAGAAACTTAATACAAATTAAGTACATACTTTATTGCTGGATCTTGCTTACCAGAGCTAAGAAATCCACAATGTTCAATTCTAATTAAAAATGAAATTGAACTACAATTCCCTTGAAAACAAGGGCTGATCAGACTCAATAAGCTTTACTTAATTTATTTCAGAAGCAAATAATTGAGTTGGTCATAGAAAAAAAAAAAGCTTACATTGGTAAAGAAATAGATGCTTCCAAATATTTTGCAATTCTATTGTATTTCATAGCTATTATAATGTTCACATTTGATTACATATCCTATATATATGTTTAAAAATATTTAAAGAACATACCAAATACTTTGACATTTATCATTCATAACTTCTATATGCAAGCTTATTAGGGATGCATCATAAATTACATATGTGAACATGTCTTAAATTTTAAGAGAGATAAAAACAGTATTCTTTAATGTAACTTTTTAAATTAGATTAGTTACTTTAAAAAGGACTTGCCCAAATGCTTGATTAATATCTAACATTAGTGCAACAATCACCCCAGGAGATTTTTAAGATTAATTTTATTATTTTCTTGTTTATATTTGGTTTCAATGTAAGAAAACTGTGGCTCAATGAAGTGTTGTGATATTTTCCATGGCTATGTAGCTTGTAATACTGAAAACATGAACACTGATGTTAAAACAATAGAAAAATGGAAAAATAAACAGAGCAAATGATTCTTTTGTGTTTCTAATTGTGTTATAAAGATTCAATTTGAGATCACAACGGTTCTAACATGACCAACACTAGAAGTTTCAAAATGAAATGACTTTGTCTTCAGAAAATGTAGATATGAAATTGAATTAAGAAGCACTATCTCCAGAATAGTCCTAAACAGTATCTCCATGGAGCTCTGGACTTTTATAAAAGAAGAGACATTGTAATAATTGGAGTTGCCCAGCAATAAAATAAATATGAATATTCTCCAGAAGATAGAGTTCATGCATGAGATATGCCCATCTGTCAAGAAATTCATAGACATCACCTTAGCACAGGACAGAAGTTTTATCTAAATCCACTTCTCTACTAGTACTTGTTTTATACAGGTCCATTAAATAAGATAAATTAAATAATATATGGTAATACTTTGAAACATGGATAAGTAAAATATTATCATTGTCATTATTAGTCTTGCAATATACTTTTTATTAGAAGATCTATAAAATGGTTAAGGTAGTAAAAAGTGTGCAGGTAATAAAGTTGGATGAACACTTCAAATCAGAACATGTGCTGGGTTACAAAAAAGTAAGATAGATAATAAACATCAAGTAAAGTACAAGAAAAAATAAAGAATATACATTTTTACACTGAAAGAACACACAACTTATCCTATTAAAGTCAGAAATGTTTTAATTGAATCAAATAGAATGAAACCCTAGTAATATGTTTTTTTAGAAGAATCCTTCTAGAAACAAAATAATAGTCTATAAAATGATAAGCAGGTAGATACCTGACTGATAAAAATAAAAAGAAAGAGTAAATGCAAAAAAACTATCTGAAATTAAAAGCAACAAAGATGGCCCTAGCTGGTTGGCTCAGTGGATAGCGTGTTAGCCTGGGGACTGAAGGTTTCTAGGTTGGATTCCAGCACATGCCCAGGTTGCTGGCTTGGTCCCCAGTGGGGGGTGTGCAGAAGGCAGCCAATCAATGATTCTCTCTCATTATTGATGTTTCTATCTCTCTTTCTCTCACTCCCCCTTCCTTTCTGAAATCAATAAAAATATGTATATTGTTAAAAGCAACAAAGATGAAAGATACATGCTGCAGGATGATGAAAGCATCAAAGAAGTAAAGGCTGTGCCATAAATCTGAATGCACTAAACAATCAAAGGTCAAAGTAAGAACATATTCATAATACAGGATAGAAGTCTAGAAATAAAATTATGTGGGAGATCTTCTTTCAGAATTGGATACATTCTAAAAGGCAAAAAAATATATAAGGATATACAGGTTTTTAGAAAAATTAAAAATGAACTTAAGATAAAGAGTTACATTTCTCACTGAGCACACATATACCCATGAAAAATCATTTGACATAAATTCGCTGCAAAGAAAATCTTTAAAAAATTCTCAAAACTATTAATTCTTTTGGGCATATTATTTACCTTAATTCAATCAATTAGAAATTAATAATAGGGCCAAATTAATTTATTCCCAAATAACTGTGAATCACAGAGTAATGAAGTAGAATCTGGAATGCATTGAATAGTAGAACATATAACAGTGAAACTTTTAGAATACAGTGGAACTTATGTTCAGCTAAAAAACTTACACCAGTTGTAGTTCACATATAGTTTACATAGAAATGTAGTTCTCCTTTTTTTTAATATATTTTATTGATTTTTTACAGAGAGGAAGGGAGAAAGATAGAGAGTTAGAAACATCAATGAGAGAGACACATCGATCAGCTGCCTCCTGCACACCCCCCACTGGGGATGTGCTCGCAACCCAGGTACATGCACTTGACCGGAATCGAACCCGGGACCTTTCAGTCCACAGGCCGACGCTCTATCCACTGAGCCAAACCTGTTTCGGCAAGTTCTCCTTTTAATAAATTAAAAACATAAACATAACATATGAAGAGGAAATTATTTAATATAAAAGAAGAAAATCATGAAAAAGAAAACATCAAAGGAGAAAAACATAAATTTTTGATGTATGCATCTGAAAGACTATTTTCACATTGTCATGTCTGCAAATGTTAATTATGAAACAAATTCATCACAACTGACAGCAAGTTGAAATTTGTGACATCTGGATAAATTAAATATTTCGAAAGCAGCCTGATCATGTCCCTAGACTCAGATCAGACAAAGTACCCAGCCGTGGAGCATCTGGCCAGGCAGCTGCCGAGCACGCCTGTGAGCGGGAATGAGCACTGGCTTCACTCAGACACTAAAGAGCAGGCTGCCAAAGGGAAGGGCCTGTGATAGAGCCGGCAGTGGACAGGAACAATACCAAATTAATACAGAGATTAGCACAGGCACGTGTCATTTTGTCTCAATTACAAAAGTCAAATTGGCGAAGAGGGAAGCCATATCAGACTTTTATAGAGCTTTGCGATTGTTGAATGTTTAGTTCAGAAACATTTGGACATACTTGCATATTTGTAACCTCTCTGGACAGGGGATAATGGGAAATAAAGGAGGGCCAGTTTCTTCTATATCTGCAGTTACAGAGAAGAGACAGCCCACTAACAAGTTCATTTCTGCAAATCAAACAGCTTATAACTCTTGATTTTATGACTGACATGGATGGGAAAGGAACCAGACAAGAGGTGATAACTCACATGGAGCAGTGTTTTTCTTGCCCTTCCCCTCCGCTCCCTTCTTGAACAAAAATGAACTTTTTAATTTTTTTTCTTATTGAACTCACAGTTCATAAAACTCAACTTTATCCTTAAATTATTAAAAGTAAAATAAGACTGAGAAAATCGCCATCGTTAATATTTCAGGAAGAGAATGAAGAGCCCCTTATGGAACCACAGTCTGCTGTCCACTGTGGCCCTTTGGCGTCATAATGAACATCTAGACAGGAGTATAGTAAAGCAATGTCATAGATACTTCATAGAACCAGATGGATGGGAAACCACACCATTTTAGGTATGAAAACATTTTTCATTTCTAATTGGGAACAAATGCCTCTCAGAAGCATTGAGTTCTCCTCGCTTCTCCAGCAGTGTGGTCCCCAAGGAAAATTACTAAAGGTAAACGTGGAAATGGGGGCCAGATCACTGTGGTAGAAACACTGTGTGGAGCAACTTAAGAGGAATTATGACAACCTGATTGCTACACAAAATGTTAACAGGAAATTAATAACATATAATCATGAGATGATCAGATAAAGATACTCATGTCAGATTTCAGCATACATTTTAGGGGGTTAGAAAGCATAAAAAAATGGCTAGGATCTAAAATATGGGACATATTTTTCTTGATGGTGTTCCTTGCTCACACTATGCAAATCTCAAAAGCTTCTTAAAGTGTGGAGCTAAACCAGTTCCAGCAGCCTCAAAATTACATAATTGTTTTATAACTTACTCAGTAAGTTGATGGCTACATTTTACCCTTAGAAAGTAAAAACCACTATTTGTTATTTGCCCATATCCTGACATATATTTTGTAGGTTGATCTACACATGAATGCAGAAAGATGGGTGTTACCATTTCCTTTTAAAAATGAGGCAACTGAGGCCAGAGTTTAAGTAACTTGTCTAATTTCGTAGCACAAAGTAGTTAAACTTAGAAAATATCTGTATCTTTCTGTCTTGAAAACCCATGCCTAAAACATAGAGCCTTTGACAAAGTATTCTAAAAAATATGATTTCTACCTAAAGCTAAGTCTATAGATTATTCAAGCTATGTACCTATCAATGTATTTTCTTTTCATTAATTTCCTTATTGCTTTTAATACTTCCTTTCAATTAATCTTTAAAATTGCATTCTTTTCTTCTGCATCCTTTAATTTTCTTAAAGGATATTTAGTTTCTTAACTTTACTCACAAATTTTTATGAAAGTCTGAGAGAGAGAGAAAGAGACAGAGAGAGATTATGACTAAATCTGAGTATTAGATCTACTGCCCAGTATTTACAAAACATCTCTCTGCCATATCTTTTCTAATAGACTATGTGTAAAAAATATCATGTTAAAGTGCAGGTATATTTTTTATAATATATTCAATACATTAAAATACTTTTGTCTTTCTACAATATATGTTCTATTAACTCAGTCTATATATTCAATACATTAAAATATTTTTGTCTTTCTACAATATATGTTCTATTAACTCAGCCTATATACGGGGATTAATTTACATATTATTTTTATTTTCTTAAAGCAAATATATATTTGATATTATATATTTTAAATAGTAAAAAATAGTTTCTGAAAAAGTTTACTACCTTAAAGAATGAGTACTGAATCACTATCATGATTTTAAAACCCTTTAAGCCCCAGTTGGGCTATTATTAATTAAGGTGGACAAATAAAATTGGTCTAAAAGTTAATCCACTGAAATACATATGTCAGTAAAACAAACATTTGCCTTTGATTCATTCTGGCCCATTATTTACCTAAGGAAATCATTAACTTATTCTTTCTTCTTTAAGTATTACTTAATTCTTATAATATATTTTCTTGAATACAATGAAATTTGTAGTAGTTAATAACTTAGATTCCACAGGGAAAAAATTAAAGGAGAATTATAAATTAGATAACTCATGGTGCTTAAATAATTACCCACATTAGAAAATGAGAATTCATTTCTTGTTCCTCTTACCTTAAGATTGATTACTGCTTTCTGCATCCTCGTGATCAAATTCATTCTACAGTTTATCTTCTTAAAGTAAATTAAACTATTGCTCATGCCTCCAGCTAGCAGCTATCCAGTCACAGGAGCAGATTTAATCAGTTAACAGTGTCCCCACCTGAGGGGCAACTGGATTTACAGGGTCTGCACATCTTTCTTGTATTTTGTCTCAATTCAGATTCAAAGCAAAGAGCCTTGGATCCTGACTGTGAAAGCATCAACATCATTGAGTTGTCCACAATGAATATCCACTGCAACTGGAGTTCTAATTTAGAGCTAGATACCATTCTTCATTTAACAATAGGGGTGGATTATTTTGATCCAGTTGAATTTCATCATTCACTTTCTGATATATGTTAGTCATGATCAATCCTGCCCAAATTCTATATTTCAGCAATTATTCTCTTCCTATTTTCTCTCTTTTTTTTGTCCATCCTTATTACATCAATAGACTAAATCACAGCTAATTGAATGTGCTTCAGTACAAGCTTTCATATTCAGTGGATCAGAAATACGTAATAGAGAAACTGGAATTAACTGCTTTAAGAATGCAAAGCAGAAAGCCAGCTGCAAGCATTTTTGTAGCGATATGTAAGCTGTTCCACATACTTTGCAGATGCTTACGTTGCTCTCATTACTTTGATAGGATTGACTTAAAACAATCTCAATAAATAAATATATAATAACGTGCTGCATTGAACTTGCACTTATAAATATTCTAATATACGGCCCAAAGGTAGCTGAAGGGGAATGCAAAGATTTAACAAAGGAACAAGAATAAATTGCAGGTTGCATCTCCTTAAGATAGAAGGTATTCCGCAATGGTGCATTTTCCACATATTTGAAAGTTAACCTTTCAAGTCCTAAAACTGTTTTCCTAGTTAAAATTATTTAACTTTATCCTGATTTAAAGGATCCCAATATAGAAATGCACAACACGTGAGAGAAAGGAATCAACTTTACCGAAGGTCAGGTCTTTGGAAAGAAAACAGAATTGCTAGGCTGAGAAACAGTGTGTCCCAGGAGAATTTGGGGGTGGGGGGAAGTTGAGCTAGCAAAGAGATTTTAAAATTCAATGTCTTCTAAGTCTTAAGATGGGACACTATGAACCTAAGAAATATGGAGTTCAAAGGAACTATGAGAATTTCTCTTATTCTTTTTGTTTGTGAGATTCTCACATTAAACTTAAAGAAAATTAATTTTAGCCGAACTGGTTTGGCTCAGTGCATAGAGCGTCGGCCTGCGGACTGAAGGGTCCCGGGTTCGATTCCGGTCAGGGGCATGTACCTTGGTTGCGGGCACATCCCCAGTAGGGGGGGTGCAGGAGGCAGCTGATCGATCTCTCTCATCGATGTTTCTAACTCTCTGTCCCTCTCCTTTCTTCTCTATTAAAAAATCAATAAAATATTAAAAAAAAGAAAATTAATTTTAGAAGTCTGTTTATTGGGTTTCATCAGGATCATAAAGAGTGATCTGCATTATCCATACAACCACACCTAATATGCAATAATCTGAGCTCAAAAGCAATAAAATGAATGAAAGTGTTTTCTCAGGAATATCAAGTCTAAGAATTTATATTAAACAAATAAGCTGCTAAATCCATTTCATTACTCATTGAGATGAACACACAGATGTGCTATACCACATGTTGATTTAGAATGGGCAAGAATATCTTTAACAACCTATGTAGAACCAAACTAAAATGGAGTCACTTATGTCAGGGACAAGATGGAAACTAATAATGTTGACTCATAAAAGGAAACTTAACCTAAAATGACAGGAATTTACAGCTCTTCTCAGAAATCAGCAGAGGACATATGGACTTTCTTGTTTCCCTGACTCAGGTGCCCTGATCCAAGTAGGAAAGGTCACCAGGCAACCAGTCATATACAAAGCCAAATAACTTCAGCATTTACCAATAGAAGTCCCTTAGTTGTGAGCAATTCAGAGCTCATTGCTTCCATAGCCTTGAGTTTCCTGGCTTGCAGTTTGAAAGCCTTGAAATAAATGCATCTTTCTGCTCTGTTTTATTTAGTGTGCAGAGTTTGGTTTTTGACACTTACCTAAAGCCCAACAAGACAATGTGGAAAACCAAAGGGTGGATCTAAGTATTTTGCTGTTTTGTTCCCCCAAGTCTTATTTGTAAAAATTATAAAATAAAAATGCAGTATTAATTAATTTAATTACCTTTCAACATGTACTCATGGGGGATCCCCATATACTAGGCACTATTCTAGGCTCTGGGATATGATTAGAAATACTAATGTACACCTATTTCCAGCTACTTTTTCAAGGGCAAACACCGCATTCATTGGCATTAGATTTTCAGAACTCATCATATGTGTCAATGCTACATTTTTACTAATAAATTAAAATAATATTTATTATGTAAAATGGAAAATGCACACATTACTTCTCTGCAAGCTAAGTTACCCAACCTAGATTGCTGAGTATGTATCACTGACAAAAATACAAATTCCAATCTACAAGTGGATGTTAACATCAAGTTTCAGAACTCAATAATTTGACTGAATATGATATTCCATGAGCAATACAAGGCAATTTTGAAATGTGAATCACCCACAGTGAATGAGTAATAGGTTATATCTAAAAATGTAATGACTAAATGACTAAAACTTGGAGAGAATGTGACCCAATAGCTGGTTCATATATGCTGTATTATAAAGTAGCATATGAGCAACATAAAGAAGTTTTTAGCAGTTCATGATAAAAATTGCAACTTAAGATACAACATTCTTGGGGGAAAATATTTTTTATCTGGAGATTTTATTCTGCTGATTTAGTTAATGACTTTTTGATGTACTAACATCCTATATAATTAAAGGGTAATATGCAAATTGTCCCCTCAACAAGGAGTTTGACTGAAGTTCAACCAGGGCCCGGGGCTGGTCTGCCAACCACCAGGGCCACTCCCCTTGGCTGGCTTGGCCTGATTGGCCCCGACTGGAGCTGGCCAGACCCCACCCGTGCACAAATTCATGCACTGGGCCTTTAGTGGTTACATAAAAAGTCAGCAGTACTCTTTTGAACCCTTAATTTTTGTTTCATTTTACTGAAAACCATTACTTTAGAGTAGGAGTCTACAGACAGTTTCTGGAAAGAGCCAGGTAGTAAATATTTTAGGCTTTATAGACCATATGGTCTTCACTGCAACTACTCTGCTCAGCTGTGGTTTCACAAAAGGTGCCATAGATAATACCTATGGGCTAGTGACTGTATTCCAGTAACACCTTATTTGAAAAATAGGCTGTGAGCTGGATGTGGCCCAAGGCCAAAGTTTTTCAACTTTTGCCCTAGAGCCCATTGGCGGCCTTTTGTATAAGCTTGACTAGGGGATTATTCCAGTGTTCTGATGGCCATTCTGAATCATCTGCTCCTGTTTCTCCCACTGCATCAGTCTCCCTACCCATCAGAAAAGGAAGACGATTTTTCCTAAAGTGTACAGAATAAAGTCACTTCATTCCTCTTGGTAAACCTCTGAGAAGCAATAGTGGGCCCAATGTACATCCTCATTCACATTCTTAATAAAATACATTAAATTACTTTTATTATTTATCATTTATACTATGATCACATTCAATATATATTGTGGAAACTTACAGAAGAAACCCTAATGTACATGAGGAATAAATAAATCTCCAAAAATAGGGTGGATGTATTAGTCTTCTTGGACATTAGATCTGAGCTTCCTGTCCACCATATACACTTAATCACTTAAACAGGAGGGTAAGTCAGAGTTACCCAGGAAACTTTAGACATATACATGCTTAAGACTAACTTTTCTGAAATCTCATGCAGCAATGCAGCAAGCTGGTAGGGAGACCCAACTGTGTTTTGAGCCCTTGAGATAAACTGTCTTCATGGTGTGTAGTCTAATCCAGACCTTCTTATAGGAAGTATTACTGCCATTTTAGGGAGGACAACACCATCTCTTCAGAATTGTCCCATCCAGTGAGGAATATAGGATCTTTGTCCCTGGGCATTTTATACCTATAGTGCCTCCTCATCATTATGACATTAAAAAGGCTTCTACATATTTCTAATGGGATACCAGGTATGGACTATTGATCTAATGAATACAAAGAGAGCTAAGTTATGGACTGTGTCCCCACAGACCTTGTGGTAGATTTAATATCATATATAACGCAATGATATAGATATGATCAAGCTTTTTATAAGGGAATAAAGAGACAGGTTAAGAAAAGCTTCCTATGATAGCGGACACAAAAATACTCTGAAAACTTTTGGCCACTGAGAAAGCACATTCCAAGTCGAGGATATAGCATTAGCAAGACCCAAAGGTGAGACCAGCCTGGATTTGTCTGAAGATTATAATCAGTTAGATATTTGTTGATGAAAAAGTATGAAATTGGGAAAAATGAGTTCTAGGGCTAACTAGGTCAAAAGGGTCAGATTACAGAAGCCTTTGTATGACTGTTTTTGGACTTCAGATATTTGACCTGATGATGTTTGAGAATCATGAGAGAGAAAGAGAGAGAGAGAGAGAGAGAGAGAGAGAGAGAGAGAGAGAGAGAGAGAGAGAGAGAGGGTTTGCAACTGACAACTTGTAAGAATTATAAGCAGGGAAGCATCATTGTCAAACTATTTCTAGATAATACTCTGACAGAAGTATGAAGGATATGTGCAAATGAGAGACTCGGGTCAGGGAAAGCTGCCCCGGTGAAGCAGCACAGATGGAGAGGACAGGAAGGATTAAAGACCTAAGGTTCAAAGTTGTAAGTGTTGGTTCTGGGGCATGAAGGGATTTTGAAGAATCAAGGGTGGCTTCTTAATTTCTAAAACTTGTGCAAGGAGTATACTGATGTACCACTCACTGAGGAAAACAGAGAAGTGAGAAGGGCATGGGGAAAGAAATGAGTTTAGGCTTTTTGAAACCACAGATAGTGGTTATCAATATGAATTTTAGAGTTAGACTTGGGTTTGAATTATGGCTCTCCAGCCCACAAGCTATCTGATCTTAGACAAATTGCCACAGTCCTTCAAAGTCATAATGACTAAAAAGAATAGGTAGTGAGCAACAAATTCACCACATTTTTCTTTTTTGTCTGAACTAACTCAGTGCCTTTAACAGCTTCTGCCTATGTTCAGAACGTTTCCAGAGAATGTTTCTAGAATCTTACTCTCACCCATCCAAATGATTTCATTTCCCTGGGATATTTTCTACCTTCCTAGTACCTGTTGTAGCCTCCTTGCTCAATGCATTGGTCTGAGCTGCTGAAATTCCTCTACCTGGCATGGTCTGGCTTTACCCTAGGGGGCCTTCTTTTTACCTCCTTATGATTCATGACCTAAAGACCAAAGGCCAAGCAAGTCTAGCTCTGTATACTGCTTGAACTATCAGACCTGAGGCTACATGTTGTGTTATTCAAGAAACATTTTTCTACACTGAAAAATGTTTATGTACTCAGGATAAAAAAGTAAATTGGATATTTTTCCTCTATATCAATATCGATAACAATAGCTACTAATTATGAACTGTTTTCTATGTGACATGCAGTGGGCAAGGTCCTCTAAATATCTTATTTAAACTTCAAAATAAATTTGTGGGAATAGTTTTCATGCACTCCATTCAGAAGAAGTTTAGAGCCATGTCTAGAGAGATATCACTAGCTTATGTCTGCCGTGCAGCTCTTCCTCTGCACTGCTCACATACTTTCTAAACAAACTCCAATCCAAGAGAATTAAGAGGATTATGTCTTCCCTTACTGGACTGAACACAGTCATAATTAGACTAACTTCTTTCACAGCAGTAACCAAATGCTATTCATTTTTATATCTCTGGACTCCTGCACACAGCCTACCACATTGATGATCAATGAACATTTGTTGAATGGATGGCTGAATTATCAGAAATGACTCCAGAATACATCTTCCTAGAATCCCCTCAGGTGTCAAAAAAGATTACTTAAGTCCCAACTCAAAATCAGATGACTGACCATGCGTTTGTAGAGGCTCAATTTATTGCATGCCACTGACAGATAGTGACAATTAGTGAAAATAATTATCCATGGGCCAAACAAAAGAGTTAAGAATTTTGGAACTATAATTTACCAAGATAAAAAATAACAGTCCACGAAATCACTACCTCTACACACACACACACACACCAGTTTTCTATAATTTAACGTGCAGGTATATTTAAAAGATGCCAGAAAGATAAATATTAACTTATATTCCCATAACCTGAAACTATAAATCAGGGTAGTCCTAGGCAAGAAGCCTAGGGTAGGATTCTTCATAATGCCTAAAAGTCATTTGCTGGGTTTTGTTTTTCATTTTTGTTCATTTTCATTTAAATAGATGCAGGGATTTGTGTCTGGTGGCATACTCAGTATATATATCCAATGGACAAAAGCCTGGTGCTTTTATTCAAATGATCAAGGCATTTTAAAAAGGCTATCTAATGGGGAATATGTGTGAATTAAGTCAAGGCTAATTCTATTGTACAAATAGCATTATTTGAGTAACTTTGTAAAACGATCACAAGGCTGATATATAAAGAATACTGTACTGGAGATTAATAAGAAACTAGAAAGAATTTAGAAACTTTTTTTGTGAATAAAGCAGATTTCCTTCCCCATGTGGTTGTGCTCATAAGTAGCTGAAGTCCTGATAGAACTAAAAGTCTGACCTTCCTCCTTGTAAAAAAGAACTTCTCCTGGCTGAAATAAGATTTTTTTCCTGCCTTCAAACTCCAGTGGAGACATTGACTCTTCCTGGGTCTCAAACCAGCTAGTGTTGGGAAAAAAACTATACAGTCTGTTCTGCTGAGTTTTCAGCTTGCCAACTCACCTTTTGGGTCTTTGGACCTTGACACTTTTCAGCCTCAAATATCATGTACCTCAAATTCGTGCACCAGTGGGGGCCCTGCAGGATTGGGCCAAAACTGGCTCTCTGACATCCCCCAAGGGGTCCCGGATTGTGATAGGGCACAGGCCAGACTGAGGGACCCCACCAGTGCATGATCAGGGCTGGGGATGGATGCAGAAAGTTGGCCGGCTGGGGAGGGACCTTGAGACAGCTCAAGATTGTGTCTGGCCCATCTTGTTCAGTCCTGATCAGCCGGACCCCAGCAGCAAGCTCACCTAGCAGTCGGAGTGTCTTCCCCTTGATGGTCAGTGCACATAATAGCAACTGGTCGACCGGTCGACTGTCTGCCCCTGGTGGTCAGTGCACATCATAGCGACTGGTCGACTGGTCGACTGCCCCCTTGGTGATCAGTGCATGTCATAGCGAGTGGTTGAGGAGCCTTAGCATACATTAGCATATTATACTTTGATTGGTTGAACGGACGACTGGATGACTGGACACTTAGAATATTAGGCTTTTATTATATAGGCTATAATAAATATATATATATTTTTGAATTTATATATATATACTGAGTGGCCAGATTATTATGAACACCTGATGTTTGTAGGCAAATTAGATTACTTTCATGCTGAAGTTGCTTGAGGGCCAGACCATTATAAATAGGGAAGCAGTTGTTTACCACGACAGTTACCCAAGCACAGGAACACAAAGATTGGACAATCGAGCATTGAAAAAAAGTTATGTGGTCCGATGAAGCACGTTTCCAGTTGCATCATGCAGATGACAGAGTGAGAATTTGGCGGAAAGAGCATGAAAGCATGCACCCCACATGCATGAGTACAATCCTTCAAGCTGGTGGGGGCAGTGTTATGGTTTGGGGCATGTTTTCCTGGCATGATTTTGGCCCTTTAATTCATGTGGAACAACATCTGAATAGCACAACATACCTAAGTATCATTGCTAATCAAGTTCATCCTATCATGTTAATGGCGTATCCCAATGGAGATGGCTTCTTCCAATAAGACAATGTGCCATGCCATGGTGCTCATATTGTGCAGGAGTGCTTTCAAGAACATGAGGGAGACTTTACCTTGCTTAGGTGGCCCCCACAATCACCAGATCTCAATCCAAATGAGCATTTGTGGGAAGAAGTTAAAAGAGCCATCAGGTAGCTGGTTCTATAACCATCAAATCTCACAGAACTGGACAGTGCTATTCATCAGGCATGGTGTCAGATTCCTCGCATCACCTTTCAACATCTCGTGGAGTCAATGCCAAGAAGAATCACCGCGGTTTTGAAGGCAAAATGTAGCCCAACGAAATACTGATTGGGTGGTCATAATAATCTGGCCACTCAGTATAAATACATACATATATATATATATATATATATATATATATATATATATATATATAATCTCAACCAGCTGTGGTCAGGTGAGGCCTAAGAAGTTGCATAGAAAGTCTCCCTGCCAGCCTCCTCCTACTATTATTACTTTTCCTACTATTAGTCCCCATGGTTTGAATAAATTTGCCCTACTTTTATAGAATTTCCACCATTTAAGACAAAAGTTTGTATCATTTAACACAGCAACCTGCAGCAACTAAAATGCTTATAATTAAATCATTCCTCCCTTTTAATCTCAACAGATGTCTGCATTACTTTCCATAAACTCACTTATTTTAACAAAACCTATACTTGGGTTGTCTTTCTGAATAAAGAAACTCAAAACTCTTTTGAACTGTTATAAAGCATATTTGGAAAAAAGTAAAGTTACAAATAAAACATGCAGTTTTAGTCTTTGGTTCTCTTTGACAAAGTATATTTTGTCTAATGGCCACTCTGAATATATAGATCTTATTTCTCAATATATTTTAACATCTTCAAGGGTAGAAATAATTGGCATGATGACTATATAGTAGGGATTTAATATATAAGAAATATACTTCATAACATATTGACATGCTATAACCAAAATTTTAATTTTTCACATTTTAAACACATAAAATAACAAATTATTACTAAGATTATAGATACAAGGAGTAGTTTGTAAATGATGACAGATTATAACTGATTTAAATGTAAAACTTATAGTAAAGTAAAATATGCAAATGCCAACCTTAAGGAAAAAACAAAGTTGAAAACAAAACACAAAAAAATGCTTAAAAAATTATATCAATTATTGGCTTTTTTTAAGTCAATTTCCTCCCCTCATACTGACACATGAGTAAATCACACTATCAGATTGACTATGAATCCAGTCACAAAGCTTTCCCCTAGAAATAAGAAGCTAATTCTTTAAGAAGCTCTAATACTTTCTATTTTTAAACAAAAAGAAAAAGAAACAATATGAGCTTTTGGTCTTTATTTTTTAACAATTCAAAAGGTTTGATTATGCCATTTTAAATTTGACAAGGAATGAGTTTCCTATTTCAGCACTCCTAAGCATTAAGTATAATGTACCTATTGTAACATATGGTAAGGACATACTATACTGTTTTTTTTTGTTTTTAAATCAATAACCAATCACCCTAGGAAAAAATGTCCTTGTTTACTTGACTTGACTATACAATTGGAATGTTTTGTAGGATTTTAAAATATGACCCATGACCTCTTGTAGAACCAGTGTCATTATTATTTTAATTTAGTTGATTTATTCCCCTTTTCTGTTAACAAAAGTTGTTTATTCTCTCAGATGAAAGAATCTGATTCTTAAAACCTTCCAAGTATGGGCATTGCAAAATGGTTGTGAATTCTAAGACATCACAGAAATTTTAAGAGAAGAAGAAAGCAATTTGTTGAGTTGATAAACTAACTAAGGAGTCAGCTTCTTTTATCGGGTCCCCACACAAATAACCTTGGGTTCTTGTAAGTGATACACTAATTAATGCACGTAATAAATATAGGAATATTTTCCTTTCCAAGTGGAAACAGAATGTAATAGTATAAAAAGTAGATTGAAAGTTACCCTTTCCATCCCTGGAAGGATTTAGCTTTCAGGTGCTGCATGTTTCATGACTATATTCTCCATCTCTATTCAAATTCTAGTAGCAGGACCACAAAAGTCAGTGCACATTATCCTTACACACATATCTTCTGACACACATATGCACAGCAGAACAAAAACGAGTTAAACAAACAAAAATCATAGTAAAAAGAGGGGGAAATCTTTCTTTCCCATTTTCAAGGCATTCTACTTGTGTTTACTTCTGTTTCTTCTACAAATGATACTAATTTGGGGGGAAGAAATCCATTTTGTTTCAGGATGTACATGAGTTGAGTAAAAAGATAAATTAAAATGATTTGTTTTTCTGTTTTTGAAGGATATTTGTAAACTATTTTGCTAGTCTCTCTTTCTTAAGTGTGTTTCCTTGAGAACATAGTCAATATGAGTCCTCCCTTAAGAAAGATTAGAACCTTTGAGATAGAGATAGATCTCTCTAGAGGTTAAGCCTAGACTTTAGTGAACAATGTAGAAATACGTCCAAAGTGACAACAAATAAGCATCAGATGTGTTAAACCTACTCTCAGAATTAGCTCAGGAGTCTTTAATGAGATGTCCAGAACCTAACAAGGTGCAGACCCGTTTCTCTCAAGCAAATACAAAAAGTTACTGTTTTTTTTCTTGTGCTCTTCTGTATCAAATGTGTGAGACTTTGTCCTATGGAGTGAATTTTGTGCTAATTTACATATATTGCAACTAGCATCTCCCATACTTTTCACTGAAATGTGACAACCTGCCTAATCTTAGTCTCTCATTACTTTTTAGCAGGGTACATATGCCTTTTTCCAAGTTCAGCTTACCATTAAT
Organism: Myotis myotis; assembly: GCF_014108235.1. Lineage (NCBI taxonomy): Eukaryota > Metazoa > Chordata > Mammalia > Chiroptera > Vespertilionidae > Myotis > Myotis myotis. The sequence continues at coordinate 181,995,163 of NW_023416324.1, forward strand.
GTATAATGCAGAGGAATTAAGATATTAATCATTAGCCTTTTTTCCCTGAGTATATAAATTTCTTCATAACATCTTTAAGAGTTTTGCCGAAACCGGTTTGGCTCAGTGGATAGAGCGTCGGCCTGAGGACTGAAAGGTCCCAGGTTCGATTCCGGTCAAGGGCATGTACCTGGGTTGCGGGCATATCCCCAGTAGGAGATGTGCAGGAGGCAGCTGATCGATGTTTCTCTCTCATCGATGTTTCTAACTCTCTATCTCTCTCCCTTCCTCTCTGTAAAAAATCAATAAAATATATTTTTTTTAAAAAAAGAGTTTTATGTATTCCAGTAAGCTGAGGGGTATGGGGGGAGACACTGTCCTTCACCTTGTTCTTTTTAAAGTAGATATTAAAAAGTAGAAAATATTTTCAAGGTTGTAAATGGAGGTAAGGGTTAAATGGAGAAAATGAAAAATCAAGATAAAATTGAAGAATTAGAAAGGATTAATAAAATGGAGTGCTAGTGGAAGACTAAAAAGAAACAAAGATTACTTTATTTTCCTGTTCCAGGAAGATCAGATGCCTGCCAAGAAATGAATTGATGACTGTAAGTGCTGTTTCCCAGGAACCTCTCTAATGATAACATTTACAAGTATCTAAAATGAAGGCGTGAAAACAAAGATAACCTTCTAGTTTATTCCATCAAGACAAAGGCATGAAAAAATTTTATTCTCCACAATTACTTAATAAATTTGCATGGCTTTTTTGCTTCTAAAATTCTAGGAAAGTGCTTATTTATTCAGAGATTAATTCCCATAAGCACTGGTTTTGATATTTGAGTGCAGCTTGTGGTGTACACATTTATTTATAAAACTAAAATATAGAGGATCTTATTTAGAGATTGTAAATTTCAGGAACATTTTTTATCAGGTTGGTCTTCCTGACAATATCACTCTAGATCACTTTTCTACCTCCAAATCTTATGAAGTAATAAAATATTATGCAATATCTTCTGCCATAAAAAAAAGCCCAGATGGTTTGAACTAGGAATTAAAGTATGCGGTTTTGAGGAGACATAATATATGGTTTTATGCATAGACTATATTCAAGTAACAGATTTACTATGTGTTTTAACCCAAATGGGAAGATTTAAATTTTAAAAAAACTCGTATGCTTTTAATTAAAGGTATAATTTCAATCAAAAACATTAGTACTTTACATATGAATCTAAAATAAAAACTGACATTAAAACCCACATCAAGGAGGTTTAGCTTTCAGGCAGAATTATAAGCAGCACATTTTTTAGATGGTAAGATGGGCTTTCTTTTCCTAGAGCTGTTGCTGGAATATTATAGTAATTTTGGTGAGTACATTGGCAATGATAAGGATAAATTTCTGCAGTTAGCTAAAATAAAATATCCACTTGCCCTAGGGTGTCATATAAAATGAATCCAAGTTTGAGAGTTCCTTTAGTGTATGACTTGTCACTGTCAATGTGCATTACTCGGAGGGACTGTGTCTGGTGATCTGTCTACTTGAATGAGCAAAATAAAGCTCTAGTTGCAACTGGTAGATTTATTCCTTATTGAAGAGTTGAACCCTTCTGAGATGAAGGACACACAGTGTGAACTTCTGCAACAGGAAGGAAATGTACCTTCATTTCATCTGTAATGTAGAACTGTTGCGTCAAATAACATAACAAAAAATAGAGGCTTACCTTTGGAGAAGTGACATTGTAATATGACAGCTACTACCTCATAGAGAACTATTATAAGTTTTCTTGGGTATAGTCATGGAATTGTTGCAACTTAGAATAGAAAGAAAGCATTAGTTTTTCAGTCCTGGATTCCAATCCTCTAGTCACAGTTCTGCCAACTGTTAAACTGTATAATTGCAAAATAATTAATCACTGAGGGCCTCAGTTTGCCTATGTGTACAGTGAATATAATACATTAAAAAATGGGTTGTGAAAATGATTGAATTTAAATGCAATCAAATAACTATATCATTTGGTAGACCACAAAGCCATCTCACCAGAACAGGTACTTAAATTAGACTTTTAAAAACACTTGCCTGACTCCCATGGTTCAGTGGTTGAGTGTTGACCTATGAACCAGGAGGTCACAGTTTGACCCCTGGTCAGGGCACATGCCTGGGTTATGGGCTATATCCCCCATGTGGGGCATGCAGGAGGCAGTCGATCAATGATTTTCTCTCATCATTGGTGTTTCTCTCTCTTTCTTCCTTTCCCTTCCTATCTGAAATCAATTTAAAACATTTTTTTTAAAGCAACACTATTGAGCAAAAAAAAGGAGAGGTGGCAGGCTGCAATTTTTTTTAAAAAAATGGCATACTATGGACAAGTTTCTATTTTCAAAATGACTCTGGTCAGGGTTTAGCTAGTTATACACTAGCTGAGATTCCACTTGTTTCTTGAACTTTAGCAAAATACATAAGATAGTTAGATCCAGCTACTTATCCAGCCAATATGACAGTTTTAGAGCTGAAAATAGAGGCAGGTTTGAAATCTCTCTCTAGTATATTAAACAGATGCATTCATTGGTTATTAAGTTATTCAACAGATAATTTTTGAGAAAAAACTAGCATCATTGATCAAGGACAAAAAAATTTGCATCTTCAGCTTTTCAGTGTTAAAAGTTGAAGATATAATAGCAGAAAAAAATAAACATATTTTCCTTATGAGTGTTTTATCTCGTAGGTCATGTTCTAAATAAATTATACAAATACATATAATTATACAGCAATATTTTTAAAACAAAGGGGTTATTTACCTAAAAGGCCTTACATATTCTATGGGATCAGAGGAGCATTATCTAAAAAAAGTAATACTATGTGATCTGAAGGTTAAATAGACTTGTATAGAAAAAAGAGTAGGAGGAAGAAGATTTAGGTAGAAAAATCTCAAATGAATAAATGTTCTTAGGTAGAAAAATAAGTGGCATTATTTTAGAAACTAAAAAAAAAAGTGATAGCTAAGAAAGTAGTACAAGATAAGTTATGCAAATGTCAGATTACTAAGGGATTTGTAATACTTAGCATTTTGGTTTTTATGTCAGTGGAGAATGTCTTTATGTAAATGAGAATCCTTTGGAGAGTTTTAAGCATGGATTTATATGATCTAATTTGAGCAAGAAAAAGATCACTTTATTGAATGAAAGGTAAACTGAGAAGGAAGAAGACTGGATAAAGATACTTCTTATCTGGAAATATGGACATTTTACTAAATTAATATATTGGATTCTAATTCTTTATTTCTTGATAGGATGAACTGTAACATAGTGCTTGTATATACTACATTATCATGTCTGTGTCTTTCATCCCTCTTCATCTCATCACAGCAGCATTTTGTCATCTCACATCATCTCAAAGGTGGTGTTTTTTTTTTGTGTGTGTGTGTGTGTTTTTGTTTTGTTTTGTTTTGTTTTTTGTTTGTTTGTTTGTTTGTTTGTTTTTTACCAATTGAAGTCAAGACCCTCCACTGGAAAAAGGTGACAACTTAATTGATTGCAATACTGGCTTTACTGAGGTGGCCTGAAACTGAACTCACAGTATCTTTGAGGCATACCTTCATACATAGGGTTGTTTGATATCATAAGAAGGTATAAAGTTTTTAAAAGTTATCAACTCCTACACTTAAAGATTGCTATTTTCACACTGATACAAACACATACAGGTAGAAATGAAGAAGAGTGATCATTTGGTAGTCACAGAGACTAGGACTTTTTACCTACAAATCTCCCCTCACTCCCACCCGAACCATATTACTGATGACCAATCAGGGTGGCCCAGGCTGGCATGGTTCCAGGTGGAATATCGGGGTGTTACTGGGTCTGTTATGTCCTGACGCTCCATGGAGACCAAGCAGTCCCTGTGCAGATAATCCATGGAGGGGTCCTCTGTGGAGGTGAACTTTGCACCCCTCCTTGGGAAACTGGGTGAGGTGGTGGTGGAGCTGCTGGCCAATGGCCTGAGTTCATGCCTTCCTGATCTCCTCCTCCAGTGGGAGAAATTGGCCTGTCCACCTATCATCAGCTTTTTGGTGGGTCTTAACTTTATAGTCAGACTTGTTTGATCTGATCAGAGTAGGCTTTATGAAAGCTGTAAAGCACACCTGCCTAAAACAATGGCCGCACAGATTGAGAAGAAATGCCAACTCACTGACAAGTTGAGTGCAACCAGAGAAGGGTATGTGGGGAGCAAGTCATCCTTAGACTATGCCAGGTGTGAGAAAGGGTCATTAAATATATCCAGCCTTAGCAATGCTTACAGAAAGGTCACTGTGACCTACTAGATGCTGAGACAGGAAATGACTTGCCTTGTTCAAGGTAAAGAGAGATCTAAGCTCTCACATGGCAAGAGGTGGAGATGGCGGAGATGCTAAAGATGCTCAAGTCCCTGGAAGAGGTTGAGAAAATCTCCACTTCACAGCTGATTTTCCAAACCTGCCGGGAAGCCAAAGGCCAGGCCCTGATGGCCCCCTCCTCAGGAGAGGACTGGGTATTAAAGCAGTGCTATTCCCTCCTCTCCATTCAGGCCTTTCCTGATTGCGCACTTTCACCTCCACCTGAAAACCTCTGAGACCAGTGAAGGCAGTAGAGGCCTCTCCTTGGGTCGGGGCTGCTCCTCTTCTACATGCCATACACAGTGGTCAGGTCCTACACGAAAGATCCCGCCAAGTGTAAAGAACATGAGACTTGTTGCAACACACCAAGAAAGGGGGGCCTCTCTGTAGTCACAGAATATTTAGATGTTCAGCAGCAATGAAAGAGATGCAACTTGTCTCAAACTGAATCATCATCAAACTAAATGTTTCAGATCTTTGTGAGCATTATATTAATCTTCTAAGTGAACAGTTATATTCTATTTTCTCCTTGAAATATTCTATTTTAATTTTAAAATATGTGTGGCTTTGAAATAAAGAATTTTAACTGTCAAACAATATTCTTCAATTTTCTCCTGCACTGGTTTGTAAATCCACAGCCTTGTCATAATCTTATGGATCTCAAAAGAGAGAGAATAAATGAGGAACTTCATCGTGGATGATCATCTCATAATAAAATTTATTATCTGTGTCAGATATTTCACTCAAAATGTAGGCACATTTTGACACAGCAGAGTTAAAATATTATTTGATATGATCAAATTAAACACAAATTTGAATGCGTGGTATAATATGTGGCAAATATATGAGAATATATTGCCTTTAGTAGTTGTATACCCTTGGTCTTTGAGTGAGCATACTGGAAGACTTGTTTTGCATAGTCATAAATATATATTTTTTTGTGGAAATGCCCACGGATGCAAACATCTGTTGGTTAGAATTAGGCCCAGCCACTAGCAGTTAGAGTACCTTAGCACCTCCAGAACTGAGGGTGAGAATGGGATGGGAAGGTGAGGTAGGTTGGTAAGTAAGAGGCTTAGTCAACTTTGTTTGAAAGAACTATTGAGGTTGGAATATGAAAGAAGTCAAATTTATGTTAATGTAAACTTAATTTCCTCATTACTCTTAATATGTAATCTTTATTTTTAGAGTTCTATTTTTATGTACTCCAATTATAGTAGTGCTATTTGAAATTTGTTTAGTCATTTTTACCTGATTTGCCCCAAATGCCTTTTTGCCAAAAGCTGCTGAAAGCTATAGGGCTAAAGTATGCCTATGCAAAGGGAACCTCAGAAACCTTACTAGGGAAATAATTTTCTAAATTATACCACAAAGAGAAATGGAGACCCTGTTAGTTAAATAAACTCAATGATGAATTAATTCATTTTTTTTCAAATGATGGATAAAAATTACTTCATGATAAATCTGTTTTATGTTGTTCTTTATGTTTACTCATTTTATAAAAATAGCTAGTAAATACTAATATTTGTAACATATGATGGCCATAAAAAAGTAAATTTTTCGCTGAAACCGGTTTGGCTCAGTGGATGGAGTGTCGGCCTGCGGACTGAAAGGTCCCAGGTTCGATTCCAGTCAAGGGCATGTACCTGGGTTGCGGGCACATCCCCAGTGGGAGATGTGCAGGAGGCGGCTGATCTATGTTTCTCTCTCATCGATGTTTCTAACTCTCTCTATCTCTCTCTCTTCCTCTCTGTAAAAAATCAATAAAATATATTTAAAAAAAAGTAAATTTTTCATGTGGATGCATTTTTATAGAAATTCATTACTTTTGACAACAGAAACACACACACACACATTGAAATGTTTACATCATGTAAGTGGCATACTAACTTCCTCCACTGGACATTAGAGTTGTATAAATTTTAGAAAATAATGGCTGAGTTTTCATATTATCATTATTATACTCTTAAATTTTCTTATAAGTATTATTACTAATGATAAGTAAAAGAATGCAAATATATTTTCTTGAAAACCTAGAGATAGTACTTAGAATTTTCATGTGTTACCCTATTTGATCTTTGTATTTTAGGGACAAAATATGCCATGATTTTGCATTGGTTATATTTTGAGATTATACTAATATGCATAAAGATGCCATATGGGTAGAGGTTCATATATAAGGTAAGTGTCCTCTAGACACTTGACTTCCATCTGTCTAAAATTTGTCATAATATATTGATTTTGTTAAAAGTATACATTCTACTTCTGTCAGCCAGAAAGTGGTTGTAAAAACTGCACAAATTTCTCATATCTATGTAGTAAATGTTGACACCTGAGATATAAATCACATGACCGTCACAGCAGCACACAGTGGCTCAGGAAAATGAACTCCACGATTGTGTATAAATGCAAAGGTCATGGGGGATTCTAGTACTTTTGGGAATATACAAGAAAAAATATATTTAATTTTTGAGAATTTTAAGATCTTCCTAATAAAGATGAAAAATGTAAACTAGTTCTTCTATATAAATATAAATATTTTATCAAGCTATTTGGAATGACATTCTCAGAAAATTGCCTGAGTTTTCTCTATATACAGCTTCAACAGTAAATACATGTTTGCACATAATGAAATTGGAATCTGACCTTTAATTTTCACACTTTATTTCTACCACCATGACACTCCGGCTGCTTTCTTATACCAGATTAACTTTCAGCGCTAACATATCTTTACTGCCACCATTTCAAAAGGTAATCTATAGCCAGTAAAAAGTACAAGGGCAGCCATCAGACAAGAAAAAAAAAAATAAAAGGCATCCAAGTTGGAGAAGAAGAAGCAAAACTGACATTATTCACAGATGCCACAATATTGTACATAGAAAACCCTAAAGACTCTATCAAAAAACTTCTAGACTTAATAAATGAATTCTGCAATGTAACAGGGTACAAAATTAACACCCAGAAATCTCTGGCTTTTTTATACACCAACTAGAGGCCCAGTGCATGGATTAGTGCAACAGTGGGGTCGCTTGGACTGGCCTGCACCCTCTCACAATCTGGGACCCCTCAGGGGATGTTGGATTGCCGGTTTTGGCCCAATTCCTGCAGGCCAGGCTGAGGGACACCACCGCGGTGCATAAATCTATGCACCGGGCCTCTAGTATGCATATAAGATCTTTGATTAATCTCTTCCCTCCCCCCCATTTCCTCTGAGATTCAATAGTCTGTTCCATGTTTCCATGCCTGTGGGTTGAGCATCTGCCCTCTGGTGGTTAGAGCATGTCATAGCTACCGGGCAAATGGTTGAATGGTTGCTTAGGCTTTTATATATATATATATATATAAACTAGAGGCCTGGTACACAAAAAGTTGTGCACTCAGGTGGGTCCCTCAGCCCAGCCTGTGCCCTCTAGCAGTCTGGGGCCCCTCGGGGTCCCCTTCCCCTGGCTGCTGGCACCAGTTTTCCACTGGCGCCCAGAACCCAGGCCTTCGCTCTTTGTTGGAGGGGCCGGCACGACGGTCGAGGGGCTTAGCTTCACGCTGCTCACAGCGCGCGGGCCCCGGGGGCATGGCGGAGGCCGGCACAGTGGGCTTCCCTCATTGCTCTTCGCTTCCCACGCTGGCCTTCGCTTGCTGCTCCTGCCCGGGGCCAGCTGGCATAGCTCTGTTGCTTGGCGCCTACATATGCTAATTAACTGCCATCTTTGTTGGTGGTTAACTGCCATCTTTCTTGTTAGTTAATTTGCATATTGCCCTTATTAGTCAATGGGAAGCGTAGCGAAGATACGGTCAATTACCCTTTTTGTCTTTTATTAGATAGGACTAGAGGCCTGGTGCACGAAAATTTGTGCACTCGGGGGGCATCTCTCAGCCCAGCCTGCATGCTCTCACAATCCGGGACCCCTCAGGTAGGATCCAGTCTCATCACAGCATGGCTCCGGTTCCCGAAGCCTGTGGGCTGGTGGTAGGTACAAAGAGGCCAGTCCAATGGAAGCATGGCTCTGGTTCCCCGGAGACTGTGGGTGGAGGGAGGGACCAAGAGGCCAGTGCAATGGCAGCATGGCTCCGTTCCCACAGATCCCTCCTGCAGCCATGCCACAGGCGGCGGGGGCCCACAGCTCCCTCCCACTGCCGAGCCGCAGGCCGCCAGGACCCAGGACCCACTCCTGCTGTGGGCCACCGGGACCCATGAGTGACTCCTGCCATGCTGCTGGGACCTAGGACTGACTTCTACCATGCTGCCAGGAACCAGGACTGACTTCCGCCGCACAGGTCGGGACCCTACCTGGTGTTCAGTCATCCGTCTGGATGTTTTTGGTCGTGACAGACCCTGGCTCTTTATATATTAGGATAGATTATGAACTCACAGAAAGAGAAACTAAAAACAAAACAAAACAAAACAAAAAAACAGCAGCAACAACAAATAAAACAATCCCTTTTACCATTTCCACAAAAAAATTAAGATACCTAGGAATAAACTTAACTAAGAAGGTAAATGACCTGTACTTGGAAAACAACAGGACTTTGAAAAAGGAGATAGAGGAAGACATAAACAAATGGAAGAATATACTGTGTTCATGGATTGGTAGAACCAACATCATTAAAATGTCCATACTACCCAAAGCAATCTATAGATTCAATGCAATCTCCATGAAAATTTCAACAGCATATTTTAGACCTAGAATAAATTCTTCAAAAATTAATATGGAATAAAAAATACCCCAAATAGCCATAGAAATCCTGAGAAAGAAGAACAAATTTGGAGGGATCACAATACCAGATATCAAACTATATTACAAAGCCACTGTTCTCAAAACTGCCCGGTACTGGCACAAGAACAAAAATATAGACCAATGGAACAGAACAGAGAACCCAGAAATCAACCAAAGCTATTATGCTCAATTAATATTTGAGAAAGGAGGCAAGAGCATACAATGGAGTCAAGATAGTCTCTTCAATAAATGGTGTTGGGAAAATTGGACAGACACATGCAAAAAGAAAAAAAAAATTAAAATAGACCACCAACTTACACCATACACAAAAATATACTCAAAATGGAAAAAGGGACTGAAACATAAGACGGAAAATCATAAAAATCTTAGAAGAATCCATGGCAGCAAATATCAGACATATGTTATGGCAATATCTTTACCGATACAGCTCTTAGGACAATGGAAACTAAGGAGAAAATAAACAAATTGGGACTACATCAAAATAAAAGGCTTCTGCACAACAAAAGAAAACATCAACAAAACAACAAGAAAGCCCACTGCATGGGAGAATATATTTGCCAATGTTATCTCCGATGAGGGTTTAATCTCCAAAATTTATAGGGAACACATACAACTTAACAAAAGGAAGATAAACAATCCAGTCAAAAATGGGCACAAGACCTAAATAGACACTTTTAAAGAGGACATATAGAAGGCCAAGAGACATATGAAAACATGCTCAAAGTCACTAATCATCTGAAAGATGCAAATCAAAACAACAATGAGGTACCATCTCACATCTGTCAGAATAGCTATCATCAACAAATCAATAAACAACAAGTTCTGGCAAGGATGTGGAGAAAAAGGAACACTTGTGCACTGCTGGTGGGAATGCAGACTGGTGCAGCCACTGTGGAAAACAGTATGGCCTTTCCTCAAAAATTAAAAAGGGAACTGCCATTTGATCCAGTAATCCCACTCTAGGAATATAACCCAAGAACACAGAAACACCAATCAGAAAGGATATATGTTCATAGCAGCACAATTTACAATAGCTAAGATTTGGAAACAGCCTAAGTGCCCATCAGCACATGAGTGGATTAAAAACAGTGGTACATGTACACAATGGGATACTATGCTGCTGTAAAAATGAAGGAACTCTCACCATTCGCAACAGCATGGATGGACGTGGAGAGCATTATGCTAAGCGAAATAAGCCAGTTGGAGAAAGATAAATATCACATGATCTCACTCATTTGTGGAATATAATGAACAACATAAACTGATGAACAAAAGTAGAGCCAGAGACATAGTAGCATGGAACAGTCTGTCCAACCTAAGATGGAAGATAGGGGCAGGGGTAAGAAATTAACCAAAGGATTTGTATGCATGCATATGACATAGCCAATAGACACAGACAGTAGGGCGGTGAGGGCATGAGCTGGGGGCTGTAGGTGGCCAGGGAGATGTCAGTGGGGGAAAAGGGAGACTTATGTAATACTTTAAACAATAAAGAATTTAAATAAAAAAATAAAAAAAAGTACATGAGCATTGCCCTGGCACTGAAAGATTACCAATTCAATTCCCATTCAAGGCACATGCCTAGGTTGAATAGGCAGGGGGGTGTACAGGAGGCAACCAATAGATGTTCTGCTCTCACATTGATGTTTCTCTCTCTTTCCCTCTCTCTTCCTCTCTCTCTCTCTCTCTCTCTCTCTCTCTCTCTCTCTCTCTCTCATATCAATCAATTTTAAAATATCTTTTAAAATATACATAAGCATTGAAAAGTTTTTTGGCTAATAAAATGAAATAAAGGCTCAGAAATAGAAGGATATAGCCCTTAGAATTTCATGAGGGTTTATTTCTTTGTATTTGTCACTCGGGCAAATTTTTCTCAACTAAGTGAACAATATCTTTTTGTGAGTCATCTACAAGAGCATGAAAAGAATAATTATGTCCAATAGAATAAAATAGAACTCCATGGGACAGTTATAGGTCCAATTTATTAATACTCACTTGAGGAAATGGGCTTGCATCATCTTCAAGTTTGTTCACTTTAAGTTCACTTAGTGAATACATTGTGGTAAATATGTATGTTAACTTTACAGACAAATTGATAAACTTATAGGTAATGGGGTTTTCTCACAGTCATAGGTCAAAACAGGATTTAAGCCCCAAAATGTCTGCTTCCAGAACCCAAATACTAAGTTCCCCTGACTCATTGGTTAATTTTTTGATGTTATCTTACATGAGAAAAGGGAACTGTGCCATGTTAAAACAAAACAAAGGGGTTCACATAGCTTACTAATATTCAGAAATTTGACCATGTAACCTCTGACTAGCAGAACAGCGTCCACCTTGAAATTCAAAATACTGGTCATGTAATATATCTATATTTTACTGTCTTTTATTGTAATGTGCCATTTTGAATGTTTTGCAAAACATTCCCATTTATAGTTAACAAAACTGTATTTACCTACTGCCAGTTTATCTAAAGTATTCAGATGATTGTAAAACAGCCTATTAATTAAGATAGCTTAATTTGTTGAAAAATTTTTAAATATAATAGAGATGCATGCTCATTATAAATTACTTTGAATAGCCCTAGCGGGTTTGGCTCAGTGGATAGTGTTGGCCTGCGGACTGAAGGGTGTGGGTTTAATTCCAGACAAGGGCACATGCCTGAGTTGTGGGCTTGATCCCTAGTAGGGGGAGTGCAAGAGGCAGCCCATCAATGAGTCTCTCTCATAATTGAAGTTTCCCTCTCTCCCTCTTTCTACCCCTCTGAAATCAATAAAAATATATTAAATGAATAAATAAATTACTTGAATAAACGTAAGTGTATACGAAAAATTATAAAAAAACACCTCGATGTTCTTCACAGATGTATATCAAATAATTGATGAAAATATATTTTACCGTACATAGGCATAAATACATACATAGTATTCATTACAAAATACTCATATCACTGTTAAAAATGAAAATAACTGGTCTCTTCTTGATCTATGCAACAACTGTTTGATCTATGCAAATTTCTTATCCTGTTTGTCAATCATCTTAAAATTGAGAATTTATTATAGAAAAGTTTTATTGATAATGTTTCCTAAATAAATTAAAAATGTAAAATTCTAATATGGAAGATAACCCAGTGTAGTAATTAAAATCCTTGGCATTGGTTTGAAATAGAAATTTATATTATAATTGACTACTTTAAAATAAAATACTTATACAAAGATATTTGCTTACTTGCAAATATGTTATCAAATTAAAACTTGGTGAATAATAACACTGAATTTTTCATGTCTATAGACAAAGTGTGGAGATAAATTCTAAGATAACACAAACACAATGACTGCAGCATCCTATCAAACACATATGTTGCAATCTAATAAGCATTCATGTTTTTACATATTCATGAACTTACAAGCAAAATGTAAACAATGTGAAGCCTAATATTTTGCAATTAAAATGAAAAATACAATAAAATCATTATAGGAATCTGATATTAAATTACATAAGCCATGATTTTAACTAGAGTAAATGTTTAGAGGTAGACCTTTAAAAAAATGCCTACTCTATAGGGGCAATATAAAATGTAAATCAAATATTGTTCCTTTTCTTATTCTTATGCATAAGTTATTTGCACATTATTATTGTTAAATTATTGCTATATTACCAGGACTATATTTACATTTCTCACACTTTGTAATCCTATTATAAAAATATTAGAGGTCCAGTGCATGAATTTGTGCACAGATGGGGTACTTTGGCCTGGCCAATGGTCACCAGGCTGGGCACAGAAGGAATGGATATTGGATGCAGATGTGGTTCCCCGTCTCCCCCCCTCCTCCTTCCCTCACTGCTACACTGCCACCACAGCGGGCGGGTGGCAGGCCAATAGGGACCTGCCAGCCAGGGTGAGGAATGGGGCGCAGGGGGGTTGGCTCCCAGTCCGGGAGGAGGGAGCCGGCCCTCAGCCCCCTTGGGAAAGGGGCCACGTCTGCCGCCACTTACCCCTGGTTCCCCATCTCAGCCCGGGGCCCGAAGGCCCTGGCGGGGTTGGGAGAGGAGGCAAAGGTCGCTAATGGGGTGCAAAAGAAATGGACGCCAGATGCCAAAGCCACCTTTGGTGTCCCACCACCGCACAGTTCCCCACCTCCCCCCTTCGCTGCTGCGCCACCACCTTGATGGGCAGGCAGTGGGCCAATTGGGGCCTGCTGGCCAGGGGGAGGGATGGGGGGAGGGACCACAGGTCTGCTGACCTGATAGCTTCTAACCTCCTCTGCCTGCTGGCCTGATTGCCCCCTAACTGCACCTCTGCCTGCCTGATCACCCCCTAACTGCTCCCCTGATGGCCTGATCACCCCCTAACTGCCCTCCCCTGCCGGCCTGATTGCCCCTGACTGCCTCGGCCCCCACCACCATGGCTTTGTCCAAAAGGACGTCCGGAATGACGTCAGGAAGATGTCCAGTCTAATTAGCATATTACCCTTTATTATTATAGATACTTAAAAGTAAAATACCAGTTTCTTACCTTAAATCAGATAAATAACCAAAGAGAACTGATGAAGTAATTTATAGCATTAGGTTTTTATGGACCTAGAATTACAGATGAAATAATCCCATTTGATATGAGAAATGGAATGCACGTTAATATGATTTTTGAGTTTTCCACAAATACATTCTCTACATTTAAAAATGAATACTTAACTGTTCTGTGGAATAGAGAGGGTAATACCTGGGATGATATAACAGAAGTAAGCCTCTCAACCCTCAATATGTATCTGATGTCAAGTGCAGCAGGTTCAATGCATCATACATTTATGTGATCAAGTAAATTGCTAGAAGCAAATTTGACATTAAGATGATAAACATGGTTATTAACAGAAATCATGGTCTACGATAATCAGATTCAATAAGCTAATTAATCTTAGCTCTGTCACAAGATTACTTGAAACTGGAGTAACATAAAGCTTAAGTAGCTCATTTCAAATGACTTGGACGCCCATATCCTATAGTAAACATAAGATGGACAAGGCCATGGTGTCTGGCTTCAATCCTCTCTCCCTTTTAGAGTCTATTCTGGGAATCTGCACAGGAGTGCATTCTTAGGCCACTTCCTTTTCAGGCAATCAGAATCATGAAATTATCAAAAAAACATTATTATTATAGAATTAAATATAACCAATTTTGACTCTACTAAAGTTGCAAATGACTTCACAAAAACAAGAACAAAATCCAAGTCTGGTCCTCATTAAAATAGTCTTTGCAGATGGTGCTAAGATTATAGCAGTGAGCTGTGGCAGCATTATTTCCATAATACCAACAGAGTCCAAACATGTCAGGATTTTATTAGCCAGATTAGTATAGACACTGGTCAACTTTGCAAATGGAAAGAATTCATCCACTCTCAAAATCCTCTATTTACACTAAACATTCATATTTTACAAAATTTAATTGAAATATGTTAACTAATTTTCTTGATAAAGTACACAAAAATGGCCTTTGATTTTTCTTTTTTTTCTTTTTTTAATATATTTTATTGATTTTTACAGAGAGGAAGGTAGAGGGATAGAGAGTTAGAAACATTGATGAGAGAGAAACATCAATCAGCTGCCTCCTGCACACCCCCCACTGGGTATGTGCCCGCAACCAATGTACATGCCCTTGACCAGAATCGAACTTGGGACCCCTCAGTCTGCAGGCCAACGCTCTATCCACTGAGCAAAAACAGTCAGGGCTGATTTTTCTTTTTAATAAAGACACATGTGAACCTGGAATAGACTTTTTAAAAAAGTATAGAATTTGCCATAGATTGAATTAAAAGGTCCAACCACTTAACCATCTCTTATTAGAATGAATGAAATGAGCTCATAAATGCCAAGTTCTCTGTTTTCAAAAGGAGACATTTCTTAGTCTTTTAAATGGAAATAAAAATAGCACACCACATTACTAATGTGTAATGACATTGGGCCTTCTTATGTTTTGTTTTTATGGTTTTTTTTTTGTTTTGTTTTGTTTTTTAAACGGGGTCTAAAGAGAAAGGTAGATAGCTTGTGTAACAACATATATCAAACATAGCTCCATACCTTCAGTGAAATGTCTAAGATGGATATCTTTTTAATTATTAAAATGCATACATATACATATCACAAGCATTATATAAAACATTAAGCATTCCAAAAGTTCTAGAAGCCAACTGGGACAACCATCTTTGGAAGCCTTTCCTAGTATTTAATGAGCTTTATTTTGAAAAATGATTTATGTGTAACATAAACATATTTTGCTACAATTGAAGCCCAAGTTTTAGATCCTTAACCTCTGAAAGACTGGAACAGATCCTCATTTTATGACACATGCAAACTCTTTCATGTGCTTAAAAATTGTTTTAAATCTTCTCCTCTTGAGCCTTCTTTTGTTCAGATTAAGTAACTCCCAATTAAATGACTCACCACATTTTCCTGATCCACCAAATGCTGCTAATTATATTCCTCAATTTCCTCTACCCACTTTAAATTAATGCAAATCAAACTGAACCTGATATTCCACTAATGATGCTATTTTTCCACTTTTGCATATCTTTCTCTTGAAAAGATTAACCCACTGAGTTTTTGCTTGTTTGTTTTTAATGATAGTGTCCTGATATCTCCTGGTTTTGCTGCTTTTGGGCCAAACTATTCATATTCCCCTGTAACTGTGAAATTCCTTTGGGATTCTGAGACATCAAAGCAGCAAGGGAATATAATTAAATAGGATCCCCACCTGGAAAAAAAATGTACGCCCCTACTCAGTAAGATCTACTTCTCTCAGATATGTCTTTTTACAGTGTTTTATTTAAAAAAAAAAAAAAAGTCACTGATGCTTCCTCTGGATACATTTCTAATAGACCTAGTTAGTGCAATAAAATAAGTGGGTCATTTTCAACCCATTAATTAGAAACTATCATTGCTGTGAGGATTTTGTTAACAGCCAACAAAAATCTTTTCAACACCGGAAGATGTTCACAGCAGCCCAGCGGGCATTTCTCACTTTTCCATTAGACATTCCATATGCATCCATCAACTCATTACAGTATTCCACATATCTGTCAACCTTTGCCAGGCTATCACATACAAGCATGCACCCTAAGACGATGCTTATGAAATATTCATAAACATTTTCAAGTTACAAGTTCTTCTCATTCAAGATCAGATTTAATGGCAACACTCTCCCGAAGAAGTTAATGAGAAAGCTTCTCTCATAACAAATGAGCTCAGACATGCAAGCGCCCTACGATTTCACCAGGTACTCTGGTCCGAAACAAATTGAACACCAATTCAGGTTTACCTTTCTTTCTTTTCTTAGGCACCTAAGGCTATGATTTCCTGACAGTCAATAATCTGATAAAAATATCAAAATTCAGTCAATGTGCATGAATTTAACCCTAATGACCGAATCAAGCCCACTGGTTGATTTTTTTAAAAATACTTTGCATGGAAAATAACATGTAATATTTTTTTAACCCTTAAATCAAGTCAGATTTAGACAGCTGTTTGTAAGTCTGAATCCTCTTATTAGTATGCTCAATTGACTAAGGGCAGAAGCTTACTGAAAGACCCCCTAAATGGAAAATCTTGTTCAAATGGAAAGCATGTCTTGTAACCACTCAAACAGCTCCCATGGGAGGGAGGACAGACTACATTATATTGAGAAGCATTTTCAGGCACCTGTTGAGAATCCTGATAAGTCCACCCTCACTCTCCTCCCCCCTCCACCTCCACCACGGACACTTATTTTATTTTGAAATTTTTTATTTTATTCATTTTTTAAAATATGTTTTTATTGATTTCAGAGAGGAAGGGAGAGGGACAGAGAGATAGGAACATCAATGAGGAGAAAATATCATTGATTGCCTACCTCCTGCACACCCCCACCCAAGACTGAGCCCCCAACCCTGGCATGTGCCCTGACCAGGAATTGAACCGTGATCTCTTGATTCTTGGGTTGACACTCAAGCACTGAGGCACTGAATTTTTTTTTTTTTTATTTTTAAGATGTCAATAGAATTGAAATTATAGTATGATTAACACTCATATGCTAATCACCTGGCTTCTCCAGATGTTATTTTTTTTTCCACATTTGCTTTATCTTCCATGGGTAGGTTTTTCATTCTAAAACATTTGAGAGTAATCTGAAAAAACTATTTTTTCAGTTGTTAAGAACCATGATCGAAGTCACATACTAATGTTTAAGAAAAGGCCACTGAAAGTAAAAGTTTCTTCATAAACACAGATAAACTAAGGAGCTGTGGGGATCAGAAAGGGTTTAGAATAACAGTGTTATCTCTCCTGTGAATTACATGTATGACCGTGCGTAAGACAAACTCTCAGAGACTTAGCTACTCCCTGTAGATCAGTGACCATCCCTACATCACAGTGGTTTTGTGAGGATTATGAGTGTTTATATGAAATTATGTATCTGAAAGTAAATTACAGTGTTTCAGATAATAAAAAAAGTTCCTTTATCATCGTTATAACACAATAGTAATGAACATTTACTGAGCATTTATGAAAAATGAGATGATATAAAAACAACACTATCATACTAGTTTTACAAGGAAGAAAATTAAGTCTTATAGAGGTTAAAAGGCTTGATGACTGACTCCTAGTGATTAAGTGGTTGAGCTGGGATTCAAACCCTATATAACTGGTCAGTTTCTATACTTGAGCCATGGGATGTGAGGTAAGAGTAAATGTTGTCAGCTCGGCAACTTGCCAACTTAAGTAAACTATTCATAAAGTATCTGCTTTTCAGTAGCATTGCAGCCCATTGATTTTCCTGTTAAAGATACTAAACTGTTATTATTTTATCAATTACCTTTCAATAAAATATTTATGAATTGTAGTATGTATAGTACCCGAGTTCTCGTTCCATAGCCATGTAGACCATGGCTGTGCAGACTTCACATGTAGGAAGCTGGACTGGACTGGACTTTGATACGGAGCAAAAACTATGGACAGTGGCCTTTATTCTGGCCCTGCTGGAGACAAGATTGGGCTTTTCCATGGCGAGAGGGACAGAAATGGATCCTTGGAGGGGAACCCCCTTAATTCACACTATCAATAAAGCTTTCCATGAAACTCCTTTTTCTCGTGGCGGCCTCAGGATATTCATTCCCTCGACATAAAACAATAACTCCACTCCCACAGATAACATAGGGACATTTTAACAATTTCCCACTGAATACATAAAGTAGCAAATTTTTAATTTCCAATATTTAATAAATACAATTTAAGCTAGAGAGACTATTGCCAGCACCTCTTAAATCACCAAACATGGTCTCACACGCAACTTGTGAAGTGTCATCTGCATGCATGCATTTCCCAGTTTTAGGGCAAATGACTTTAGAACTGTACTTTCTAATCAATCAGAATTTTAAAGAAGCTCAAATTAATTGCAAAACAAAATTGTTTCCTGGTTTATCAGTTACCTGATCTGTATTATAACTTATTTTGAAAATAGATTGTATCTGCCTGTTTTGTAATCAAAGCACACAGATTATAAAGTCAGGCAAAAAGAAGGAAAAAAAATACATATTTACTAAGTCATACTAGGAATATTTTTAATCCCAAGGAAAACATTCTTATATGTTTTGCAAATCATCATATGAAATATGCCATGGATAGCCATGTTTCACTTTAGGTTGCTCTACCTATTTGATTCTAATTACACAGTAAAACACTGCGATTTAGTTTTGTTGTCTACAACTGACAAACAATAAAGAATCCAGAATATTGCAGACAATTTTTGAAAATATTATAAATTAAGTTATTTCATTAGTGAGCCTATCAATAAATCATTTGGTCCACTCAGAATCATACCCTGAAATTACCAAGTTATCTCTGTTTTACTTCAAAATAGACTGTTGTTTTCAAAACATGCTGAAAGCAATTACTACAAATGTTGAAGCAGAATATGTCAGCACATATCATACCACAGGAAGCCAATGTGGGCTGATTTGCTTCATTGTGTTTAATACAGGGTGTGTGTGTGTGGGGGGGAAATAGGTTTACAGTTGTTCATACGAGAAATAGAATATTTAACAAATAATAATACAATAATAAGCTGTGTTTCTCATACTCACAACTATAAACCTCCTGCTGCTCCACCATGTATTATAAATTTAACAAAACAAAAATTTAAACGAGGCATTCCACACATGTGTGAAAAGTTCAGATAGCTCCCTATGGCAGTCACATAACATTTCTCAGAAGAAAGGATCTGGAGTGGATAGAACAACACTTGATTATCTGTAATTTAATAGTAATTTGGAAGACAGGTCAATTTCATTTACTCTGCTAAATATCACATTTTTTTTATTTACCAGTTCTAATAAAATGTTAAAATTGTCCTTAACAGAATCAAAAATAAATTTTATATTATATCACAGATGTTTCAACAGCTATAATACTATCACCAAGTTATACTATTGCTTAATTACAGATATGTTGTTATTTAAAGGCCAACAAGTGTATTAGAACAGGCATGTATTGGAACAATGGCAAGTAAGCAAGGCATGCTAGAACTGTAAGGGCTCCTCCTGAATTTTATTCAATAACTCATTTTATATATGACTAGAGGCCTGGTGCACAAAATTCGTGCACAGGTAGGGTCCCTAGGCCTATTGGGGCCTTCTGGCTGCCAGCTGGGCCCTTCCTTCCCCAGCTGCTCCCCAGCTGCCAGCTGTCAGCCAGGACCTTTGTTCCCTGGCTGCTGGCTGCTGGCTGCTGGCAGGTGCTGTCCTTCATTTCACGCCACCCCCTGGTGGTCAGCGCATGTCATAGGAAGCAATAAAATTCCCGGTCTGTTCGAACTCCTGAGGGGACACTTTGCATATTAGCCTTTTATATATATGTAGACTAGAGGCCTGATGCATGAAGATTCGTGCAAGAATAGGCCTTCCTTCCCTTGGCTGCCAGCACCAGTTTCCCTCCAGCACCCAGGACCCAGGCCTTTGTTCCGGGGCCAGGCACCACCTCCTGCCTTCGCTCCAGGGCTGAGAGCCGCCTCTCACCTTCACTCTGGGCCGGCTTCTGCCATCTTTGTTGCATATTTGCATATTCCCTCCTTATTGGCTGTGGGCGCCACCATCTTTGTTGTGAAGTGATGGTCAATTTGCATATTCTGTCTTTATTAGATAGGATAACATTTATCCTGAGATTGCTTGAAATTGTCTTTGTATGAGAATTGCAAAAGAAGTTTTCTATAGGTAATCAAAGTACTTATGAAAAACAATCATGTTCTTTACTAATAGTCAGGGCCAGCAATTTTAACAACCTACTAGATTTAGATTAACATAAAAAGAAAATTATAACTGAAAATTAAAGAATAAACATGATTTTCTTTGAATAATCTGTTGTAGTTTTTCCTTGTGAATAATAGTTAAAATTTAAGTCTTCTATTACACTGTGTATATTTCTGGAATTATACTCTTTAATCTTTCTAAATTTTCCAATAGAAAATTGATTTAAAATATAGAATTATTCCAATAATGATTGCAGTTATTCTTGTTGTAAGAGTTTTAAAATTTAGAGATTAGATAACTGTAATGTTCAAATTATATATCCATTATTAAAGAAATATGTTATAGCCCTAACTGGTTTGGCTCAGTGGATAGAGTGTCGGCCTGCAGACTGAGGGGTCCCAGGTTCGATTCCGGTCAAGGGCATGTACCTTGACTGCAAGCACATCCCCAATAGGGGGTGTGCAGGAGGCAGCTGATCAATGTTTCTCGCTCATTGATGTTTCTAACTCTCTATCACTCTCCCTTCCTCTCTGTAAAAAATAAATAAAATATATTTTAAAAAATAAAATAAAGAAATATGTTATATTTAAATGAAATTTTTAGTCATAATCTAAAATGCAATGCAAGAGAAAATATACAAAATTAAGGTAAAGATTTAATAAAATTTGGAAATGTAAATCTAATAAATAAAAGTAACTTTTTTTTTTACCTGTAATAGAAAGCTTTTTTTTTTTTTTTTTAAGTGATATATTACTAAAAATATGAAGCCTTTATTTGGAACTATATAACAGGCTATAAAACCTTTTTAATTTCTTTTGCATAAAAGAGTAAATATATATTTTCAGTTCAAAAGAAATTTAATGACTATTTATGAGAATAGATAAACTTGTATGTTAATAATTATTAGTATAACTAGGGGCCCAGTGCGCAAAATTGCGTGTGACCCAGGACCCAGAGTCCCGTGGCTCAGCAGGACCCAGAAAGAGTCCCGCGGCTGCTGCTGCCGACCCCGCAGGAGGTGGGACCCAGAAAAGTCCCACGGCTGCCCTGCCACCACCACAGGAGGCGAGATCCAGAAAGAGTCCCACAGACACCTCTGCCACCACAGGAGGCAGGACCCAAAAACCCACCTGCACCTCTGGTCAAATCTTCCAGTCAAGTCCCAGCCCACCCACTGACCGGTCGTTATGACATGATGGTGTGATGACCACAGGCTTTTTATAAAATGGATAATACTTTGATGAGTGTATATTATTGTCAAAATTCAAGTGAGACTATTTTAAGCTTACTTAGCTATAATAAGATTTTATAGCTTATTAAAGATTAATTTGTTATAAAAATTTTAAAAATCTATTGAATTTTAAAACAGATACAATATATCGTGTAGCTGCAATTTTAATTACGTAAATTGTAGGGAGAGGTATTTTTCTTCAAGTATTAATTTTTAGTGATGTTTCTTTCCAGAAGTAATTTAACTTGTCTCCACATATTTTATAGCCACAACAGATTGCTAAAGTACAAGCTGCTGCTTAGCACTCCTTGTCAGTGTGCTCCTGAACAAGATAATAATAATTAATCTATTTTTATCATAAGACACTGAATAGAAAAGTAGGAAGAGAACTTAGAGCCATATAGCTAGTGATTAATAATTAGACATCAAGTGAATTCTTTTTAAAATGTGTTAATATAGAGCTCAGACTTCTTTATTTTAATTTATTTTTTAACATTCATCACTCTACATAATATTAGTGCAGATGTGAAAGGAATCATGCAAAATTTCATAGTTATCTTTAAGATAGCATATTCTAAATTCAAATGTAAGAAAATTTTAAACTAAAATTTCAACACCATATCACACCTGAAATAATCCAAACCCTTGACTGAAATACTTCTTTACTTCCCTCTATTCCTCCTTTTCTCTCATGCTCTATCTTCTGTCTCTTTCTTTTTTGTCTTTCTTAACTTGTACTATAAACTTTAGTTAGGAAAAACAAAGGGCTTGGCAGTGTTTTTGGGGCCAAAATTGCATGAATACATGGGGATTACTTATGCTGACTATGTATATGTAAAAATCAACCTTTTTAATAGATGATGTCACTTGTTATGACTTCATAACATTCAAATGGTCAGTAAATGTTATTAAATTATATTATTATGTAGGTATACTCAAAGTGTGTGGTATTTATTTTCTTTAAGTAGTACCATTTATTCCTAATTTGTGAGAAACAATCTATTTAGAAGTATAAAAGCCTAACAGTTGTTTCCTACCTCTCATTTTCCTCCAAGCTCTTTCAAAATGACTACCTATATAAGCATGCTATGGATTTAAGTGGTAGTTAGGTAAGTTATACACTGCCCATATAATATGCAATAGATATTTAATATAAATAATATCTAATGAATGTATGCAAAACTATTTCATTAGTAGAAAACTATATTTGGGTTCCTGGATCATTAAAGTTATAAGTATAAAATATATCTAAGGAAAATACAAAAATCTGCTAATATTTACTGATGTCTTACTATATAACAGTGAGTACTAGGAAGATGATTATGTTATTTCACTTATAAAAATGGCAGTAGCATTTGTGGATTTTTGTAATTTCACCATGCCCAAAGGCATAGACATGTATTCACTATAACTTCAATACATACAAATTCCACTCCTATGAGATAGGGGACTGATAAGTAGTGTGGACACAGACAATGGCCTAATCTTCACATTTCACTGGGATTTACTTGATGTCTAGCTGTCATGGAGTACACAGTGATTTTTTGTTATTATTGATTTTTTTGAATGTGAAAATGGCTTTAAGAAGAAAGCCAAATGCTTTTATTGCATTTTATGAAATAAATCCCATACTAGAGTGCTAGTCAGCAATTTGGGAATGTATGAGGATTATAGAATCTGTTTTACTGTGTCTCAGACTGTCACTGAGAGAAACCTACCTGAATCCATTATGACATGTAAGAGAATATTCTGTCTTAAAGCTTACAGAATTAAAGCACCGTCCCATAAAATAAACTGCTATAAATACAAAGTTAAAATAAAGCCTTCCCTCTAAGGTTTAAGCATAAGGGGACTAGTCCAAGCTGGTCTGGAGACTTGGTTTGGCTCTTCTCTGCAGCATGTATCTAAAAGCCATGTGCCTTTCACAGTCCCTGCTACACAATGTGGAGACTTTCTCATGAACCTCCTTCCTGGAGACTAAGTTAGCGTGTACACAGTAGTTACAAGGGATCTAATGAGGTCCCCTCCATCTTGGGTGTAGACTATTTTTCTACTTATTTCAGAGAGACATTACTATCCCACTGTGCTCCTCCTTTGCCCTTCTTGCCTGGGATTCAGAGATTCCCTACCAAATTCAATTTTGAACTATGACTTAGAAACTACTGTACAGCTAAAATAACATTAACTGTTCTCTTTACTAATTTTGCTGCATGTTCCCAGTACAGATGCTCATTTAGAATCATGATTCATAGTTGTGATTCACATAGAAGTCAATCCGTCCTCTGCCTTTTCAACTAACTGTGTTACTGAACTCCCTCACTTTCAAATTTCAGTCCCAGAATATATTTGATGAACAGGTGAAGTAAGCTTGGCTGTAATCATGCTGTATAAACTAACTTGTCTAATCCATGCTTTATTTCTCTTTACTTTGTGAATATGTATTAATAGCTATGATATCAGTGATTCTTCCAAATCTCTGGGAGAAGCCACAGAAAACAGAATGGAAGGCTAAAGAAAGGATGCCTTGATTCCTCTGCCTAGAAAATAATGCCAAGTTTGTGACAAGGCTCTCTGTCTGGAGGGGGGATTCTGCACAGAACTCTTTGTTAAATCTATTTATAGGCCTGTAACGAAGATAATCGTGGAAAATACACCAGGTTCTTAATAACTGTGTCCTAGTCTAGATAAACCACTAATTCACTACCTTATAGATATGGCCATGGTTTTCAAAAAATATTCTCTGGATCAGTCAAATACAAATAAAAATAAATTTGTTTTTTTTTCTTAACCCATTAGCTACTGGTAAGAATTTTGACTATTTAGCCCATAAGTGTTGTTAGAACAAAATTTTAAATGCCTTATGTTTACTTTAATTTTTGAAGATTTTTTTTTTTACAAAATAGTATATGCAAAACTATTATTGACCATTTAAAATTTCATGAAAATATAAAGCAGTAGAAATTATTCATATTTTCATGGACCCAATTTATATAATTGGCCCCTGCCCATTGACACCATATTAGCCATTATCTCTGGTAGGTTAAACAAACTTCATGGAATGTACTCAGGACAGTGTTACTTTGTTTCCCGCATCCTTTTAAGTCCTTTTAATCCATGTCTAGAGAGGAACATTCTTTCCTAAACACTTAGAGGAAAACGTCTGATTACCCGATATAATAAAAGGGTAATATGCAAATTGACCAAACGGCAGAATGACTGGTCGCTATGATGTGCACTGACCACCAGGAGGCAGACGCTCAATGCTGGAGCTTCCTCCTGGTGGTCAGTGCACTTCCACAGGGGTAGTGACGCTCAACTAGAAGCCAGAAGCATGGTGAGTGCAGTGATGGTGGCAGGAGCCTCTTCTGCCTACAAGACAGCACTAGGGAGCAGCAAGCTGAGCAGTAAGGAGTAGCGAGCAGGTGGGCGGTAATGAGCAAGGCTCCCAGACTGCCCCTGAGGGGTCCCAGACTGC
The DNA here is from genome assembly GCF_014108235.1 of Myotis myotis. Lineage (NCBI taxonomy): Eukaryota > Metazoa > Chordata > Mammalia > Chiroptera > Vespertilionidae > Myotis > Myotis myotis. The sequence continues at coordinate 182,020,208 of NW_023416324.1, forward strand.
GAGAGGATGCAGGCTGGGCTGAGGGACCCCTGCAAGTGCACGAATTTTCATGCACTGAGCCACTAGTTGGTAATAAAAAGTCTAATTTGAGCCAATTGTCATAAGTAACTAATTAGAATGCCTAGTTCTGATACCATGATCAAAATTCTATTCTTGAAATTCATCTTCTTACCCCTCCACCAGATCAGGTCTGTTATTGGAGAAGGAGTGAACTCTGTTTTATTTTCTTCACCACTGACTAATGATACTCATCTATAAATTAAAAATAACCATAGTCCCTACATCAATAATACTGTTATTGTAAGGATTAATGTGATGATACATAAAAAGTACTTAGCAAAATATCTAGCTCATATTACTAACAATGTTACCATGGGAAACAAACATGCATTTTCTGCTCTCAGCTCTGGCTCACAGACCAATCCCAACACATGCACCATTTGTTAGATGCTAAGCAAACGTATCTCTTACCTTTAGGATTCTCAGGTGAGGCAGACACCAGTCTACTATGCCTCTCATACTGCAGAGTATATTCATTAAACCCTCCATGTGGTTCCACGGAAGCCCCAAGTCACTAAGTTTGCAGTGGAACTTATATTTCTCCAAAATTATTATTCAAAAAATGCTTTCCCCCAAGTCTTCAAACCTTTCCTACCCCATACAAAAGTAAGGGGTTTAATAATTGTCTAACATGTTTTCAACTGTTTTGTTTGAAATATTGGTGTTGGGTAACTCATTTTGAAAGATCTATTCTTTTATATATTAAAATCTCAGTTAAAAACTCCAATTTTGCATCTTCACCTTCTTTCTTTCTTTCTCTTTCTTTCTTTCTTTCTTTCTTTCTTTCTTTCTTTCTTCCTTCCTTCCTTCCTTTCTTTCTTTCTTTCTTTCTTCTTTCTTCTTTCTTTCTTCTTTCTTCTTTCTTCCTTCTTTCTTCCTTTCTTTCTTCTTTCTTCCTTTCTTTCATTATCTATCATCTATCTGCCTGCCTATCTATCTATCTATCTATCTATCTATCTATCTATCTATCTATATCATCATATATCTACTTACCTGTCTACTCTAACTACACCATACACACACCTATACATACACATTAAAGATTCAGGATATGAAATGACACTGACTGGATGTAAATCTTTATTGATTCATGTAAGTAGCTGTTCACCTTTGAGCTAGTCACTTATTCTTTTTCTGCCTTAGTTACCATTCTATCTCAAAAATAGAGTTACTGTGAAGATTAATGTGATAACACATAAAAGGTCCTTAGAATAATATGCAGCTCATATTACTAACAATATTACACTAACAATAAGAATAACATATTATTATTATTATTATTATAAATGTCCTCTTTATAACTTATTTGTTTGATTTATGAGAATTTCCACATCATTATTCTTCTTTGCATTGTAATTATTGTACACTATTCAGCTGTACAAATGTAACATAAATTTCAATACTTAATTGGATATTCTGTCACATCACTGGTCATCATTGTATTTATCAACTCTGTTTTATTCCCCTTTAGAATATATTGATTGAACTGGAATTACTGGATCAAAATGTGATTATTTTAAAGCATTTAATACATGCTGACAAAGTATCCTGTAAAAATTCATAGCAGTGTATATTATATTTTCATGACAATCTTAAAATTCTGGACAGTTATATATTATCACACACTGATTTAGGTGTAAGGGCATCCTTGGAAAATAATAAAAAACAGGCACAGGATGTTCTCTTGTCTCCTTACAGAGTGTGCCAACAGATTTCTGAAACTTTTTCAGACCTGGCAATTAACACAGCTCATTTAGGGTTGAATGAAGATAAAGCCAATAGATCTTCAGAACCAGATAGTTTCAGTGATATAACTATACTGACCATTATTTTTAATAGTAAAAGAAAATTAAGTACAAATGAGCAATAGTGGCTGTCTATGATGGTGGCTCATTATGTGATACTTAGATCAAACTGCTTTAATTATGTAAATGCATCTGATGGATAAGTGTTAATAAACTTCTATTTAAATAAGTAAATCAAGAATCTGCTTCTCCTAAGCATATTACCGTTCAATTAAATTCCTAGCACAGTCAGTAACTGTGAAGTTATACAGTTGACAAAACCAATCACTAAGGAGTATAAATCAGCCAGATACTAGTCTAACATAAAGAATATAGTAATTAGTCAGTTTTGTCAATAGATTAAAAGTTTCACATATGTCATAATAGGAGGACACCATTATTCTCATTTTTAGTATTCCAGATAGGTATCATTATGAAATTTATGCCAATTTTATCAAGGTCTCACAAACTCACTAATGCTTGGCTTACAGTATCTTCTGTATTAAGTTATAAGGATAACAACCTCTTTTTCTTAAAAATGTTAATTTAAAATGTTCTGTTTTGGAAAAGCCATCTTGCTGTGACACTCTCTGCCTCCCTTACACACACACACACACACCCACACACACATGCAACACACTCACTTCACACTCACAGAGGCATATAACTGCAGTAAAGCAAAAAAATATATATATATTCATCCCACCACCAAAAAATAACCATTGGACCAACCTTATAAAGTAGTGGCAATTTTCCTAATTTCAGAAGTGCAATCTGGTTTGTTATATTTCTCATATTTTTTATCCTTTTTAAATCATCTGCATTTCCATAACTCACATCAATGATTTCAGCCTGAAAGAGAAGAAAAAAACACACAAAGGAAAATAAAGCCTTGTTGGAAGAATGATAGCAAATCCATTTGGTATGACAAAATCATTCCTAGCATGTGAAATGGTCAAGGGGAATCAATTCATTCTCTTCCCTTGTCCCGATAACCACAAACCTTCCCTTTCTACTTCTGTCAGGTACAGTGACTCTTGTGGTCACTTGAGAGGGTGTTTGAGAGTCATGTTTGCTTGGTCATCTCCCTTCGCACGAAGTTACAGACCACCAAGTTTATTGTATTCTAGATTCGTATTTCTGGAATTTGAATCATTTTATAAAACACTGCAAGATTAAATCCCTTAAGGTTCAACTACAGTCATACCATTCTCAGGCTTAAAAACAATTCAAAGACCCTGTACTGTTATCCAAATTGAGTGCAAAGTCCATCATGCAAAGCTGTTCAGGTTGTGCATGTATCTATGTGTGATTGATAACCCCTTGAGCTGTGAAGGACAAAACTTATACTCCCGCCTGCATCAATCTGGCGTTCAAGGACTTTAGAATATGGTCCCAAACTATCACTATTTCTGTCATAGCCTCCCCACCACCACCCCATCCCAGACAGTTATACTCTACATCAATATTTCTAATGTTTAAAAGTCCCCTGTTATTAACATAAAAATGACATGACTTTCTGGAGATCCTAATGGGCATCCTCTGATATAGTTGCCCTTTCTTACTCCTTGAAAAGTACTGCACTGAAGGTTTTCTCAAACACATATTCCAATGAGCCAAGATGATATATTTCAACCCTATTTTCTGTAATTTCCATTATAAAAATAGTCGTTATGCTTTTAACTGGAAAAAAAAATGATATTACAACACAAAATGTGCTGTTTCAATCTCCAGCATATCTGCAAGGAAGTGTTGATAAGGACTTAGTGGTGCCAAGCAGTGAAAGTATGAAGAAGGAGGATCCAGATCTTGAAATGCCCACAGTTGTCAATTGGAGCTAATGCACTTCAGCCAGTATTTGAAAAGGGCTTCCATACAGGTCTCACTTCAGGAAAGAATTCTGTTTTTTAGAAGAACATATGAATACCACCAAGAGATTGGTAAGTATGTTAGAAGAAGTATTTCTGGCATAGAGAGTATTTCCTTAGCAATTAATTCATATTCATTTGTAAGAACTTTACAACATACATTAAAACTCATTTCAAATGTTATCTGCCTGCTGAATTTTATCTTTCTGATGCTCAATTCTAATTTGAATCCAAGTTTCTGTCTCTCTTAACAACCCCCCAGGACCCATAAACTTATCTATGTTTCATTTTCTAGTACAGTGAAATTTTCTTAGTGATGGGTCCATTGTGTACCCATTCTCACCCCGGTACCCGCATACACTGTTGACTTATCTGTCTTAAATTAAAATGATTACACCTTATAAAATATCTCTGAAAAGTAAAGCTGTACTTTCAAATGGATTTGCCAAGAAAACCTAATTTGTTAAACAAACTTCTGTCAGAATATTTTTATTATAATTTTCTTCCAATAAAAACGTGATTAAATCAGTGCTTTATTAATACCACTTTTGAGTTTGCTGATGCCATTATGATATGCATATTTGTTGATTTAGGAATTTAAAGACTTGATTAAATAACTGATCACATAATACTAATACTCACATTGAAAAATGAGATAATTCATAGTTTCCACTTCAAAATTTTAAGCTACCTACTAATTATTTGTGATTCACTGAGAGAATCTTAAAACAGGGCTATTACTCAATTGGTTACATTAAAGAACATATTTTTCTTATTTGAGAGAGTTTGAGGGGAAATCATACTGGTCTGAGAGGATGTAGACCAGTCTGTGAGTTGTTTTGTTGTGTACATACCAGAAAGGTATTGCAGCTACAAAAATAAAAATTCTGTAAAAGATATGTAATTATTGGAAAATAGCAATAACTTGCATCAACAATGGCAGTTTCAATTAAAGAATTTTTCCACTCACCTTCTACAAATAGCACATGTCAACACATTAAAGCATTTTAATATACTAGTAATAGGGTTGTTATTTTTCACAAAAATATTCCTCAATACAGGAATTATTATATTATAGTATTATATTAGTTGATTTTGGCTTATGCACTTTGCGGTTATTCATTAAAAATCAGTAATTACAAAAGTCTCAATGTTCTGAAGGTTTGACAGGTGATAATAAAAATGTATTTGTTGCTTTCAAAAGAACCAGGTCCTTTCTAAATGTCTTTCCTATTTACCTTCAAGCAAGCTGAAAATCACAGCTGCAAGAAAGCACATTGAATTTTTCTTAGACACAAATCAATATACAGTGATATGATAAAATGTCAAGCCATTTCTTTCCACACATTCAAGTTGTAGCAATGCACCTCTTCTTACTGTATGTATGGTGTCTCTCTAGAAAATTGTTCACTCAACTGGTTGGACTACTATGATTAATTTACATGCAAAAATTAAGAATGGAGTCACACCCAACTAATCTCTTTGGGGAATGTCAAATGAGCAGGAACCTAATTACCTGTTTAACTATTTACTCCATGTGCACCCATTGTTCTATTGTGGACTTCATTGACAGATAGGAGAGAGTACTGAGAGAGACAGAGTAAAATGGAACTAGTTCTGTTTTGTTTTAAATGTTTGTCTTATTTTTACCAAAGAAAAATATGAAAAAATTTCCACTTTAAATTTTTTTAAATAATATGTTAAATTTCAAACTGAGAACAAATAAAACAACAGAAACAATTCAGACAAAAATTCAAATATTTTATACTTGTCAAAAAAACAACAACAACGCAACACGTATTGAGATGACAACAGAGAAGAAGATTGGTACACTTTAGAACAAATATTAAACATTAAAATATTGCCCTAGCCGGTTTGGCTCAGTGGATAGAGCGTTGGCCTGTGGACTGAAAGGTCCTGGGTTCGATTCCAGTTAAGGGTACATGCCTGGGTTGCGGGCTCAATCCCCAGTAGGAGGCAGCCAGTCAATGATTCTCTCTTATTGATGTTTCCATCTCTCTCTCCCTCTCCCTTCCTCCCTGAAATAATAATTTTAAAAAATGTATCTAAAAAATAAAATAAAATAAAATAAAATTATCTTCTACCTATGGTAAAATAGAAGGAATCATAAATCAGACAATTAAATAAACATGACTAAAAATAAAAATATTAAAAAGTGATTCTACTATGTCAGTGCTCCTATTACCATTGTAACTAGCTAGTTAATATTAAAATAGGAAGTGAGGAAAGGGGAGGCCAGACATTATAAGCACAGTCCTCTGGGCAGCTTCACCAGGAAGCTGCAGTTTCACACTCCCCACAGAGAAGCACAGATCCATTCTCTGCAGATCACTGGGGGAAGGGGCCGAACAAGTGGGGAGATGGACACAGGTACAGTAAAGTGGGGTGATGTAGTCTAGCCTGGGGAACAAAGACAATTGGCTAAGGCGTGGAGTCAATGAAAGCACAGGAAATCCAGAAGGATTCATTGGTTAAGCTCCCAGTTAAGATTCCCAAAGGAGTTCTCTCTCTCTTGTTCCTCTTGTGCTCCTGTTTCTCCCTTGCTCCTTGACCCACACTAGCCTGCCAAGTGGCCCTAGAAGCTGCATGGTCCTTGGCTATGCAGATGCCACACGCAATGGGCTGCTGCTGGGAACACAAGCTCACCTGGCCAGACACTGGACGTGACTAGACTTTAATATAGAGCAGAAACTCTTGAGAGTGGTTATAATCCTAGCTCTGCTGAAGACAAAAGGGTACTTTTTTTCCATGGCAAGACAGAGGGAGATGAACCCTTACTATTACATCATCAATAAAACTTTCCACCATACTTCATCCTCCTGTGTGTGTGGTGGTGGTGGTGGGGGGAGGCTTAGGAAATTATTATTCTTGTGGCATCCCAAGAGCCCCACTTCTACCAGGAACAGGTGGGGACACAGGAAACACCACACCTATAACATTTCTATGGTTCTATATAAAAATGGAGAAGCACCCTAAGCAGAAGTAATAGAAGACAGAAATGAATAAATTATTTCCTGTGATCAGCTAAGAACAATCATAGAAAATAATCAGGTCAGAGAAGTGTCTCTGGGGACATCCACCTGTGGGGTGGCCTGGGCTCCACACTGAGGAATAATCCAGTGCCACGTTTTCTCTTCTACCTTGAAGTAGCAAAATTTATTCATGCTTAGGAAATGATATATGCTTTGGAAATTTTCAGATTTGACATTTTCAACCAAATCAATCACTCTGAATCCTCCTAGCTCCTCTCTAAGAGAGATTCTGAATGTACAGAATGTTTGAAAAGCCTGCTTTGACTAAAACAGTAATTTTCTCCTCAAAATTAGAAATGGTAAACTCAAGCAGTTCTCCTACTGACAAAATACATTATCAGAAGTACCATTCATCTCAATATAAGTTTTATTTTAGAAATTTACTACTATCTCATATAATTTACCTTTTGAATAATCTTTAAATTAAAGTGCTTAGGCTTATTAAAAATGTGAAAATTCAAAATTATTTCTGATGTTTACCTTTCTCCTTTCTAAATAGCATGAGTATTTAGTACTTACGAAGAGTTCAATATTCAGAGATTGTTAGAATTTTATTAGTACTTCATTTTCAAGTTCATGCAAGTGCTTTTCATCATGGACATTATTAGGAAAACCACAATGCATTGAATCATAAAAAACGATTGCTGCTTCCTTCCCCGCCCCCATGGCAGACATCACTAATCAATCATAGTTCTTCCATGAATCAAACTGCTTCTCTAAACATTATTCTAGCTAATCAAAGTCAATTAAATAGAGATTGGCATAAGGAGTGTGCTATATAAAATATATAATAGTTTAATATTAAATAATTGTTCATTTGAATAACTAATATTTAATTATTTAAATTATTTAATAACTGAAGCAGCACAAGTACTATCAGTTAAAATGGACTCTTAAGCAATCAGAAGGGACATCAGCTAGTATGGGAAACTAGTATATGACAACTGAATTCAACAATAAGGATGAGAAACATGATACATTTTGCTATGTTTGGTTTAAGCAATCAGATAAAGGGGTGACTTGTCATACTTATCACTTTTTTTCCTTTAATAAACACTTGAAAAATATTTGCTAAAATGATATACTAAATACAATATCTTGACATTCAGTAATTATTTAAGATATTTGCATTTTTTAAAAATAATATAACATGCACACATCCATTTAAAAGATAATAAAATTAACTTAAAAGTGTAATATAGAAATTTATCCAAAGTGAAGCACAGTTCTGTCAGGATTGCATTTCCATATTTTAAGTCTATTGTCTCCGAAGTCAATAGACAAAATCATGTAAGTTAGAAAACACAAATTATCAGTAAGAAAAAATAATTTTAAGTGGCCCCAGATTTAACAAATAGGCCCTTACAGAATATTTAGATACTCATTTGCATTATTTGGCCAACATATTCAAAATAAAAATCAGCCAGAATATCTTTCCCTTCTACCCACTTATATTAAACAGTCATTTTAAAAGTTAAAACTATATATCTTAAAAAGGAAATCATAAAATATATGTATAGAAGTAGGAAAATAAACGGGAGAAAACAAAAATTATGGTAGTCCAAGAAAGAGAGGGTATTAAAGAGAAAAGTTTGTTATTTTCCAACCACATGGGTCAGGTTGTATTTTAGTTTCTGAAGGTATGGAGGAAAATGAGTTACAAAAACTGGCTTTATACTGTTTACTTTCTCTTGATGAGACATCAACAATAAAAAAGTCAATAAAGATAGTGACAGTTCAGAAGATTCCAGTTATGCTATGCCCTAAAGAAAATATGGACAGAGTAGTTTAGAGGGATGGGGAATCATTTTGATAAGAAAGTCAGGGAAGACATTGCTAAAGAAATCACACCTAAATGATGAGAAGCCATGAACTGACCTAGGTGAACCTTTCGGCAGAGGTAAGTACAAACTCTGAGAGAATAAAGACCTCTGCAAATGAAACAAAGACATCAAATATGTTAAGGTGGAAAACATGACTTCTGAATTTTGAAAGAGGAAGTTATTGTTTTTCTTATAGGGGGTGGGCATTAGATAAGGATGGATTTTCAGGAATGTATCAATGAAGTAAGGAACAACTGTCAGGTGGTACTCAACAGTTAGAAGGAACAGTTGAGATGTACAGCTGAGAGAGGTAATAGTATGTTGGTTAGTTAGTCAGTTTTTACCAAAAATGCAATAAGAAGGTTTGTAGACTAAAAAGAAGATTTAGCCTCATTTGTTCTATAAATCCTAGAAACAAAAGAAGTATATAGAAACTGGATCTAGATTATTCTTTCTCAAAGTGAGAATGGATGAAATAAATTAGTGTAAAAGTGATTAATCCTATTCCATTTACATTTTCACCAACAACAAGTGATGATGAGAGTGTCTGTAAATTTACCGCCATTCCCATGTTTAACCTATTTACTCTATTTTGCTATAGTAAACCAAGAATAAAACTCTTAAAAAAATAATAACAACAGCAGCTCTGGTAAATTGCTCCGGAACTAAACATTCTGAAAGAACTCAATCATCTCCCTGAGTGAGATTGGAGAGCAATGGGGAAATAGGGTCATTGTCTTGAAAGTCTAGGAAGAGAGCTGATGGACCAGTTCCAGGTGCTTGAGGACAAAGAAGGAAGGTCATCGGGTAATTTCTGCAAAATGTTCCAGGAGATAGAAGTATCTCAGAAAAGTATATGCATGGGTTGGCAAAAGTAGGTTTACAGTTGTGAGGCTATGAAACACGTTTTTTTATTTAATTATTATTAATTATTATATTATTTATTTGTAACAACTATGGAACTACTTTTGCCCACCCCTGTATCTGATATGATGGTAATTTGAGGAAATTCTTTATCTTCCATTATATTTGTCTAGAACAGTGATTCTCAACCTTCCTAATGCCACGACCCTTTAATACAGTTCCTCATGTTGTGGTGACCCCCAATTTCATTGTTACAAATTGAACATAATTAAAGCAGAGTGATTAATCACAAAAACAATATGCAATTATATATGTGTTTTCCGATGGTCTTAGGCGACCCCTGTGAAAGGGTCGTTGGACCCCCAAAGGGGTCGAGACCCACAGGTTGAAAACTGCTGGTCTAGAAGGTAAACTCTATCTGACCATTGAACTTCCCCTTTCCGGAAATAAACAACAAAAAAACAGAAGGCAATTTCCTGCCACTCACTATTCAATTATTGATTTTTTTAAAAATAATAGTTTAATGATTTTTAGAGAGAGAGAGAAATGGAAAAGAGAGAAACATCGATGTAAGAGTGTAATATAGATGAACTGCATCCTGCACCCCCCCTTACTGGGGATCCAACCAGCAATCCAAGTGCCCTGACCAGGAATCAAACCAGCAACTTTGTGGTGCCTGGGACGATGCCCAACCAACTGAGCCACACCGCCAGGGCACAATCATTGATTTTTTCAGTTGTCTCTATGACTTTGGATGAAAGTTGTATGAAATTTGAAGTGGAATCTGAGTGCAATCTCGCTTTCTACCCAATGGCATTGTTCTTGGTGCTGTCCAACCCACCTAAAACTGTAGCCTTGCTGTAATTGGCCTACAAGTCTTGTGCAATGTTTCTTTCTCTCTCTCTCCCTCTCCCTTCTCTAAAATAAATAAAAATTTATTTAAAAAAACTGAAATAGTTATGGATTTGACTATGGGTTGAAGATTTTTCTTAGGCTTGACAATGTGTAAAGAGTGAAGTAATCGAGGAGGGTAAGAAGTGAGCAACTGCAGAAGGAGATAAAGGCAAGAGGAAGATCACAGGAAAGCCCAGCTGTTAGAGAATTGGAAATGGACTAGAAAGCCTTTGAGTCTGTGAAAAAAAGTCCATATTTGTTTTAATTCAACTATCTTTGCATTAAAACTTTTATTTTATATGCTTTTGTTCTCTTTCCCACATAAAAAATGTCACCTTTCTTACAAATATTTAATTATGAACAATATGTTGTGATAGATCACTTCTTTATTTGTAAATGCTTCTGTCTAAATTTTAAATATTGGAAAAAGTGTACATGTAAATATATAAAATATGTGGCAACTAGTCCCATGATTATTCTCCTCAAATTAGCAGAAGTTATGAATGTGAATGTGTATGTCAATGCACATGTGCAAATGTGTATTATGAGAATGATTAAACTAGACCAGATTTATGACATGATATAAAAGAAAAAGAATATAATACTAAACTGTTTATGTCCTCTTTGCTACCCATTTTCTATAGAGATTGTATAATGGAATCAATCATTCCAGTATATCTTTAGAACATTCATATCCAGTAGCCATATCTGTCCATTTTTTAGATGAGGAAACTAAAGTTTAGGATGTTTAAATAACTTACTCATGTTTTAAGTTAGCAGTATCAAGCCATGGAGTTTTATAATTGTTTACCTGACTTCCAGTTTCTTCCATACTACAGTCTTTCCAACTACATATAAGCAATGTCCAAAGCTTTCTTTTTAACCACTTTGTCCCCCGTGATTGGCATCCAAAAGGCGCTCAGCATGTATTTGCTGAATGTTGATGGCTTCCTGCTCTATTAGGGAGACCCAGCTGGCTAAGTGCTATATTAGTCAGTTACTCTTTCCATATCAAATTAAAATATATAGGAAAACATTAATAATCATAGGAAACTTTATTTAATAAATGACATTAAACTTATTAAGGCAAGGATATTGAAGGAGTTGCTAATTCATTCAAGAGAATTCTTCCCGGAGACAGTGAAAGTAATATGACAGAATTCTGCCTTTTAAAATAATTTATCTTATGTATCAAAATAGTGCATAAACCTAAGGATCAACTTTTGCACAGATCTCTCTAGTTCTGAAGGGAGGTAAATCTTACATGCAAACTACATATTTAAATGCTAGCATTTTATGGAAATTAAAATATAAATTAAATCTGCTGGAAAAGTTACATTACCACTTAGTTTTATAAGTAGTATGCTTTAAATCATATCAAAAGTAAAAATAAAAAGGCTGACCTAGACTTTTCTGTCAAATTACACTTAATTATGGAGATTCAGAAACTTTACAGGTAACTTTAGTCAAATTAGAAGTCTCTAGTAAAACACTTTCTCACTAAAATGTCCATATTTGTTTTAATTTTATATGTTTTTGTCCTCTTTCCCACATAAAAGATGTAAACTTTCTCACAAATATTTAATTATGACAATATGTTGTGATAGATCACTTCTTTATTTGTAAATGTTTCTGTCTAAATTTTAAATACTGGAAAAAAATATATATATAATATGTGGTAACTAGTCCCATGGTTATTATCCTCAAATTAGCAGAAGTTATGAAATTATTTTGTTAATTCAGTGTACAAAGCTCATGATATCAGGAATACATGGGATTTAGGCAAAGGTATTATATGTAATTTTTTAAAATTAATAACTTTTATACAATTGTGGTCACAGCTATTTATCTCACAATTTTTTATTGTTGATCAAAAGATAGATCCCAAGAGAAGAAAAGAAAGACCAAAAAAAAAAAAGCAAAATCATTTTCAACATTGAAAAGCAGCTCCTAGCTTACATTTTCTGTTGGTGAGAAAGTAGCTTAATCTTCATACTCATACAATTCTATTCCACTCCTTTAGCTTCTGAAATTTTTATCTATAACAGGAATCCTTCAGAGCCAAATGCATATAGCTTTGCCTTTTGTCATAACACTGATAAGTCTGTTTTTGTTTAAGAATATTAAAAATAAAACAGGAAGACAATGTTTTCCTAGCCATGCGAAAATAGACATCTGACTTGCAAGTTATTCAAAGATTCCATGCAGTGGTTATATTTTTATATTTTAAGACATTTTAACAAATTATTTGATGGTGTTAAGATTTCATATGTTAAACTATGTCTTGATGTTTCACATAACAAAGATAACACTGCTCTTCAGGACCAACTTGACAGAATTTGTAATTCTGCATTCAAAAATGAAATACTTCTGCCCTGGATGGATTGGCTCAGCGGATAGAGTGTCAGCCCACAGACCAAAGGGTCTTGGGTTTGGTTCCAAGTCAAGGGCAGGTATCTCAGTTGCAGGCTCCATCCCTGGCCCTGGTTGATGCTGGAGGCAACCAGTCAATGTGTCATGTGTCTCTTTTACATGGATGTTTCTCTCTCTCTCTCTTTCTCTCTCTCTCTCTCTCTCTCTCTCTCTCTCTCTCTCTCTCTCTCTCATCTCTATCTATCTCTATCTCTATTCTCTCAACCCACCTCCCTCCTCTCTACTCTAAAAAAGTTCAATGGAAAAAATATCCTCAGGTGAGGATTTAAAAATAATAATGTAAAAATTAAAAACAAATACTTTATTCCTAGTTTATTTGATTTTTAGTTTTTAATTAAAAATATAATCAGGGACTTATATATAGTCTATTATTAACTCACATTAGTGCACATTGAAAGGAAATTAATTAGAAGGTGGCCAATGGGGCGGAACTGGGGGAAACAGGCCTGACAGGCCTTGGAGTCAACCTCCCGATGTCCCCCCGCAGCCGCTGCACCCGGGGTGGAGCCATGGCTCAAAGGTGGTTTTTGGAGTGAGCAGGGTCCCTCTGGGAGGTGGGGTTCCCCAGCCTGGACTGTGGGGATCGGGCTGAAACTGGCTCTCAGACATCCCCTCAGGGGTCCCGGATTGCAAGAGGATGGTTCTTGGGTGACACACCCTGGAATTGGGCTCTCTCCTCTCTGGTTCCAGGTGCATCACCCAAGAACTGCCATTGCCAAGTCACTGCTGCTCAGAAGCTCCTGCATTGATTGTCTGCCCCTGGTGGTCAGTGTGCATAATACCTACCGGCTGGTTGGCCAGTCAGATGGTCACTTAGCCATATATATATATATATATATATATATATATATATATATATATATATATACATACAGAATACAGGACCATTATAGTCAGACAGCAGGGTAAAAAGTTTGTGCTTCCAAATCTTATGGTAGATAGTTCTGATATTTTCCTAATTTATCCCATTTGAATGTGTCTACTTTATTCCACATAATAATAATAACATTTATAGAGTGCTTTCCAAGTGCCAGGCACTTTACGTGATTTTTATAATTTCTTTCCCACAACCACTTGGGATACTAGTATGTTTCCTCTTATAAAAATAAAAAAATAAACGCTTACAGAATTGAAGTGGCTAACCCACAGTTGTGCACCTGATCAGGAAGGGTGCTAGCCTGGGTTCTCTGAGGAATGGGGCAGTGATAAATGTGTTGATATCAATATTTTAAGCACAGTAAATGAGTTGGTGAAAATAAATTTCTACACAAAATTGCATTATTGGGTTTGTCTTTCAGACACAAAGGAATACTTAATAGAAAGAACACTCTAAAACCCATAAAATGTATTGGAATAAAAACAAATCCCCTGTTCAAAACTAAAAACATGGCTGTCCCAACCTGACCAACCCATATTAAATATTAATTGTTCCCTTTGCTTTCTGCATCTGTGTGGGTTTCACAAAGGACACAAGACATAATTGCACAGGCATTACATGAAGTCATATATTCTATTTGTAAAACTGACTAGACATTGCCAACACTCACTACCAATGTCTTTAACAACATGATGATATTATAGTGGGTATTTGCCTTTTAATAAAAATATAAATTACTGTTTATTCCCCGAAGCTAACCTCACTCATGCTAAATTATGTATGTATCCATTTTAATATGTATTTTGCATCTGACAGGACAACTCTCCTTAGAACCCTTTCACTAACCCACCTGTCATTATGATGGGGTAAACAATGTCACCTTTCCAGTGCACGATGAATTACAAAGAAGTTGCAAAGTACACCATCCATCATGCTGGCACTGTGCCGGTTTTCCAAGTAGATCTCAGATATCACAAATGCTGTTTAGACTGTTACCAAAAAGCAAAAATTGGAAGCTTATCCCAAACAGTCACATGATGAATGGACATGACAGCTCTTCAAAGAAAAGGGGCACTCCTCTTCTACAAATAACCTTGTCAAAAGCAAAGTAGTGGGGAGCTTTGCTGGCAGTCAAATTAGAATAATTTAGGAACTTGTTAATGGCTCTGCCTGATAGAAATTCATGCAAACACAATGTACTCAAAATAAAAAATTAGGTATGCCTGAATCAGCAGCAGCAACCTCTCAAGCTTGATTTGAATTAGGAAATGGTCTGAAGGGATGCAGAAAAATTACTAGTGTTCTATTAATTAGAATATGTGAGTATCAATAATACATCTGTCTAAAACATGTACATAAAATATGCAAGTACTCCATATGCATGTAAAACAGTCACCTACAAATTGCTTTGCTTTTGAAAATCATAATACAACTAGAGCTTTAAAAATCCATATAAATACCTTATTAGATCCTTTATTGAATAGATATTTAAATATGTTTTTAATTGATATCAGAAAGAGGGAGGGAGAGGAGCGATAGAAACATTAATGATGAGAAATAATTATTGATCAGCTGCCTCCTGCACGCCCCCTACTGGGGATGTAGCCTGCAACCCAAACACGTGCCCCGTTGGGAATCGAACAGAGACCTCCTGATTCATAGGTCGATGCTCAACCACTGAGCAATACCATCCGGGTTAAATATTTCATATATTAATCAGAGCTAATCAGAAGTTAGATTCTTAAAAATCTGGCAATAATGAACAACAATCAGAAACATAACATTATTTCATTTGTATTAAGTAAAGCAATCTACAGTTTTATAAAAGACTAAATGTACTCATTAAGTCATATTTTTACAAGGAAACAGACCACTTGTTATTTAAGAAAACTAGTGACCAGTTATATATTGTATCTAACTGGCAAATTGTCTTTACTACAGCCTAGGCCAGGGGTGGGCAAACTTTTTGACTCGAGGGCCACAATGGATTCTTAAACTGGACCGGAGGGCCGGAACAAAAGCATGGATGGAGTGTTTGTGTGAACTAATATAAATTCAAAGTAAACATCATTACATAAAAGGGTACGGTCTTTTTTTTTTTTTTTTTAGGTATACTCATTTCAAACGGGCCGGATCCGGCCCACGGGCCGTAGTTTGCATACGGCTGGCCTAGGCTCTGTCCTCCAAGATTTACATATATTAGTCAATTTGATTCTCAAAACAACCTTATGATATTGGAAATATGATTAGCCACATTACAGAGTTGAAGAAACAGCCCGAGAGCTGAGATTGAAACCAGTCCATGTGGCTCTAGAAGCCATGCACTTAACCTCAATGCCAAAAAAACACAACACCAAAAAACAACAAAAACTAACCCAGAAAATAACAAAGCAATAACCCACAGCTGGCCTTCTAGCTAAGGTGTTTTCCATTAAGAAAGTGGCAGTACTGTATTTCAAATCTTAAAAGTGTGAATAATCACATCAATTTTCCACTGCCCTCACCTCTATTCCTTCTGTCCATAGCAATCTATTAAAATCTGCCTTTCAAAAAAAAGAATGAAATGAACATGTACTCTGTGTACTAGGGAAATGTGAATGACTCAGTCACATGTTCAACACTTTTGAATTAAATTCTTCTAACGTGTTTTCACTTTCCAAATACGACAAGTCAAGAGCCAGGCAATCCAAATCTTCCTTTTCCTTCCCTGGCATCTCCACACTGAGGACTTTTAACAGTTACTTTTGTATGTTGCATCTTGCCAGTTAGTTCACTTTAGATGAAAGCTGCTGTTTTCTAATCCTATTTCACCGTAACTGACAGAGACAAATGGTCATATTACCTCGAGAGTTCCTTTGGCAGAATAGGCTGCATATGAGGAGAGTAGATCTTGGCTGCGGTGTGTTCTGGCTTCTCCATCGCAAGGCTGGCCATTAACATGAAAGCATTGGCCACTGCTGCTCAGCGTCACAGAGCTGGGAGAAGGGCCTGGCAGACTCAGCAGCACAGAGTAATTTACAAACTGCACATCATCTAGGCCCAGAGAAGTCCACTGAGCCTTAATCGTCTTTGAAATTTCTGTGTCATCTTCGCTTTTGTACAGTGGTATCAAATTTCTGAAAGAAATTTAAAAAGCACATTATAAAAAGATAAGAAAATCTTTATTCTTTTTAGTTGTGACTGTTTCATATATGGACAATTATTAATAGCTGTGGATATGAAAGATGAATGAGATGGGCCACTACACAAGAAACTCCCGGTTAGGTAGAGGTGATGAGCTTGCGCAGAAATCACACTAAATCAAAACAGAATGAATTAAGTTCTTAAGAATTAACAAAGCACTGTGGGACTGAACAGAACAGAGTGATTAATTCCAATCAGTTCTTTTATTTGTTCTGATCCTTCTATGGACACAATCCATTTAAAACTCAGTTCAAAAACTAGGAGTCATACTGGTTGAGACAGTTCTGTATTACTGTTACTATTATTTCATACTAGAGGCTCAGTGCATGAAATCCCTGCATGGGTAGGGTCCCTAGGCCTGGCTGGCAATGGGGCCAATAGGGGCCTTCCAGCTGCCGGCCAGGGCCTTCCTTCTGGCTTCTGGCTGGGGCCTTTTTTGTTCTGTGCCACCCCGTGGTGGTCAGCGCACGTCATAGCGAGCAATCAGTCTCCCGGTCGAATTCTCGTGGGGACAATTTGCATATTAGGCTTTTATATATAGATAAAACTATGTGATTAATATATAGCTGTTGCTATTGCAAATAATAGAGACAGAACCCGTTCTGATACAAATTATATGCCAAATTGCATGATGCTATGACCACAATGATATACAATAAAATCAGTATATCATGGTAAAACCAACCACAGCTTCTCAAAGCAATGTGAAATTTTTTTGTGAGTGCATGCTGAAGTCTATATATATTTACTTCTATACATATCCCATAATCCATAGTGATACTACATATTTTTGCTTATGATATCCTAGAAAAGAATCTGTTAAAAATATGTGTAGAACCTAGAACAGAATCTGACAAGGAAATTAAAAGATTATAATCCAATAAAGTTTTGTTTTGTTTTATGATGGAATTCACAAGATCACCATTCCCCCCCCCCAAAAAAAAAATATATATATATCCTCTTATGAGAATTTTTTTGCTATCCAAACTATTACCTAAGTGAATATTTGATAATCGTTGTTATTTTTGCCCATACATAATTTTTTTCTCATCCATAGTTATTACTTTTTGGACCCTGTTTATTCAAGAAAACCAAAATGAAATACTTCCAAAAATGGAATAAAAGTACACACAATGAAAAAAAAATGCATACAATAGTAAAGGAAGGCATTGCTGGAGACAAAAAGTAGGTCTATTAACACAGCTTAAAAGGAAGATGTAATAATATACAATGCCCCTGCTGTTTTTTATATTATTAAATGCTATTTCTATTCTTTTTTAAAAAATATCTAGTTTGATCAATCATCAGTACCATGTAAACTTTATGGAAGAGGTGATTAAAAAATTCTATTGTTTTTATTTTTATTCTGAATAAGACTAGTGGTCTGTATTCTATTCTGTTTTTGTTTTTGGGGGGGAGGGGAGGAGGGTGAGGATTTGGAGGTGTTAATAGACAAATGAAATTGTATATATTTAAAGTATACAACACAATAACCTGATATACATGTATATTATAAAATGATTATCACAATCAAATTAACACATCCATCAGCTCACATAGTTACTTTTGTGTGTATGTTTGTGTGTGTGTTGTGTGTGTGAGGACACATAATATCTAATCTCTCAGCAAAATTTAAGTATACAGCACAGTATATTAACTACAGTCACCATGCTGTACATTAGATCTTCAGAAGATATTCATCTTATAACTGAAGATTTGTACCCTCTGACCAACATCACTCCATTTCCTATAGCCCCCAATCCTTGGCAACTAGGATTCTACTCTGTTTCTATGAGTTTAACTTTTTTCTTTTCTTTTTTTTTCTTTTTTTTTTTTTTTAGATTCCACATATACGTGATATTATGCAGGACCTGTGTTTATTGGTCTGGCTTAATGAATCAATGCACTTATCATAGTGCCCTCAAAATTCATTTATATTGTTGCAAATGGCATGCTCTTCACTAAAACTGAATAAAAATATTCCATGTTTTATACCCCACTTTTCTTTATCCATTCATCTTATATAATAAAAGGCTAATAAGTAAATTGACCCAATGGCGGAATGACCGGTCTCTATGACGCACACTGACCACCAGGAGGCAGACACTCATGCAGGGGCTGCTCCCTGGTGGTCTGTGAACTCCCACAGGGGGAACACCACTCAGCCAGAAGCTGGGCTCATGACTGGCCAGTGCAGGGGTGGTGGTGGGAGCCTCTCCCACCTCCGCAGCAGTGCTAAGAATGTCCAATGCCAGCTTAGGCTCACTTCCTGCTGGGAGCAGGCCTAAGCTGTCAGTCTGACATTGCCTGAGAGTTCCCAGACTGTGAGAGGGTGCAGGCTGGGCCAGGGATCCCACACCCCTGAGTGCATGAATTTTGTGCACCAGGCCTCTACTTAGACTATAAACACTTAGTTTGATTTCATACTTTGGCTAGTAATTCCCAGTATAAAGATAACATAGTATAAAGTTAATACTAGAGGCCCGATGCATGGAATTCGTGCAAGGGACTTGGCCCTCGCAGCCGCGACGGCTTGCCTCAGCCCTTGCAGCCCCTGCTTTGTCTGGAAGGTCATCCAGAAGGATGTCCAGAAGGTCATTCAGCTATTCAGTCTAATTAGTATATTACACTTTTATTATTATAGATATTATGTATACAACAATATGGTATCTCTTCTATGTATCAATTTCATTCATTTTGGATATATACCCAAAAGTGGTATTGCTAAATCATATGGTAGTTCTGTGTGGTTTCTTTAATTGAGGAAACTCCATACTGTTTTCCATAAAGGCTATACCAGTTTACATCCCCACCAACAGTTTGAAAATGTTACCTTTCCTTCACATCCTTGCTGGCTTTTGCTATATCTTGTTTAATTGGTAACCCATGTGAGGTGATAGCTCATAGTTGTGCTTTGTATTCCCTGATGATTCATGAGACTGAGCATCTTTCATGTATCTGTTGGTCATTTGTACATCTTCATTGGAGAAATGTCTCTTCAGGTCTTTGTCCATTTTTAAATTGGGCTATTTTTGGTCTTTTTGCTATTGAATTGTATGAGTTCCTTATATATTTTAGATATTGAAGCCCTTGTCAAATATATGGTGTGTAAATATCTTCTCCATTGTAATTGTTGTTTTGTTCCATATGCTTTGGTTGTCATATCCAAAAAACTATTGCAAGACCAATGTCAAGAAGTATTCCCTTTTGTTTTGTTTTCTTTTAGAAGTATTTCAGTTTCAGGTCTTATATTTAGGTCTATAATTCATCTTGAGGTTTTCTCTGAACAGTGTAAAATAGGAGTCCAATTCCATTCTTTTGCATGTAGATATCCAGTTTTTCCCACAATTATGTGTTCTTGGTACCTTTGTCAAAAGGGATAGACCGTATATGCATGGGCTTATTACTGGGCCCTCTATTTTGTTTCATTGATTCTGTTTCACCACTCATTGGATTGGTTTCATTGATAACTTTAAATCAAACAGATCATTATTCTGTTTTTATGTCAATACCAAAATGTTTTATTACTATAGCCTTTTAATATAGTTTGAAATCAAAACGTGTGATGCTCTCAACTTTTTTTTTTTATTTCATGATGGCATTGGTTATTCAGGATCTTTGTGGTTTCTTACAAAGTTTAGGATTGTTTGTTCTGTATCTATAAAAAATGTGTTTTGAAGTCTTATAAGGATTCCGTTGAATCTATAGATTACTTTGTATAACATGAATATTTTAACAATATTAATTCTTCTAATTCAAAGCAGGATATATTATTTATTTGCTGGTATATATATATATTTAAATTTTTTCTATCAATGTTTACAGTTTTCTTTTCTTTTCTTTTTTAAATTGGAAAACTAGTCCGACATTTTCAGATTCATTAATTTCCTCATTTATAAAATGAGTACAAGAATACATCTCTCACTGTTTCTCAGTACAGGTTATACAAAATAATGTTATAAAAGTGTACACTTGCCACCTTAGATGCTTTAGATAGGTGACAGCTATTATTATCACTATAGTTTTTTAATCAATTTATTAATATTACATTGTTTGTTTTTACTATAAAAACAAAAGGTAAGGTAAGAACCATTGATTTAGAATAGTAGTTCTCAAAGTGTGTTCTCTGGAGCCCTCGATCCCTAAGACCATTTTAGGGTATCTGAAAGGTAAAAGTGTACAAGTCTTCCACTTCCTTGGTTAAATTTATCTCTAAGAATTTTATTATTTTAATGTCATTGTAAATGGGATTCTATTTTTTTTAAAAAAATCAATATAGTTAGCTGTGTATAGAAACTCAACTAATTTTTATGTTGGTTTTATATCTTGCAACTTTACTAAATTCATTTAAAAGTTCTAATATTTTTTAAAATTGAAGCTTTATGGTATTCTGTATATAAGATCAGTCATGTGCAAACTGAAAAATTTTCCTTCTTCCTAGCCGATATGGATCACTTTTATTTCTCTTTCTTGACTAATTCCTCTGGCTAGAACTTCTAGTAATAGGTTAATGGAAGTGTAGAGAGAGTGGGCATCCCATGTCTTGTTCTTGATCTTAGAGGAAAAGCTTTTAGCTCTTTGCTGTTAAGTATGATGTGAGCTGTTGGCTTTTAAGATATATCATTTATTATTAATACTTATTCTATATATATTTCTTCATCTACTGAGATGATGTTTACACTTTATTGTGTTCATGTGTTGTATAACATTTATTGATTTGCATATTTTAACCATCCTTGTATACCAGGGATAAATAATAATTGATCCTTTTTAACATGATGTTGAATTCTGTTTAATATTTCATTGAGAAGGATTACATCAATGTTCATCAGAGATACTGGACTCTAATTTTCCTTTCTTTTTTTTAAATCTTCACTGGAGGATATTTTACCATGGATTTTTAGAGAGAGTGGAAGAAAGAGGGAAAGACAGAGAGAAATATTGATGTGAGAGAAACACAATATGGGTTCCCTCCTGCACACACCCTGACCAGGGCCTGGGTCCAGAAGGAGCCTGCAACTGAGGTATGTACTCTTGACTGGAATTGAACCAGGGACCCTTCAGTCTGTAGGCCCATGCTCTATCCACCAAGCCCAAACTGGCTAGGGCCCTTTCTTGTAGTATTCTTATCTGACTTTGGTATCAGGGTGTTGCAGGTCTCATAAAACTATTTTCATTTTTTTTAAAGTTTGAGAAGAAATGTTTGGTGGAATTCACCAGTAAAAACAATCGGGCCCTGGGTTTTCTTTGTTGGCAATTTTTTTTTTTTTTATTATTGACGCAGTCTTCTTTCTAGCTGTAGGTCTCTTCAGATTCACCCGTGGTAGGTTGCATGTTTTTCAAAATGTACCCATTTCTTTTAGGTTGTCCAATTTGTAGGCATAATTGTACATAGCAGTCTCTTACATTCCTTTTTACTTTTGTGGTGTTTGTTGTAATGTCTTGCTTTATTTCTGATGTTGAGTCTTCTGTTTTTGTTTTTGTTTTCTTCATCATCTATCTAAAGATTTGCCAATTTTATCTTTTTTTAAAAAAAAAAAAAGCTCTGAGTTTCATTGATCTTTTCTATTGTTTTTCTAGTCTATTTTATTTATTTCTGCTCTGATATTTATTTCCTCACTTTTGCTAACTTTGGGTTTACTTTACCCTTCTTTTTCTAGTTCCTTGAAGTGTACAGTTAGGGTTCTTATTTGAGTTATTTTTTCCTACATTTTTTATAAACTTCTTCTTAAAACTATTTTTGCTGTATCTCATAAGTTTTGATATGTTCTGTTTACATTTTTTTTTTGTTTTTCTCAAGGTATTTCTTTTCATTTTCCTTATGATTTTTTTCATGACATATTGGATGTTCAGCACTTTAATTTCTACATATTGTTTTCTAGCTGTCTTTTGGCTATTAGTTTCTAGTTTCAAAACACTGCAGTCAGAAAAGATGTTTGATATAATTTAAAAATTCTTAAATTTGTAAAGACTTACTTTGTGACCTAACACCTGCTCTATCCTGGAGGTGTTCCATGTGTGCCAGAGAAAAATGTGCTTGCTGTGCTTAGGCAGAATGTCCTGTATATGTCTCTTAGGTCCATTTGGCCAAAGTGTAGTTCACATCCAATATTCCCTCATTGATTTTCTGTCTGGATGATAGATCCATTGTTTAAAGTGGGGTACTGAAATCACATACTGTTACTGCATTGATATCTGTTTCTGCCTTCAGATCTGTTAATGTTTGCCTAATACAGAGACTTCAATGTTGGGTGTATATATATATTTACAATCATTATAATCTCTTGATGAATTGACCCCTTGGTAAGTATACAATAACCCTTTTTGTCTCTTAACAGTTTTTGACATGAATCTATTTTGTCTGTTATAAGATTGTTAGGTTTCTCAGTGGCAAAGGCTGTGGGTACACACAGTACTGGTCAGGACTGCTGGGGTTGTTGGTAGCAAAGGCTCCTGGAGAAATCCGGCCTTTTTTCCTTTAAAGGGTATGTTGTAGCCTAGGGGATCCCTCTTGGTACCTGGTCTCACTCTCCCCTTTTAAGTAGATTTAATGTACATGTATGTATATGTCCTTAACAATTCATTACTTCACTTAGTGAGTTTGTACCTTAATATAATTGATATCTTATATTATACTAGAGGCCTGATGCACAAAATTTGTGCAAGAGTGGGCCTTCCTTCCCCCGGCTGCAGTCACTGGCTTCCCTTCGGCACTCAGGACCCAGGACTCTGCCTCTGCCTCTGCCTCGGTCCCCACCCACCATGGTGGCTTGGGGGGTGCTCTGTCTCTGCCCCCACCCACCGTGACTTGGTCCAGAAGGACGTCCAGGATGACGGCTGGTCTAATTAGCATATTATACTTTTATTTTTATAGATGTGAAGGTCTCAGTCTATGATAGCAATGTCATCTGTTAGAAATGCCTGGGGGCACTCACCTGAGCCCCGAGAGTTTCCCACTGACATCTCTCCTTTCCAAACCAATGTTAGGGCTGGACCAACTCTTTTGGTACTTACTATGATTGCAAGACAGCCTTCAGCCATAACAATGGGGACACTTTGAAGGAAACATGTTTATCACTTACAGGCCCTAAAGTATATAAGATGTAATAGGGGGACACATGGTGAAGTCATGGGGAGAAGAGCTAGAGAAGATGAGAGAGAGAGAGAGAGAGAGAGAGAGAGACATGAACAGGCTTGAGGTTCTGCTTTTATTGGGGTTGAGGGTGGGCACCTCAGGTTTTACTGGCTCACTCTTTATTGCTGAATTTAAAATTTAACAGCAAGAATGGAAAGTACAGGAAGGGATAAAACAAGTAGCCCAAGTGGTCAGTCATCAAAGTTAACCAAGGTATCTAAAACAAAGGAGGCCCAATGGGGAGGCTGCCTGGCTCTTTATCCAGTGTGTGGCTGGTGATGTGTTTTTATTAGAGACTAGAGGCCCAGTGCACAAAAATTTGTGCACTCGGGGGGGAGGGGGTCCCTCAGCCCGGCCTGTGCCCTCTCGCAGTCTGGGACCCCTCAGGAGATAACGACCTGCTGGCTTAGGCCTGCTCCCGGGTGGCAGAGGGCAGGCCCAATCCCTAGGTGCAGGCCCTGGTCAGGCTCAAAGCAGGGCCGATTGGGGAGTTGGGGCGCCTTCCCCTGTCATGCACAGAGCAGGGCAGATTGGGAGGTTGCGATGCCACCCTCAGTCACGCTCAGGGTAGGGCCGATTGGGGGGTTGGGGCACACTCAAGGCAGGGTCGATGGGGAGATTGCGGCGCCACCCCCTGTCACGCACAGAGCAGGGCCCATCAGGGGGGTTGGGGCTCCGTACCCTGTCATGCACAGAGCAGGGTCAATCAGGGGGTTGGGGAGCTCCCCCCTGTCATGCACAGAGCAGGGCCGATCAGGGGGTTGAGGAGCTACCCCCTGTCACTCACAGAGTAGGGCCGATAGGGGAGTTGGAGCAACGCCCCCTGTCACACTCAGGGCAGGGCGGATCAGGGGTTTGGGGCGCCGCCCTCTATCACCCACAGAGCAGGGCCGATCAGGAGGTTGGGGCGCCGCCACTCTCACACTCAGGGCAGGGCAGATGGGGAGGTTATGACTCTACCCCATCACACACAGAGCAGGGCCTGTGGGGGCGGGGGGGTTGGGGCGCCGCCCTCTATCACCCACAGAGCAGGGCCGATCAGGGGGTTGGGGTGCCGCCACTGTCACACTCAGGGCAGGGCAGATGGGGAGGTTATGACTCTACCCCATCACACACAGAGCAGGGCCTGTGGGGGGGGGGGTTGGGGCGCCGCCCTCTATCACCCACAGAGCAGGGCCGATCAGGGGGTTGGGGTGCCGCCACTGTCACACTCAGGGCAGGGCCGATGGGGAGGTTATGGCTCTACCCCGTCACACACAGAGCAGGGCCCGTGGGGGGGTGGGGGGGGTTGGGGCCCTGCCCCCTGTCACACACAGAGCCGCAGGGCGATAAGGGGGTTTGGGCGCTGCCCCCTGTCATGCTGATCCCGGTGCAGGGAGGCATATTACCCTTTTACTATATAGGATAGAGGCCTGGTGCATGGGTGGGGCTGGCTGGTTTGCCCTGAAGGGTGTCCTGGATCAGGGTGGGGGTCCCCACTGATGTGCCTGGCCAGCCTGGGTGAGGGGATGATGGCTGTTTGCATCTGGTCACACACCCTTCAGGGTTGGGGTCCCCACTGGGGTGCCTGGCCAGTCTGGCTGAGGGGCTGAGGGCTGTTTTCAGGCTGGGACTGAAGCTCCCAACCGCTCCTTTTTTTATTTATTTTTTTATTTTTATTCTGAGTCAGCTTTAGCTCTGAGGCCTCGGCTGCTGAAAACAGGTTTCTGGCCTTTGTTTACTGTCTGTATTTGATACAATGTTGCGGTCCGGCTGGCTGAAGCCCCGCTGAGTAAAGCAGGTTTCTGGGTTTTTTTTAGCTTCTATATTCGCTACATAGTTGCTTAGAGTTGTAGCTGAGAGGCCGACAAGTCAGGCAGGGAACGTTGGAGTTCTCCGTCATTGAAGCAAGCAAGCCTCCCTGTTCGCATCAGCTGCCTGGCTGCCGGCCGCCATCTTGGCTGCCAGTTAATTTGCATATCTCGGCCCTACTCTGTGAGTGACAGGGGGATTAGCCAATGGGAAGGGTAGTGTACGCCAATTACCATGTTTCTCTTTTATTTGTGTAGATTGCCTTCTTTAAAGCAGATGCCTCTTTAAAATGGATGACTCAGCAATCAAAGGTTAAATCAGGCACTTGGGTCCCAAAAAAGAAAAGCCACTTTCAGGGTTTATATTGTATTTTTTTTCAGCTTTATTGATATATATTTGACATGTAACATCATGTACCTTTAAGGTGTACAGCATGTTGACTTGATACACTTATATGCTGCAAAATGATTACCACCGTAGTGTTCGTGAACATCTCCAACACATCATATAACTATCATTTCTTTTTTGTGGTGAAAACTTTAAGGTCTACTCTCTTAGCAACTTGTAGCATGGTGGTTATAATTAATCTATGTATTCTTTGTGACCTGTTTGGGGTGTTTTTTTATCCAGTATTGGGTTTCTGAGAGTCTTCCAGGTTTCAGATTATTTAATAGGGCATAATGGAGGGCATCCACATTGTATTTTAAATATCAGGTTAAAGATGTCCCTCTCATTCTTATTTTGATAAGAATTTTTATGATGAATGAGTATTGAATTTTATCTGAAATTCTAATGCATTTAATCAGATAATCACATTATCCTTTTCTTTAATATGATGGATTATATTAATCGACTTATTTCACATTCACTCAGACTTGTGTTCCTAAGATTATTTCTGGTTAGTAGAATGCATTATGATTTTATCTATTATGTAATTTATGTTGCCAACACTTTGTTTGCTGTTTTCATGTCTATTTTTATAAGAAAAGTTGGTATGCAATGCTTTTCAGGCATCATTTCCGTCTAATTTGGTCTGAAGTTATACAAACCTCATAAAATGAAATAGAGTGTTCCATCTCTTGATCTGTTCTCTGAAGGAACTTGAATAGGATTACAATTTTTGAAAGATAGAAATTATTCTTAAACTAAAAGTTGTTTATACTCATGTTCTTTTTATGGAAGAACTATGAATGCTGATTCAATGATTCAATGCCATAAGAATTGCATTATTTCTTCTCTTAGTCACAGCTCTTTGACTGCTCCCTGTGCCACCTGCTATTAATCCTCAGAGTTGTGGGTCTCTGATTCCATCACTTGCCACAGCACTTCTCTAAGTTTTGGTTCCCTTGTAGATTTCTTTACTAACTTGTCATCCAGGGATAGTGGTGTTTTCAAGGAGATTTACTATCATGCATCTAGCATCTTCCTTTTTTTCAGAATATTTATTTAAAAATAATACCAGGTAAACTTAAAATAATAATAATAATAATAATAATAATAATAATAATAATACCAGAAAAGAAATACACTATCTTGAGCACCTAACTCATGTGTAAGACATGATTTCTTTGTAAGTACTGATTTTAATGCCACTAAATCCAAGAAGGAAAACTCTGAAAAAGCAACTAAGAATAATGAACCAAGTGCTTGCATCTCCCTAGACTTGTAATACAGAAATTTGTTCAAAATGCATTGATCTGATATCATTTTTCACAGTATCTCTACCTGAGAGATATTATATAAATCATGTATATTATGGTGGTTTGACTAAATTTAAGGGAATATGAGAACACCTTTTTAGTAATTTGAAGGTATTAATTTTAACAGTCTAAAAATGTACTCTAAAAGATGTTCAAGTTTGATATACAAATGATTATAAAAATACTAGCCTCTCAAAATGATAGAGGAAACATTTATTCTTAGTAAAATTGCCTAACATTCCAAATAATAAGTAAATAAATACCTGTTCAAGTCCAGTCTTCCTAAGATTACCTTTTAATTTTGCTGCCTTTAAAACAGTATTTTAAATTATCAAATCGTTTATATCAATTTTAATGCTCCACCACACCCCAGCAAAAAATAAAAAGTTCTATGTTCTGAAATTATGCAACCTTAGCATCTAAATTGTTTTTAAATAAATCAACAGTCATTTAAAAAAGGGCTCATTATTACAAAGGGTTTGGTCACGAAATTCTATTCATTAGTTATTTCAAATAACTTAGAATGTTAAAATGCCTAGATTTTATTAAGAATTTCCAGTTTTCTGACAAATTTTCTCCACAGTAAATACTTTGGGACTTTATGGTGAACAACAGTTCTGTTCTAATTAGGCAGTTTTGCTATATTCAGAGAGAAATGTTATTAAGTAATTAAATACAATGTAATCTCAAATTACTAATCTCAGAGAAAGCTGCAAAATTAGAAGTGTGTCATCTAAAATCACAAGGTATTCATTTTACAAAAAATTTACTCTGTCTTAAGTTTTAAAACCAGAGTGTCCATGAGCCAGGATTTTGGCAGGCAGCATAATGAAGTCACGCCGGAGACTTGAATTTGGAAGGAAGTTTGGCATTAGCATTCTGTTGGCCAGGTGATACTGGAAATGGGAGGATTTGGGCTTTGGTAGACAGGAACAGAAAATTCTTTCTATATCAATGTTCAACACCTGCTCCTGGATGAGCCACAGTGCAACACTGATGTTAGAATGAAGGGAGCGATGCATATTGTATTCCTAGTACCAGGAGAATGCCAAGATTATTCCATAAATAACTAGAAAAATAACACATCTAAAGAAACATACTAGCATTACACAGATAAAACAATAGCACATTCACTGATCTCCACTGAGATTTTCTTATGCGTGTATACAATAATACACACACAGACACACACACACACATACACAAACTGTATGGGTTGATATTTCTCATACACTAAAAAGGCAAAAGTTTCCTTAAGGTTGCTATATGAGTTGATGTCTAAAGTAGTAAAATTGTGAGCTATGTACTATGCGTATGTAGTGAATTTAAAGCCTCTATAGCATGAACTATATTTTTACCTCTTAATTATGCTTTGGAAAGATTAAGACTAAAATGCATGGTAAAATGGAATCAAAGAATAGCAAGAAATCAAAAGATTAGGAGGGAAAGGCAGCATTCTCTCCCTTCCCTGTCAGCCAACCACAAATGCCCATTGCCAAGTTATATCAACTACTTCTTATCTTCTAAAATAACATCCTAACTGTATGTTTTATATTGACATTGTACTACAGGGACTGAAAATATTGTGCATGGTCATCACATAAAAAAAACCACTCATCTAACTATTACAATTTTAAAGATAATGAAAATGAAAGTTAGATAATGTAATAAAATGTAAAATGTCCCAGATTAAATAGGTCAGATTTCAACTATACTACACTGCTGTTTAGAAGGAATAGATAGGCTCCCAAAATTAGATGCTTCCCAACAAGCAATATAAATGTTGAATGGTAGGAAGCACAGTATCAGGGTAAAATAATTAAGTCAAGTGGTATAAGGTTGCGGGAAAGATATCTGCATGCTCTTGAAAAAATAAAGCAGAGGGAAAGCAAAGTAAATATTTCAAAAATATAATCGCCCAAATTTTAACATTTTGGAACCATCTGAACAAGAAAGAGAAAAAACTGCTTATTGTATATTTCATTTTTTAAAAAAACTAGCACAGAAGTAGATTATCTGAAAGAGATCTTAATACCCCCTCTCTGTGATTAAGACAACATGGTACATAGCTGTGTGCTTTGCAAGTTATGAAAGGCATGCTGATGGGCTTGGTGACCTCCAGCTAAGTCCCAAGCATAAAACTCAATAAACACTTTAATTTATTTGATATTTCTTTCAACTCATTTTATATAAGTAGCAAAATAAGCCTGATTAAAACCAGGACACACAAAAATAAAATAAATTGTCAACATATCTGTGACTACCTAAGCCAAGAAAAAAAGTGTCCACTGGTACCTCTGTATGTTTCACCCTTATATTTGTATAGGACATAATTTCATCACTGGTTGATATTGAGTGCATATCAGAATTGCAAGGAAAAATAGTAGTATCTCATGATAAAATATTAAAAATATATCTTAGAGCCCTAGATGGTTTGGCTCAGTGGATAGAGCATCATCCTGTGGACCGATTGGTCCTGGGTTCGATTCCGGTCAGGGGCACGTATCTTGGTTGCAGGCTCTTCCCGGGGCCAGGTCCTGGTCAGGACTTGTGCAGGAGGCAACAGATCGGTGTGTTTCTCTCACATCAATGTTTCTCTCTGACTTTCCCTCTCTCTTCCACTCTCTCTAAAAATCAAAAGTAAAATATCCTTGGATGAGGATTAACCAAAAAACAAAACAATACAAAATATATTTTAGAAAGAAGAAATATGACTGAATAAAATACAGGTTGTCCAGGCATGGATTTACAGAATGTGCCAGTCCTACACAAGAGGCTACACTTACTGTTAATAGTATCTGGCTTTTGAGACTCTCTGTATCTCTGTTTTTCAAGAGTAGTTGTAAAAAGTCACTTTTTTTATTAAGTCACTTTAATTTATCTAAACTAAATCTCAAAACAGACTTACACAAGGACATTTAGTCCGATCAGTGAAACATGGCAAGTGTTCTATTTCATCTGTTTGGCTGTCTAATGCAATGACATAAGTTTGGATGGTACCAAAATTTACAGGGAGTTGGGACTTAAAGAATGTGGACCAAAAAGGGACCAGATATTAAACCTATCCAACTCAGGGGAGGCCTGCATGGTCTGAAATTAAAACTTCCTAACTAAAAGCAAGTCATGGCGGTAGTCCTGTCCCTGGCCAGTGTCTTCCTCAAGAAAGGTCAATCTTTACCTTAACTGAGCCTGTCTATGGCCTTTTTGCATCTACCATAACATACACTTGGGATGTGTGAACAATCCTTTTTCTAAACCCCTCAGGGCACAATCACCCATCACAACACAAGAGCACAGAAACCCTCATTGTTACCTTGTTCTCTCAGATACCCCCTGTATGTGCTGTAAATGTTAACTGTTAACTATTCTATACCCACCAATGTGAAAAGTACGCCTATTCATTTTACTTTTTATCCAGCCTCAGAGGTTTCTCCACTTCGCTTTCTCCTACCTGCCTAATCAATCACTAATGATTTACTGTAACCCCCCCTATGTCTTTTCCTTTGATTCTGATATGCAAAATAAGTAGTAATACTGCCATTTTCTGGAGCATTTTCAAAATCCCTTGAGATTTTACATCCTGGAAACTGTCCTCAGTTTGGCTCAAATAAACTCAAAAATTCTCTACAGGTTTGGATGTTTCTGACATCAATAAGTGTCACTACTCCATGAACCAATGTTCCTTCAGGTAATTGAAAGATTACTAGGTAAATATTGGGAGAAACATATTCTATTTCAATAAAGTTGTAACAAAAATGACAGATCTCCATCATACTTCAGTATAGTTTACTAATCTTAAAAAATAAACTTTTAAAGGACAAATAGTAAGTCTTACCACTTTTAACACATCCTGAAACTCTGATTACAGAGTCTTGTGCCTATTAAGTGGTAATCATAATAAATATTCAGCAAATACTGTTTATTAAATAAATATCCTATTAAGACTATATTAAAATATAATTTTAAAATGATACATAGTTATTTTAGTTTATTTTTAAATATAGCAAATTAAATGAGTACTATTATAAGACTGACTAAAACAATGAAGGTAATTATATAGAATTGGGATTATTAGTATATTTAAACATAAATATATCATCCTTCTGTGACACTGAAAAGAGGTTAAGGCTATTTTCAAAGCAATGGAGATAATATCTGTCAGGATAATAACCATCAGTAAGAAAGTAAATGTTACTCATCATTGTTCGTCAACTCTACTTTCCTTCAAGGGCAGACTCACTTCGGCACCCAAGAATGAAATCTCTATTAAATCATATTCATTCAAGTTGCATAAATCATGGGAAAACCAACTGTGAATATACCCAATTTTATGAAATTCATTGCAATCAATCTGTAGAGATGTCTGGGCATTGGAAGTCATGACAGCATGGAAACCAAAATGAAAACTCTAAATGCTATAAAGATAGAAAACAGAATTTTGACAAGGCAAACATATTTCACATTGTGGTATTTGAATAAGCTGTCATTTACATGCTTCATCACTATTGTATACATCAAGAAAATAAAAGAGGCTTGTTGCTAGACAAGAAATGAGCAGCTTTGATGTTGGTATATTTCTGAAATATACAATTCCTAGAGGGCCAGGACCTAATCTACTGAACCTAATAAATAATCCAGGATACTTGGATAGCTAAGGTTCAGCAAAAGATTGGCAAGGGATAAAGGGTGGAGGTGGGTGGGTGGGGGTGAAATTGGATCTTTGGGAAGAGTAGCAAAGAGAGTGAAAAGATTCTGGATTTTGGATTCAGCAAAAGATAGGCTTAAATTCTGGTTCTGCAATACAAGCTAGATGACATTGTGCACACCACTATCTTTTGAGCCTCAGTTACAACACTGTGTATGTTAAATAATAAGATTTTATGTTTTGTTTAGTTTCTTAATTTTTTTATTAAATATGTTTAATATTGACACTATTGCATATGTCCCCCAATTTCTCCCTTCCCCCACCTCCATCTATCCTCTGCCTCTCCCTCCCTTGACCTTCATCCCACTATTGTCCCCATCCATATGAATTTTTTAAAGCATTAAATGAGATAACATGTATAATATTTAGAACAGTTTCTAGCACCTCCTAAATGATTTGTCATGAGTAAACACTGCATCAAAATATACAAATGAACTTAACCTTGATTCATGATTGGAATTATAAAGCCCTATTTGCCATCTTTTCCCACTTTCTTTTGAAAGAGTTCATGATATTTGTATATATTGACAGATGATATTTCAATTTGAAACACCAAATCAGTTTCATGAGACACTATTTTTACTTGAAATTATTATGGATATATAAATTATGATAGATCAGATTTTAGTATTTAGGAGACATTTTCCAAAAATAAGCAAAGTAGGACTTCAAGAAAATAATGTGACATTTTTATGATAATGAAATATTTAAGCTTTTGAGTAAATTTTTGGATTTTGAAAAATTTACATATATTATAATGAGCTATATAGGCTTCTAATTCAAAAAAAATGTTTCTAATGAGATCAGTAGTAATATGAATAAATGTGATCTTTAGAAAAATTATATAGTTTAATATGTCAACATTGGGAAGATATACATTAGTGAAGCAGTATTTTCCAAACGAGCAATGTGTGGTACAAAATTATACACAGAAAAAAGACCCAGTTAAAATGTAAGATTGGTGCCCTGGCTAATGTTGCCCAGTTGGTTGGAGGGTAGACTTGTGCACTAAAGGGTCACAGGTTTGATTCTTGGTCAAGGCACATATTCAGATTGAGGTGTGATCCCTGGTCTTGTGCGTACAGGAGGCAGCTGATCAATGTTTGTCTTTCACATCCATGTTTCTCACTCTCTCTTTCCCTCTCCTTTCCTCTCTCTCTAAAATCAATTTTTTAAAATGTAAGATAGACCATTTTATTTTAATACTAGGGGCCCAGTGCATGAATTTGTGCACTTTGAAAGGAACTGTGGGCCACGAGGCTTTGGGGGGCACAGGGACAGGTCTAGGCCCATCCTTTGTGCCCCCGCCTGGCCACTCCCACTGCGGCTCCCTGTCTCCTATCTGCCAGCAGCCCCACTCCCGCTGCTCCCATGTGTTGATGGTCCAGGCCCTGCTGGCACCCGCTGATGGCGCAGATCAACTGGGGCCAGTGCCAGCAGCAGATGCAAGCAGTGGCTGCTGCCCCAATCGCCCCTCAGAAGCAGGGGGAGGTGGAGAAGCCCTCAGGGACTATGGGGGCTGGCAGCCACCGCTCACACCCGCTGATGGTGCCGAGCGCTTGGGGCCGGTGCCAGGCACTGGCAGTGGGTGCAAGCTGTGTCTCTGGTGCTGGCAGTGGGTGCAAGCAGGGCCAATGATGGCAGCAGATGCAAGCACCTGGTGGGACCATGGTGCCTGGGAGCAAATAATTTGCAGTAACCACCAGAGGCTCTCCCCCATGACAGTAACTGGTGGCCTGCCTTGTTCTGGCGCACCCGCTCACCTGCTCCACCATCCCACCGCAGCTGATGCCCGGCATGTTCTACAATCTGCTGCCAATTCCCACAATGTTCCATGCATCCCCTGGTGGTCAGCGCACATCATAGCAACTGGTTGTTCTGTTGTTCAGTTGTTCCGCCATTCACTCTATTTGCATATTAGGGTTTTATATATGTAGACTAGAGTCCTGGTGCATGAGATCCGTGCACTGGGTGGGGGTCTCTCAGCCTGGCCTTCACTCTCTGGCAGTCTGGGACCTCTCAGGGGGATGTCTACCTGCCAACTTAGGGTCTAAGCTGGCAGTCAGATATCCCTCTTGCAGTCCAGGGCTCTCACAGTCCCAGACCCCTTGCTCCTTACCACCCACCTGTAGCAGAGGCAGGAGAGGCTCCCGCCACTGCCACTGTGTTTGCCAACCATGAGCTTGGCTTCTGGCTGAGTGGTGTTCCCCCTGTGGGAGCGCACTGACCACCAGAGAACAGTTCCAGCATTGCGTGTCTTCCCCCTGGTGGTCAGTGAGCATCATAGCAACTGGTCGTTCCACCTGTTGGTCAATTTGCATATTAACCTTTTATTATATAGGATAATAAAGTATGCAAAGTTTATTGACATGGCTTCAGATTCCACATCACAACTATTAAAAAGCTATCACTTGCCCTAACTGGTTTGGCTCAGTGGATAGAGCATCGGCCTGTGGACTCAAGGGTCCCAGGTTCAATTCCAGTCGAAGGCATGTACCTTGGTTGTGGGCACATCCCCAGTAGGGAGTGTGCAGGAGGCAGCTGATCGATGTTTCTCTCTCGTCAATGTTTCTAACTCTCTGTCCCTCTCTCTTCCTCTCTGTAAAAAAATCAATAAAATATATTTTTTAAAAAAAGAAGAAGCTACCACTTGTAGAGTTTTGGTATTTTGATCACCCATAATTACTTGAAAAATCTTTTAAAATACATTACCCTTTTCCAGCTATATATATGTCCAGGGCCAATTATCTTTGTACACTTCAATTAAAACAACATATTGTAACATATTCTGAACATAGAAGCAGGTCTGAGAATCCAGTCTTCTACTAAGCCAGACATTAAAGAGATGTGCAAAATAGACACAATGGCACTCTTCTCATTATTTTTTTTTTTACTTTTTGTAACATATTTTAATAAAATATTTTATTTTGGTTAATATGCTATAAGTTTTTATTATTTTTACAAAAATTAATAATTTTTTATATTTTTTTCATTTTAATTTAATATAATCAGTGGAATATATACATCCTTCATAAACTTAAACTCTTAGAGGAGTCCAATAATGTTGAAGATTGTAAAAGAGTTCTGAGACCAAAACATTTGAGAACCTCTGCTCAGGTCCATGTTTAAATGCAGATAGTAATGAGAGATGGCTAGAAGCACCTGTGAATGCACTAAATAATACGCATTTCTCAGGTCGTGAATCTAGAGATGCCAGTTAATGGAGGCTGGCAAGGCAAGGTGACAGCACAGTCTGGAATTAGATCAGTAAGCAAAGTTCCAGAAAATTATTAGTTTTCCAGTAGAAAGTGAGATGGTAAACATTTTATTATTATTATTATTATTTAGATCAATGAGGTCTTTTGTGTGCAGGTGTGTGTGTGTGTGTGTGTGTGTGTGTGTGTGTGTGTGTGTGTTTAGGTTCATATTATTGACTGCATATCAGTGATGCTATTCCAGTTAATAAAACCACAAACAGATAGTTAATATGTTCTGAGATTGAGGAAGAAACAAAAATATTGGTACTCTTATCATTGAATATCAACAATATACAGGAAATGTAAATGCTTCCTTTCATCTAGGCAGAAACTGGCCAACCTATCTTAACCTCTTTGTCAAAAGGTCAAATTATACTTTGTCCTGCCCATTCATATTTTATGGAACTTACCACTGGATAACTATTCTCACACTCACACTCATATATCTACTGTAGCAGTCACTGTGTTGCTGTTGTGAATAAGTCGTTTAACCAAACAACAAAACACCCTGATCTTGGCTGGCCATCGTGGCTTGGTGGTTGAGCATTGACCTATGAACTAGAAGGCCATGGTTTTGATTCTTGGGTTGTGGACTCAGTCTCCAGTGTGGGGCATGCAAGAGGCAGCTTATCAATGATTATCTATTATGATTGATGTTTCTATCTCTATCTCTCTATCTCTCTCTTTCTCCCTCCCCCTCTTAAATCAATAAAATATATTTAAAACAAAACAAAACAAAACAAAAAAACCACCCTGATCTCTAGCTAAGGAAGATAGGTTTCAAAACTTTTATAGAAAAAATTAAAAGTACAAAATAAATATGCAATTTTACAGTCACAGTTAAACATTTTAACAAACCCCTCTTAGTAACTAATAGTGAAAGTAGAAAAAGAAAAGTAAGAAAATAGATGCTTGAATAACAATTTTTAAAATTGGCCAACTTAACATATATGGAAAAATATACCAAACAACTTTATATATGCACATGGAACATTTACCAAAATTGCCCATATGGTAGGATAGAAAGCAAGTCTCAACAAACTTTAAACATTAAAATCATATAGACTGTATGCTCTTGAACACAGAGGAATAAGGCTAGAAATCTATAACACAAATATGAGCAGAAAATCCAACTTGCTGGGAAATTAAACATTTCTTCTAAATAAGTAAGAAGTCAAAAATAAAATAGAAATAGAAAACATTTTAAATGAATGATAATATAAATATGGCATAGCAGTACTTAGGGAAAGTAGCTGAAGCAATGCTTAGAGGAAAAATATATTGTCTTAAACTAACATATAAGAAGAAAGGCCAAAGTTCAGTAATTTAGCTTCTTTTTCAAGAAATTAGAAAATAACAACAAAATAAAGTTAAACGAAACTTGAAAGAAGAAAACAAACTGAGAACAAAAGCAAATGAAATAGAAAAGAAATGTACAGAAGAAAATGTCCAATAGCCTCTATGATGTACATTTTTAAAATATAACCCATGAGTTTTAATAAATATTATTTAATTATTTACTATGTAGCATTTACATAATCCATGAATATTATGTACTAAACAAAATGTATGGATTATACTTATATAATATATGAACTATATAATATATGAAATAAATACAAAGTTTGCTTCACTTTATCCTAAAAATTTAACTTGCAAAGAACTGGAATATACCACAGTGATTTCCAGAAATTTGGTGAGACTACCCATTCAATGTTGCTAAATTAACACAGACATTACTCATTTATGCTTCCTGCTTTAGTCTCTACCATTTCTATGGGTCTATGTACACAAACTATAATTCAGTTCCTCTCATTATCCAATTTGTTTGGATTTTGCTAACAAATACAGACTCCAATTATGATAAAAACCAAGAGATAATATAAGGAAAAAAAAGTGTAAGGGAAATAAACCGATTCTCTAGAGCTTGCTACTCCAAATCCTTGTTTTAATTCTTGGAAATATGGGCACAAGCATATTCTCATATGGGTTCTTGGTTGCTCAAGACCACTAATATTTAAGTCGGTACATAGTTAAAACTAGAGCCCTATTTTTTTTTCTTATAGTCAGTCACTGCTCTTTTCAAAGCCATAGTTATGTTATATAATTATATTGAATGTTAAGCTAACTGTGAGAAATAAATACCAACCAGGCAACTTCTGTTAATTGCCACCTTTAGTGTTACTTTCCATCATGGCCAGCTGACTATTTATAGAGACTTTAAAATATATGTACATATTTCCAAATTAGATCATGCTGTTTGGGAATACTTGAAATAATTTTTAGTCCATGTGAAATTTACAGAATAAAACATTTAATTTGAGTCCGAAGCAAGAAAGTGGCACAAAGCAGAGTTTCTTTTTTGCCTGTTATTTCTGGGGAAAAACAACAAACTGCCATGAGGACTGCACTGGGAAAGAGCACATGCCATTGCTGGGAGAGACTTTCCTCAACATTTCATTCAAAGAACTGGTAAGTCTTATTTTTATATTCTTCTACACCTGCCTCTGTAGCAGCGGTTCTCAACCTGTGGGCCGCGACCCCTTTGGTGGTCAAACGACCCTTGCAAAGGGGTCGCCTAAGACCATCCTGCATATCAGATATTTACATTACGATTCATAACAGTAGCAACATTACATTTATGAAGTAGCAATGAAAATAATTTTATGGTTGGGTCACAACATGAGGAACTGTATTTAAAGGGCCAGAAAGTTGAGAACCACTGCTCTGTAGGGTTTGGGTATATATGACTAACTGGGCTGTACTTAACATGAGTCTTCCAGAGATAAAGCCAACAAAATTGTTCTCATTTTTAAAATTCAATTATGTTGTCAATATAATCTGAAAACAGTAATATACAAAACATCTAGGCAGCGGTTCTCAACCTGTGGGTCGCGACCCCTGAAAATACATCCTGCATATCAGATATTTACATTACGATTCATAACAGTAGAAAAATTACAGTTATGAAGTAGCAACAAAAATAATTTTATGG
This sequence comes from Myotis myotis, assembly GCF_014108235.1. Lineage (NCBI taxonomy): Eukaryota > Metazoa > Chordata > Mammalia > Chiroptera > Vespertilionidae > Myotis > Myotis myotis. The sequence continues at coordinate 182,058,630 of NW_023416324.1, forward strand.
TTGGGGGTCACCACAACATGAGGAACTGTATTAAAGAGTCGTGGCATTAGGAGGGTTGAGAACCACTGATAGAGTATATGTGAATCAGCATTTTTGATAGATTCCAGAGGTTGGAAACTTGTTTCCTTCCACCTGAATTTGGTATTCCCATGTCCTGTGTTTTGCTAACATGTGCAATTGGGAGTTTTTAAAAATCTATAATTTCTGCTTCTTTCCCCTACAATTTCTCTTCTGGTCTCATGTTTAAATGAAAGGCCTGACGATCACTGGTCTGGAACGCTTGCCTCTCAACACTGCTGGAATGAGAGAGGGCTTGCCCATTTCAGGCGGAACATGCGCTCTGCAGTTCACTAGGTACCTCAATGCCCAGTAGTCTAGCACTTAATTCCCTTTACTTATTTTACATTATCTGGCTGGCCAGGTATGCTTTTTAGTTATTTGACCCCTATTCTTCCAATATGTACTCTAGAAAGGTAGAAAGTTATATTCACCTTCCCATGAATCTGTTGGATCTATTTGCATCTATCTTTAAATGAAGAATATGTGTATACCCCCTTGAGGTCTCATTAAGCCTGAGGTATGCAACTTATTTCCTAAAAGCTAATGGAACAAGCAATTATGCTAAAGAAAATAACCACAGTAAAATTTAATTTTGTTTAATATTAATGACACTGGTATATGTTAAGAGATGATGAAATTGGAAACCAGGGTATATAACATTCATAATTGGTCATCTTTTTTTGTATGCCTGCATTTATGCTACTACTTGTCATATGAAAAATCAAAAAATAATTTCACATACCAAATCAGAATCCAGGCAGTACTATTGTGACATATTATTGGCAGGCTGGAAAAGGCATTTAAGTTATCTTTGGAAAGGATGATTATAAATTGACACTAAAATTATTCATCCATTAAGGATATTCAGACATGTCATCATGTCATATAAATTAATAGAAAAGAAATCATTCTATTTAGAGATAATTCCTTTTAGTCCTACATTTTTCTCCAGCAATATGTTTATTACCACCCAGCCTGTCTGCCTGACTAAACTAATCCTTACAATATAACTTCTACCACATCTAAAAGGGTTATTTTAATCATAAAAAGAGTCAAGCCCTGAATTGATATATTGTTTTAAAATTTTTCAGTAAAATGAGTGTTGGCTGGCCTCTATGGAAAGAAATCAAGAGCTAAATCAAGAGATAGAGACAATATTATCTCCAAGAATGGGGGAGGGAATTGACTGAGATGACTTTTGACCCAGTAGTTAAGGGGCATTATTTGTAGAATTCCTAAAGCCAGGATTCTCAAAGGGGCATTAAGAAAGCCATAGAAGTGGCCTGAGGGGTGGGTGGCAGTACTCTGGCAATGAGAACCCTAAGACTGGACAATGTGCAAACTCCAGGTAGGCAGTCAATTGTCAGATACTTATGTAGATAACAGGTAAGAAAGGCACCTGCAAAGATTTATAATTCTGGTGCAGATCTACATTTGCTGGGCAAAGAATAAGAAACGCAAGGCAAAGTACCATGAGAAGGGCTGAGAGATGCATCAAAGAATCGGTATTTATTAGAGGAAAAGAAACCTAATATTAACATGGAAACACAGCAAAAAAAATTTTAGAGACACTTCTCTGATTATTGATGACCTGGCACTAATAACAATGATGATTTATCAATATGCATATGAACCCTGAAACGTATTTGCACTGAAACATTAGAGATGAGGGAAAAGGTTCAGAAAAACTAACCTAGAGACACTCCACTCTCTCCTTAATAATAAGTAATTTCAGAGGCTGTGATGGTGATTTGACTACATGTAGATGGCAAGGAACTTCAGCTGGGAAAGAAGGGAACTGTGGTCACTGGGAGCCATTAAATGAGTCATATACAGGAAGGCAACTTGTGTTATGTAAAGTAGCAATAAGCATGTAAACATGACCAAACCTCATTAATTGGCAGCAATACATTGCCTTATTTGTGCAATGTAAAGTAGCCACCACAAAAACACACACACATTTATGTTTAAGGATCCATATTAAGGCACAAGAAAGTCTATATTGCTGAATTGCAGGTCCTAATAGTTAATGCTTAAATTAGCAAGCATTGTGCACAAAATGAAATCATACAGGGTATAGCAAAAGTGGGTTTATAGTTGTTCATATAGAAAATAATGCAATAATTAATATACCAAAATACAAGAATAAACTTTGTTTCATGTGCTTACAAGTTTTAAACCTACTTTTGCCCCACCCTACATCCTTAATTACATTTAATTTTGATATCTACATAGTTTAAAGTTGATAGAGTAATAAGAATAAACAAAAGTGCCTCAATTTTTATTCTTAGTAGTCTACTACCTCCCTATCAAACAAGAATACGTTTGTTGTCTCTTGAAGACGGGGTAAGAGAAAAATGGTTTCCTCATGACATCTGATGTTTAGTCTTCAGGGGTCAGCCAAAGAAGACTGACTGATGAACAATGCCTTCACCCACCCAAAGCTCTCACGAGACAGAAATCGATTTACCAAAACTAAATTTATAACTGACACTTATACAAAACATGCAATTAATCTGAAGGTTTATAGCCTTTCAAGATAAATAACTGTCAGAAACCAACGTCTACTAAAATAATGTTTCGTTTTAAAGGCACAGAACATTCCCCAGCTCTGCTGTGATAGCTAGCACAATGGCGGCAGTGACTGGTTTCCAAAAGTGTGTCTAATTTCTATGATTTTTATGAAAACTATAAATTCAGTACATCGTTTGTTAGACAAAAATGCTGTCAGATACATGACACGAATAAATATAACCTCTATACGTAAGAGTAATGTCAGTATTTCTTCCCAAAATACCTTGATTATTGTTTTAAAAAATAATTTTAGTTACTTATATACAATAGACATGCTGGCTCATATTGAGTATGTATGTCTTGTAAAGTCTAACAATAAAGTTCTATATTGGCATTCTTCTCATTACTTTTTAAAACCCATTACTTTTTAACGCTTTGATTTAATCTTAAGAGTTCCCTCTTATAGTCCTTAGGTATAAAGGTGTAAAGTAGATATTCTACTTCATATGAGACAGGGAATGCAGGGGGCAATGCAGTGATGGGAATTAACAACGTGGTCTAGAGACAAAATGTGTTCAAATCTCTATTATTCCACTTACTAATTAAATGACCTTGGACAGGTTACTAAAGCTCTTTAAGCCTCAGTTGCCTCACTGAAAAATAGAGATAACAGTACATACATTATTAAAAGTTGCTATAATTAAATTCAATAATCCCTATAAAGACTTTATATCAGTGACTATCCATCACTCTTGGTCTCTGTACCTACTAAACTACATAAATGCATAGTACCTGTCTAGATTGTTCTTGCTCAGGTAATGAGTAGATATACAACATGCATAGGTCTCCATGCCTTCGATAGCTGTGAATATCCACTTGATTAGCCAGTTTCCTGTGATTATCTAATCAGTGACTAGCAGATATCACCAGCTTTTTTGTGACCTGACTCCTATAACCCTTGGGAGCTGAGGAAAAATTCCAGACATGAGAAGCAGGTATTTTGTTTTGATAACATGACATCCCCTATAATAACATATTATTGCCCTTATTGTCTAAGACCGTGGTGGGCAAACTGTGGCTCAAGAGCCACATGCGGCTCTTTGGCCCCTTGAGTGTGGCTCTTTCTAAGCCTTAGGAGTACCCTAATTAAGTTAATAACAATGTACCTACCTATATAGTTTAAGTTTAAAAAATTTGGCTCTCAAAAGAAATCTCAATCGTTGTACTGTTGATATTTGGCTCTGTTGACTAATGAGTTTGCTGACCACTGGCTAAGACAAAGCCCCAAACCTATTCTTCAGTATTTAGGTTCATTTACAGCCTTGTTGCTACTTTCATTTCTAATTGGATCTACTGCACTACTCCCACCTAATAGATGATTCAGAAGCAGCAACCACAATATTTAAGAACTAGTGGCCTGGTCCACGAATTCATGCACATTGAAAGGAAATTAATTAGAAGAAATATTTTAATATCGCTATTTGCCCTTTCTCTATAATTTTAATAAATTTTATTGATTTTTTACAGAGAGGAAGGGAGAAGGATAGAGAGTTAGAAACACTGATGAGAGAGAAACATAGATCAGCTGCCTTCTGCACACTCCCTACTGGGGATGTGCCCACAACCAAGGTAACATGCCCTTGACCGGAATCAAACCTGGGACCCTTGAGTCCGCAGGCTGACGCTCTATCCACTGAGCCAAACCGGTTAGGGCTGCCCTTTCTCTGTAATAGAAGTGTCAACCAAATTCACAATTGACAATGACAGAAGGAAACACATGCGTGTGATTGGCGCCAGCAAGAGCTTTATATGTATCATACATGTGCAAGTCAACTTAGCCTTTTATAGATATAGAATAAACTTGCTTAATTAGACCTGCTTTCTGATGTAGCTAAACTTTTTCCAACCCAGTGAAGCACCCCAACTTCTCTTTCAGGTAATTATCAGCAACAGAGCAGTAAATATCAACACGATGCAGACTATTATTGTAGATCACACAGGGAGAAAAAAGGGTAAAATATTAAACTGCAGCAGTGTTTGACTATATTCTGTGCAGTGAGGAAACCTGAAGTCATTTTCAAGGTCTACCGTTTCTTATTTCTTTTCAGTCGGGTCAAGTTTCTAAGCTTTCTAAATCTCCATTTTCCAGCTAATTAAGAGAAAATAGGATTCCACCGAGTTTCCTATCTACCTACTCCAGGACTTCTGTGAGGATCAAATGAGTTGAGGCACAGGAAAACATTTCACAGACATTTGGTTATAGTGTAAAGTGTTTTCACCTGGCTATAAAGCAAGTCATGTTCCTGGGCTGAAGAAACTGCAAGGAGGCTAGAGAGGAAGCCGGGAGTTGCTATATGACATCATTACCCTGATGGTCAGACACTTAGCATATTAGCCTTTTATTTATATAGATAGGGATTGGGCCCAGCCAGCATGACTCAGTGGTTGAGCATCAACGTATGAATCAGGAGGTCATGGTTGGATTCCAGGTCAGGGCATATGCCCAGGTTGCGGGCTTCATCTCCAGCGTGGGGCATGCAAGAAATAGCCCATCCATGATTCTCTCTCATCACTGATGTTTTTATAGCTCTTTCCCTCTCCCTTCCTCTCTGAAATCAATAAAAATATATTTTTTAAAAAAAGAATAGGGATTGGAATTGGGAGCCAGCCTGGCATAACTTCTTCTACTGTCCAGATTTGAGACCTTGGGAAAGTTATTCTAGCCTCTTCGAACCTCAGATGTCTCATAGTGATTCCTACTTCGTTGAGCTGCTGTTAAAATCAAAAGTACTGTTTTGTAAACTGCTTACACAGAGCAGGCATACTATCAGCACTGGATAAGCAGTTTCTTAGTTAAGCTTGCACTTACTTCTCCCAGGCCTGCCCATCATCTGAGGCTGCCACATTCCCTGCCACTACCACTGCCTGCTCCCCTCCCCTCACTGGCTCCAGGAAGCTATGGCTTCACAGGCCAGCCAACTCCAGGCAATATGTCTTTCAAATGCTTGGCATCTCTTTGTAAAGCATTCCATGGACCTCTACGGTTATTTAAGTATTTCACATAACTTTTAAGATCAGCAGCTCCTTTGCTATTTTCATAAGTGTAGAAATAGATAGGCTTCTAAATTTCTTCTATGGCAGCTCATTCTTGGAAAACTGACTTAAAATTACCCTCATAGTTGGTGATCAATAAATCAATGCTGAGTTAAGGAAGAGAGTAAACTGAAGGAGGGAAAAAAGAAGAAGGAAGAAGGAAACAAGGGAGGAGGAGAAGGAAAGAAAGGAAGAAATTAATTTACAATGGAGAGTTTTTCCTGATTACTGATGTGTGCCATTACTTATACCTGGAAATATATACTGTTTTTCCATTTGATTTCTCTGAGAAGACTTTGCATATTTCAAAAGATTTGACATTATTCTAGAATTAAACTATAACACCTTTTAAACATAATAGATACTTTAGCTTTATTTTATATGTTACACATTAATAGAATATAACTCTTTATCTTACTATGGCGTGGTTAATTAGCTCTTGTAGACAATGTAATTTTTTCAGTTAGTAGTTCCCTAGTGTATACATAAATGTTATACAAAATATATTAGAAATAGACTAATATTTATGAGCATAGACACCAGATAGGAATCTTACTATTGAAAGTATTAGATACAATTATAGATTCATGTGTTTCATCTGCTCTCCAATTACTATTATTTGTCAAGGGTGAGTAATAATAAAATATCCTTTAAATTACTCTGTTAAAAAAAAGGGGGGGCTTTGAAACAGTTATCCCACAGATGTGTCTGAATACTGTAAAATATACTAATAAAAAAAAAGCCAACATGTGGCTATTTCATTATTTAAGCAAAAGGTTTTGGTGAGTGATTGAATTTCCCCTTTGCCTCAGTATGTCTGGCATCAAAAAATGAGTAGGCCTGGCTATTCTTGAATAGGGCAGATATTTTTGTTAATGGACACACTATTTTCAGAACAAAACTTGAAAACTCAGAGTGCTTCCTTGTGCATAAGTTTTCTATTAAGAAATATAATTGCACATCAAAATGTGTTAATTTTACATTTAATTATTGTTTGTTAATCAAGAAACTCCCATAGATTCAAACACACTGGGTTCACTCTGCACCAGAAACCATGAGGCAATATATCTTAGGATATACTTTAATGATGCTGTCATTTCAGGGAAAGTATGACACACCTATTATTTTGTAATAAAGATAATATATAAATGTTTTCAACACAGGATTAAGTTAGTATTAAACAGAGACGATTTTCTAAAAGTAAGGTAAATAAAATATCTCTAAATAGAATATGCTAGATTTAATAGGCAATGCCAGCTTAGATAAAAAAGATGATCACTGAGATACTTCTCCTCGGATTTATTAGTTATTTCCATCTGGAATGCCTTTTCCCCACAGTTGCACTATTGAAATTCTGCCCATCGTTCAAGTTCCTGTTCCCCAAGAGCATCTTTGAGCATGTGCATCAAACATAATAAAGACTCTGGAGAATCGAGTTTATTTGGTGTTTTTCCAAGGCAGTTTTAATAGATTAAATTAAAATCTGTATCACTTTGGATTAAAGCATTCTCTCTCACCCCCAGCTTTACTAAAATAAATTGCTCTATTTTAAACATCTAATCCTTGGGCCTAATTAAGGGATTTCTATTCTGGTTTGAAAATAAAGGATGTTCAGAGCTAATGGGCCTTTTTGTTTAAAATGTTAGATTTAATTTACTGTGAATAAAATTTTATAACATGGAAAACATTAGGCCTTATTATTTAAACACTAGTTAAATATGGTAATTGTGGAAAATGCCAATAAATAAATAAATCCAGCTCAGTCTCTATAATTAGAGTCATATTAAAGGTAGGCAAGTTGCAAAATAAATATTTCAATATTTCAACATTTGGAAATTTTAAGGTATTTTAAAAGATATACCACAGGCCAGGGGTCCTCAAACTACGGCCCGCAGGCCACATGCAAATACAAATATTGTATTTGTTCCCGTTTTGTTTTTTTACTTCAAAAATAAGATATGTGCAGTGTGAATAGGAATTTGTTCATAGTTTTGTTTTTTTTTAAACTATAGTCCGGCCCTCCAACGGTCTGAGGGACAGTAAACTGGCCCCCTGTTTAAAAAGTTTGAGGACCCCTGCCATAGGCAGTACAGCAAAATAGAACACTGGATAGTAAACCCAATAGTAACCATGACATAGGAGCTAATATTTTATTAGCTTTATTATTTAATTTTAGATATGTACATAAAATCATGTACAATAGGTCATAATTTATTGGGATTTATTGTTTACTTTTTCCTTTTTTCATATTTTATTCTTTCCATTTCGCCTTCTTCTTATTTACTCACATCACAGTATCTCATATTGCATGTTAACAACCTATGTATTCCTTATACATAATATGAATATATAATTACACAAATAGGTATACCTAGTATTTTTTCCTAGAACACACAAATATATATATACACACACACACACACACACACACACACACACACAAACCTATGTGTAAATTGTTTTACAACAAAAGAAATCAAATCAAAATATACACACTTTTCAATATCCTAATTATAATTAATTTAATCTGGAAATTCCTCTCTCATCTGAAATGTTTCTACTTACTACTTTTTTCATGATTGCAAACTAATATTTTATACTTTGAGGTATACCAGAGACCTTTAATTATTCTTCTATTGATACTGATTAACTTTATTTTTAGCTGCTACAAATATGAAATTAACATCCTTGTACACATGTTTTTATATACTAATTTTATTTTACATACATTTCCTGAGGTGGGATTACTGAGGAAATTTAAGGTATTTTAAAAGATATACCATAGGCCAGGGGTCCTCAAAATTTATCTCTGAATTTTCCTGAAAACTACAGAATTTAAGGAATATCTTCTTCCATTTGTTCAGCAATTAAGATTTGCTCTTTTGAAAATGCCCTATTCAATTTTTGGCCAATTTCCTGTTTGGCTTTTTCTTGAAAATTGGATACAGCTCTCTGTACATTATAAAAATCTACCCTATCTCTGTCATTAGTATTACAATTTTAAATATATTTTATTATATTGTATAAAATTGAATCTATTTTAACTACATTTATAGAATTAAGTATGTTACTATTTCTTCAGTAGTTTCCGTTTCCCTCATAGGTTAAGACTCATTTCCTAACTACTACAGTAAAAATAAAGAATGATAGGTTTATTTTTTAAATACTTTTCTAATTATTTTTATACCTTACATATACATGTGTTAATCACTTATAGAAATATATTTTATATGCTTTCTGTTAAAATTCCAAATTATTTCCTGATAACTTGCCTGCTTTATAGTCATGTATAAAGAAGTTTTTCCATTCACCAGCAATTTTACATATTACCTTTATTTTAGAAAAAATACTTATTTTTATAATCATCATTTACTAGACGGTCTATTCTATTCATAATGTTTCTTTTATTATTATTATTTTTTTAAATATATTTTATTGATTTTTTACAGAGAGGAAGGGAGAGAGATAGAGAGTTAGAAACATCGATGAGAGAGAAACATCGATCAGCTGCCTCCTGCACATCTCCCACTGGGGATATGCTCGCAACCCAGGTACATGCCCTTGACCGGAATCGAACCCGGGACCCTTCAGTCCACAGGCCGACGCTCTAGCCACTGAGCCAAACCGGTCTCGGCATCTTTTATTATTATTTTTATGATTGATGTACTATTTTTATCAGGGTTCCATTTGAGTGCCTTTTTTATGTGTATCTGTAAGTAAACCTCCAAAATTATTATTCTGCTTCATAATTTCCTTGGCCTGTTCAGATATTTATTCTTTCATATAAAGTTTAGAATTTTTAAAAAATAATTTTAGAAAACCTGTTAAGATTCTAACGAAAGCAGCATTAAATTTAAAAATTTGATTTAGGAAAATTTATCTGTTTGATATTAAATCTTCCCATAAATGAAGACAAAAGTCTTTCCATTTGACCAAATCTTAAAGTATATTCTTCAAAATATTTTACACTTAAAAAATAAATATGCCATTTTTATATTAAAATCATTAAGTATTTTATTTGCTTTTGTTACTCTTGATAATTAAATATTATTCCCAGTATTGGTTTTAATTGCTTGCGTGGAGAAATGTAACTGTTTTTGCTCTATTGTGTATTCAGCTACTTTATCAAGCTCATTGTATTTTTAAATGGTGATTATTAAATTTTGTAGTTTTTAGTTTTTTTCATTTTTAAAATTTTGTTTAAAATAATTTTTTGTTTCTTATTTATATATTGAATAGTCTTATTATATTTAAGTAGTTTCTTTTGGTTCTCATTTATCTTGAAATTTTACAAAGCTTGATAAAACTAGCACTTATCTGCATTAATGTCCCCGTATTGTATATTTTCCACAATTTTCAGTTCCTAGAAACTCAAACCATTTTCCCTTTTTCATGCTACTGCTCTACAAAAATATGGTTCTTTTGTGAAGATGCTATGTAAACCCAAATTACAACCACTCCTTTCACTTAATCATCACTGAATACTCCCATTTTTATTCATGATGCAAGTGCCAATAAACTTCTGTTAGCTTTCTCTTATGGATCTGTCTTTTGTCAGTCCAATTTGCATGGCCCAGCTGCTGACTTAAAATAGATAGAGGACAAAATGGTTTTTCCTCCCCTGAACCTGGCAGATCCAATGGCAGTGGAGCCGGCAAAACAAGAGATGTTTGAACAGAAGCAATGAACCTTCACCTAGAGACTTTCAAAGAATTAACATACCCAAACTGGTGGAACATGGGGGAGAAAGACAGCCAGTTAATGGCAGTAATTATACAAGCAACTTGAGATAGAAAGAAATAAGTATTGTTAAGATAGGGAGATTAGTTTTACTGCACCTGAGGACAGGTTAAATACTTGTGATTCCGCCATAAAGAACTGTTAGATCGAAGACAGTGACCAGACAAAAGAAACAGTAGATATTTTGTTTCTCAGGAGATACGTTGTCTGGTTTTGCTTCCTTTTCCTTCCTTTATCTTCTGGAGCACTTTATATTTCTTTCCAATAAGAGTTTTTGTGTCCTCATTCAGTTATATCCCCTTAAGTAAATCTTTTGCTCAAGTAATTGATTCTGTGGTTTCTAATATATATCTGTGGCACCGTCAGTTTCCTTTGCCTTTGCAGTCAAGTCCATCCTTTTATCAAATGAGGGACAAAATGTCACAGCTTTGTCCGTATTTGATTCTGGATCCCCTTAGAGCAGCCGCGTTTTTATTTTTCTCTGTGTTTTTTCTCCTTTTCAGATATGTTTCAGAACTTAAGTCTAAACATTGGGTAGCAGGAAGATGGAATAGGTCTCATCCAGCTTCACTTGCCTCCAAATCCCACTTTAAAGTATTAAATGAAGGAATACTCAAAGGACAGCAAAGAGAGGAAATGTGTGGGTAAGCAACTAGGAGATGCAGATGTTGAGGAATCACAATTAAGCAGAACGATGCCCCCCAGTTACAATGTGTTCTAATGTGCAATCACCTGAATTGCCAACCAAAATATACAAATGGGATGTTTTGCTTTATGAATGTTTAATCCTGAAAAACAGATGTGGGGAGCTGTCATTGGGTAGTAAGAATAAACTAAGACTCTGAAAATCCAGGGTTACATCTTTGGAAACTAAAGCCAACTTATAATATGACGTTTGGTATTTCCCTCCACCTGTTTTTATATTTGTTTGTTTGTTTTTAACAAAAATCACTTATGGTCAAAATCCAAATTATCTATTTTATAAATTTATTCACTTGTATAATTAACCTGCTGTCAATTCCAAACCTTAAGTTTCCAGTAGTAGTTTCTGAAAACAAGCTAATACTAAGGCTCAGCTTAATATAAATACCTTGAGTTAACCAGACGTAGGATTGACTTGCTCCACTAATTTAGCTACTCAACAATTCACTCATCATATTTACTGAGCTCTTCAGTATTATATATTGTGTTGTGTTTGCACTATTTTAAAATACATGTTTATTGATTTCAGAGAGGAAGAGAGAGGGAGAGAGAGAGGGAAACATCAAAGATGAGAAAGAATCATTGATTAGCTGCCTCCTACACGCCCCCTACTGGGGATGGAGCCTGAAACCCAGGCATGTGTCTTTGACCACAATCAAATCCAGGACCTTCGGTCTGCAGGCCCATGCTCTATCCACTAAGCCAAACCAGTTATGGTGATGCAGCACTTTTAATAATAGTGCCCATCCCAATAATTGTTTTATTCTACTCCTTTGAATTTTTCCTTATATTTCATCATTCTTTTTTATCACTGCATTATTATTTTTTATTTCTATGGTGATTTTCCTATGTTGTTTTCCTCATTTTCTATATTCCCCCAGTCTTCTCATCATACATTATTCATTGTTTTCTTTCCTATATATCAGAAGTTTTCCTTTCTCCTCTCACATTCTTATTCATTTATTCTTTGTACATATTTTGCTACCCCTCCCTTGCATATGTCAAGGAAAACCTCCCATTCACTAGTTTATACACATACTCATTTATTGTCTAATATTTCTCTTCTGTTTCTATATATATATATATATATATATATATATATATATATATACACACATATGTGTGTGTGTGTGCGCGTGTGTGCGCTTAAGTGCTCTGTAACTTCAATATGTTCTCACCTTTTCTCTTTTAAACATGAACTGAGTATTTAAAATCTGTGTAGCTTTACTGAGTGTTAAAAAGGAGTTGATTGAGCTGGGGATAATCACTAAACATCTATGAAAATACTTTTAATATATAATTTTGGAATATACAGTTTTAGGCAGTGGGTTTTCTTTTATTCTCCTCTTCTAATTTATGGAAGAAAAATCCCTCCTCTTAAAAATTAGAGGAAAATTATCTCCTTGTTATTCTATATTTTATTGCTGTTATACCAAATACATTATGTTCTTCATTTTTCACTTGAAGAGAGAATGGAGTTGTTTAAAGGAAAAAGAGAAACTAGTTAACTAAATGAGAGAGGAATGCATTCTATTGGACTCCTGCTGTGTCAATCATAATAGTTCAGAAATTAGGAACTTTCAGCATTCCTCAGGCTAAAATCAGGTTCATGGTTGGGCACATTTGGAGCAGAACATTTTCAAACTTTCCAAGCCCACTGAGTCATTAAACATAATAAATGAAAAAGCTAAACTTAAGCAAAATTAGAAACAGCTTAATGTATGTAGTTGCAAGCAGGTTGATGGTGATAGGGTTTGGGAAAGGTGGGGAGGGAATAGAGAGCCTTCAAGAAGATAAAAGCCAAACCCTCTAAGCCAAAATGCTCTGGACTTTGGAAAGCTGTGATACAAAATCTTATCTGCTTCTATGTTTACAGGTTTGTTTTTGGATTACCTGTGTGATTTTCCCCATGGTCTCCTGGGAATAGCAACTTTCCTTCAAATGAGCTAAGAGGAAAAGCGATTTTATTTCACGTACAGAATGAAATCTAGAAACTACAGTTCTAAAGCAGTGAGTCAAACTACCTTGGCCAGAGAACTAGGACATTTCTTAGAGAAATTGAGAGGAAAGCTAAAGCCTAGTAGAGAGGGCCATAGGTGGTTAATGATCCATGCATGTATGGGGTAGCCTTTACCAAACACGTATTCATTAATTTATCCATTCACTTGAGCTATAACCACTGAACAGTTACAGTGTGCTTGCAACTGTGCAAGGGTATTACAATAATGAATGTGGCACATACTCTTGACCTGGGGAGGTTTCAATCATCATTTATGTATTATATGTAAAGAGAACTTTGCAACCTAGCTCAGTATAAAAAATTTAGATAGAAGAAAATGTGTTATCAAGATGTACTGACAGCATATTTCCTACATCACTTCAAGATTTGTGAAATTAAAAGTGTGAGAAAATGGAAAAGATGAAGGATATAATACAAATATTCCAAAAATAAAAATCAGCATGCGAAATTTTCTTCCTAATACCTAAAATAACTACCTCACCCAAGAGAGCAGAGAGCAAAAAAAAGTACAAGATGGTAATTAGGAAGGACAAAAATCATGGGAGGATACAGTATAAATACACATTATTTTTGGAAATATACAGTTAAGATAAAATATAAATGAACAATATCAACCTTGCAAGAATACTATAAGAATAAACTGCATGGCAACTGAAAGTAGTCAAACCCAGGTGGGAGGATGCTGCATAAAATCATTTAAAAAGAATTTGTGGAACTGGGAACTTCATACACCATCAGTGACAGTATAAATTAATGTAGTATATCTTGATAGAAACTTTGCATTATTCATAAGGTGAGTAGAGATATGTATATCTTTTGACCCAGCTGTTGTATTTGTACTCCAAAAAGTGGACAAAGATGTTCACTGTAATATTATAATTAGCATATCCAATAATAAGGAAGTAATTAAGTAATGGAATCCTGTGCTATGGATGTTTGATGCCTATAAATTTTGAAACACCATAGAAAACACTGAAAACACAGAAAAACAGTGAAATGTTAAGCAGAAATTATTTAACTTAATTTTCTCTATCTCCTTCATGTATGAGTCTACATATGTATATAAGCACATTTATAGAGCAACAATAAATGGAAATGCTTCAGATGTTAATTTGGGATTGGCTGATCTGAGCTGAAGGATCATGAGTTATTGTTTCTTTTCTTTTGTAACGCCTAAAGTTTTGGCAATGAGCATACGATAAATTTATATTAGAAAATTTGATTATATATTACAATTTGATTTTAAAATACATTTTAAGTAACTATATCAGACATTAAATGACATAAGACAGAAAGCCTTTGGGGTAAAAATAGAAAAATAGAGATTAATACACAAGCTTATGGGATATTACAGGTATTGACATAGCAATAGGCTTCCCACTGGGGGAGGGGTGGAGAGGTGAACAGGGATTCCAAAAGAAAAGACTATTGAACAATTTTATCACCAAAAAACAGAAATTCTATACCAACTTTGGCTCAGCCAGTGTGGCTCAGGAGTTGAACATTGACCTATGAACTAGGACAGTGATGACGAACCTTTTGAGCTTGGTGTGTCAGCATTTTGAAAAACCCTAACTTAACTCTGGTGCTGTGTCACATATAGAAATTTTTTGATATTTGCAACCATAGTAAAACAAAGATTTATATTTTTGATATTTATTTTATATATTTAAATGCCATTAACAAAGAAAAATCAACCAAAAAAATGAGTTCACATGTCACCTCTGACACACGTGTCATAGGTTCGCCATCACTGAACTAGGAGGTCATGGTTCAATTCCAGGTCAGGGCACATGGAATTTCAGGTTGCAGGCTTGATATCGGTGGGGGGTGTGCAGGAGGCAACCAATCAAAAGTTCTCTCTCATCATTGATGTTTCTATTTCTCTCTCTCCTTTCCTCTCTGAAATCAATAATAATATACTTAAAAAAAATAACAACAAACAAAAACACAAAATGCAAACTTTGAATACATTAGCCAATTAAGAGATTTTGTTCCACTTAACAGTTACTCACTCTACTAAAAAAGCAATTTCTTTTGCTTCGTTGTCAAGCCCCACAAAGAAAATACTTCACTCATCTTTATATTAAATATAAGACTGAGATCAGAATGCCCAACAAGAGTCATATGTGACTCCTAAAGACAGAAAAGAAACAAGATGTTGAGAATATAACCTGCTTTCTACCTTCAGACATGTCTAACCGCAGCTCAACTTGTCTCCTGTTAGATGAAGCATAAACCCATAGAGAAAAGCCACACTCGAGCCTGGAACTATTCCACCTTCAATGTCATTCAAAGAGGTCTACCAGAAAGCTCTGTGCTCTTTTGGCAGCAGGCCCCTCCACTTTTATCTCCAGTCTTACAAAAACACATATTAGACTGAACTGCTGGCTAACACAATCTCCTTTCAAAGGCAAAATGATTGCTTAGCCTCTAACTGAATGCTTTACCGAAAAGTGTTGAAACAGTCCTTAAAATATAAGTCTGAAATGTCCAGATGTAAACAGGTACTGAATAACAATTAATCTCAGTTCTGAACTTCCACTGATTGAATAAGTAGACCTAATTTTGAGAGAATTTCAAATCAAAGTTTTATTTAGCTCAAGCTTTAAGGAAATAATGCTACAGATAAACTCTATTATTGTACAATAGTAGCTGCTTAAATTTGAAATCTATTGCCCATATTAATACGGTTGAGAGAAAAAAAAAAAACTTCATTAATGGATGATTTGATGCTCTTAATGTTAGGACTATTTCAGAGTTGCAAGGATGTGGTTCCCTAAATAGACAAGTCTCTTAACAACTTAAAGTAAATATTTTTAATGCATATCCTATAAAATAAAAGCCTAATATGCTAAGTGTCTAGTTGTCCAGTTGGCCATTCAACCAATCAAAGCTTAATATGCTAATCATGTGCTAAGGCTGTTCAGCCACTCACTGCCCCCCAGGGGGCAGACAGTTGACTGGTCGACCAGTTGCTATGACATGCACTGACTACCAGGGAGCAGACACTCTGACCAGTAGGTTAGCGTGCTGCTGGGGTCTGGCCAATTGGGACTGAGCGAGACAGGCCAGACACACCCTGGAGCCCTCCCATGTTCCCTCCCTGGCTAGCCAGCCTCCTGCATCCCTCCCCAGTCCCGACCCCACTGGTGCATGAATTCATGCACCAAGCCTCTAGTACAATAACAATGTTGTTCCTACACATTGATTGAACCATACCTCTTAACACCCTGGCTTTTAAAATATCTCATCTCATCAGCATAATAAATACCTGATTAATAATGAGCCCATTTTTATAAAGGCAAACCCAATTACAACTCAGTATTTATATGGGAAAATATGTTTGAAAATATTCAAAGGGAGTTGTTCACTTGGATTTTCCCTTTCTATATCATTTCTGAGTTGCTGTAGCTTACCTTTCATTAAAAGTTGATTTGACAGATTGCTGTAATTTTCAAATTGCTAAATACTTCTGTCAAGCCCCTTAAGGCATTTTCAGAATTTAGTTCTTGGGTTTGTTGGGATGATTTCCAGGCTCTCCTTTTGGTGGTGATGAGGTAAGCAAGAGCTTGAAACTATGATTCATTTCTGTTTGAGTTTCTGTCAGATACTTGCAGGAAAAAGAAAATGACTAATCACCTACTAAAAATGGCAACAGATGCCATAAGCAAAATTTCATTCAACCTGTTAACTTTGTTCCAATATAAGAATCATTTAATTGAAAGACTTAGTTTTAAAATATCGTCTTTTAAAAATAACATCAGCTTCTAAAATGAGGTAATGACATTTATGCTCAATATTTTAACAAGTTCTTTACACTGACCTTCCTGTGCACTTCAGTTTATACACACCAACACACATGGATGTACAGAATATATTTTGCAGTCACATGAGGATAGCCATTTAACATATATGCATCAAGAAAGGGCTATTAGCATTCAAACACCAATTAACCACTTCTGTCTTTTAAAAAGTCCTAATGGTATCATGTTTACCACATTCAGTTGATATAAAATAGTAATTAATGTTTTAGTTAATATTTTTATCTTTTCTATTCTAAGTAAATTCTTGTTCAATGTCCCTGTGACTTGATACTTATAAAACCAGGACCAAGAAACAGCAGATCAATTTGTGATTCAAAGCAACACATGCACAAAATAGCAGAATTGTAAACTCTTCCCAAACCAAGCAATAACCAATGCAGGCACTTTTGGAGATTGTGCCCCCAATACTTGACATATCTGGTGTGAAGTGGAAGGAAGTAAAGACATGGGAGAGCTAGATACTGAGAGGGAAGAGAGGGGGATAATGGTGAGATTGTTTCTTATCTACCCCCGGTGTGGGAGGACAGAGACTACCAATATAGGATGAGTCCATGTCTGTGTGGGACATTCATAGAGTCCATCATCCTTTTTGGAGTGGCTACTTTTTCCCCCTCTTGTGACCATTATGCAAGTATAGAGACGTATATAGAGGAATAGCTGTGTTGTCATTGAAAAATAAAAGCACCTCTAAAGTCACTACTTTCACACCTAGCATTACATATGCACTTGAAATAGTTCTGTGAGCTACACGCCCCATTTTACAACAAGAAAACCAAGGCTTGGAGAGGATATATACATTGATAAGGGACCCATTAATAAGAGTTTCTGACATTTAATCCATTGTTGTTCTATTGCATATGCATAAACATGTGTCCCTGACATTTTGTAGAAGGAAAATAAAAAGTTCACAAAAGTCAAGTGACTTTCAAAACATCAAAAATCTAAGTAGGGCCCTAGCTGGCTTGGCTCAGTGGATAGAGCATCGGCCTGCGGACTGAAGAGTCCCGGGTTCGATTCTGGCCAAGGGCACATGCCTGGATTGCAGGCTTGATCCCCAATAGGGGGCATGCAGGAGGCAGCCAATCAATGATCCTCTCTCATCATTGATGTTTCCATCTGTCTCTCTTTCTCCCTTCCTCTCTGAAATCAATAAAGAAATATATATTTTTTTAAAAATCTAAGTAGGTAGTACTCTCATATTATTTTAAATCCTGTGATAGATCCATGACTTTGAAGAAGACTCTGGTTCTTCATTTTATATGAAAGGTAAAATATATAAACTAGGTAATCTCCAAGATCTCTTCTAGCTCTAAAGGATACAGTTTTATTTTTTTAAATGTCATTATTGATTAAGATATTACATATGTGTCCTTATCCCCCCATTGCCCCCCCCCACTCCCCTCTCTCATACCCTCACCCTCCTGGTGTCTGTGTCCATTGGTTCGGCTTATATGCATGCATACAAGTCCTTTGGTTGATCTTTCCCCCTTACCCCCACCCCACCCCCTAGCTTCCCTCTGAGGTTTGACGGTCTGATCGATGCTTCTCTGTCTCTGGATCTGTTTTTGTTCATCAGATTATGTTCTTCATTATATTCCATAAATGAGTGAGATCATGTGATATTTATCTTTATTGCACTTAGCATAATGCTCTCCATTTGTTATAACCAAAATCTTAAACTGACTGATATCATCAGGGAGAATTCTTTATTGCCTTAGATAATATTAAATAAATATGCTGATTATTTCAGTAAACAAAAAACTACTTACTTGGGGAATATAGACTGGTTAGGAGTCAGTAGAAATGGAGCCAAGAATGTTTGACTAATATCAATCTTAACCATGATTCAGAAAACACACACACACACACACACACACACACACAATAATCACTTTTGTTATAACTAAAATGCATACAATTATCTTTTAACTTGGAAAAAGAATTAATAATTATTTGTCATCGAACTTTGATGGCCAATTCATTTGAAACACAAGAAGCAAATTAGTGAATGTTCTACACTTATTATGAACCAAATTTTAGCTGTTAATCTAGGAACTGATGGCAAAGTATATTAAGCAGTCTCACATCAAGTTATTCAAATGTGGTCAGGTAAAAACCAACCTTCTGTTCTACTGATATAAGCAAATGAATTTATGAAAGAAATTATAATACTTCTCAGCACACAGAAATCATGACTTTAATTATTTTAAAATATTACTCCTCTGAAGCTTGAAAACCAAAGACCTGCAAAATTAATGTAATGATGGTGAAGCTGTAGTTGTATGTTCATTTAACCACTATTTTGGAAACTAGTTTTATATGAATTTATAAATACACATTATGTTAGCTTTGAGATTTTTTTTTTTTATTGAAAGACATCTTGCCACAAGATGGAGTCCACCCCTTGAAGCAATTCTAAGAACACCGTACAGTAAAGCCTGATGTATTTGCAATATTTGTTTTACCTATTTTCGGGATACTAAAAGAAGCAATAAAATATGACAAAGTGAAGTGAGATTTATTACTAAATAAATTAACCAATTATATAATTAATTGCCACTTTCAGTTTTTGTGCTTTTGGTTTGTTTGTATTTTAAAGATATTTTAATTAATTTTCTAACAGTGAGGATGGGAGAGGAAGAGAGAGAGAGAAACACCAATGTGAGAATGGAATATTGATTGGCTGCCTCCTGCTCGCCCCCTACCTGGAAAGAGCCTGACCAGAAATCGAACTGGCAACCTTTTACTGCATAGGGCAACCAACATCCAACCAACTAAGCCACACCAGCCAGGGCTCAGTCTTTATTTTAAAAAATACATGTATTTTTAAAGATTATTTTGTCTTGTGGAAACATGTATTTATTTGCGACACCACTGATTATATAACGCCTCAATTACACTGTTACAGAAGAAGCTGCCCACTGGGGTGCACGGAGGCCCATCCTTTCCCTGGAAATGGATAAGAACTGTTATATACTTCAAGCAGATTCTAATAAGTAGGGATTAAAATAGCCTTGTGTTTTCCACCCACTTCTTCAACAAATCAATGAGACTATTTGTTACATAAAAGGTTTAACTTTACCCAGCATCTCCTCAAAATAATGCTGACTGTAAAGTAAAATAAAATAAAAAGAACACACACACACGGAGTACAGCTATTTTTTAGGACTCATCCCAAACTTATTCCTTAGTGCAGCCTTTCCTTCCTTCCCCACTTAGGCTCTCTTCTCCTGTACCTGGAGAGCACTTTACCACACACACTTGATTCAGGGCATGCTTGCTGACGTTATTATGGAGATGGCTCCCTGACATCATTTTTTTTGAAATTGCCCCTGGGTTCTTTCAAAACCCCCCAAATCAGAGCACTCTTATGCCTGGCATGTCCTAGATTACCACTCATATAATTATTGATTATACTCCCACTTACACTGAATTTACAATGCCCTTTCATAAAGGCAAAAGGTTTTCACCATTCCCGAATTACTTGACTATATCCACACTTGATTCCTTAACCAGTTCTAATGTGCCTGGAATTGATATAAAGTTTGCATTTTTTTTTAAATATATTTTATTGATTCTTTACAGAGAGGAAGAGAGAGAGATAGAGAGCTAGAAACATCGATGAGAGAGAAACATCTATCAGCTGCCTCCTGCACATCTCCCACTGGGGATGTGCTCGCAACCCAGGCACATGCCCCCGACCGGAATCGAACCCGGGACCCCTCAGTCCGCAGGCCGACGCTCCATCCACTGAGCCAAACCGGCCTCGGCAAAGTTTGCATTTTAATATCATGCCTAATATTTTTCCCTTTGTTTCTTTGTGTTAGGTCCAACATCAGCATTATTGTAGTCAGGTATCATGGATCAAAATTGCCTACCCAAGTACAAAATTACTGACAGAAAGAGAGTTCATCACAGAGTCAACAACCTGTATTGCAGAATAAAGAGAGCTTTTTTATATGCGGAGCATTAATCCCTGCTGGCCTAGAATTGGAAGTTCAGGTTGATGCATTAACCCATGTGGTGTAAGAGCATATGAATATACTCAGCCGGAGGAAAAATAAACATTAACTAAGAAAAACATTTAAAAGACAAATGGATTAGCCCTGTAAGCAGACGTGTGCAATTAAGGCACTTACATTTCACATTAATATTGTGTTTATGTATTTATCTTCTACTTGAGGGCAAGGACTATGTATATACTTTCTCTATAGTCTCCTCAACTTCACTCAGGGCCAGAATGGTACTTGACACATAATATGAAAGGCAATCAGTACTTATTGAGTGTGTGCATACTCTACTGATCAGATCATTCTCATGTGTCCTCATGGGATAGCCATACCATGAATAAAACTCACAGGTAAAAATTTTAAATTAGCCTGACTGGCATGGCTCAGTGGTTGAGCATTGACCTGTGAAGCAGGAGGTCAAAGTTCAATTCCTCGTCAGGGCACATGCCCAGGTTGTGGAGTGCCGGGAGCCGGTCCATCCTTGCTGTTTCAAAGGACCTGGCATATATGGCATACTGTTCTTAATGTTTGCTCACCTTCTTGGCACTATGTGTTTTAACCAAGGTCTCTGAGAAAGGTTGTTTCCCCAGGTAGGGATTTTCCCCTGAAGTTAGGGAGGGAATAAAACCTCTTAACTAAGTGCCAGGTGGGTAATTAATCACTTTAACTACGAACAATCATGCTTAAGCTACATAATCTTTACTCCCTGAAATGGGGATAAGAAACGCCCTAACCTTTGAAATAGAGATTGATAGGATTGGAATCAACTGGTATAAATACAGATGTAAGAAGACAGAACCAGGAGAGACAGAACCTAGGCACAGAACCTACACAGAACGTTCTCTAGAGACAGAAGAACTTCGCTGGAGAGAACATGGCAAAAGATCCTGGACAGAAACTGGCCTCAGAACCTAGAGACAGAACCTAGCGAGAGAACATGGCAAAAGATCCTGGACTGAACCTGACTACAGAAATTGGCAAGAGAACCTGACTAGAACCTGGTGACTGAACCTGGCTGGAGAACCTGGACAGAACCTGGCTGGAGAACCTAGCAAGGGAACATGGCTACTGAACCTGCCTGGAGAACCTAGCAAGAGAACATGGACACAGAACCTGGCTGGAGAACCAGGCAAGAGAACCCAACCATGCTGATCAACTGAACGCTGCCTCTGTGTCATTCCTTCTTCGCCGACTCCGTCCACACCTTTGGGGACCCCTGGACCTGCTGGGGTGGGACCCCAGCAGTGGAGCATGCAGGAGGCAGCTGATCAATGTTTCTCTCTCATCATTGATGTTTCTATCTCTCTCTCCCTCTCCCTTCCTCTCTGAAATCAATAAAAATATTTTTTAAAATAAATTTAAAAAATTTAAATTAAAGTAGTAAAAAATTTTAGACTTTATATCATTGTGGTGATATACACATATAGAATAAAATAATAATTTATTATAATAATTTATTATAATTTCATTCTACAATCTATAGTGTTCTAGGCCAAATCAAAGACTCAGGAAAATTTTTGTTAAAAAGTAGAAGAGATTCAAAACTAAAGCATATGATACTTGGTGAGTAAAAGAAAGGTCAAAACACATCATACAATTAAAAGCTACATAAAAAATGTAAATTCTAGGATCTATAAACAAAGACAGGCAGTAATCAACCTTGAGTCTTCACATCATTTTATCAATTAAGGCAGTTGCTATTGTTATGAAGTTGTTTGTATCTATATTTATTGCCATTCCTACTAGCTTCTATATGAAAATAATTACAGGATACAGAGAAGATGTATAAAAATGTTAATAAAATGAATGGCCAAATGCATGAATGAATGAATGTGTGAATGGATGAATATCTGCCAGTGAAATGTAGAAAGATATCTTCTGGATGAGTGCAATCCAGCCATTAGGGCCTTACCAACTGCAGCAGCCAGAGTGACATATCAGAAATAGCAGTTCTTAGATGCTAGCAAGGAGTGTGAATTTAAATTTTATATATTATATAATGAAAAGTCAGAAAACAAAACAATGGCTTAATGAACTGTCAAAGTGATCTTTTTTATCAATGTATCATTTTTGCTTCCTTCCCCCCACCCTCCCACCTTGGAGAATTTTCCCTCATTGTTTTTCCATTGCATGAGGTGTTACATTGCGGGCCTATGACTCTTAGAAAGAGGCTAAGTTTTTAATTAGTTTGAATCTGTGACAAACAAAAAGAGAGATATAAAAGACAACCAACTCTTCAGAGATAAGTAGTTGAAGGAATTTGGCCTTAAATGACCAAAAGGTTAGCAGATTTTGCCAGATAGTTTCCATACATAGTGCTAAAACTCAGTATTTTGAAATACAGAAAGTATGTGTAATAAAGAAACAGTTTAATACTTTATATATCAATTTCTTTATCTCTTTCTGCAAGGTAACCTTTTAAAATAATAAGCCTTCAATATTTTATAGTCTTGGTTATTTTCTAACAGATTTAAAGAAAGGGGACAATTGAATGGTTTTATGTTTGAATCAGCCTAACAATAATTATTTTTAAGTCAAAGGAAAAGTAGTAGGAAAAGGTAAGTTCATGTAATGAAGGTATTGCAGTAAGTTATTGACTGGTACCTGGGAGCCCTGTGTAACAATGAGAAGGTCAAAGTTGCAGCTGGAATGCCACACCAGGAAGAGGATTTGCTCAATATATATGCAAGAGTCCTATATAATGAAGACTGACACTAGAATTAAAGTAATTTTCCTCATTTTAGTTCTCTAAGTTCAGCTCTTCAACATTTACCATATGTCATATATCACTCAAATGGTCAAATATTTAAACTCATGCATTAGAAAGTTATGCCATTCAATATCACAGGCTGACACCTCCAACTGTTTAATAATTAGGTTGAAAGAAGTACAGAGATAGGTTACTAGAAGTGAAAATTGGAAGACTTCTAAAATTTGATACTAAAATATCACCCAATAAGTATAAAATAGAATTTAAATGTTTTTAGAATAAAAATAATATGATTCTGAAAGCATAAATTCTAAGAAAATGACAGTAAAATAAAGAAATAACAATGAGCAAGTTAAAAAGGCTTATTTTTTACTGTATTTATAATTGACATGTACTACATTATTTCATTAAATATTTTAGATATAGAAAAGACTTAAGATAATATATATATATATATGAAGAGGTAATATGCAAATTAGCCGGGATGCCATAACAGTCATGATTGGCTCAGGAAGAGCGGCTGGGGGTGGCCCAGAGTAGAGACACAACACACAGGGGAGCCTGCCCCCAGCCCCAGGGGCTGTGGTGTGCCAGCAGTCCCACCTCTGCGTGGGAGCTGCAGAGGAAACACCTTTTCTGACCACTCATTGGCTAAGCTCCCTGTATGCCACTTGCAGTGTTCTTGGTAACATGGGTAATAGGAACCCAAGAAGGTGATCTAGGGTTTTGCACCTCACTCCTAGAGGAAAAAACGAAGGTTCGCTGCTGGAGGGGCTAAGAAATGTCATATCCTGCCCTAGCTGGTTTGGCTCAGTGGATAGAGCTTCAGCCTGCAGACTGCAGGGTCCAGGTTCAATTCTGATCAAGGGCATGTACCTAGGTTGCAGGCTCCTCCCTGGCCGGGGACCAGGTCAGGGATCATGCAGGAGGCAACCAATCAAAGTGTGCCTCTCACATTGATGTTTTTCTCTGTCTTTCCCTCTCTCTTCCATGTTCTCTAAAAGTCAATGGAAAAATATCCTCAGGTAAGGATAAAAAAAAAAAAGAAAGAAAGGTCATATCCTATGAAAGAGACATCTTGAAAATGCCTAAAGAAAGTTGTCATTTTTTCGTGGTGAAGGGACTGGAGTCCATGTTGATGAAAACACCTTGGCGGCTGCAGTGGCCGGCAGTGGCAGCAGCAGCAGAGTGACTGGGGTGGTGCCTTCTCTTGATCAGCTGGTCGCCTCCCACAGATGGAGGCCAGACTGAGGCTTAGGCCCGCTCCCTTAGGACATACCTGAAGGCTCCTGGACTGTGAGAGGGGGCAGGCTGGGCTGAGGGACCTCTGCCAGTGCACGAATTTCGTGCACCATGCCTCTAGTCCTATATAACAAAGAGGTGATATGAAAATTATCTCTCACACCATCACAAGATGGCTGTGCCCACAGTGGATGCAGGATTCCCGTAACGAGCCGTAATGAGCAATCAGCAGGAACCTGAGGCTGCATGGCACCAGGGTGAGGGACCTGAGGCTGCACCCCCTGCCCGGTGGGGCTTCACGGGGGACCTCAGGTCACGCACCCTCCCCAGTGGGGCTTGACGAGGGACCTCAGGCCACGCCCTCCGCCTGGTGGGGCTTGACGGGGGACCTCAGGCCATGCCCCCCACCCAGTGTGGCTTGACAGGACCTGAGGCCATGCCCCCTGCCCAGCAGGGTTTGATGAGGGTGGGGCGGCCACATCTGGATCTTGCCCAATGGGGGTGGGGCTGGCTGAGTCTGGGTCTTGCATGATTTCGAGACGCGTGTGGGTGGGCCAGGACTTGATTCTGGGTCCCATGGTGCACCTCAGATTCTGACAGAAGGAAGATTTTCATATACATTTTACTGATTTTCTTTCATCTCTGACATTTTTATTATAGAAAAAGGGCAAATAGCAGTATTAAAATATTTCCCCTAATTAATTCCCTTTTAATGTGCATGAATTTCGTGCACCGGGCCACTAGTTATATAATTCTAGCTTAAGAGATAAGACATTTCTAGTTCTATAATCACACTCCTGCCTTCACAAAGAAAATTACTATCCTGAGTTTGATATTAACTATTCCCATGTATGAATTTATGCTTTTATATATGTGTGATACATATATATAATGTGTACCTATGTAATACTGTTTTGACATATTTAAACATAAATATATCCTGCTGCATGCATCCTTCTGCATATAGTTTTTTATTCAGTCTTATGTTTGCAAAATTTATCAATGCTAATACCAAAAAAAATTTACTTCATACATTTTCACTGTTATGTATGAATATACTACAGTGTGCTTACATAGCTAGAGAGGGACACAGATATTTCATTTGTTCCTATTATAAACTAAAGTGTTAAGAACATTCTTGCACACATCTCTTTGTGCATATGTGGACAAGTCTCTCTAGTGTACGCAACTAGTAGAATTGCTAGGTTATAGAATATGTACATCTTGAGCTTTATAGCTATCATCTATAACATTGTCCCAATTTTCCAGAAAGCAGTAGAGTTTCTGTGGTATCTTCAGCATTCCATTTAGTAGGTCTTTATGTATTTCAATTGTTGTATAGGTTTTCATTCTTCTTTGCCTCAGAGCCTCTCCCAAACATGACACATGACAAGTAATAACATTATGCTTCAAAAACTGAACATAACTCCCCAGAGTCAAGAAACACCAAATAATTTTCCTATCCCTCACTCATAAAATGCTCAGAGGCAAAAAGAACACGATTCCTAAACAACAACCACAATATATAAACTATCAAAATAGCTATTGGGCAATTATTTGCTAAGTGCATTATGGCTATCTAATGTGCATTATCTTAGCCAGTCCATAGAGTAAGGCTGGCGATGTAGATGTTATTGTTGTTATTTTGTCTGATAAAACAATCAGAAGTAAAATTAGAAGTTCAGTTACTTGCTTAAAGTAACATACCTAGTAAATGACAGTCAACATTCAACTAAATTAATCATGTTCCAAAGACAGGGCATTTTCTACTCTACCCTAGCAGCAGGCTGCAGGACAGAATCCAAAGCATGCAGTACAACAATCTATTAAGCACTGTGAAGAGCCAATACCTTTAATTCACTTCACTTATTTAGGGACTATTGTTCACACACATATGGGATTTTTCCAACTGCCTGCTGTTGCTTTATTTTTGATAGTAAAATTTGTACTCCTCAGGACTTTCAGAAGAGGAAGAGAAGGGAATAATGAAATAACTTAGTAAAATAAAGCCCTCAGTTGTAATAAATAGTCACAGCATTGCTAAAAGTTGTAGCATTGAGTTCATGATTAGTTAAAATAAATATGGGTCATGATCTGTGGATTTAACTTATTTAAAACATTCCTCTCTCACATTTATTTAGATGACTCACCTGCTCATTCAGCCCCTTAAGCCTTACTTCATGTTAAAAGGAAAAATAATTCTGAGGCTCTAAAGAAGAAGTAATCTAACAGGATGAAAGTCATTCTCATGCAAACTCTATTCAGCCAGACGGCATCAGTCTGATAATAATAATTTTAAGAAATGGGTGGACAAAAGACTATGGGCAAAGGGGGTGAAAGGAACTTCTTAAGAACATGTAGAGGCAACACCAAGTACAGTACAGGAGATGCTGCTCTCTGAGAAGTGACAGTGGTAGGAAATTAGATAATCAGAGAATTTTTTAATATAAAGTTTAATTTCTATTAATTTTAATAGAAAATTAATAGCAAGACAGTATAAAGGCAAAAACCTGAATAGTTTGAAAAAAGGATGAAAAAAATGTATATTCTCATTTTGAGGGTGAAAAAGAGATGGCCACTTGGTGACAGGAGCAGCACTCTCAAAGTTAGCTTTTTCAACATAATGGATAAAATGTAATTGTTTGACATATGCTTAGCTCCCTACTCTGTTAACAAAGTAAGAATCAATAGGGCTCAGAATTGTATTAAGGTAAAATGACTTTTAGGGTGGAAAACAAAAAATTCAAAAGATGTGAAATTAACTATATTTATTTATTTTTAATAAATATATATTTTTTATTGATTTCAGAGAGGAAGGGAAAGGGAGAGAGAGATAGAAACATCAATGATGAAAGAGAATCATTGATTGGCTGCCTCCTGCATGCCCCACACTGGGGATCAAGCCCGCAACCCAGTTATGTGCCCCAACCGGAATCAAACTGCGACCTACTGGTTCATAGGTCAATGCTCCACTGAGTCACACCAGCTGGCACCATTTTTAAACATATAAGTTTTTATTTTAATTTTTATTTGTTTATTTGTGTTTTATTTTGGTACTATATCATGTGGAAAACTAGGATCAATGGATCTAGCTTACAGGAGGATATATTTTGGTCCAGTGCCATACCCTCAACAAAATGATGCTTCCAAATATCCTGGCGGGGAGGGGAGGGTAAAACACAGCAGAAACGTTCACTTGGTCAGGCAGGTACTTCACTCACAGGCAACTACACACCAATGTACTTCAAAGAGCTTTAGAGTTCAATGGACTGGGCTATGTTCAGCTCAATCTCCTTCTATGTAACTTTGGGTAAATCATTTGACCTTTTTATACCTCATATTTCTCATCTGTAAAATGAGGATAATAAAAGCATCTACCTAATAGATTCATGGTAAGGATTAAAGCTTTTATAAAAACTGCCTGCCACATAAGAAATAATATGTTTTTGGAACAATGATAATATTGATAATTATTATATTATAAATCATAATTAAAGTAATAATATTCATAATGATGATGACTAAATAGTAGTTGGGGAAAATGGCATAAGTCCTCTTTCTCATTCCATGGATTAATGATGCAAACTAAATTTTTAATCACTTTTCTACTCATTACCAAACATTTACCATTAGATACACTGCATGGGCATTGAACTGAGAAGTTTCTCTGAAGGATCCCTTGTGGGCTGAATTTTACTATCTCATTAGTAACCATTACACCTGAAAATTCTCTTCTAATGTTTATGCTCATTTTTTGTTGGGTTTATCTAATGGTAACAGATTTACAAATAATACCTAGAACAATGAAAAGGTAGGGTTGGAGGTATAACTATATGGATGACTCTGCTACAAGGTCTTGATGTTTAATTGTGTTAGACATTTTTACATGTCAAGAAAAGGAATGTCCGATGTTCTTTTCACTCTTTCTTCATCTTAATAAATCTAAATAATAAATTATCAACACATACTGTTATGGACTGAACATTTATTTTTCTCCCCAAAATTGCTATATTGAAGCCCTAACCCCCAAACATGATGGCTTAGGAAAGAAATTCCTTTCAGATGAAGTGGTAAGTATAAAGCTCCTCCCACACCCCATGGAATTAGTGCCTTAAGAAAAGGAAAAGGAAAATGCCACCTAGTCTGTGGCATTTTGTTACAGAGCCAGAGCTGACAAAGATACATTTCAGAGTATAACTATAATTCAGTAAAATTCAGTTATCTAATCAATGTACAGATGACCCTTGAACAACTCACGTTTCAAATGCACTGGTCCATTTGTAAGTACAATTTTTTTTTTCAATAAATAGACAGCCAATCTTCCATATCCCCAGGTTTTGCATCTGGGGTTCAACCAACTATTGATTGAAAATAGTCCTTTGATCCATAGTTAAGAATAAGTGGATGTGGAGAGCTGACTTCGTGCATTGTTCTATACCATCTTTCCTATATAATAAAAGGCTAATATGCAAATAGACCGAATGGCAGAACAAACGGAACAACTGAACAACTGAACAACCAGTCGCTATGACAAGTGCTGACCACCAGGAGGCGTGTGTGGAACATGGTGGGCATTGGCACTGGCGGGATGGTGGAGCATGTGAGCGGGGGCACAGACCAAGGCGGAACACTGGTCGCTGTCATCTGGGTGAGCCTCTGGTGGTTACTGGATTCTTTGCTCCTGCTTGCCACTCTCCTGCCAGGCGCTCACACCTGCTGCCAGCAACAGCCCCGCTCACACCACAGCCAGTGCTGGAGCCGCCACTCGCACCTGCTGCTGGTGCCCGGTGCTGGTCCCAATCACTCCGCACCATCAGCAGGTGGGAGTGGTGGCTGCTGGCCCGATCACCCCTGAGGGCTTCTCCACCTCTCCCTGCTCCTGAGGGGCAATGGGGGAGCAGCTGCAGCTCACATCTGCTGACAATGCTAGCCCTGTTTGCACTCACTGCTGGCACCAGCCCCAATTGTTCCACGCTGTCAGTAGGTACGAGCAGGGCAGGCACTGTCAGCATGTGGGAGCAATGGTGGCAGGAATAGGCCTGCCGGCAGACTGGGTACAGGGGGCTGTGGTGGGAGGGGCCAGGTGGGGGCACGGAGGATTGGCCGAGTGACCAAACAACAGATCAATCGGCCAGACAACCTCCCACAGTCCCTCCCCCTGCCAGCCTGCCTCCTCTATAGGCCCCAATCAGGCGGTTGGCTGGCCAACCTCCTGGGGTCCCTCCCCCCAGCCAGCTCGTCCCCTGATAGGCCTAAATCCCCGTCCAGGCCGTTGGACCCCCACCTGTGCATGAATTCATGCACTGAGCCTCTAGTTTTATATAAGGAACTGGTGCATCATGGATTTGAGTTTTTGGGAGGGTGGAAGGGGAACCAATCGCTTGTGGGTACTGAGGGACAACTGTACTTATATCAAATGTTATATACAGAGATTTTCCTATGGGGTAGGGGTTGGCATCCCTAGCTCCCTACATTGTTCAAGAGTCAACTTTATTCTAATATATTCAGTGCATGTTAGCTATAGGCTGGTCATTTACATTTTGTAGGTTACAGATACCTTTTCCTACTTACTCCATCAGTAGCACAAACAAACACTTATGGCCTACTAAATGTGCCTCAAAGGACTGTTCTAAACAATCAACACAATTGTAGAAATCAAAATGTGCTTATAATCTGAGTTACTGCTGTCAGTGAATGTGTTTGAATGCAAACAAAAATCTCTGCATACCCATGCTGTGTCAACATACTCATTGTCAAAAATAGTTTTACAAGGCTCAGCCTCTATCAAGCTAAAATAGCTCATAAAGTATTCTAAATGCAACAAAATAAACATATAAATACATACATACATACATACATACATATATATATTTTGTACAGTGGACCATTTCTCTGAAATGCCAGCAAGTCACTCAAAATCATATAACAGACAGTAGTTAAGCTTGTTCTCCCTCAAAGTACACCATGCATATATATAGAACATATAAATAGCTACAAAGTTTTACAAGAATCTAAGGGTTTCCAGGCCACCAGGAGCACTATACAGTTATTCATGATACAAAAGAAGGTAATAAGCAAGTATTTTGAATTTCTAAGAAGAACCTGTGAATTACTTTGGGATATTGATTTCATCATGGAAACCACATTAATGTGAGATGTTTCTTGAATAAATTATATTGAATAGTGGTCTTAGCATTGATAAAGAGAACTCTAATAGTCATCATACCTACCTACCTACCTCTCCCTCACTTTCTTTATAGATAGATAGATATAGATATACTGGAGGCCCAGTGCACAAATTAGTGCACAGGTGGGGTCCGGCTGCCCGGCCCCAATCTGGGTGGATTGAGGCTAGGCCAGTTGGGAGGAGGAGATGGTGGGACGTTGTCTGGCCAGCCTGTCCTGATTGGGGCCCAATCAGGGCCGGGCCTGCTGTGAGGAGGGGCGGTGGACAATTGACTGGTGGGCCCTGCCCCCGATTGGGGTTGGGGGGCTGATTGGGGGCTGTCCCTGCCCCCTAAAGAGGTGGGGGTGCCAATTGTGGGCCAGTGGCCTGGGAAAGGGGCTGCAGGAGGTTGGCCAGCCAGCCCCACTCCCTATTGGGGTGGGGGGGCAATCAGGGGCATGCCAGCCAGGGGAGAGGCTGTGGGCTGATCAGGGTGGTGGGGGCTCATAGGGGGCAGGGCCAGCTTGGGTTAGGGGCTGAGCAGGTTGGCCAGCCAAACCCACCCCTTATTGGGGTGGGGGGGGTAATGAGGGGTGGGGCCGGGCAGGGTAAGGGCCTCCAGAACTATTGTAGTGGGGCAGGCCAAAAAGGGGGCAGGGCTGTCTGGGGGGAAGGGGAGGGGGCTGGGAAGCTGTAGTTGGGGCATTTGGCTGTCTGGCCCCACCCTTGATCGGGGTGGGAGAGTCTGATCAGGGGCAGCCAGCTGGGGGGAGGGGCTGTGGGAGTTTGGCCAGCTGGATCCACCCCCTGATCATGCAGGTTTGCTGGCCACAGTGGGCATCATAGCAACCGGTTGTTCTGGTTGTTCTGGCATCCTTGTCACTGGCTTTTTATATATATAGATAGATCACTCTTTCTTTATATCTATATGTATAAATGTATATATATAATCTCTACATATAAATCTATTTTATATATGTATTCATATATAATCTTTATTTATATATATAATCCTTATTTATATATAATCTACACTAATAAAAGAGAAAGATGCAAATTGACTGTACCTCTGTGATGCCCACCAGCCAAACAGGAGTGAGTATGCAATTTAACCTGATAAAGATGGTGGTGGCCCCACCCCCCACCCGCTTGGGGCCTCTGGGCAGCACGCATGCAGGAGTGGAGTGGCAGAGTGGGGCAGGACTCCTTCTATGAGGGGGAGGGCGGGTGGCGGAGGGAGCTACAGGAGCGACGCTCCAGTGGGAGTGAAGACGAAGGCAGTGGCCAGAGTGAAGGCCTGGGTCTCAGGTGCTGGAGGAAAACCTGGGTCCTGGGTACCGACAGCCAAGGGAAGGAAGGCCTAGCGCACGAATCTTCATGCAATGGGCCTCTAGTCTTCATATATAATCTCTATTTATGTGATCTCTCTTTTTATACATATAAAATCTCTATTTTATATAAATAATCTCTAATTTATATGCATTATCTCTCTACATATAAAATCTCTATAGAGATTTATATATATTTTAATCTTACAGAGGTCAGAGGTTATCACAACACACTACGTATCAGTTATTTACCTAATCATTCATCTAACACATATTCTGTCTGACATTTCCAGGACTTAGCTAGTTGCTGGAATTATAAAGACAAATAAAGGGGAATAAATGTAGAAATAGTAAATTAAACAACAAGTTGGTCATTGTATACATGGAAGTATTTTTTATATGTTAGAAGTCATAAAAGCAGAAAAACTCCTATGTATCAGAGAAGGCACCCCAGAGAAAAATAAGATTAAAAGTAATTATTAAAGAGTGAGTTTAGCCTGAAGATCAAGGAGAGTAGATATTTCTGAACAAAGGAGTAGTATAGTGTTGAGTACCTAATAAAAATTCATAACCCCTTTTCTTTTCAATCAATCACTTAACCAAGTGACATTTAAAAGCAACTCTTAATGTCTCACAATAGGAAATCAAATCTACTATTAAATACATAATCTTCATATTCGGATAGGTATTAATGTGTCCAAATCTTCTAACCTAAGACAGCATTAGCTATTCTTATTCAAAATGGTCATTTAAAATGGAAGCCAAGAAAACAAATTTTAAGACGGATGTATTTCACAGAATTGGTTCTCATATGGCTTACAGATTTAAAGCAGTGTTTCTCCAAGTAGAACCCCTGGGCCAGCAGCACCAGTGGCTGGAACTTTTAGAAATGCAGATTATGAGGCCCCTCCCTGAATCAGATGCTATGGGGATGCAGGCTAGCACTCTGTGTTTTAACAAGCCCTCAGACCATTCTGATATACTTTAGTTTAAGAATCATTGATTTAGCGTTCATTTCAGCATTAACATGTTCATTTCTTGTAGGAGTCTCTTGGCTATATTCAGAGAGAAAGAAAACTCAACTCTACAATAACCTGACTTGATCATTTCTACTTTGAATCAGTCTGAATTTTGTTGCACATGAATACATAATTGACTAGGTTCATTTATTTTAGATTATTTTCTCTAACACTGACTGATGATAATGGGGACCAAAAGGTACATTTGGGACAAATGAAAGAAATGATTTTTTTAGAAGTATGTGTATAAGTATTTTTTCCTATTAAAACGCACATGTAGATTAGATAAATTTAATTAAAATAACATTATAATACCTAACACTGTCACAGCACTTATGTCAAACAATGTTCCAAAATCCTTTGCATACTAGTAGATTAAGTCACCCAATCCTCCTTTGAAACATGAGTTTATTGTCTCAAGCAATTGAAGCAGGGTATCATCAAATGACTTGTCTATAGCAGCAATGAGAGCTGGGAACTGATATAACTAGGGTATAAAAGCCTACTTACTCTAAAGTGCCGGGAGCCGGTCCATGCTTGCTGTTTCAAGGGACCTGGCATATATGGCATACTGTTCTTAATATGTCTGCTCACCTTCTTGGCACTATGTGTTTTAACCAAGGTCTCTGAGAAAGGTTGTTTCCCCAGGTAGGGATTTTCCCCTGAAGTTAGGGAGGGAATAAAACCCCTCAACTAAGTGCCAGGCGGGTAATTAATCACTTTAACTATGAACAATCATGCTTAAGCTACATAATCTTTACTCCCTGGAATGGAGATAAGAAACGCCCTAACCTTTGTAATAGAGATTGATAGGATTGAATCAACTGGTATAAATACAGATGTAATAAGACAGCAAGAGACAGAACTTAGAATACGGAACCAGAAGAAGACAGAAGCAGGAGGCACAGAACCTACACAGAACGTTCTCTAGAGACAGAAGAACTTCGCTGGAGAGAACATGGCAAAAGATCCTGGACAGAAACTGGCCTCAGAACCTAGAGACAGAACCTAGCGAGAGAACATGGCAAAAGATCCTGGACTGAACCTGACTACAGAAATTGGCAAGAGAACCTGACTAGAACCTGGTGACTGAACCTGGCTGGAGAACCTGGAGAACCTGGCTGGAGAACCTAGCAAGGGAACATGGCTACAGAACCTGGCTGGAGAACCTGGAGAACCTAGCAAGAGAACATGGACACAGAACCTGGTTGGAGATCCTAAGCAGAACCTCTCTGGAGATCCAGACCAGAGCTTGGCTGGAGATCCTGGCTAGAGATCCTGGCTAGGCTGCTGATCAACTGAATGCTGCCTCAGTGTCATTCCTTCTTCACCGACTCCGTCCACACCTTTGGGGACCCCTGGACCCGCTGGGGTTGGACCCCAGCACTAAAGATCCTTTCTATAAGTAGGCTTTCATTAGAGTCCTCCTCACATGTAGATTTGAATTACAGTCTTCTCCATGAGTAGGTTTAAACTATCTTATTAGTAGGCTAGAGAAAAGGTCTGAAGAGATTGATAACAACCGAGACATTCTCATGAAAAATTAGAGATGAGATAGCTACTTTAATGTGTTGCAGGTAAAGAGATCAAACACAACCTTATGGGGGTGGGGGTGGGGGATATGTACGATGGAGATGTCAGGAAAAGTAAGGTATTTAAAAAACAAACAAACAAACAAACAAACAAGGGAAGTGGAGCAGAAAGGGAGACGTGATTTGAATAAGATTCTTGTGTTGAGGCATGGAGGAAAGGTCCAAAGAAACAGTTCATTTATCCTTAGAGAAGACCCAAGAGAGGAAGGGAGATACTCAGGAATGAACTTTGTCTACTTTATGACTAAACTTTGGCCGGCCTTTCTTTCCTACATTTTCCCTCCTGCATATGAATGATTGCTGTATTAATCTCCTATCACTGCTGTAACAAGGGACCACAAACTGAGCACAAAATGCTCTGGCCTGTGTACTAAGTGGTTAAAGCATCAGCCTGTGCACCTAAGGGTCAGAGGGTTTGATTCCAGTCAAGGGCAAGTACCTGGGTTGCAGGTTTGATCAGGCAGGCCCCGGGTCAAGGAGGATCAGGGAGCCAATCAATTGATGTGTCTCTCTCACATAGATGTTTCTTTCTCTCCCATACCCCACCCCTCCTTTCCAATCTCTCTAAAGATCAATGGAGGAAATATCCTCAGGAGGAATAAGAAAAACAACAACAACACACAAACACAAAAAAAAGCGCAAATGTCTTATCTCACGGTTCTAGAGGTCAGAGTCAAAAATGGGGTTTTACTGGTCTAAAAAAATAAAAATTAAAAATGAGGTGGCCACAAGGCTGAGTTTCTTCTGCGGGGTAATGGAAAAATGCAGTTCCTTGATTTTTCTAGATTCTACTTGCTGCCTACATTTCTTGGCTCATGGCTTCCCACTGACCTTTCAAAATCAGCAGTGGGGCATCTTCAAATTCATTCCCTCTTTCTCTCTTCCTCCCACCCTCCTCTCTCTCTCCTCTGCTTCTATCATCACATTTCATTTTCTGGCTCTTTGCTTTCTTCTTTCTCCTATAAGAACCCTGTGGTTATAATTAGGCCCACCCAGAATATATATTAATCCAGAATAATCTCCTCAACTCAAAATCTTTAACTTAATCACATTTACAAAGTCCTGTTTGCCATGTAAGTTAACATATTCAAAGAGTACAGGGATTTGGGGAGGCAGTATATTCCTTTACTAGAATCACAGCTTCTAATAGCTTCTCAAATAATTCCTGATTTAAGAACAAAACTACCAGAGGGGATAGGCTTAAAATATGTCATTTCGTAAGACTGCACCATGGTTTAGGAACTATTAGTCAAGTTTATACAAAGTATTTCTCTTTTATTTACTAAACACGCATGTTGCTTTTATCACATAACTAGAGGCCCGGTGCACAAAAATTTGTGCACGGAGTGAGGGGGAGGGTGTCCCTCAGCCCAGCCTGTGCCCTCTTGCAGTCTGAGACCCCTCGGGGGACGACCACCTGCTGGTTTAGGCATGCTCCCTGGGGGATAGGGGCTAAGTTGGCAATCAGACATCCCTCTGGCAGCCCAGGAGCCCTTGGGGGATGTCCATTTGCCAGTGGAGAGCAGGCCTAAGCTGCAGTCAGACATCCTTAGCGCTGTTAAAGAGGCAGGAGAGGCTCCCACCACCACCACTGTACTGGCAGCCATCAGCCTGGCTTGTGGCTGAGTAGAGCTCCCCCTGTGGGAGCGCACTGACCACCAGGGGGCAGCTCCTACATTGAGCGTCTGTCCCCTGGTGGGCAGTGTGTGTCATAGTGACCAGTCATTCCCAGTCTTTCTGCTGTTAGGGTCAGTTTGCATATTGCCCTTTTATTATATAGCAGTGATGGTGAACCTTTTGAGCTCGGCGTGTCAGCATTTTGAAAAACCCTAACTTAACTCTGGTGCCGTGTCACATATATAAATTTTTTGATATTTGCAACCATAGTAAAACAAAGACTTATATTTTTGATATTTATTTTATATATTTAAATGCCATTTAACAAAGAAAAATCAACCAAAAAAAGGAGTTTGCGTGGCACCTCTGACACACGTGTCATAGGTTCACCATCACTGTTATATAGGATAGAGGTCTGGTGCATGGGTGGGGGCCGGCTGGTTGGCGCTTCAGGGTGGGGGTCCCTACTTGGGTGCCTGGCCAGCCTGGGTGAGGGGCTGATGGCTGTTTTCAGGCCGGTCACACCACCTTTAGGGTAGGAGGTCCTCACTGGGGTGCCTGGCCAGTCTGGATGAAGGGCTGAGGGCCGTTTTCAGGCTGGCCAAGACTCCCCAGCAACAGAAGCTCTCAGCCTCTCCTTTTTTCTTTTTTTTTTCTGGGATTTATTTACCTTCTATAATTGAAACTTTGTTGCGTAGAGTTGAGCTCAGAGCCGACCAGGGCTTGGCTTCCTCCATCGCCAGGGGCAACCCAAGGCTCCAGCTCTGTGGCCACAGCAGGCTGAAAGCAGGTATCTGGGGTTTATTTATCTTCTATAATTGAAACTTTGTTGCTTTGAGTGTAGCTCAGAGCAGGCCGTGGCAGGCGGGGAACCTTGGCTTCCTCCATCACTGGAGCGAGCAAGCCTCCTGCTCGTTCCAGCTCCGTGGCTGCCAGCCACCATCTTTGTTGGCAGTTAATTTGCATGTCTTGCTGATTAGCCAATGGGAGGCATAGAGAAGGTATGGTCAATTACCATGTTTGTCTATTATTAGGTAAGATAACTGATTACTATGTCTGACAAATTATTTATTAAAATGAAGAGAAATCTAAGTGTTTAATGGGGGTAGGAGTGTTTTTTTAAAAGGTATTTTCCAAGGCAGCAGGGCAGAAAGAGTTACAACTCTATGAACACAGAAAAATATATTTACAATTATTTTAAACATGCAGACATAAAAATCATTAGTATGAAATGCACATATTCAAGTAAGCCAGTTCTTGATGAAAACAGGCTTTATAAAAATTGTCTTTTATAACATCAAAACAGAATGTTGTCTTTTCAAAACAGTTTCCAGATGAATAGAATATCATAATGTATATTTGCTAGCACATAAATAACTGCCTGAATACAAAAAGATGGCATGCATAGATAAAATTTGGAGATATGTGATACAAACAAAGCAGATATTTTATGATTCACTGCTACATCTAATTTTGTATATATATTCTTCCCAATACAACATCTGAATATTAAAATGGTAATTCCCATATAATAGTAATACTAGTATTTGGAACCTGATATTAGATAATAGATCACTAGTACAGATTGAGTGAGCATATGAACAACTTATATCATTGGCTAAAAATCAGAAAAGATAATTCAACTATTGAAACTAAAGTAGAAATACAAAGGCCAACTCAATTGCTGCATATCATTTGATTAACTGTTGAAACAACAAGTAGGAAGGGTAGAAAGTACTTTGAGTGAAAACTAAACAAATTTTAAAAACTTACATGCATGTAGCACAATATGGTGTGGTGTGAAGAAAAAATTACATGACATTAACAAAGAAAGCAGAAAATTAAAAAAACTCGATGGTTAAGGTATTCAAAACTAAAGAACAAAGCAGTTAAATTGTCAGGTATTAATGGACAGTGTTAAGAAATACAAGAAAATACAAAAAATGAAGTCATTAAGAATAAAAAAGCTATCTTCAAAAGTTGAAACAGAATGTAATCACTGACTAGATTGCATGGGACTAGATTAAATAATAAAAATATGTATTAAATTGTCAATGACCTGAAGTTTAATCCAGAGAACTAAAAAACAAAACACTGGTGTTGGAAAACATGGCTCAAAATGAAAGGCAAAATGATGTGGATGGGTTTTCTCTGCTAGACACTGTATCCTATCAAAGTACTAATTATGCATGCTTATTTCTTCAGAAAAGGTCATTATTTTAGCTCTGCACATTTACATGGCACTGTATCCTATTTACCACCTAGTCAAAAGCCACAAACTTTCTTGGACTTTTTATAAATTTCATAAAACTAATTTATATAATGTTGGGTCACAAAATTTGCACTAAAACAATAAAAAACAGGTTAGTAAGAAAATATATACATTTAAAAAATAGAATTCAGCCCTGCTTTAAAATTACCTTAATTAATTTTCAGTTGCTTAATGCCACAGTATCGTCCTAATATTGTACAAAAAAGCAAGTGGGCAAAATTTGAACAGGAGATTTAGAACTCTACTTGGTGTTCTATTTCCAAAGTTATATATATATATATATATATATATATATATATATATATATATATATATATTCCCATATATATAATTGTATATGTAAACTCCAGGGTTATATTTCAATTTTTAAATATAACCTCTATAAATATACTAGAGGCCCAATGCATGAAATTCGTGCAAGGGGCTCAGCCTTTGCAGCCCTGGCTTCGTTTGGAAGGTTGTCTGGAAGGTCATTCGGCTGTCCAGTCTAATTAGCATATTATGCTTTTATCTACACTAATAAAAGACAAACATGCAAATTGACCATACCTTCACTACACCTTAAGCCATGCCCACCAGCCAATCATAGCAACTATATGCAAATTCACCCAGCCAAGATAGCAGCTGGCAGCCACGGCGCTGGAGCAAGCAGGAGGCTTGGTTGCCCCAATGATGGAGGAAGCCAAGCTTCCCACGGATGGCTCTGAGCTCTACTCAAAGCAACAAAGCTTCAATTATAGAAGGTAAATAAACCCCAGATACCTGCTTTCAGCCAGTCGTGGCCATGGAGCTGGAGCGAGCAGGAGGCTTCCCTCTTGCCTGCCCTGGCCAGCTCTGAGCTCCACTCAAAGTAACAAAGTTTCAATTGTAGAAGGTAAATAAATCCCAGAATTAAAAAAAAAAAAAAGGAGAGGCTGGGAGCTTCCATCACCGGGGGGGCTTGGCCAGCCTGAAAACGGAACTCAGCCCCTCACCTAGATGGGCCAGGCACCCCAGTGGGGACCCCCACCCTAAAGGGGATGTGGCCAGCCTGAAACCAGCCATCAGCCCCTCACCCAGGCTGGCCAGGCACCCCAGTGGGGACCCCCACCCTGAAGGGAGTATGACTAGCTGCAAACAGCCATCAGCCCCTCAGTCAGGATGGTCAGTCATCCCAGTGGAGACCCCCACCATGAAGGGGGTGTGACCAGCCTGAAAACAACCATCAGCCCCTCACCCAGGCTGGCCAGGCACTCCAGCGAGACCCCCACCTTGATCCAGGACACCCTTCAGGGCAAACCAGCGGCCCCCACCCATACACCAGGCCTCTCTCCTATATAATGAAAGGGTAATATGCAAACTGACCCTAACAGCAGAATGACTGGGAATGATTGGTCACTATGACACACACTGACCACCAGGGGCCAGACACTCAATGCAGGAGCTGTCCCCTGGTGGTCAGTGCACTCCCACAGGAGGAGATCTGCTCAGCCACAAGCCAGGCTGATGGCTGCCAGTACAGCGGTGGTGATGGGAGCCTCTCCCGCCTCTTCAGCAGCGCTAAGGATGTCTGACTGCAGCTTACGCCTGCTCCCCACTGGTAAGTGGACATCCCCCGAGGGCTGCCGGGCTGCCAGAGGGATGTCTGACTGCCAGCTTGGGCCCGATCCCCCAGGGAGCAGGCCTAAGCCAGAAGGTGGACATCCTCCAAGGGGTCCCAGACTGCAAGAGGGCACAGGCTGGGCTTAGGGACCCCCCCGAGTGCACAAACTTTTGTGCACTGGGCCTCTAGTTATTATAGATTACCAGATTTTTATGAATGATCTTTAATTTTTTTTCATAGTTAAAAATTCCTGTCATTTATATAAGTTTAATAACTATCCAATTGAGCCTAAAAAATATATCATCTTTGGGATATTTATTTTCACCATTGTTCTATTTTAGTAAGTACAAGAAAATTGCTTATTACTTTTATCACAATATAAATTTTTAATTTTCATATTCTAATGTAATATACTGAGGACAATGTCAAAATGCAATTAGATATTCAAATAACAGCATAAATATTTATTTTTAAATAAGATGAAAATGCTGCAAAAACTTAACTGCCATCCATTAAGATATGCTAACATGCAATGGCTAGAAATGTTTGAAACAACAAATGTGGTATATAAAAAGTTATTTAGATGGCAACGTATATGGTAGTGAGTACATGTACTTGTTGAATGAAGCGGAGGCCTATAAAACACTGGTAAACTTATAAGAAATATTTTAAAAATATTTGTTATGTGGATTTGTCAATCATTTGAAGCACAAAATAAATTAGTGCATTTTAATGTGCCCACATTTTATGGTACTTTAAAATATAAAATATGTATTTGGGACGAGAGCTATATTATTGCAACTTATAAATCTAAAATTTATGTTCTAAATCGTGTTTTAAGATGACTAAGATCAATGATTTAATAATTTCTTTTAGGAAATCATAACTACATGCAACTGGAGGTTTAGAGGTAAAAACAAATAAATGAAATGAGGAATCATTTTTAAAATATATTATATTTGACAAGTCTGTTATTAAATATTGAAAATTATTCTTTCATGGGTCAAAATCAAACTTCAAAAAAAAAAATCCATAGACTACAGTTACAGTTGTACAATTCAACACATTTGCTGATACCATATACCACATACAACTATACAGAACACAGTCTGCTGAGAAAACAGAAAGATGAATACAACTTTCATTGATCAGTGTGTTTGCACCTCGGAGGCCTGAATACACTGAAGAAGAAGAAAGCTAAACAGAACACTAGAGAACATAAAAACGAAGCTGTGTTATGTGTGCCACTTTTTTTTTTTTTTTTGGCTAATATATAATATAGATCAGTAAATGGCCCAGAAAGTTAAAAACATGTGCACCAAACATAATATGGTGAATAAATAAAGGTTAAAACAGAAATAAAATCACTATGTTTTTTTCTCAAACTTCTAAAAGATATTATTGAAATATTATTAAAGGATGCCAGTGTGGAATGGCTATATTTGACAAAGGAATGAAAAAAAATAGTAGAGGACTTAAAAGCAGTTTTGGCTCCTTTGCTTGAAACTTTCTAATTAGCACCACAAACAACATCAAAAAATAAATCCGAATCTAGAGCAACAAGGTTCCTAAGTGAAAACAATTGGTATCAAGTCCTTGAAAATTCAGAAAATGGTTTCCTGCCTCCTTTCCAAACATCCATGTCCTCAATGTCAGTTAAAACTCATTGTCTTAGTCCTTCAACTAAATTCTTTACTCTTCTGAATTTTTCATTTTCTACAGACAATTCCAATTGCTATGTTATCATATTTACAAGTCATAGGGAAACTGAGTTTTATTCATGTATGCTTTTCTTATTTCTACTGAAAGGTTGAATGCTTTTGAAGGGTTAGGACTTTTCAATTTGTCAAACTTCGATAGCTCTTTACAAAATACTGAGGAATAGTAAAAGTGTGTAATTATTATATTATTAAATTTAAAAATTTACACTGTTTTTGAACACTGATATAGGACATTATGCACTGAGGAACAATAGTGTTATCACTTGGAGAATGATTGAGGGTTAACAAATTGATTACTTAACTAAGTTGTACGTACACTTTGCTCTATCTAAAACTAATTTTTTAGGATCACTGGCTGTAAAGATAATTCAATCATCAAAATAGTTATTGGATCTGGACTAAACTTACTATTTGAATAGTAAAGTTAGTGGTCCAAATGACAAAACATTATATATATATTTTTTTCTTTCTTTCTTTTCTTCTTCCTTTCTTTCTTTCTTTCTTTCTTTCTTTCTTTCTTTCTTTCTTTCTTTCTTTCTTTCTTTCTTTCTTTCTTTCTTTCTTTCTTTCTTTCTTTCTTTCTTTCTTTCTTTCTTTCTTTCTTTCTTTCTTTCTTTCTTTCATCAAAAACAAATTGTGGGTTGTGCTGTGGGAAAGAGGGATGGAATTGTAAACTCTGGAGCCAGTGACCCCAGGTGAAGCACCGTCACCATGTCTGACCAGGAGGTAAAACCTTCAACTGAGGACTTGGGGGATAAGAAGGAAGGAGAATACATTAAACTCAAAGTCATTGGACAGGATAGCAGTGAGATTCACTTCAAAGTGAAAATGACAACACATCTCAAGAAACTCAAAGAATCATACTGTCAAAGACAGGGAGTTCCAATGAATTCATTCAGGTTTCTCTTTGAAGGTCAGAGAATTGCTTATAATCACACCCCAAAAGAACTGGGAATGGAGGAAGAGGTTGTGATTGAAGTTTATCAGAAACAAACAGGGGATCATTTAATGGTTTAGATATTCTTTTTATTTTATTTTATTTTCCCTCAATCCTTTTTTATTTTTAAAAATATTTATTTTGTAATGTGGTGTTAAAATGGAATTGAAAACTGACGCCCTCCCCCCCCCCCATCTCTTTAAAACATCTGGTAATTTGAATTCTAGTGCCCGTTATTCATTATTGTTTGTTTTCATTGTGCTGATTTTTGGTGATCAAACATCCGCCTCCTTAATATTGCCCTCTCCTTTTGAAATATTGCGTGT
Source organism: Myotis myotis (assembly GCF_014108235.1). Taxonomy (NCBI): domain Eukaryota; kingdom Metazoa; phylum Chordata; class Mammalia; order Chiroptera; family Vespertilionidae; genus Myotis; species Myotis myotis. Next base: position 182,102,108 of record NW_023416324.1, read on the forward strand.
GTGCACAGGGAGGCCACCTTTTTCAGGACTGTGCATTTTCAGGCTTGTGATAAATGAGGTCGACCAATGCAAGTGTTCATAATGACTTCTAATTGGCCCTGAAGTGCTAGTATGTGATTGCTTCACTCCTGGACTATGACTTTCAGTGGGAGGCGGAAGTTTTTCATAGAACTAAACTGTGGGAAAATGACCTTTCCGCAGCTTGAAGCTACTTTTTTAACAAATATATTTTATTGATTTTTTACAGAGAGGAAAGGAGAGGGATAGAGAGAAACATCAATGAGAGAGAAACATCGATCAGCTGCCTCCTTTACAACTACTGGGGATGTGCCCGCAACCAAGGTACATGCCCTTGACCGGAATCGAACCTGGGACCCTTCAGTCTGCAGGCCAATGCTCTCTCCACTGAGCCAAACCGGTTAGGGCTTGAAGCTACTTTTAAAATCTGAAGATCTGGACCAAAAGAAGAGGAATATCAGGTTGGAGTCAAGATGACAGATGAGGTGAGAGTAAAGACTAATGCCAAAGATGGCTTCACTGAAGAGAAAGCATTTTAAGAGTAAAGAAAAATCTTGTCAGAAGATCCCAGAAAAGTTTTAATTTTCATTATCAGTTAATAAAGTTCTTCATGCAGAAGTGTGTGCAACAGAACACTGCTCTTTTTTATTTTATTTGTACTTTTTGGCCTGGGATTTGGGTTTTAAATGGACATTGTCTGTACCAGCTTCATTAAAATAAACAAAAATTTGTAAAAATCTTATTAATGTTCCATTTTATTTTTATTGTGTAGAAAGAAAAAAATGGCCGAAACAAGATTTTCTTGCATAATACTGGAAATTATTGTTTGTATATGGAACAAATAAAGTTTTTCTTCAGTATACTGCAAAAAAAAATTGTGGCACATTCTTACATTGTCAATATATCTTATATTCCTATTTCTTAATCAAATCGGAGACTTGGAGGTCTTAAAAGGGAAGCCACAGATAAGGAAATATGCGCATTTGCTTATTTATTATTTCTGAAACTCACAATATTGGATTCTTTGCCAAACTTGGCGTGGGTATACATTTTTGCTGAACTTGGACTAAATATAGAGAATCTATGTATAAATATGCAATAAATGGAGCCCTGGCTGGTGTGGCTCACTTGGTTGAAGCATTGTCCTATGTACCAAAGGGTTGTGGATGATATTTGATTCCTGGTCAGGGTGAGTGCAGGAGGCAACTAATCGATGTTTCTTTTTCACAACAATGTTTTCCTCTCTCCTTCTTTCTTCCTCTCTTCTAAAACCAATAAAAACATATCCTTAGGTGAGGACTAAAAATAATAAATATATAAATAAGCAAACAAATGAGTTTTGTGGGTGTTTTGATTTTTTTTTTCAAAAAAAGATACATTTGAGAGGCTTTATTAATCTCTCATTTCCCCGGCTGTATTGCAATATGATATATAATTAATTAATCCCTCAATTAGTTCTATAGGACTAAAAAGTGGAGAAATGAAGTGAGTTTTACTCTTCTAAAGTCATTCAAATCACTTGGTTCTCTCAGAGTAGCTATCAAAATATTAGTCAGCCTCTCTGTTAAGATGCTCACTGGATATGCCCTTTGCCCACCAAATACAAATAATTTTTATCAGGCAATGTTTAGTGGTGTCTCTCAGCATCTTCAAATACCACATACATGCTACCTTTGACTCAGCTTATTCACAATAGTGGGAAAAGAGTGGGAATTATGGCTTCTTTATGGCGTTTTCTCATGTGTTTAAAATGATAAATTTCATGTGTCTATTTACTTAGGACCCACATAAAGAACTTTCATATTTTATTTACCATATACTGTCTTGAAATATAGTGGTCATACAAAAAGACAAATGAGGTCATAAGAATTCCTTTCTAGACATGTAGAATCACCCTATTTTTTTTTCCTTTTAGCCCAGAATATTACAGTATTGATCTAAAATGAATATAAAATCTCTTTAAATGTAATTATCCAAAGGGAAATGAACATGGCACTATAAATTTCATTAACAGATTTATCTCCATTATGAAGACCCTTGAGCAGAGAAATAACTTTTATTTTCCATACATTCAGCATCTGTGATAGTGCCAGACACATAATAGGTTCTCAATAAATAAAATGAAAAAATAAAAATGCAGTAATGTAGGTGACTATCTATGAATATCATTTTTTTCAAAATCAGATGGCACAACTATTTAGAATATCTCTAACAAAAAAATTAACAATAAAAAATTCAAATTAAATAAATGTGGTTACATGTTTTAACTCACTTGCTTTTAAAATGTAACTATGACAATAACATCCATATTAAATAAGTTTCATATGGATATGAGAAAAATAAAACCACTAAGTAACATTTTGATATATTAGTAAAACTAGAGGCCTGATGCACAAAATTTGTGTAAGAGTAGGCCTCTTTCCCCAGCTGCTGGGACCCAGGCTTCCCTCTGACTGCTGGCAGGCACCTGGGACCTGGGCTTCCCTCGCAGCCTCAGCTTCATCTGAAAGAATGGAAGGAGGTCTGGAAGAATGTCCAGTCTAATTAGCATATTATGCATTTATTATTATAGATAAGGGTAGTCAGAAGAAATAAGGACTCTAGCCCTAGCTGGTTTGTCTCAGTGGATAGAGTGTAGGCACACGGACTGAAGGGTCCTAGTTCGATTCCGGTCAAGGGCGTGTTACTGGATTGCAGGCTCAATACCTGGCCCCAGTCAGGGCGTGTGTAAGAGGCAAGCAGTTGATGTGTTTATCTCACATCAATGTTTCTATCTCTCTGTCTCTTCCCCTCTCTTCCACTCTCTCCAAAAAAAAAATAAAAAAAATAAATAAATTAATGGCCCTAGCTGGTTTGGCTCAGTGGATAGAGCATCAGCCTGTACACTGAAGAGTCCCGGGTTTGATTCCAGTCAAGGGCACATGCCTGGGTTGTGGGCTGAATCCCCAGTAGGGGGCTTTGCAGGAGGCAGCCAATCAATGATTCTCTCTGATCATTGATGTTTCTGTCTCTCTCTTCTTCTTCCTTCCTCTCTGAAATCAATAAAAATATAAAAAAAAAAATAATGGAAAAGTATCCTCCGGGGAGAATTAACAACAACAATAATAACAACAAAAGAAATAGGGACTCCAGTTCCAATCAACAACACAGTAGCTGGAACAGAGGATTATGAATATGTTTCTTAGAAAAGTGAAAAATTAAGTGAAGAAATACACAGCTTCCCATACCTCCAATGCCTCCTACTGCTACTGTAGCATTTCCAAGTGTACATTTTGTCTAATATGACTAAAGTACAATTGATGTATTATATACGCAACTGCATTTGGAAGGTCATGCAAAACCACTTCTATTTGAATATTTAGAGGCTTTACTACTCACTGGTTATATGTCATGAGAAACCTCAACCTCTTTGGATAGCAATGTGGAACTCTACAATGAATATCATTATGATTTCCTTAATGATCTATATTACCAGGTATAGCCTCAAATTGACTGGTCTTTTGGTTTTAGTACAAACTACTTCTCTGTGATATATGTTTATGAGATAATAAGGAGTATACAAATTCATGTTAACAGCACCTAACTTAATTATAATTTTTGTCTTTGAAAAAAATTATCAGAACATACAAGAGAAAAATTATTTTTGTATTTTTGTAGGAATTTTTGTCTTTGAAAAAGGTATCATAACATACGAGAGAAGAAAAAAACAATCCTACTACATTTTGCATTTTAGCTATTGATAATTGTCCTGTTTTAAACTCTCACACATTTATTGTAAAAATTGAGACTATAGGGGAAAATATAAATAAGAAAGTATGTAAAATTATCTGCATTGTCACTCTCTGATGGTATTTATCATTTTTTTTATTTCCATCCAGTCTCTCGTATACATTATATTTTACATACTTGAATCATACTGAATATATAATTTTATATCTTTATAGGCTTTACAATATATTTTAAACATGTACCAATGAATATGTTTTAATGGAAATATTACATTAAGTTATATGATCAATCCTTAATAAATTAATAATTTCCACATATGGCTATTAGCTTTGTTTCCAATTTGCCCCTATTATAAAATTATTCCAATGGACATACTTATACATGAATCTACATGTGAATCCTTTCTAACTTTCTCAGAATAAATTTATATAATAGCAGTTACATAGTCAAAGTGTATAGGTTTACTATTGAAGTGACAAATATGAAAATGGTACCTTTCATCTCTTTTCTATGCAAACCCGTTGTGTGAATGACATAATTTATCATTAAAGACTGCAACAGAAAATCCTCTTGCAAAATCACTAATTTATTTGCATGTGCTAATGAAGAAACATAGAAAATTAACCAAAACTAGTATAATTTTCCAGTTATTATTCTGTTGTTTTATTTATTTATTTTTGGTTCAAGAGGAGAAGAGAAATACAGTTTGAGAAAGGGACTTAATTTCAAGTTACATTACATAACAAAATTGCCTAGCAGCTACTTAGGGAAAACAGAGCAATTCAATATGAAACCTAAATGGAGTTAAGTGAAACCCAACCAGGTTGTAAAAAGTTAAACATAAGGGAATAAAATGTGTAGAAGTCACTCATATCAAGGAAATGCTTTGAAATATTCCCAACCAGAGAGTTGAAAATGATGCTACACTGTGTGATCCACCACCTGCAACTGCAAGCTGCATCCAGTAAGTTAACAAATATGTGTCTCCAGGTATCTATCCCTATGCAACATGTAACAAATCAATGGAATAGCCCTCATCCAACAAAATAGCTATCATCAAAGTCTGGTTGAACCTATAGAATGATATACTCTGGGATATTTCCAAACTGGTAGTACAGAAAATGACAGGGGATACATCACAGATAGGATGCAAAAAGCAATAAAGAACAAATAAAAAGAAATAAAAACCCAGAATTGGAAGAAAATACTTACAAAATGAGAATATCACATTGAACTGAAAGCAATAAAACTTTTCAGCCATGTTCCCAGAGTCTTACAAAATCGTTAGGCATGATACTGCCATCAACAGTAGCAATAACATATATAAATAACAAGAGTTGATAGGTGTATTAACTTATTTGGTTCTTACAATCACCCTTTCAGCTATGCAGCCATGAACTTCTAGGGCTGTTCTACTTAAAATACTGAAATTTACAGAAACTAAATTGCCTGGCCATGGTGACAGCTAGCAAAAAGCAGAACTAGAATTCAAAGCCAGCTGTTTTAACAACAGAAATAATGCTCTTGTATGCCAATTTCCAAAACAACAAAAATATAGATACATATACTTTAAAAGTAATAAGAAAATTGGCAAAATCACTAAAATCTGTATAGTTGAGCCAAGTATTTGGAGAAAGCATGTGAATATGCATACTATTTTTTTATGGACTTCAATAAAACTGGAGATTTCTGTCAAAATCCCAAGAGGAGACCCTGTTTTAGATTCAAATTTCTGTAACTGAGATTAAAATCTTTGCACTATTCTTAAGAACAAACACAATCTTTGCTCTTCCCTGTGTACATTCATGAATCATTGACTTTCCTTCCCCAGTGTGTGAGCAGCTGCTACTCTAGTACTCATACAAGGCTTGAACAAACCAAAAGATGCAAAAAAGGAATGAAAACAAACTATGTAACTCTACCATAAGCCCAAATAGATGGATTAAAAAAATTACAATATAATAGGAAGTGAAAAAAAATATCAGTCCCATGGACCCATGGGTCATTATATTCCAGTCAAGTGTGGATAGCTGTTATGGTAATAAGCAAATAAAAAATACACACTCTTGCATCTCCCCTGCTCTCACTATATGGGTTGAACATTGTTATGCACTAAGCCTCATCCTCGCTCTCCTCCATCCTCACATTTATTTGTTATTGTTTGGCTATACCAATTTCAGTTCATGCTAAATTTGCCCAATTAAGCTAACTAAAAGTCTTAACATACCCACTCCCTCTTCCAATGAAAGAAACTATCACACAGAAAGAAGCCACTAAGAAAAATAACCAGCAACTACATTTGCAAACAAGTACAGAAAGTCCTCAAGGTTGTAGATAAGTTCTGCAACTTAAAGCAAAAAGATCTATAACAAAACTAATTTTATCATCGGCTAATTGATATAAATAAGAGTTAAGTCCCTAAGGCATCTGGTCATCCTATATAATAAAAGAGAAACATGAAAATTAACCATCATTCCATCACTTCGCCACTACGCTATATCCACCAGCCAATCAGAGCAACTATGCAAATTAACCCAACAAAAATGGTGGTTAATTTGTATACATAGGTGTGGAGCGAAGACTGAAGACCACTGAAGATAGCAGCGGTCACGGAGCTGGAGAGAGCAGGAGGCCTGGGTTGCTCCCAGCGACGGAGAAAGCCAAGCTTCCCGCTGGCCCTGGACTCCGCTGAAGGAGGGGGTGAGGGCCTGGGTCACCAGGGGAGAAGCTAAGCCTCGCTGCTATGGCTGGACCAAAGGCCTGGGTCCTGGGTGCCAGAGGAAAACCAGTGCAGGCTACCAGGGGAAGGAAGGCCTATTGTGCAAATCTTTGTGAAACAGGCCACTAGTGTTATAATAAAACTAGAGGCCTGGTGCATGGAATTAGTGCATGGGTGGGGTCCCTCAGCCCAGCCTGCACCCTCTCCAATCCAGACATCCCTCTCGCAATCCGGGACCCGCTGGCTCCTAACCACTCACCTGACTGCCTGCCTGATCACCCCTAACCACTCTGCTTGCCTGCCTGCCTGATCGCCCCTACCTGGTCTCCCCTATCGGCCTGATCACCCCTAACTGCTTATGCCTCAGCCTCTGCCAGAAGGATGTCCGGAAGGATGTCCAGAAGATGCCTGGTCTAATTAGCATATTACCCTTTTATTAGTATAGATGACCTTGAATGAAATGATGTTATTTGAGAAACTGTTCTACTTTGTAACTTTACACAAATAATGAGTCATTCATTATTTTAAAAGAGTACAGAAGTTTTTTTTTTGTTTTTTGTTTTTTTAATAAGTTCATGTAATCTGGAGGTAAAAGAGCACACATTCTGAACTTCTTTCTCTGCATGATTAGATAAATGTTTAAAGTAGAAAACTAGTCAATGATTCTCAGTCATTCAAACCTGTCCGGCTATATCCTCTAGTCGTAATATCAGTTTCATTTCTTATGCATCTTAACCATAACACAAGATTTATCAACCTCTTTGAACTAAGTAAACAGAGTAGTTCACTTCAGATACTTTTCAGAACAATATAGTATTTCATAATGATTATATGATAGAGGTTACTTGCAATAGTTATCCATTCTCAAGCCCTGAGAATAGAAAGATATGGTCAGTTCCCAGCTATATAATTTCATCTAGGCTTTCTTCAAACATAGACACAATTTGCATCCTGGAAGAGTGAGATCTTATATATTTATATAGTCAGAAACTATTTATAAAAAATAATATTTTCAAATTTAAATTATTTAAATATACAGTTATGTCAGCTTGCCTAAAGAAAGACAGCAAAAGCAAATATACAAATGAATATGAACAAATAATTTCAAAATATACCTCTCTTATACCTTTAACGTGACAAAACTTTCTTTAAAAATGAAATCAAATCAAGCTATTTGAATATCATGGAATATTCACTTTCCTCTTGAGTGCTGGTTCCTGGCAAGAACCACTTAGAGAGTTTGCAAACAGCATGAGGATGTAGTGCAACTTTTGGCTCATATTATGTACTCAAGAGGCACAAATAATTTGAATTAGCGGTGTAAGAGAAAGAGATGCAGTCAATCAAAGCCGAAGTAAATAGCAACCTGGGTATTCCATCATAAACATGGTAAAATGTTCTCCCCATACTTCCACCGCCCATTTACATTATGATGCCTTATCAATCTGGAGTCTACATTCTTTGGGGCATATATGCAGACCCACACAGCTCAGTGCTGTGTAAATTTTCAATATGCTGGGGTGGAAGGAGGGAGCACAATACATTTTGGATAAATAAAATGTGGTCTCATAAGATAAAGAAAGGTCAGGTCATTTAATTTAGGGAACACAAAATATGGTGCCAATCCTTGGTGAAGGAACAGAGAAAAAGGGAAAATGGTAGCATTTTGCTGAAACTTCAGTTTACACTTTTTGCCAAATGTGTTTGACTATTTGGACCTTATAATCAATGTTAAAATTAAATGATCATAGATAATATTAACCATTTGATGGTTAATGTTTATAATTGATTTTCTATGCTCTGTTTGTTTCTTTTTTTGTGAAATATTGCATATATTTTATTCTTGGTTAATTAATTAATTTTTTAAAAGAACTTGATTTATTTGGCTTTTGTATATTTATGAACACTTAAGAAAATGGAGGAATTATTGTCATGGGCTTATGAAATCTTTTATAATCAATTGAATTTTCAAAGTGCATGCACGTATTAATTTACACCAGAATTGCTAGTTAAGCTTTCCACATTTATAATGTTTGACTAAACTACTTTAACACCAAGGATAAGGAAAAACATCAATTATTCCATAACAGATAAACATGGGATGGGACGACTCAAAAATAATTTTTATATTTCTTTGTTTTTTAATGCACTGAAAGAGAACTAAAATAGCAAATATGAAAAGGACAAACATATATGTGAATTGAACAATGCAAAGCCTAACAACAAGATGTAACAATAAAAGTTTATATATGGCCTTAGCCAGTTTTGCTCAGTGGATAGAGCATTGGCCTGAAGACTGAAGGGTCCCAGGTTCTATTCCAGTCAACAGCACATACCCAGGTTGTGAACTTGATCCCCAGTAGGGGGCATGCAGAAAGCAGCCAATCAATGATTTCCTCTCATCACTGATGTTTCTATCTCTCTCTCCCTCTCCCTGCTTCTCTGAAATCAATAGAAATATATATTTTTTAAAAAAGTTTATATATGCCAAAAATTAAGTATCCTATCTAATAAAAGAGAAACATAGTAATTGACGTATGACTGCTACACTTCCCATTGGCTAATCAGTGAGATATGCAAATTAACTGCCAGCCAAGATGGCGGCCGGCAGCCAGGCAGCTTGAAACTAACATGAGGCTTGCTTGCTTCAGTGATGGAGGACTCCAACATTCCCCGTCTGCCTTGCTGGCCTCTGAGCCTGCAGTTTAAGAAACATTGTAGCCGAAACTGGTTTGGCTCAGTGGATAGAGCGTCAGCCTGCGGACTGAAAGGTCCCGGGTTCGATTCCAGTCAAGGGCATGTACCTGGGTTGTGGGCACTTCCCCAGTGGGGGATGTGCCGGAGGCAGCTGATCGATGTTTCTCTCTCATCGATGTTTCTAACTCTCTATCTCTCTCTCTTCCTCTCTGTAAAAAATCAATAAAATATATTTAAAAAAAAAAAAAAAAGAAACATTGTAACAAATATAGAAGCTAAACAAAACCCCAGAAACCAGCTCTCAGCGAGCGGGGATCTCAGAGCTGGAGTTATACATTGTTTTGATTATAGAACCTAAACAAACCAGATACCTTCTTTCAGCAGCAGAGGCCTCAGAGCTGGAGCTTCAGAGCTAAAGCTGGCCCAGAATAAAAAAAAAAGAAAAAAAAGGAGTGGTTGGGAACTTCTGTCACCCGCCAGCCTGAAAACAGCCCTCAGCCCCTCACCCAGACTGGCCAGGCACCCCAGTGGGGACCCCCACCCTGAAGGGTGTGTGACCAGCTGCAAACAGCCATTATCCCCTCATCCAGGCTGGCCAGGCACCCCAGTGGGGACCCCCACACTGATCCAGGACACCCTTCAGGGCAAACCAGCCAGCCCCCACCCATGCACCAGGCCTCTATTCTATACAGTAAAAGGGTAATATACCTCCCAGCACCAGGATCAGCGGAGCCGCGAGGCCTCCAGGCACCGGGATCAGCGTGACAGGGGGCAGCGCCCAAACCCCCTGATCGCCCTGCGGCTCTGTGTGTGACAGGGGGCGGGGCCCCAACTCCCCAATGGGCCCTACTCTGAGCCCGACCAGGGGCTGCACCTAGGGATTATGCCTGCCCTCTGCCACCCGGGAGCAGACCTAAGCCAGCAGGTCGTTATCTCCTGGTCCTCCTTCCAGACAAAGCCACAGTGACGAGGGCCGAGGCAGAGGCAGTTAGGGACAATCAGGCCAGCAGAGGAGGGCAGTTAGGGGCAATTAGGCAGGCAGGCAGAGGGGTTGGGGTGATCAAGCAGGCAGGCAGGTTAGGAGCCAGCAGTCCCAGATTGCGAGAAGAATGTCCGACTGCCAGTTTAGGCCCGATCAAACTGGCAGTCGGACATACCCCGAGGGGTCCCGGATTGGAGAGGGTGCAGTCTGGACTGAGGGACCTCCCCCCCCCCACCCCCCCGCTGCAAGAATTTCATGCACAGGGCCTCTAGTTTTAAAATAGTTCCCCAGGTGAAGATAATGAGTGAGAACAGTGATGTAGTATCAAACATTCATTTCCCAGAAGAGAAAACACACATAAAGAAACATATAGTTCCTTGAAGTAGGTGATGAAGAAGCCGCATCAGGCTGCTTACCCGGGGTTTTCTGATTCCAGATACACCGTTAAGTGTGGAACCTGCCTTACTCATTCTCACTGCGCTTTGACACTCTCAATTCTAATTATTGACTTTCATAAAGACAATATAGCATCTCCATTTCTACTTCACTTATTATTCCTCTGAGATGTTTTGAAAATAAAACAACTCTCTCTATATTTTGTAGTAAACCTGACATATTTGTGAGAGTTCACCAGAGAAACAGAAGCAATAAGGTATGAGTGTGTGTGTACATGCGTGTGGGTGTGTGTGTATGAGAGAGAGAGATACATGCATACATATGTGTCATAGTTCTTAAAGAGACTTAAATGAAGAAGAAAGAACCAAAAACAACCTTTTATACACTAAGTACCATGAAATAATTCCCAATATAGATACTATCATTAATTTTACTCTCCTCTTCCTTTATTATCAGAAGCTTCCTAAACTATATTTGCTGGAGTCAAGACTCTGTAGCTTCTGTCTATAACTAGCCAATTTGTTTCTATCACTTTGAGCCATAGAGCATTAGATGCTGAACTTCAGAGAAGCAGGTTGATACCTAATAAAACAGCAAGTGTCAAAGGGCAATAGCCATGGCTGTTTCAAGACTCAGGCACCCACTAGCCAAGGAACATGCAGGACATTTCAGTGGTTTTCTTACAGGTTTCACTCTGTATTCTTCTGGGGAACTTTGAAAACCTGCTGATACCAGACCCCACTGCCCAGAGATGTAAGGTGGGGCTCAGTACTCTTACATTTTAAAACCTCTCCAAGAGTCCGTTACATGTAGCCAGAGTGGAGAACAACTGACACAGATGGGTTTGATAAATATGAAGGTCATGAATGTGGCCAATTTCCCCATGATAACAAAATCCAAAGAACTCCGCTCACTTCCTCATACACTTCCAACTCCCCTTTCTGACAACCCATCCCTTTAGAGCAGTGGTTCTCAACCTTCCTAATGCCGCGACCCTTTAATACAGTTCCTCAAGTTGTGGTGACCCCCAATTTCATTGTTACAAATTGAACATAATTAAAGCATAGTGATTAATCACAAAAACTATGTAATTATATATGTGTTTTCCGATGGACTTAGGTGACCCCTGTGAAAGGGTCGTTCGACCCCCAAAGGAGTCGCGACCCACAGGTTGAGAACCGCTGCTTTAGAGTTACTCAAAGGTTACTCCTATTAATTTTAAACTTATTTTAACTCTGTAAATGAATAACAAACAAACATAGAGATTTGAAGTTAGCTTAGTACTCTAATTTGCTATGAATTCTCTAACTCACAGAGTGGTTTTCATCAGAGGTGAAGTGATATTTGGGACTTTGATCCTTCTCTCATGTTTTATTTAATTTATCTTTATATTAAATTCTTCACAGTTTAGGTGCCAAACATATCATACATTGTTCCTCAGAAGTGAGAAAAATATAAGAAACATGATGACAAATTGAAAATCTTCTTCCTTTTTCTCTCAGCTACCCAAATACAAAATGGCTTTATTTTTTTTTTCAGTTTATGTTATTAATAATAATGAAAGCAAAAGCACACACACACACACACACACACACACACACACACACACGTGCTATTATTATATAGCACCTTGTACAAGACTCTTGCAAATACTTTGCATATATTAATTCATTTAATACTAATAAAAACCCAATAATAATAAAGGTATATTTTACATCCATGTTACATATGAGAAAAGAAAGGCATGGAGAAGCTAAGTAAGCTTCTTAAGGAGGACATTACTTTTAAGCTGTTAAATAATGAAAAACGGCAGTAATATAGTAAACATCAACAATTCTATTTTATACTAAAATAAAAATATACTTGGTAAGTACTCCATTTCTCTGATGTTAACCATGCCTAGGAGGTAATAAACACTCAATAAATGTTAGTGTGTGTTATTTTATTGTTGTTCATATTATTTATCATTATTTGATTTTTAGCCTTTGATGTGTGGCATATGGATGACTATCTTTTAAAGTGTGCAAATAAAATATTAAGACATTTCATCCCTTTAAAATCTTATATTTGTGCATAGATTTTTTTACTCATATGACATATGGTAGAGTGATATGCGTATATATAGGATGTATAGTCAAATCATTTCTATTTGTGTCATGTGTTTTTTGTTTTGTGTTTTGCTCTGATGTGCAATAAAACATATGGTAATTTCTGGTCTTAAGTTAGTCTAACTTACATTCACATTAAAGTCACCTCATGATAGTTCACCCTTTAGAAAACAGAGAAACTATTTGCTATAAATAAAAATATTATTATCAGTTTGTAGAATGATAAAAAAGATGCTCACAGAAAAAAAAAAAAAAAAAAAAAAACACTGCCAGTAAAGCAACTCAGCATATTGGCCAGAACTGATGACTCTCACCTGAGCAAACAGCAATTGGCCTGACCAACCTGGGCACCAATCAGTGGGAGGCCGGCAATGCCTAAGGAAGCTGCCTACTGGGCAAGGCAAAATGCAGTTGCTCTGTGAACAGTAACTTGAACATTCATTCTAGCCCCTGTTGCCGATTCCTCCCAGGTCCCTAACTGCAGATAGTTGAATAATTGATAAGTGGTAAATGGGAGATACAAAAGCAAACACCATTCTCATGAGAGTTGAGCCATCCCTGCTTTGATTCACTATTAGAAGCTCAACTCATAAGCAAGAGCCACATAAAGTGCTCAGACTCCAGGTTGCCTCTTACCACCCTCTCCAAGGGATGACTCACTGCTTAAATAAATTCTGAATTTGAATTCTGTCCAGTAGACTAGACACTCTTCTTTAGTCAGAGCCTCCACCACTAATTATAGGCTTATATTCAAAGCTTTACTCACTTTCTCTATCTGCTTGTTCCTGAAGGCATTTGCATTTGTTAACTTCTGTGACTAATCTGTAAACTACAGGAGGGCACAGGTTATGTCAGTTTCATTCATTAATGTGTATTTGGTACGTGCCAGAATTCCTGACACACTGTAGACTATCATTAATATTTAATGAAGCAAAGAATATATACATTGATAAATGACAGCCATGTATTCAGATGTTCAGAATGGGCAGCAGAGAAATAAAATTTGTACATGCCTACCTTGATCATCTTTATATTCCTTCAAAAATTACCATTACTTGGTCCCATTAACTCTGTCAAATGGATGCAAATTAAATCAATCTATGTAAACAGGTTACTATGCTACCAAATTACAAAACTCAATTTCTCAGTCCTGGAGGTGAAGGTTATGAAGAGATTCCAGACCATTATTTCTGTGGGTGCACTCAGCAGATAAGATATTGCTTCTAAAGACAAACAACATATAGTTGCACTGGCACCTGTCATCTCCTTTTTAATGATAATCTGTCTGAGAGAGAGAGAGAAATGGGAAAAGGGAATCTTTAACAGCTGAGCTAAACAAAGCTCAGACAAACTCATTTCATTCATATAAAATCTGACAGCCTTATTTATGACTGGCACCAGAACTGAGTGTGAAACCAGGAGAGGTTACTATCATCAACTTTTCTTTGAATAGGCTAGCCTATGAATTTTTGGCACCTTGCTCAATGGCCTTTGAACAAGCACTTGGAGACAACAACACATTTTCATCACATCCTTTATGCTCTTTTGAAACCTTTCTATTGCTTAAAAACACATCATGCTTCTTAATCTCAATATTGTATGTGATCTAGAACCTTCATCTCTAAAACTGAGAAAACATATGCTGCTGGGTTAGTACAAAATGACTGCTTCTTTCTAATACCTGTGGTTGGAGCATGGTAATACTAGTAACTGTGCAAGACAACTTCTCCCTTCTTTCAACATAATTATGGCTCTCTAGAATTCAGCATCTGTGCTACCAGATGTTACTGTCAGAGATGTAAGCAATGGGTTTGAGCAGTGCACAAACTTGGCCAGCGTACAAGAGCCTTTGTCTGAATACCTCAGCAGAAGCAGGTGGCTCTCTGGAGTCCAATATTTAAAGTACCATAACACACGAATCCAGTGCCATGAGGAAGACATGGTGTTCTCTAATGATGGATTGAATCTGGTCCACTTCAAGCCACTACTTTGGTGCTAATGACAGATAGTTTTATGATTATTTTTTTTAAATGGAGGAAATAAAAACTCAAATATTTAGTTTCACTAATAGAAAAAAAGGACCATAATTATAAACCAAAACATGCAACCATTTTCTCTCAAATAAATGACATCCTGCTGTCATGGCAACTAACCATATGGCTTTCTAAGAATAGGAAAAATATTTTTATAGAAGAAAATGCAAAGTTGATGTTAATTTAGGTAGTCTAAATTGTGGAAGGTTAGTTTCTTATGCAATAAGATTGGATTGGGAGATATAGTGAGTTTTAATAAAGTATTTCATAAAATTAAATGTAGTTCTTAAATTTTGAGGCTACCTTTTCTTTTTTATTTAAAATAGGATTCAGTTTATGAAATAGTGATAGTAGAGCCTATATAGTTTCATTGTTTTTGTCTTTATGTGAGTAAATTAAAAGTTGATAACCATAACAATTTTTTGAAGAAATTATTTGTAAAATATGTTTCATTAAGATTTAAAGACAAGTGTGCTTTTCTTAACTCCAAATTTACTTTAGAATATATTAGTTGACATTTTCCTAAATAATGTCACACTGAAAATCAGTGCTTCTACCTAATAAGATCTGCTCAAATACAGATAATTTGGGAACTACATTAAAATGAAGCCACTTACTTTATGTGCCTTTTTGTGAGTGTGTGATTCACTTCTGATCTTGGAAAAACAGTATGTATCTATATGATGCCAGTAAATCATGATTTAATTTAGTAAAGAGATAGAAAAATGGTCTTTTTGTAAAAGGACAAAATCAAACTATCACTTTGCATACAAAAGGCAAAATAGTTAAGTAATTGGTTTTCTTACTACTATTTTCTTATCAAGTCCTCACAAAGAAACATATACACATAATGAAAGAAAATAGTAGCTCTGAATCTTTTTCATTATTTTTTTTCTATTCAGTTCATGTGATTGAAGTCATTCATTCTTCAGAATCTACTGCATTCAGCATGCAGTTAGGAGTACATGTAGTATGCCCGATTTTGTAAAGAAAGATAAGTAAAACTATGAATCTCACTTCATCTCTGATTTATGCATATTTTTTTTTTCTGAATTCTCTCACAACTAATTATTTTAGCTTGTCAGTTACTGTATTAGTAGTCCCACCAGAGGGCAGACAGGGAAAGCACAGACTAAAAGCTCCAATAGGCACAACACTGATATTTATTCAGAAAATGAATGTTTTACTATCAACGTTGTGGGAGGCATTTTACATTGTTTTTCATACTCTTTCATCTCTGGTTAAACCACAGGCTCTCTTCATTATCTAATAATTATCTAAAATAAATTTTAATGGAACTGAGTTTCTTTTGCATGAAGATTACTTAGCATGCCTTGATCCTTTGAATAAAAAGGTGAAACCCCCTGTTATACAATAAACACTCTGGAAGCAGAGCATATCAAACCATTAAATGCTTAGCTCAAACTTAGTTCCAGCTTGGCTAGGCTCTGACAATTATGAGTGGAGGGAAACAGGATGAAAATTCCCAGAACTGTAGATTCAGATCAGTATTTATCATCTGTTACCCACCCTGAGCACCCAAGTCTTTAAGTACCTAGCAGTTCTGTCTATACTTTCTTATCAAATGCATGCATGTCTACATTACAATAAATGTGTAATATTTCTTAGAATAGTTCATGTTGGATATCTTTGTTACTCCTACTGCTACTTCTAGTTCATGAATCATCTGGAATCTCTACCATGTCTATCTCTATCTCAGTGATGGCGAACCTATGACACGCGTGTAAGAGGCGACAGGCGAACTCACTTTTTTGGTTGATTTTTCTTTGTTAAATGGCATTTAAATATATAAAATAAATATCAAAAATATAAGTCTTTGTTTTACTATGGTTGCAAATATCAAAAAAATTTCTATATGTGACATGGCACCAGAGTTAAGTTAGGGTTTTTCAAAATGCTGACATGCTGAGCTCAAAAGGTTCGCCATCACTGCTATCTCTATCTCTATCTCTATCTCTATCTCTATCTCTATCTCTATCTCTATCTCTATCTCTATCTCTATCTCTATCTCATCTCTATCTCTATCTCTATCTCTATCTATCTCTATCTCTATCTCCTGTCTTCACATTCTTCTCTATGACCAAGTGGACTACATAGTCATCAATTGAATCTATCACGCACCTATATTCTCAGTTGTTTCTGTGCCTCACCCGTTTGATAGGTCTCTGACCCTAGACTACAGCATTGGTCCACCTAATTTGTATCTGAATGTGGCAAGTTGAGAACTTCTGGGGAAAAAAGTGTCACTCAAATTCTCAGATTGATAGCACCATTTGCAGTGTGGGTTCTTCAGAAGCAAGGAGAAGCAGGATGGTTTTTTGGGGAGGTAGCTTTCTGCACTCTGACAGAGATGACAACTGGAGGCCATGTGCTAAACACACTCCCTGTAGTTGGGTGGTAATCCTTCCTGAAGGGGAATCCAGGTAAGTATTCCTCCATAACCACCAGACCGCATATTTATGGATTCTACTTTCAACTTTATCCTCCATGGTTACCTGAAACCCTTCTACAATCTCACAGTCATTTATTTCTCACCCATTGCAGCTATTTAGAAAAATTCTCCACTCCTCCGAACCTACCTACCCCATGACTCCTCGCCCCCCCCTTCTGCCCCATTCTCAGTAAGTGACTTACTGCAAAGAGAAAAATGTAAAAGATCAGCCAGTAACTTTCTCAACTGTGCCAGGACACCTGTGTGCTTCTCTGATCCCACTTCTGTTTGGTGGTGGTGGTGGTCTTGGTGGTTTTTTCTGCTAAAACACTTCAATAACTATTCATTAACTTTCACAAAAAGCCAACCCTTTTCCCATGGCTGACCCTCCACCTTCCTTAACATCACTCCTTTAAAAAAAAATAAATTAGCCTCATGCTCCAGTCAGGCTTATGCTTTAATGCTCAGAAATTATTGTGCTTGTGCACATCTCCCTTTGGCATATGTCTCCCCACCCCCGCTGTGCTAAACACTATTCATCTGCTTTCATTGCTTCATTAATGCACAATTATTTTTTGGATTTCAATTTGTCAGACACCTAAGCCTGTCCCCTCCAGATGGTGTTAGGAATCCCTTTCATCTGTACCTATAGCACTCTGTCTTGTCTCTGTCATACACTTATTATGATAAGAAGTAGTTACCTGTTGCATAATTGATGTTCCCCACAGACTATAAGCTCTCTGAGGACAGGGCATGAATTTATGCATAGTTCATCCTGCAGGCTCACATGAACTCCAAATACATAATAGATGCTTTAATATTTCTTTCAAGAAATGAATAGTTACTTTTATAACTTGTGCTTGATACCGAGGACCAGAGCTGAGTTAGGTACCTGTAATGCATTATTTCATTTAATCTTCACAAGGATCCTACTGGATTTTTATTATTATCCATCAGAAAAGAGGCACTGAGGGATTCAGTCCTGTGCCAGAAAATCCTAATGCAGATAGACAAGAGATGGAGCTAAGATTCAAATCCAATATTGTGTGATTTTAAATCCCTTTGTTGATCCATATTATCTCCTTTTCTAGACTGTAAGCCACTAGGGGACAGGTTCATGTCAGATCAGTTCATGCTATTTAATTTATTCATTTGTTTACTCATCACCACACTATGTTTTATCACCCAAATAGCCCTTGGTAAATACTAGTTGACTGAAAGGTACATTTCTACCATTTCTGCCATTGTTATTTCTTTATTAGATTTTTGTGTTTTGCTGTTGACCCAGCTACCAAAGGCATAGAAGTAATTGTCAATGCATAATATTTTAAAGAGATGTGTGTTTTGTTTTTACAGTGGAGGAAGGAAAGTTGAAGACTAATATAATCTTCAAACATGAAAACAGATGTAATTTGGTGATAAGTCCCACTCTTTGTTTCAAATGAAAATAAGGTTAGAGGTAATGACTTTAAATTATATAAAGAATGATTTAGGTTAGAAGTTGAACAAAATTCTCTGAATATGAATAATAAAATAAGAATCTGATACCAAGAGAAGATGTATGAATTATAACTATGTAGAATTTGAAATAATATAGACAGCAAACTACCTATTTGAACAGCGGGGATATAAGAAATAAATTACCTCTTCTAGGCTTATGGATGTATGTTCCCATCCTTCTTGTCTGATAATGATAACTATTGTATTTCTAAGAAAGACCTAGTTGTGAGTATAAAGAAGGAAAAAAAGAACACTTCCACAACATAAATCACAATGTAGAAAAAATCCAAACCTTTTCCTCTCATTGAGTCACACTTTTTCAGGTATTACACACATATCCAATGCCACCTTTTTATATTTAATGATTATCAGAATAATATATATTTTAAACAGGAGAAAAGCAGTCATTGTCAAGGAAGTGAATAAATCCAAGGGTAACTCTCTTTCCTGAGTATGATAATTTATATCATTCATATATTTAGTCAAAATATTTGCTTGGAAAATTTAATTTCCCCCAGGAGACAGTCTAGAGAAAAAAACCCTGATTGTCAAAGGATAAGGTTGGTATTGTTTTGTCAATATCTCATTGAATAGAAAAACTCAGAAAAAAAATTCAATTCTTACAAAATACACTTAAATGTTTAATTTTTATGACCTTTGAAAAATTATTTATAAAAAACTAATGAAATCTCCATTATTTCTTCAAAAAATAAGCTTAAAATATTATATACATCTTATAGTATAATTTACCTACTTAGTTAGGCATCAGAGCTGGAAAAGCAAACCACCAATGGTAACACATATCCACAATTTTTATGTTTCCTAAATCTAAAATGCTCTGAAAAACAAAGCATTTTTTTTTAACTTTGAAGCAAGCACATCTGGTGGAAAACCTCATCTTTACTCACATTAGGTTACTTAGAATCTTAAGTTGTCCCATCCAAAATTAAATGTTTGGCTGAAAAACTATTGATATGTTTTTATTATTCGTGTAAGCTAAAACCCTGTGGGAGTGTTATGCAGACTATTATTATAATATGTAAATCTAAATCATACAGTCATATGAACAGACACTATGACAATCTGCTGCTGTCCTTTGACTTGAACCTCAGTGCCTCAGGCTTCTCTCAGATTTACTTTCTCTCCTGACATAGGCTTCTTACTCCATCCTTCTGCTTTGAGACTACTTCCACTATCTCCAGCCAACTTGATCCTCTAGGCATGGTCCCTTACCCCCTTGAGCAGGCATTAGGAGAAAGAAGAAAACAATATTTTCTAACTGAGCAAAATTAATGAAGTGGTCTTTTGGAAAGATGATATTTGACATTACTTTTATCAAGAGATTTTAAAATTGGGTCAACCTTTTATTATGTTAATCCCACTGTGGGAATTCAGTCTATAGAAAAAATTCTAAATATGGAATATATTTTATGTACAAGGTCCTTTATAGATCTATTATTTATAGGGTTAAAAATTGAGATAATTTGCATATAGTACAATCAAAAGGAGTGGTTAAATAAATGTTGACATGTCACTTTATAATAGAGTATGCAGTTATTATAAAGAATAATTACCAATAAAAACATCATTAGGAAGGATGTGTTCGGAAAATATACTGATATAAAGTTAGGTTAAATAAACCGGATAAAATAATATATAATTTGAATGGAACTTTTTTCTTTAAATATGCATGATTGTGCAATGGAAACATCAAAATGCTAACTATGGTGGGACTACTGAAGACACCTTTTATTTCTATATTTATGCATTCCCAACTTTTAATAATGGGAGAATATTATATGTAATAAAACATTTTTCTTTAATATAAGGAAAGAGATATGCTTAGGATGAATCAATTTTATAATGCCCATCATTGTCTATCACCTTGTAAGGGGTCAAATTTGGTCAATAATATCGTTATGTTCCTAGGACAAAAGCTTACCTGGGGATTTATGAATGCTTATCTTTGCCTACCAATGATGTAGCTACCTTTAAAAAAATATTAGCTTACCAGAGTTATTTTTGAAACCAAAGCCTATTTGATGAATCATTTCAAGTAAGCATCATACCTTTTATTGACTTCTGCAAACAAGGTCACTATGACCTCTTAACTGCCAAATCTAGTGTTCACACCAAACACTTCAGAAAGCAGAAATCTGCTAAATAGTGTTGCCCTACATCAATCAAGCCTTTAATTGGTAGCAGATTTTAAAGTATGAGGTCACTTTTGAAGAACAGCTTCATTACCATGAAAATCTCATTTAGCATCTCCAGACCAAATAAAAGGCTGGGGTTTGATTTTCCTCTTCAGCCATGCTTATACAAATATGCATCACAATGTCTGTAATAGATGGCTTAAAGAGGAACAAACAGATATAGAAGGAAAATTCTCTCTTACCCTCTCTCACCAGACTGCCCGGCCTTAGGTCCCCAATCGGTCCTTCAAACTACACCCAGGGCCACTTACCTGCCACCTACAGCCTCAGTGTCACTCTAACCCAACCAACTTGGGGAAAGTTTAAGGCACTGGGGTGGTGGAGCTTTATTCATATTATTGAAGAATGCCCAATGACCATTTGAGCTAGACACACACACACACACACACACACCAAGTACTCTCGAGATTTTAATAAGTGTTTCAGGGCTGCCTGCCTCCCCTCAGGTGAAATCTAAGCTCTTGGCTCCCCACTCTGCCTCAGCTTTGCATTTAAATTTTCTCAGCCTTCCCTTTTTTTTTTTAACTTAATTGGCCTTACTTTGGCTCCTTCAAAACCCTCAGGCTCTGACCCCTCAGGTACTCTGACTCTCCCCTTCACCGTTTCTGCCCTGTCCCCACCACGAGGAGTTGGTTCACATTGTTACCCAGACTAAAAGATGAGCTCTCCAGACACCTTGCTTTTGCTTAGTACCCCATTCCTTCTTCCCATAACACGTGAACTTAGGGTCTACAGGTATGTTTCACTTTAATACACTGCTACGGTGGGTTTCTCATGACTTATGATTAATATTTTCTCAAAGTCTGACTGGTTCATAAAATTGTATTCTTAGACCAATTGCCATTGTTTTCTGCTATTTATTGCCTAAATATGTGCTTACTTTCTTAACCCATTTTTAAAAAAATTAAAACATCTACCTTTCCTGGGCATTTGCTTTCTCTGTCTTCCTGTTGCTGTTGGTGGTGCTAGGTGGGAAGTTAGACCTGAGTGGCCGGAATGAGGCTTGCCCTGGGTCCTAAACAGGGGTGGGACAAATAGTGCCTTCCTTCCTTCTTTTGCCTCTCTATGGGCCACCCAGCAGACTCCAGCAGGCAGGTGCGGAGCCATCCAGTTCTTGGAGCAAGATCAGAGGAGAATGGTATAATCTCAATGCAACCTTGCGAGGTCCCTGGACTACTTATAATAAAATTTGCATTTTGGTTTTGGCCCTGCCCCCATGCTTTTTTTCTATATACATTATGAGTAAGGGCATGCAGAAGAAGATAGTTTCTGTCAATTATCCCTGAATACAAATGAAAGGCTCCACCCAATCCCTCTTTACACTCAGGAATTTGGTGTTTCTCTCTCTCTCTCTCTCTCTCTCTCTCTCTCTCTCTCTCTCTCTCTCTCTCTCTCTCTCTCTCTCTCTTGCTGTTGGAATGTAAACAGCCCAGCAATTTTGCCTCACACTCTCTCAACTGGTAGCTGTGCCTCACTTGGAATGTATTTTCAATAAACCCATTCTGCTTTACTTTTACGTTCATTGACCTTAAAAATATTTTCTGCATCGAAGAAAAGAACTTAGGTCCCAGCAGATAAACCCAATTGGTAACAGTGGGAACTTCCAAGACTTACCTGCTCTGCTCTGAGAGATATTATCATCTCAGGGTTCTGGACTTTATTGCTATAGACCTTTTGTTACCAGTTGAATTTGGGTTTCGAGAACTATATTTTTCCTTTTTTGCAAATTCCTTTCACCAACAATTTCTAATTACTTTATTTAGCTAAAAATGTGGCTGTTAACTTTAAGTTATCATATATCTACAAATATCATCCTATAAGGTTTATAGTGTTGGTATTTACTATGCTGATTTGTGTTTATATGTGTTAGTGTGCATATTTTTCTTGAGAGAAACCTAGGGATATTAACAAAGGAAATTCAAGGATTTCCCCTATTCTGTAAAAAGAAATATTTACCTTTATTCATCTTCCCAACACAATAAATTATCAACTTTCTTGGCAAGTGTGTGAAATGATTTTGAAACAAACCTCTCACAGGTAATGAAGATGCTCTATTAGAATTCTTCTCATTAACTGAAAATTAACTCATTCCTCCCAATGGGGAAATCTGCTCTCTAGAACATTTATGAGGATTGTAATCATAGGAGCTTAAACTGATGAGATATATTATTTGTTGAACAAAACTGATTATTTACATTAGTAGTTGGACAGAAACTATTTCTTAACAAAAGAGCCACAGGCAACATACAGAAACAATTACTCTATTTTTCAATGATCCTATATAATAAAAGGCTAATATGCAAATAGACCGAACATTTGAACAACCAAACAACCGGTCACTATGACGTGCACTGATCACCAGGGGGCACGCACAGAACATGGGCATCGGCCGTGGCAGGATGGTGGAGCAGATGAGCAGGGGCACCAGACCAAGGCAGGGAGCTGGTTGCTGTCATCAGGGTGAATCTCTGGTGGTTACTGAAATTTTTTTGTTCCCACACACGTGGTCCCTTCACTGCGCTCACACCTGCTGTCGGCCCCACTTGCATCCACTGCTGGTGCTGGAGCCGCTGATCACTTGGTGCCATCAGCAGGTGCGAACAATGGCTGTGGGCCCTGATTGCCCCTGAGGGATGATTGGGGCTGGCAGCCACCTCTCACACCCGCTGCTGGCAATAGCCCCACTCGCACCCACTGTCAGCACCAGAGCTGCCGCTCACACCCGCTACCAGTGCCCAGTACTGGTCCCGATTGCCCCTGAGGGGCGATCAGGGCAGCAGCAACCACTTGCACCTACTGACGGTGCTGGCCCTGCTTGCACCCACTGCTGGCGCTGACCCCAATCACTCCACGCTGTCAGCAGGTGAGAGTGGGGCCTATGCTTCAGTGCGTGGGAGCAGCAGTGGCAGAAGCAGGGATGCAAACAGACAGGGGACTGGAGTCTGTGGAGGGAGGGGTCAGGTGGGGGCGTGGAGGATGGGCTGAGACCCACCCCTGTGCCCACCACAGCCTCTTGGCCCACAGTTTCTTTCAAGGTGCACGAATTCGTACATTGGGTCCCTAGTATGAAAATAAAATAAAAAGAGAAAAGGACAAAAATAACCATGAGTTAAAGTGAAATATCATATTTTTACTCCATGTCCTTATATTTTATGTCTTAGAATTTCAACTCTAATAGGTTCAAACCTATACAATCATTACTTTTATTAAATTGATTTCTGCTTTATTATTGTGATGAAATCTATAGGGTATTTGTTTGTTTATTTGTTTTTTTGTCAACTACCCTGGGATCAGCCTAGCAGGAAGAAAGAAAAGCATGCATGCCAGATTAGAAAAGAGATATGGGTCAGTGACTAAAAGCATATTAAAAGAGTTCAATTTTTGCTTCTCTTTAAGGCTATGCCCTGACTGGATTATCGTTATAGTAATAAGCCACCTTGAGGAATTCTGTCGCTGGGGAGGCTTGGGCAGCCTGAAAACAGCCATCAGCCCCTCACCCAGGCTGGCCAGGCACCCAGTGGCACCCCAGTGGGGACCCCCACCCTGAAGGGCAAACCAGCCGTCCCCCACCCATGCACCAGACCTCTATCCTATATAATAAAAGGGTAACATGCAAACTGACCCTAACAGCAGAAAGACTGAGAATGACTGATCACTATGACACACACTGACCACCAGGGGGCAGACGCTCAATGCAGGAGCTGCCCCCTTTTGGTCAGTGCGCTCCCACAGGGGGAGCTCTGCTCAGCCACAAGCCAGGCTGACGGCTGACGGAACAGCGGTGGTGGTGGGAGCCTCTCCTGCCTCCTCAGCAGCACTAAGGATGTCCGACTACAGCTTAGGTCTGCTCTCCACTGGCAAATGGACATCCCCTGAGGGCTCCCAGGCTGCCAGAGGGATGTCTGATTGCCAGCTCAGGCCCAAACTCCAGGGGAGAAGACCTAAGACAGCAGGTGGTCATCCCCCGAGGGGTCCCAGACTGCGAGAGGGCACAGGCCTGGCTAAGGGACATCCCCCGCCCCCGTGCACAAATTTTTGTGCACTGGGCCTCTAGTAACTCTATAAACACCCAGAAAACCACTAGGCAGATGCCAGAAAGGTCATTATCTGAGGAATTAACAACTTGCATTATGTGCCTAAAAATGATGTCAACTAGCTGTTTGATCTTAAGCAAATTTAATCTTTCTGACTGTTGATTCCATCATGTGAAACACTGGATTAGATGACATTAAGGTCTTTTCTAGTTCTAACTTCCTATGAGCCTATGAACTTACAGAAATCATAAAGAATCCAAAGTGAAAGAATATGCTGGGTTTTTATAGCGAGTGGCCGTCTGAAGATCGAGACACTCTTCACAATGACATTTAATGGATTTTCATAGCACTAATTGGGCAAATGAAAGAAAGACTTTTCAGGAGCATAAAAAAAAAAAAGATATTAACCAGTCAGAGCAATAAGCAAAGAAGAAAATGTCAATCTTGTCATACTTCTTTTTGTGAGATTCATCCATATCTAAATGTTGATATTGAAACTGCATTACTCCTTGTATTTCTCTATATCTGCTATTCAATATCCAAATGAACCGTAACAGTATAATATGACATTTTTCCAATCATTTGTGCAATGAAGAGAATACATTTTAAAAAATCTAAGAGAAGAAACCTTGGCAGGCTTTAGAATTACCTACTAAAAACACAAGAGAGGGAGAAAAAGGGTAAATTGGGGAAATGATACTAATCAAATGACCCTAGGATTCTTTAAAGTAGCCAATCTCTAATATTGACCATTATTTCACTTATTCCAAAGGTTTAAAAATTAGACAACTATTCTCTTAATATATTTAAGAACCTGGGAACATTTAAGTTAACCCTACACATTTCCTTCTTAAAGAAAGATTGAAATTAATTTTACTAGCAAACACTTCCTTTTCAATTAAAATATATTTTACATATAATAGTTACTATAGTAATTTTATAACTATTTTCTAAGACAGTTCTTTATTTATGTTTTGTTCTCCAATAGTAATGTAAGATCATCATACATAAAAGCAATCCTGACAATCATCTATATTTCCTAGCAGAATGATCCTTTTAATCATAGATGCATACACCCCACAAAAGATCTATTCCTTTTAATGTATTTTTAAATTATAAATGCAAACTCACTGCATAAAAAGAAAAAGCACATAAAAATATTAAAAATTAAACTGATTACCCATAACTATGCCATACTATTTTCATGATTAATATTGTGATTTTATCCATCTTTTTATGTAGCATATCTTTCATAATATTTATTTTGTAGTGTAAACATAGTTTGAAAAGTTTACACAAGAATAGTTCAAATTATTAAATTTAAGTGACTTTCATCAGCATAAATGTAACAATGTAAATGGAGCTTAATAGTAGCATTTCCAGATTAAGAATCACTGAAAAGTCCAATTAAGGATACAGTCTACCTGAAAGAAATGCAAATTACATTTCTTCCTCTTCAGAGTCTATTAATACTATGGTGAACAACATAATAGAAATAGGCCTGTCCTTGGCAAATCTGCAGATCTTCTGTAGACCAAGGAAACACAGTATATAATGTTCAAAAGTTTCCCATGTCAGCCATGAATGGAAATCTTTCTATTCATGAACTTACTATGTATGTAAACATGAATATTTGGAAATCACCACAGTGGCACTTTATAAAAGCAGGACAAGTTCCTAAAGCAGTTCTAACTCATTTGAGATAACACTGCCTGGGATGAAATCTGTGACCTTAACCAAAGTGCTTTTTGGGGGTGTGGGAGGGTGATAGAGTGAAAGAAAATGTATTTATCACATTTGCCTTTCCTGAATGACATTCCATGAGATCCAGGAATGTGTTCACAAGGTAAGAATACCTATGAATACAATGTGTCCCTTAGCAATGGCCAACACACCAACATTTCTGGAGATTTACTTCAAAACAGGCCAAGATTTACTTCAAAACAGGCCAAGTATTGGCCATAGGATTCCTCTGGTTGCTTTTAGCAGTTTCACCTAAATATGCTCTTTCTTCTTCCTTTTGACCAATATTAACAGAAGGATATTCTAACTTAAATGTTTACATTATCCATGATATTTTAACAAGACCAGCAAAGGTGAATGTCCTTGTGCAAAGTATTTAATCATTTTGAGCGCTGGTAAATCTAGATTATCTATGAGGTTTTGGTTGCAACCATATATGTTTTTATGTGTAAAATTTAGGAAACTTTATGAATTTATGTAATAAATACATTTTTCTTAATAAATTACTCTGCTTAAAACCTTAGGGAAAAATGGTTTTTGTTTAATTGCAACAAAGCTCTCCATTATGACATATAATTATTTACATTTTCTCAGAAAATAAGCAACAATTCTTAATTGTAAATGAAAATATTTTCCTTTAATATGTCTTTGAATTAACACAGAATATTAAAAAATGAATTATTTAGTTACCCTGGAAATGCCAGTTTGATAAGTTGATAACAAGACAGCTCGAAATCAGTAAAATTGTCAATATTGTGTGCACTGAGACAGTTCAGCTAATTAAAGAACCAATAAAAAGATTTATGTTTGCTTTAAAATGTACCTTTCTCCTTTTACCCCTATCAAATTAAGCCTATATCCTGTACAATCAGTATTTATTAGAACTATCATTTCCTTCTAAATCAATCACCATCTTTATTTATCCTATCACTAATTCCTTTCTTCCAGTTTCTCTTGAATCCATTTCCATCAGTCTTTTGCTTGTCTACCCCTCAGAAACTATGCTTGTTGCAATCACCAATAATCCTTCCACACATCATACATGCATCTGCATTGCTAAATCCAAAAGTCAGTAATCAAACTTCATTTGTTATGGATAGTGAAGACATTTTGACAAAGTTGAACACACCACTCTCCTTGACTTCTAACATTCTCAATGTACTGGTTTTATTCCTCACTAGTATTTTCTTCCAAGTCTCCTTTGCAAGTTCTGCCTGATCGAATGCTATGGACTGCCTCAAGACTTAGTGTGACCACATCATCTCTCTTCAACCTACACTCACTCCTGTAGTGATTTCAACCAGTCTCATGACTTTAAGTGCTGCTAATGCGCAGACAACTAAAAAATTTATCTCCAAACTAGACTCTACTGAATTGTGCATTCAACATATGTTCTTGAATATTTTGTAAGCATCTCAAATTAGCTAGGTTCCAGATTTAAGCTTCTAATCTTCTACAAAAGCTGAGCCTTCTTTGTTTTCTCTCATCTCAGTTCATATAATTGCTATTCTTCTAGTCACTTAGGCCAAAAAAAATGTAGATTCATCTTCTATTATTCTTTATTCTTGCATCCCACATCTAACCCGGTAGAGAATTCCATTTTATTGACTTTGCAGAATCCAGCCTCTTTGAACCACTTCCACTTATGCCATACTAGGACACACCACTACCATCTACCCTTTGGGTTAATGCAATAGCCTCTACCCTCCCCAAATTCATGCTATTTTCAACAAAGTAATAAAGTGATCCTATCAAAATAGAGTTTGGATTATGTTTACTCCTTTCCTCAATTCTCTCCAATGGCTTCTCCAACTTTCTCAGAGTAAAACCCAAATTCAAGTTAGAATGGCCCACAATGATCTCATCTGTACTCTACAATATTGTTACTACCAGCCACTTAAATTTAGTTCTTCAGTCACAGTAGCCCATTTCAAGTGGTCAACAGCCACCTGTGGCTAATGGCTACCATATTAAACAGCACAGACACAGAACATTTCTATCACCACAGAGAGTTCTATCGGAGAGTGCAGATTATATAATCTACTACGCCCCATTATCTCATTAACTCACTAACCTCAGCTCTGAAAGCTGCAGATAGATCTCTAAACTGATTGATCTCTAAATACAAAGCTTTACCACTTCTCCCTCAACTTCAATATATTGCCTGTTATAACTGCTGACTGTTAAAATTATATTACCTTTAAGTCTGTATCAGACAATACCATTTCATAAAGCTGCTCCTGAAGACAACCTTCTCCCCAGTCAGTTATGATCTCATCATTCTCAGAACATCCATATTGCCTTGTCTGAATGTGTCACATGACACCTTCTTATTCTACATGTGTCTTAATCACCTACTAATACATAGAACACACTCTTGGTTAACTAACACAACAGCCTTTCTCACCTCTTTTTTTTTTTTCTTGTCTAATTCTAGAAAGAGACTGGGAAAATCTCTCTTAAGCTGGGGATGGAGGTAAGGCAAGTGACAGAATTTGACAAATATGAAGTCTTACTGAGGGATTCTAGGAAAGCATTCCTCTTCCTGATAAAAGTGATTGATGAGGCTAGGGCTGCCTTCCCTCCCTTATTTCTGCATAGATATGCAGCAGCTTTTTCTGTGACCATGTGATAAAAAGCATGGGAGGACAAAAGCCAAGACGCTGAGGTTGAAATACAGAACGTGAAAATGCACTTGGGCCCCAGATGTCATCACGGAGCAGCTGAACCAACAACAGCAACCACCTGGCTCCAAACATCTTGCTTTGTTTGCTTAAGCCACTGCTAACTGAATTTTCTGTTACTTAAAGCTAAAAACAAAACTAACATCTAGATCATAAGATTGAATTTTGCCCTAATCATTTCTGTATTTTTATTGAACATGGCAGAGACCCCTGCATAAAGAAGAAAGTCAAATATTTAAAGTGAGTGGGACTGAGTTGGACAGTCCACTTAAACACACAAACACACTAAAAACAAGAGGCGGGCAAAAATAATACTGGCACCTGCAATCAGATCTAGAGAATACCTTAGATGGTTACTCTCATGTCCTTTTTACTTTCTTTGAGAGGAAAAAGTATCCTTACATAAGAAAGAATATTGTACTGTTACACACACACACACACACACACACACACACACACACACACACAGAAAATTGGATAATACATAGCCCTTACTCTGAAAAAACTTGCAATCTAGTAGAACAAAACAAAACCAATAATCAAGAATGTTTAAGTGCCCAGTACTGTTATACTGTAAGAACACACAATTCAATACCTTCAATCTTGTTTAATAGAAGATTGGTAAGGGCTGAAAAGGGTTCCCAGAGGAGGAAATGCTTGAGCTGATTCTTGAAAGCTGAGTAAGTATTCACTAGACAAAGACAAGGGCATTTGAGGCACAGGCAGCATCTCGAGCCAAGGACACAGGGATGGGCCTGGACAGCCAAGGATCCGGACAACTACAGGTAGCCCAACAGAGAGGCCCAGGAGAAAGAGAAAGTCAGATTCAGAAAATAAATAAATAAATAAATAAATAAATAAATAAATAAATAACAAAAAACAGGCCATGCTCTGAGGCTGTGATAAAAAATTTGGACATTTCTCTGTGATATTACAAAGAACGTGTCAAGAAATGTAATTATTTGGGCAGATCATCAAAGTACTAGTGTGGACAGGCACTGTGCCAAAACATGAAAACCTGAAGAGGTTTCATGACAGAAATCAAGACTTGGGATCATTGCCTTAATATCTATTAGCACCATCACCTATAAGCTTTAATACTTGAACTGCATTAGTCATTGGCACAACTCAAAAGTCTGAGCACCTCATAATCAACAAACATATCCATATTCTAGATTCTCCCCTTAGTTGAAGGGCTTTTCCAAATGACTTTTAAACATTTAGAAAGCAATTTTTAAGAATGTTCATGCAAATGTATCTCTAACTGGATAATGTAAAAAGTGTGCGTGGATTGTGTTGGGCTCAGGATCACAGAGGAGGGGAATAATAAGGAGAAATCTGCTGTGTGCCAAACCACATATCCTATAAGGAAAAAAGCCAAATTAAACAGAAAATGTACAATTTATACCTGTCATTACCATATTACAGTTTCTAACAGTTCTCAAGTAGTGCTGCTCAAGGCTCCTTCTTAATGATATGCCAACCAGTTTTCTTCTTGAAGCCAATCTTTAAAGGCATTTAATATTTGATGTCTCACCGCACGTATTCGTAAGCATTTAGAAAGATATACTTAATATTTTGATGTCCCCCAACACCTTTCAAAAGCACTTAAAAAAATAAGGCCTAGGCAAAAAATTCAATGCTTGGTTCACAGTCAAGTGGTATCCAGGAGTCTCATCTGGTACCCATGCAATCAAATTTTCCCACTGCATGAATCACTCATCACATATCCTTATCACTGTTGATTGCAGTGGCCAAGTAGCAATCAAAGAGGGTGCAGAATGGGCATAAGTTTCTGTTCTGAGGCAATCATGAATACAAGCTTATATCAGTATAGATGATTTTAAAAATCCTTTTATAAATGTGGATTTACAAGGTGTGTTTCACCTCTTCTCTAACTCTTCTAACAATACAAAGCTGAGTTTAATCAACCACCAATTCAGGACAGCATAATTATTTTTTATTCTTATATCTTTTCGATAATTACAATGCATCACCATTGTGATGGTAAGGAAAGGACAGAAAAAAAAAAAAAGAAATTCAGAGATCACAGACAAGGACATGAAACCAATGAAAAGTAGCAGGCGTTTGTCCTGTCTGCCTCTTATGTAACTAAGAGTCTCTCTCAAATATTGGGCTCTGTTCTGGAGAAGAGTAAGGAAAGGAGTGCATTCTAAGCTGAAGAATCAAACCAACCTGTTATATATACCCATCCTGAGCCCAAGCTCCTCCTAACTTAATGCTGTGTGGTATGAGACTCTGCATCGAGACGGTGTGCAGGTAACTAATTAAAATAGGAAAAGCCCCTCAACTACAAACAAAATTGTAATAGAGGTGGATATGTAGGTTTGATTTTTAACTGGATGTTGGAACCACGCGGACCCTGCCCGTGGAGTAACAACTTTGTCCAGGCAGTCTCATAAAAGATGGTGTCCCTCAGCCAAAAGGAACAGTCTGTAGGTACAGCAGCAGCCCCTGGAGCTCATTCATGAAAGTGTCCTCTCTTCCCTGTCCTGATGAGATAGCCGAGGTAAGTTCCTGCTTTTCTCCCTACTCTACCCAGGCTCCGGTATGAACCTTCCTACCACTCACCTTCTAGGCCACAAGAAAAGCAGGGACAGCAGTAAAGTGACCTTGATATTCAATCAGAAAGTCGCACACACATTCATTCTTTGCTAACATCCAGGGTCAAAGAATCCAGGACAAGTTAGGTGCCAAGCATGTAACTAGAGTGATGACCCAGCACCCGCTAACACACTTGCATATTTGTAGGAGCATTTAGCCTGATCCTTAAGATCGGCCTTAGCAAATATCTCTTCCTTGTGCTATGGGAACAGGTTCAACCTTATTGCTTGTCTTCAGTTGGAATTAGAGAAAATATTAACCTAAATTGGAAGAAATTAATTCTTAATAAGCATTCACAAGAGTGTTGGATACCACATACAAAGCTGACTCTACAAAAAAAAAGGGAACTGTTAGAGAAAGCAGAGGGCTGCCCACAATGCCATCAATATTTTTAAGATAATTAATTTAAAGCTTTATGAGAGATTAATGAATCAAGACACAATTTGTTGGACTATTGATGTTTTTATTAGCCCGATCAGTCTTGCTCTATTTGAAGACTATCTTTTTAAAGTTATATCTAGATATGACAAGAAAACACGTGTTGATTTGAACAGTTTTATCAGCTAATTAGCTACTTCAGTTTTTGTTTGGAATTTGCAAACAACAAAGAAGGCAATGATCAGGTTATAGCACAGGTGTTTAAAATGGCTGCACTTTTCCACCAGTTGTGTGACAATCATGAAGACATAGCTTAAATGAACTGGATTGAAAATAACAGCCTTTTTATTGCAAGATCATTGTAACACACAATTATTAAAATTGATTAATACTTGGGCCAATGCAATTTCATTATCTCTGATCGATTTCAAGCATTACTTTTTAATGGCCTTCACTCTTGTCATTTCAGTTAGAACTGCATGAACACTGGCTTATTGGAACAACACATAGTCCTTTTTCATGAGATTAAGCGCTCTGCTTTAATAACAGGCCCCAAATAAATAAACTTATAAATACAAAAGACCAGATGCTTCTGCAAACACTGTTTAGAAACCCTTATATTGTAGAGGATTTGTTTTGATTATATTTTATGCTTTCAATGTCACAAAAATTGCATATTAAACAGGGGTTGTAATTGCATTTTAGCCCATAGCATTGGGCTTTGTTTAAAGCAGGCTCCCAGGAAATGGTTGTTAAATGATTGCATGGAAAAGTTAGAAAACAGCCAAAGCCGGTTTGGCTCAGTGGATAGAGCGTCGGTCTGCGGACTGAAAGGTCCCAGGTTCGATTCCGGTCAAGGGCATGTACCTGGGTTGCGGGCACATCCCCAGTGGGGGATGTGCAGGAGGCAGCTGATCGGTGTTTCTCTCTCATCGATGTTTCTGACTCTCTGTCTCTCTCCCTTCCTCTCTGTGGAAAATCAATAGAATATATTTAAAAAAAAAAAAAAAGAAAGAAAGAAAAGTTAGAAAACAAAGATTATCTACACTTAAGTCATATTTTCCTCAGAGTCAGGAAAGTACAATCCTGGAGAACCAAGCTTATTACTTCTTTGTCAAATGCTAAAGCAGCAAACCCTTTTGATGCTACCTCTATAATATTATCTAAATCTATTAAGTCTACTTCCATGCACATTGATTTTTTTAATCCTTACCTGAGGACATGGAGAGAGAGAGAGAGAGAGAAAGAGAGAGAGAGAGAGAGAGAGAGAGAGAGAGAGAGAGAGAGAGAGAGATGAGAAACAGTGATTGATTGCCTTCTGTACATGCCCCATCTGGGGATCAAATTTGCAACCCAGGCATGGACCTTGATGGGGAATCAAACCAGCACCCTTTGGTGTACATGAGGATGCTCAACCAGCTGAGGCACTCTGGCCAGGCAATTTCCATGTACTTTGTTTGATTCAACCTTCAAAAGCAGTGCCAGCAAAACTTTGCATTATTGTAACAGCCTCCTTACTTCCTCACCCTGGTCTAATGTTTTCTTCATATAATCTATATCCTCAACATTGTTTCCTGTATTGTTGTAAAATATGTGTTTCATTAAATGACTCCTCAAGTTGTCAGGTTAAAAATAAAGCAAAACAAACCCAAATCATCTTAAGAAGGCTTACAAGGTCCCTCACAATCTGACTGCAACCTGTTTCTACATATGTATGTATCTTTTCCTCTTTTTCCTCTGCTTCCCCCTCTTCCTCTTCCCCTCTTTGGCAAATCACCTTATCTTTACAAGTCCTGCATTCCAACCACATAGAACTAAAGGCCATTTCCAAAGACTCCAAGTAACTGCAACTTTGTCTTATAACTGGAATACATTCTGTTCCTTTCTCTGTCTGGAAAGCTCCTTTAAAATCTCATTCCAGTGTATATCACCCCTCGGGGAAGCTATCCCTATGATTTAAAACCTGGTTATTAGTTCTTATATATAAATATTTCCATACTGCTTGGTTACATCACATTTTAGTGAAATTGTATCATTTCATCAAACATTTCCATCTCCTAGATCCTAATAATCTCCAAGTTTTTTAAAACCAGGAATACAAATTTATATCCATATTTTAAATTGTGCCCCCAAATCTTCTGCACTATAAAAATATGCTTACTAATGTCCACTGAATAGAGGTGTGAATACACTTTAAGAATTTGGGTTTATTATTTAATTGACACAAAATAAATATATTTTCACTTATTAAAATCCTCAAATGTTATAAGCAATGATTTAATTTCTCGATAGCTCCTGCCCAGCATATCTTGGCCAAGGAGGGGAAAATTGGACTATATTAACACCACACTTTAAAAAACTGATTATATCTCTGTACCTGAGCTATGATCTTCAGTCTGAGAAGCCACAGGAAGAATCAATAGCATCAAAGCAGTAATCTTCTGAGATAAATGGGCAACTGGTGTCACTCTCCATTCATCATGATATTGTTACAGCAGAGAGAGGGCAGGCGGCAATCTATCCTCACAGTGCTCACTGATCCAGAACCCTATTGCAGATTTTTGTAACTTGCATTTTTTAAAATGCATTAGAAACTTTGATTTAGACATTATAGAGTATTGAATAAAGCAGACAACCAAGTAAGTCATGGTCCTCTTGTGTGTGGCACCACTATGCCCTGTGCTGACTGGTCTATTCACAACTCGATGGTTTGTTTGCCACTTCCTGCCTGCTTTTGTCATTAAAGTGTATCATTTGGTGATTACCAAGTGATGATTCATTGTGATTCCTAAGGCTACTTTTGTTTTATTAATTTTTATTTTTATGAAATTATGCTTTTGGTGATTCAAGCTCCACTAATATACTCATCATTGATACACAGAACAGTCAGGCAATTCATTCTGGTTCTATAATGTCTTTATAGCCTCTGCTGAAATTTGGGAGGACATTTTTAGCTACCCAGAATGCTGAAATTCTTAACTATGACTTAAGAGAAGCAAAATAAGCAGATATCTTATGGAAGCAATAATATCATCATCATCACTTCCTCACTTAAAGACCTAGAGATTCTCACAACACAATGCCAGGCAAGTACTTTCTAAGTGGATCATTTTTAAATCCATTTGCTACTAAAAGGATTCTCTTCTATGCTAACATTATACTTGCAGATTCAGTATGAGAGTATTGATAGAATAAGCATGTTATCTGTTATTTGCAATTGTAACTTGTAAAAATGTTTTTATTAGTATTCTGTATTAGAACAAATAAAAACAAGGCCAAGTATATATCCTAATCACCTTATGTCTTGAAGAGATTTGGATGTGAATATGTCAAGAAACTACACCTACACCTTTAGCACATTTATAATGAAGCGTGACTAAAAAAATTAAAAAGGAAAAACAAGCATAACAAATGAGATGCAAATACCAAATAAACAAATTTGCATTGTTTTTCTGGAGCTGTGAGAGATCAGGCAAGTGCTTCTGTGAAGAACTTAAACTCTGTATCCAGAAATCAGAGTTCATATATAATTCTAATGTGGAAAATATGATGACAGGCTAAGTAAATTGACAGAAATAGAAGTATTTTACTATTTTGTGAATGGCATTTTAACATCTTTATTTTTTTAAAAAAATGAGTTAATAGATGCTTTAGTTTCAAAAATTCATTTTAGTTTAAAATAAACATTTAGGAAGGACCACTGATCAGTTAATCCCATAAAATAATTGTTTTAAAAAAGCACAGCTATAAAAAGTTTTTTGTTTTTTTGTTTTTTTTTCTGGTTGGAATAAGCTGAAATGAATAACCATGGCCATCCATCAAATTTTGCTTTAGAAACTTTCTCATTGCTAATATATGTCATAATTGGTGTAAGCCTCTCACACCACAAAAAGAAACACTACATAGTGATTAACAACTCAATCTTTTCAAAATTTAGGCATATTTTTTTCACTGTAAGAATATTTAAATCCCAAAGCATCATTGAGACTTTTCAACCATAGCTAAAAGGTTTAGGTTTTAGAGCATATCCCAGAATTTCTATTTAGTGCTAACACTCTGCCGTCCTGTTCATAATTGCCACTCAATGATTAGTAATGGCTCACTGGAGTATAATAAATCATAGCTAGTTAGTTTTCAATGCCCAGAGTAACTCTAAGCAAAGTAAGAGCATGATACTAATATGTTTAGTATACATTTAGAAAATAAATATGTATATAAATTTGGCCTAATAATATTATTGTAGCCTATAAACTAAAAAGGGTGCTCTGTGTCAAAATCCTAGTTCCTGGCCAGCATGTCTCAGTGGTTAGAGCACAGGCCCTGGTTCGATTCCTGGTCAAGGGCAAGTACCGGGGTTGCAGGTCACCCACCCCATTCAAGATGTGTGTGGGGAAACAACCAATTGATGTAGCTCTCTCACATCGATGTCTCTCTCTCTCTCTACCTCCCAACCCCCATCCTTCCACTCTGTCTAAAATCAGCGGAGAACATATCCTCGGGTGAGGATTAACAACACCAAAAATATCCTACTTCCAAGTATTAGCATGCATTCCCATCCCTTCAGACTGTCCCAAGATTTTTCTATGCTGAGGTTTCACTTACAAGAGCTTATTTGCAGTGGGGCTAAATCCAAGTGTGAAAAGCACTACTGCCACACCCATGGGATTTGCTAAGCCTTGACAATTCTGAGCCAAAGATGAAGCTTGATTCTTCATGAGACTCCCTCTTACCTTGCTGATGGCATTTTGTCAATGTCTGCATTACTACAAATATGACATCAACGTCCATTAGACGCATATTTCTCTCTGGCTTTCACAAAGACTGTACGCTCTTTGACAGCACGGTCTTCCCTATACTCCTCTGAGAGCTGCACTCCTACTACCTACCTACTTCATGAAACAGGTGTTTCATATATTTAAGTGATTGGCTAAGATCTGACAATTCTGAGCCAAAGATGAAGCTTGATTCTTCATAAGACTCCCTCTCATATTTCCGCACATCTTGTGAGCAGGGGCACAGACTTCCATAAAATCATCCTAACTACTTCTCAAGTCTTATCTTTGACAGGGTAATCTTTGTCAACAGTACTCACTCACTAGCCATACTCATTTACCTCTGTGTTTACCTACCTCCACGTGTATGTGCAAGCTTTCTGGAAGTCATGTTTCATATCCATATATTAATTTATCTAAGCCCTCCCCAGCCTTCAATGCCTTTTTTTTTTCTGGGATGGCCTAATAGACACTCCTCCTCCAGAATTTATTTCTTCTTATCCCACAGCATTTGCACCCTCAACACTTATTTTACCATATCGCATAATAACATATATATATATATGTTATTTTATATATATATATATATATGTATATATATATATATATATATATATATATATATACACACACACACACTAATAAAAGACAAAGATGCTAATTGACTATACTTTCACTACACCCCAAGCCATGCCCACCAGCCAATCAGAGCAACTATATGCAAATTAAACGAACCAAGATGGCAGCCAGCAGCCACAGAGCTGGAGCAAGAAAGAAGCTTGGTTGCCTGGGCCATGGAAGAAGCCAAGCTTCCTGCCTGCCCTGAGCCAGCTGTGGCCTCCATTCATGGCAACAAAGTTTCAATTATAGAAGCTAAATAAATCCCAGGCACCTGCTTCCAGCCAGCCTCCACTGGGAGCTTGGGTGGCTGAGGGCCATGGCCAGCCTGCAAACAGCCATCAGCCACTCACCCAGGGTGGCCAGGAACCCCAGCAGGGATCCCCACTCTGAAAAGGCTTTGGCAAGCCTTCAAACAGCCATCAGCCACTCACCAAGGCTGGCCACACCCTCATAGGGTGAGAGTCCCTGCTGGGGGGCTTGGCCAGCCTGCAAACAGCCATCAGCCCTTCACCCAGGCTGGCCAGGCACCCCATCAGGGACCCCCACCCTGAAGGGGCTGTGGCCAGCCTGCAAACAGCCATCAGCCCCTCACCCAGGCTGGCCAGGCACTCCTATATAATAAAAGGGTAATATGCAAATTGGCCCTAACAGCAGAACAACTGGGAATGACTGGTCCCTATGACACACACTGACCACCAGGTGGCAGACGCTCAATGCAGGAGCTGCCCCCTTTTGGTCAGTGCATTCCCACAGGGGGAGCTCTGCTCAGCCACAAGCCAGGCTGACAGCTGCCAGTACAGCGGTGGTGGTGGGCGCCTCTCCCGCCACCTCAACAGTGCTAAGGATGTCCGACTGAAGCTTAGGCCTGCTCCCCGCTGGGAAGTGCATATCCCCCAAGGGCTCCCGGGCTACCAGAGGGATGTCTGATTGCCAGCTTAGGCCCAATCCCCCAGGGAGAGGGCCTAAGCCAGCAGGTGGTCATCCCCTGAGGGGGCCCAGACTGCGAGAGGACACAGGCCGGCTGAGGGACCCCCCCCGAGTGCACAAATTTTTGTGCACCGGGCCTCTAGTATATATATGTACATACATGTATACATATATATACTAGAGGCCCGGTGCACAAAAATTTGTGTACTCGGGGGGGAGGGGGTTCCCTCAGCCCGGCCTGTGCCCTCTCGCAGTCTGGGACCCCTCAGGAGATAATGACCTGCTGGCTTAGGTCTGCTCCCGGGTGGCAGAGGGCAGGCCCAATCCCTAGGTGCAGCCCCTGGTCGGTCTCAGAACAGGGCCGATTGGGGAGTTGGGGCACCGCCCCCTGTCATGCACAGAGCAGGGCGATCAGGAGGTTGTGATGCCACCCTTAGTCATGCTCAGGGTAGGGCCGATTAGGGGGTTGGGGCACCACCCCCTGTCACACTCAAGGCAGGGTCAATGGGGAGGTTGCAGCGCCACCCCCTGTCACGCACAGAGCAGGGCCAATCAGAGGGTTGGGGCGCTGCCCCCTGTCATGCACAGAGCAGGGCCCATCAGGGGGTTGGGGCGCCACCCTCTATCACCCACAGAGCAGGGCCGATCAGGGGGTTGGGGCACCGCCACTCTCACACTCAGGGCAGGGCCGATGGGGAGGTTATGGCTCTACCCCGTCACACACAGAGCAGGGCCCGTGGAGGCGGGGGGGGGGGGGGCGCGGTTTGTGCGCCACACCCTGTCACACACAGAGCAGGGCCGATCAAGGGTTTGGGGCGCCGCACCCTGTCACACACAGAGCCACAGGGTGATCAGGGGGTTGGGGAACTCCCCCCTATCAGGCACAGAGCAGGGCTGATCAGGGGGTTGTGGCCCCGCCCCCTGTCACACACAGAGCTGCAGGGCGATCAGGGGGTTTGGGCGCTGCCCCCTGTCACGCTGATCCCGGTGCCGGGAGACCTCATGGCTCCGCTGATCCCAGTGCTGGGAGGCATATTACCCTTTTACTATATAGGATAGAGGCCTGGTGCACAGGTGGGTGCCGGCTGGTTTGCCCTGAAGGGTGTCCTGGATCAGGGTGGGGGTCCCCACTGGGGTACCTGGCCAGCCTGGATGAGGGGATGATGGCTGTTTGCAGCTGCTCACACACCCTTCAGGGTGGGGGTGCCCACTGGGGTGCCTGGCCAGTCTGGGTGAGGGGCTGAGGGCTGTTTTCAGGCTGGGGGTGACTGAAGCTCCCAACCGCTCCTTTTTTTCTTTTTTCTTTTTTATTCTGGGCCAGCTTTAGCTCTGAGGCTTGGCTCCAGCTCTTAGGCCTCCGCTGCTGAAAGTAGGTTTCTGGCCTTTGCTTACAATCTTGCGATTCCCGCAGGCTAAAGCAGGTTTCTGGGGTTTTGTTTAGCTTCTATGTTTGTTACATAGTTTCTTAAACTGCAGGCTCAGAGGCCTGCAGCAGCAGGCGGAGAACGTTGGAGTCCTCCGTCACTGAAGCAAGCAAGCCTCATGTTAGTTTCAAGCTGCCTGGCTGCCGGCCGCCATCTTGGCTGACAGTCAATTTGCATATCTCGTTGATTAGCCAATGGGAAGGGTAGCAGTCGTATGCCAATTACCATGTTTCTCTTTTATTAGCTAGGATATATATATATATATATATATATATATATATATATCTCCCCTATAAGAGTGTATGGACCTAGAGTATCTATTCATCTTCATACCACTTTACATTTAACCTAATGCCATGTATGGAGTAAGTACTCAAAGTACTCAACCTATTTTTAATTAAACCAAATTGTTTATAATTCCTTAACTGGAACTTACCATCTCTAGGCAACTTATAGACATTAATGTGACTGTATTTTATGATTTTAGAAAAATGGACTCCTGCTTCTCATCTGCCTGCTGCTATAAAATGTCATGAACAAGGACTGTGACTTTCAGTAGGGAAGTTGAATTTTGCCTCAGCATATGTTGAGACCTAAGGTATTTTATGTTATTTGTAAAGTGGAATAAAGCTTATTTTACAAATGTTATCATGCATTTGGTACAAAATGTATTCTCAGAGAAGTAACTCTGTTTTAGGAAAGTACATATAATATGGAAGGCGAGACTGAAATAGAATTATTTAGAAGAAGACAAGCAAAAATATACCATAAATGTGGGAAGAGAAGAGATAAGTTGAGAGGAGAGAGAAGAGGTAGAGAAGAAACATGAGCCAGGGCACATTGCAAGAGGCCAGCCTAGGAGCAATGGTGGCCAGTGAGAAAGTGCCAACGGAGAGTGGCTAAAGACTTTACTAACAAAACAACAACAAAAACACAAATAAAAACAAAAACAAATAGTGCCCTGGCTGGTGTGGCTCAGTTGATTGAGCACGGTTCCTGTGCACTAAGAGGTCACCAGTTCAATTCCTGCTCAGGGCATACACCTGGAGTTGCAGGCTCGATCCCCGGTAGGGGTTGTTCAGGGGCAGCCAATGGATGTTCTGCTCTCATATCGATGTTTCTCTCTCCATCTCCTTTTTCTCTCTCTCTCAAATCAATAAAAAAATATTTTCTTAAAAAAATAGCAGATAATATTCTTTCCTACATGCACGGCCCTTGTCTAAGCACTTTTTATATTATCTGTGCATTGATATGCCAGTAGTAATGTTTTATAATGAGGAAACTGTGCCATCATAAGTTCAAGAAATTGCTCAAGACCATACAGCTGAATACAGTGGAGCTGGGATTTGATCCCAGGCAGATCAATTTTAAGTTTATTTCCAGAATGTTTGTGTTGCTACGATATAAATTCCCTCTGACTTCACGTCTTCAAAAGAGCATGATAGGCCTAGACAGAAATGTAGTTTTGGCACTGCAGGCAATAATGATATGTGTGGAAAAAACCTAATTTACCCTTTCCTAGGTGCTTGACGCGATGGCAGTAGCACGGAATCATGAGACACATGAGTCTAAATGCTCCAGGAAGTGACCTGTTAAAGTTATCTGTGGGCCACAGCTGAGTAGTGAGCAATAGCATCAGGATGGAACTAACTCAGGAGCAAATAGAAATTCTTCATCTAAATTCTTTTTCCAAACATACTATTAGCAGCTACTTGCAAACGACCAGGTTGATACCTGGATTACTGCTGTAGCACCTGAGTTGGTATTTAACTTCAATAATAACTCTAGGTATACATTCCTATTTCCCAGAAGTCCGGGGGATATCAGGAATACTAGACCTAAGTACTCCTATGACCATTAGATTAAGCAGTTGAATCAACAGAAAAATGCTCTGTGACCTCTATCAAACACTGAGTATGCAATTTCACTATAGATTCTGGAAAGTCCTGGGCAACTTTCCAAGGTCAAATGAGACTTAGAGACATGTGTTTGGTTTTCTGCTAAGTATTGCAGCTTTCTCTGAATTCCCCTTCACATGCTTATTTCACTTCCCAGACTCAGACTGGATAAATATTCCCCAGAGCAAATCATCACCTTCTTCCCTGTGCTTGTACACAGCCTAGCCAAGATATGTGAGGGGGACCTTTCAGATCAGAACTGCTGTGGTGCTTTCTCCATTGTTGACTCTCTGCCATTAGCTTATGCTGTAGCCTCTTTCTTTCCTTTTAAGAATTTCCTAGACCAGATTCTCACAGTAGCACTGCCTTTCTGGGTGACCTTCTAACCCAGGTTTCTACTCCAGAAACCCTCTCTTGAGTCATTAGGCAGAAGGAAAACTTCATTCATTTTGTTGATGCTTGTCATCTTGTTTCTTTCACCCCAAATTATTATCTAGCTTCCCTAATTTTTTTGTCACCCTGTGTCATTTTCACAGCTTTCTCCTCCAACCAATCAGCAAATTACTTTTCCAAGTGGCATTTCCCACAATGCTCAAATTTCTTTTTCCTGCTTAAAAATTATTACACTGATACTTAAATACTGTCTATCACTCAGTTTGTCCCTATTTCCAGGACAAGAAGAGAATGAAAATTGCTAGCAGCAATCACTATTGTCTCTACCTTCATGATTCGCACAGAGATGCTACTTTCTCAGTTCTGAGAACCCAGTTCTAGAGCCTTATCCAATCCTCTGGTCCCAACTTCTTCCTCCTCTTCACACATTTATTTTCAAAAGGTAATTGAAATAGGCTACAGCAAGGACCCCTCCTAACGCCAGCCCCTATCTATTTCAAGGACTGACATTGCAGTATAAGAAGATGTTAAGATGTTAAAATCCATGTGAAATTTTTGTATAACTTTCATGTCTGTAAAGCAACTCACCTCACTGATATTGCCTGCAATCTTAAAAAGTTAACATACACCACTGGGTGTCAGACCATAATTGCATATAATTAGCAAACAGTAACTCTTTCAAAAGATTGCAACTGATTACATAATAAATATGAATTCGGGAATCCAGGATTAACATAACCATTCTTAGAATGGTTATTTGAGAATAAGACTGAGCTATAAGAAAGATTTCTTTCTCTTATTACTTGTGCCATACCAGTTCTGCATGTATGTGAAATTTATGAAATCAACAACATTAACAACAACAAAAAACAACTGGGGGTGATGAGGCAATCCTTAGAAATGAAGCTATTTTGAGAAGAAACTGTAAACTCTAAATTACAGTATATTGAATGATTTTAAAGGGAGTTCTCAACGAAGCATAGTGCTTCTTATTTGGGAGAGTGAAATTCCATGTTTTATATTGCCAATGAACAGAAATGGGAGAGTGGTCAGGTTTCTCTCTTTTAGCCAATAACTTCCTGTTGAACTCACTCTTTAAAAGCGGGTTTGCTTTTATTTGTTTGTTTGCAAAGGTAGTAGTAAAAAGCAAATAAATTAGCAGGGAAATAACTCTCTGGCAGTTCCCAGAGCAAGGAGAAGGCACAGGCTCTGCCTAACAGCTGCTGAGTTCCTCAGGCAGCCTGGGTTAGAGATGTAGAGGGGCTGGTCCATCCTCCTGGAAAACAGTATGTGTCCATTTGAAATCGAACTGCCTGCTTCATCCACAAT
This sequence comes from Myotis myotis, assembly GCF_014108235.1. Taxonomy (NCBI): domain Eukaryota; kingdom Metazoa; phylum Chordata; class Mammalia; order Chiroptera; family Vespertilionidae; genus Myotis; species Myotis myotis. Next base: position 182,145,786 of record NW_023416324.1, read on the forward strand.
TAACCCCTGGAGAGTTTTGAAGTTTGCAGTCAACCTCTGTGTCTCCCTCTCTCCTCCATCTCTCCACAATGTATACTTTTTTTTGTTATTAGACTTAGTTTAAATAAATGGGTCTGTTCCCATCACCTCTGGCCAGTGGGAACATAAGCACCCTAAGTACAAGAATGTAATATGTATTGTTCACTGGATTTCTCTAGCCCAGTACTCAGTAGATCCGCAATAAATATTCATTAGCTAAATAAATGCATGAATAAGTGCACAGGCTTTAAAAGGCACCTTGCATACGTCTTGTGATGGTAGGCTATTAGCATTATTTTTAAATTGGAATATTAATTTGACTAAAAACAATAAAAACCCTTATATATGGGAAAGTTGAGGTGTCTCCTTTCCCCAGAACAGTTATAGCTTTGGCACAGTCTCTAACATATATATATAAGCTTATATTGTATTTGATTATAATATAATTAAATTTTTTAAAGCAGGATAAACAGATCTTATAGAAGTTAGGTTCTCTCCTTAAAATTAGATAAGGTGGATAAAGGCTTGGATCTGGATCATGTGGTATTCCAAGCAGCAACTGATGCAGATCTAGGTGTGGTATGCGAGACAGAGATGCAGAAAAAATCTACAAAGGCCTGGGCCAAGCGCAGAATATAAAAGAAGCCACAGATAGCAGCAGCCCATGAAAACCTGGCACATTTATCTTGGCTGCCCCACTGACTAAAATAAACATTTTCTCCCTTTGCTCTTTGCCCACATAAAATAACAAGGCATATTTTTAAAAACTCAGTTAAACTCCATTATGCCACCCAGACAAGACGAAAGCAGCTACAATAAGGGAATAGCTGATGTGTTTGTCAAATTCCTAAATTATAAGGCTAATAAATTAGGGTTTTTAAATCTGTGTAGAAGCTGGAACTTCAATATTGGTACAGGCTGATCTTACAAGTTGTTCCCTGCAGAATAGAGTTAATACGATGAAACCAAGTGAGGAAATAGAGAGCAAACACCCACACTTATTTTATTTTTATTGAAAGTAAAAACCACCTGCACACATTTCTGCTCAAAGAAAAATATTCAGTTTCATGTTTCTCTCCCAGATAGAAATGTACTCCACAGAAATAAAACTGCTTCTTTTGTTTCGTGTTCTAGCAGAATTTGATTTGCATATTGTGGGACATGTTAAGGTGCTCTCTGTGATTTAGAGAGTTTCTAAAAAGGTAATTTGATCTCAACCCATAGTTTTCTTTTTTTATTTCTAAAATTGAAGGCTGCATACCCTTCTGAGAAGTGAGCCATGAGAGGAAGACATTAGCTTGCCTTGTATTAGATAATAAAGAAGTTCCACAGGGGACGAGTTACATATTATGACATTGTGAATATAAGGCTCATTTGGATTTAATTCATTACTACATCATGTTGCACAGGAAAGCAATTTTTAAGCAATAGAAGTGCACTTCATTTGTAAAGGACCCAGCTATAACACACAATCAGTTATTGAAGACAGAAACTGATTTCCCAAATCAGGCATATAAAATTTAATATATTTGCTCCAGTTATAATGAAAGAAAAGGGAACTTCAATGCCATTTCCTCCCCATGAGAATGACACTTTGTAAGATTTGGAAAGTGCATTTTTGCTTGGGGAGTTGACTACATTTTGATGCCACAATCTAATAAGTTGAAGAAATTGATTGAGCATCTTTAAAAAATTATTTGAAATACTTGTTGGACACATAGAATATAATTTCAAATTCTATCCTTCTATAAATGTAATGTTATTACATTAAAATAAGATCGGAAATACATGAATTATTAAAATAAGGGTAAAGAAACTAGACAACCAACTTATACCATACACAAAAATAAACTCAAAATGGATAAAGGACTTAAATGTAAGGTGGGAAACCATAAAAGTCTTAGAAGAAATCATAGGCACCAAAATAGGAGACATTTGTCGTAGCAATATCTTTACCATTACAGCTCCTAGGGCAATGGAAACTAAGGAGAAAACAAACAAATGGGACTGCATCAAAATAAAAAGCTTCTGCACAGCAAAACAAACCATCAACAAAACAACAAGAAAGCCCACTGCATGGGAGAACATATTTGCCAATGTTATCTCCGATAAGCGTTTAATCTCCAAAATTTACAGGGAACTCATACAACTTAACAAAAGGAAGATAAACAATCCAATCAAAAAATGGTCAAAGGACCTAAGTAGACACTTTTCAAAAGAGGACATTCAGAAAGCCAAGAGACATATGAAAACATGCTCAAAGTCACTAATCATCTGAGAGATGCAAATCAAAACAACAATGAGGTACCATCTCACACCTGTCAGAATGGCTATCATCAACAAATAAACAAATGACAAATGCTGGAAAGGATGCAGAGAAAAAGGAACCTTCCTTCACTGCTGGTGGGAATGCAGACTGGTGCAGTCACTGTGGAAGACAGTATCGCATTTACTCAAAAAATTAAAAATGGAACTGCCATTTGACCCAGTGATACCACTTCTAGAAATATATCCCAAGAAACCAGAAACACCAATCAGAAAGGATATATGCACCCTTATGTTTATAGCAGCATAATTTACTATAGCTAAGATTTGAAAACAGCCTAAGTGCCCATCAGCAGATGAATGGATTAGAAAAATGTGGTATATCTACTACGCTGCTTTAAAAAAGAAGGAATTATTACCATTTGCAACAGCATGGATGAAACTGGAGAGCACAATGCTAACTGAAATAAGCCAGTCAGTGTAAGATACATACCAAATGATTTCATTCATTTGTGGAATACAGATAAAATTATAAACTGATGAACAAAAATAGATACAGAGGCAAAGAAGCATTGAACAGACTGTCAAACTACAGTGCGAAGGCAGGGGAGGTTTGGGGGTGGGGTGGGGTAAGAGATTAACCAAAGGACTTGTATGCATGCATATAAGCATAACCAATGGATACAAGACATTACGGGGGGGGGGGCATGTGCTGGGGGGTAAGGGAGGCCAGGGGGAGGTCAATGGGAAAAAAGGAGACATATGTACTATTTGTAATACTTTAAAAAATAAAATTAAAAAAATAAGGTTAAAGATAGGCTTTGTGCTTTTTTAAAATTTCAGTATATATGCTTCTTCTTATTAAATTGAATCCTAACATCTGAATAAATTATTCTACAGTAAAAAAAATAATAATTAAAACAAAAACAACAGCCAAATTATGTTGGTTTATTTAAGTTCCCTAAACTGCATGTAGGTTTAGTTAGGGTTCACCAGAAAAAAACAAAACTAACTTTAAGCATATGTAGAGAGAGAGCAAAATTTATTTTAAGGAATAGCTTCACACAATTGTGGAGTCTTGGCAAGTTCAAAATCTATAGGCTAGATCAGTAGGCTGTGGACCCTGAGAAGAATTGCAGTTCAAGTTCAAAAGCAGTCTGCTGGTAGAATTCTTTCTTCTTCCTGAAAGGTTAGTCTTTTTACTATTAAACTTTCAACCGACTGGATCAAACCCACCCACATTATAGAAGGTAATTTGCTTTACTAAAAGTCTATTGATTTATATGTTAATCTCATTTTAAAAGTACCTTCTCAGAAACATCTAGAATAATATTTGACCAAATATCTGTGCATTGTGACCTAGCCAAGTTGATACATAGAATTAACCATCACACTGTGGCTATATACAGGCATCTAAAATTTGGAAAATAAAATGACCTCTGTATGCTGTGACATGTTAATAATAGTTAATAATAGTGTCCCAGGATGGGGGCAGTAGGGAGAAAGCATTCATCATCAATTTTTTGGAATCTGATTCACCAGCCAATTTCACTTCCCTCCCATCCCCTAAAAACATCCATTTCAAGTGACTGTAATAAAGTACTTAATTTTATTTGATAAATATCGCTTAATCATTTTCCACATATATTTTAATTTCCCCTGTAAACTACTGTATGATATTATGAAGTCAATACTTTAAACTGCAATATTCAAATATCTTGCTTAATGTCTAAGATATGGGTTGAGATTTTCAAATTGCAAATCTCAAAAGGTCATGTGAGCCATTTAAATCTTGATTTTATTGGTACTGAAAGAAGCATGAGAGTAGCGTGTAATCAGGCCCCAACCTTTCCACGTTTAAGTTATACTTTACTTAATGTGAGCATTACCTACTGTTCTATAGGAAGAGTGCTGGAACGTCAAGTGAATCCACAAGAAACTGACATACTTGATGCTCAAAGAAAAAGGTTTGTTTTCATCTTGTACTATATCTGACTGATCTTGTTCCTTTTTTGGAATGAATAAGATCAAGAAATGAATGGACGAAAAAGCATGTTATAGTCAATGCAGAAAAAGATGTAAGAAAAATGTGACAAGCCTTAAGTTGAATATTTTTTCAGGATAGGCAGCTGGTAAGCACAGATGACCTTGGTATATTTGATGGAAATATTTCATTGACTATAGGACATAGTCACTGCAAAGGAGTCTTCTAATTATGTACAATATATTTCTCCCACTAAGAATTCAACAAAAAACAAATTAGAAAAACTAAAGATTCCTGCATTTTGATCCTTAACAACTTAACCCTGATGCTTTACAGCAGATAGATTCTGTGAAAATGATTTTATAACAACGAAAAGAAATGTGCTTACTAGGAAATTATGTAACCTAACATTAGCATGTAACCTTCAGGATAAAATAATTTGTACGTGTATGACTGTGGGGGGTGGAGGGGTCGGGAAGGAGGGAGAGGATAGAGAGAGATAGAGCATTCTTTGAATTTACCTGAAATTGAGAAGGAAGAAAGCAAGCCTTCAGCAGAGCTAGACCTAGACTGAAACAACTTCCTGAAATGATAGGGCTTAAGCAGAACTGTGAGGGGATTTACTTTGTATCTCCAAATGCCTATGATCATGGAGATACCTTTTTACTTTCCATTTTTTCTTTATAGAAAGAGAATACCATATAGATTATACAGAATATTATTAAAAACTGAATATAGTAAACAGTCAGCCCATGTTTACACAGAGAAAAAAAATCCTTTACCTTTTAAAACAACTTTTTAGTACACACTATGAGAATGTAAATAAAATATGTTCCAAAAATCATATATATGACTTTAATTTCAAAGTTCAATAATATAGATTAAGAACTAGAGTATACAGATGCTCCTAGATTAACAATGGGGTTACATCCAGATAAACCCACTGTATAGTTAAAATATTGTAAATATAAAATGCATTTAATACACCTAACCTGCTGAGCATCATAGGTTAGCTTAGCCTACATTAAACACACTAAGAACACTTACATTAGCTTACAGTTGAGCAAAATCATCTTACTGTCACTGCCCAGGACCATGGAAGAGTACTGTGCCATCTATAGCTAGTCTGGGAAAAGGCTAGCTATATATTCAAAATTTAAAGCACGCTTTCTACTTGTATCATCACAAAGACAAAAAAAAATTCTAAGTCAGACCATTGTAAATTGGGGACCATGTGAACATTCTTTTAAAATAAATAATAGGGACTCTTTCCCCTTCCCCACGTGGGAGTCTGTGCTTGTTTCACAATAAATTTCCACCTTTGCTATAAGAATAAACAAACAAACAAAGGATAATGTGCATGGAAGTGAAGGTTTTATCAAAAAGGTCTGTATTCTGGGCTCATTCTATCCTGCAGTAAATATTTACTGGGTGTCTGCATACCATACTCAAGTACTACTAGAATGTCAGACTGACAGTCTTCTTTCTCTACTGCAAAGTAGACAGTGACTCATGCCAACAAAAAGAGAGAAAACAAAGTACTGAGAGTTGCAAGCTAAGAGTGAGAGGACTCAACTGGTGAGAGATCAGAGAGCATCATGAAGAAGTTAGCACTTGAACCAGGCCTCAAAGGATGCATAGTATCTGAACACTAGAGGCCTGGCACATGAAATTCATGCCCTGGGTGGGGAGTGTCCCTCAGCCCAGCCTGCACCCTCTCCAATCTGGGACCCCTCAGGGGATGTCTGACTGCTGGTTTCGGGCCTAAACCGGCAGTCGGACATCCCTCTCACAATCCAGGACTGCTGGCTCCCAACCACTCACCTGCCTGCCAGCCTGATCACCTCCTAACCCAGCAGTTCTCAACCTGTGAGTCATGACCCCTTTGGCAGTCAAACAACCCTTTCATAGGGGTCGCCTAAGACCATCCTGCATATCAGATATTTAAATTATGATTCATAACAGTAGCAACATTACAGTTATGAAGTAGCAATGAAAATAATTTTATGGTTGGGTCACAACATGAGAAACTGTATTTAAAGGGCCAGAAAGTTGAGAACCACTGCCTTAATCACTCCCTTGTCAGCCTGATCGATGCCTACCTGCTCCCCTCCCAGCCTGATTACCCCCAACTGCCCTCCCCTGCCGGCCTGGTCATTTCCAACTGCCCTCCCCTGCCAGCCATCTTGTGGTGGCTATCTTGTGTCCACATGGGGGTGGCCATCTTTTGCGAGGGTGTGGTGGTCAATTTGCATATCACCTCTTTATTACATAGGATGTCAGAATTGAGAAGGTCATTATATTCAAAGATCCTCCTATAATCAATCATCATTCATCCTATTAGTGGGTGCTACTATGGCTCTGACCAAGTGCTTAAGGATTGAAAGAGTGTAACTTCTCATCAGTGAGTTGATCCAGTCAGTTGAGAGAATTAATGTAATTCTGCATAACACTGAGAAATCCTAAGTGAAGGAGTTGCTGTGTCTAAAATCTAAAGCAAGAAAATACTATGCATAATTAAATAAATCTTATCCTATGTATTTCTTTTGTGATTAAATTTATGACAATGTTCACTTGTTATCTGGATAGATGAATAATAGAATAGATAAAACTTCCTATAGGAACCATCACACCACTACTGTTAAATTCATTCTGTTATCATTTGCATGTATCAAATTATGTACAGTTTTGCTATATGTTTACATCTTTTTCTCCTATTAAAATGCCAGCTGTTTCATTGCCCTCTTCATTTATCCTGACCATCCTGCTCTCAATCCCTTTATTACTGAAATCAAAGAGAAATAAAAAAAAAATGAAGGGAAAAGAAGACGGAGATAAAAAATAAATATATAAGGCAGAGGAAGAACAGAAATGGTGACAAAGTATAGCTGGAGACTGGAGAACAGTTGCCAATGGCATCACCATCAAGACTTGAATCTGCACAAAAAAATAACAGCAAAAATATATTGCTGTGGTATCTGAGGAAAGAAAAATCACTTATTTAAAGGAGTCTTTCTAGTGTTCTCATAACCATAAAGCAGTCCATGGGTCTCCCATGAATTCCACAGCTAGCTTTTCTTTAGTCTGGCTTTTCTCTCATTAAGACTGGAGAGAACATGCAGTTGTCAGCTTTCTTGAACAGGAACTTTTAATCCTTGGTAAAAGAGTATCATGGTTCCTGAATAGAAGGAAGTAAACTTGAGTGACAGACGTGGAAAGGGAGGGGTGAAAAGAATAAAGATGCTGTGAGCACAGGATAGACAATGATACTATAACAAGCAAACAAATCTAATGTCTGATTTCAAAGAAGAGGGCAGAGAAGCTATAGGAATGTTTACTTTCTTTTTAAAAAAAATATATATTATTGATTTTTACAGCAAGGAAGGGAGAGGGATAGAGAATGAGAAACATCGATGAGAGAGAAACATCGATCAGCTGCCTCTTGCACAACCCCCAATGGGGATCGAGCCTGCAACCAAGGTACATGCCCTTGACTGGAATAGAACCTGGGACCATTCTGTCCGCAGGCTGACACTCTATCCACTGAGCCAAACCGGTTAGGGAAGGACTGTTTACTTTCTTATGCCAAAGAATATTAAAGTAGGGCAAGTGAGCATAGATTTAATTAAACAGAGCAAATTATTGTTTTATTTCTAGATAGCTGAAACAGAGAGTTCCTCATTTTAGGTCAGTTTAAGAAGGATCATAACAATACAGTAGATGATAACAAGTAGCAAAGATTTTGGACTCTGGCAGGATTGGGTAGCCATTAATACAGGGTTCTCATTGCCATTAGTTGGTCTGATGGAAATAGGGGTTTCCCCCTTACAGAGGGGAGAAATCCATCTCTACAATTTAAATAAAACTAATTCCTATGATAGGATCCAGTATGGAGATAACATAGCCATAATCAACATATTATGCAAGACAAGTTAAATGGCAACTTACCTTAAAGAGGAAGATGAGTTTTTGGAATTGCCTGAACCCAATGTGTTTCAATAAAAATGTGCTCATTGGAAAGCTCAGGCACGTAGAAGACCAAATACTGCCAGTGCTCCTGACCATAAGAGTCAGTTACTTCTGCTCCAAAAAACAGGTTTATTTTATTCTGGGGTCATTAAAATGCAATCATATGGTTAATGTCTTAGTTCTTATTACATGTACATCCAGCAGTCTTTGCATCTCAATTTGGCATACCTGGACTTCCCAAGATGGAAAAATGCACTAGCTCAAGTCTGTTAGTCTTCATAGTACCCACAATTCTTATTATCAATTCATAAAGCAGCATTATTAATTTATATTACAATATCATAAGTCTGAAAATGTAGACACCCCCCTTCTGTGAAAAATGTGCCAGTAAGTTATAGCTCTCAGCTTACAAGGTTAATCTTACACCACGGAAAAATCACCTGTTCAGTAATCCCTAAAACATCTTTCCAGAAAATGCCTCCCCACCAACATCCATTTCTTTTTTCCTACCTGAAAGTCTTCTTAATATCTTCTGCTTGGATTGTCTTGAGAATCTCTTGATATAACTGATGATCAAGTGTTCCTGAAGATGTAGCATTTGAAGGGCAATTTTTATGTGCATAATAGCCTATCAAAATTCCAAAAATAAACAAAATGATGGCTGTACAAAGTATTTTTACAAGGCGGCAAAAGGTGCAGTGGTTGCTCTTTGGTGCAGATCTTGTATAGCGGGTAGCATAGTCAGAATCTTCTTGAAGTCGCTGAAACCTGCCTTTGGGTGAAGTTGCTGGTTGAATGGAATCAAGATTGAGGTCTGCAGTCTCTGAACTCTCCAGATTCTGATTCTCTGCACTATCTAGGTGAAACTGGTCAAAACCAGGCTCCTCCAGTTCCTTTTCCATGTCCCACTCTAAGTCAAGGGCAGTGGCTTGAAGGTCATCATTGTCCAAGTACTGTGAATGTCCTGGAGCTCTTTGATCTGCATTGACTTTTTGATAGGCCATCTTCTTACCTGTGGAAACAAGAGAGGTATTGCATCTTAAAATAAACAATAAAGAAAAACACCATGGTAAAAATAAAACAATAAACTGTATTATGTGTCCATAAAATTTTAGTGATTATCCATAGAACTATGCATTGTCCCCATGGAAAAATCACATATAAGTTAATTATGTTTTGCTATTGATGTTACTATAGGAAAAGAAGATATTATCTACACTAATAATAGACAAACATGGTAATTGACCATACCTTCACTATGCCCACCGTTGGCAAATCAGAGTGATATGAAAATTAACTGCCAACAAAGATGGTGGCTAATTTGCATACTGCAGGCAGGGTGGAACAGTGCGAATGGCCATCCAGGCCCCCATGTGCGACCTGTCCAGGGGAATGGGCTCTGGATGACCTCCCTGAGCTCAGACTGTGGACCCAGATACCTCAAGGAAGAGTGCCCGGCCAGGCCCAGGCAGGGGCTGGTGCAGAAGTACCAGGGCAGAGTTGCTTCCATATCTCAGAGAAATTTGCAACTGACCCAAGGAGGAAACCTGAGAGGGGAAAGGCTGGGAGGCATGAATTGCCAGCACTTTAGTCACTTGAAAACAGCTCCACTTGGAATGTGAGGCGGTTGTATGTTCAGCTGAGAAGTGAGGGGGCTGAACTCCACCATCGCTGGGCTCCTGTCAGTCCGAGGCCCAAGCGTCCACCACAACAAGGAAAGAACAGAGTAAGGGGCCTGGAGGAAGGGAGGACAATTGAAGAAAACCATGTCTAGACTTTCCCCAGCCCTCTCCTTCTTTCTGCTGCCTACAAGAGCCCCAGGCCTGGACACAGTTCTGTTTCCACCTTCTAGTCCCCTATCCCCCAACCACAGAGGAAAGAAATAAGGAAGGGGTCTGTGCTGCCTTCAGAAAGTATCTATATACCTGATTGGCCAGTTGTCTTCCACAGAGGGAGGCCAGACTGTGGCTTAGGCCTGCTCCCCACAGGGACATCAGTAAGACATCCTGTGAGGGCTCCCAGACTATTAGAGGGGGCAGGCTGGGCTGAGGGATGCCCCCCGAGTGCACAAATTTTTGTGCACTGGGCCTCTACTATTAAAAATAAAAGTATATGGTACTTGGTAGAAAAACTTACGAGAACACAAAATACACACACACACACACACACACACACAATTTTACCTTTGAAGCTCAAGAGAATAACACAGTTGCATGAGGGTAATGTATTCAATGAAGGAAATATTTATGCTTACTCATTTTCAAAATCATTATTAAGAATAAAAAAAACAAGGGCAGAAGCTATTTGGTAGGTGAAGGGGAAAGAAAAAAAAGATTCCTGAATGATTTGCATTGACAAAGCTAATATTAAATGAAATTGCTCTGCCTATATAGCAACTCTATAGAAATACAAGAAGCAAGATACAGTACATCACATAGTCATGAGTAATCAAAAGGATTAGAGAATTTTAAGGTTACTACAGAAGATCATGGTATTCCATGGAGTTATGTAATTAGTGACATGAATTGGCCTCACTCATTGAAATTTAAATAAATGTCTGGGATGGCACCTATTCCCCAAAAAACAAACAAATGAACACCCTCTGCTAGCCTTGGAGAGTTTGGTTTCATAACCTTGCTACAGAAATGGCAGATGGAGGTTTTCCTCCCTACACAGTCTTGGATGACAGTTTGTAGTATCCTGCAGAGAGGTATTAGGATAACTAGGCTAATTAACTACAAGTGGTCTTCAGTCTGTATTCAGTAACCCACTTGTGTGTTATGGTTGCAGATTAAGAGAATTTATAACAAAATTTTCCGTGTATTAGGTATGTCATCCCAGCTGGAATCTAAGATCTCTCACTATGTTTTACGATTATTCTATGTGCTCCACTGTGGATAAAGAACAGAGCTCACCTGACAACTGATTATCCAATTGCCTAATAGCCAGTGGTTGACAAATAAACTCTAATGAAAAAGATACAAACAAGGTTTATATAAAAGGGAGTGGCATCATGCACAGAATTATGTGTATACACAGCTCCAATCCTGGCTGGCAGGAGCTCATGAATTAAAATATCCTGAATGTTTAAAAAAAATCCAAATATAATTAAATATTAAACTTTACAAAATAAACATTGTAATCCTGGCTAGATTCTCATTCTACTATCCTATAAACTAGGATTTCCACTTACCTAGAGTTGAGTCAATAAAGATGAACATCTAAGGCATGTCAGGTAGTGTGACAGGTCCCTATTATTCAAGAAAGGAACACTACACCCAGAGAAACAAATACATAAACAAATAAGTCAAAATATGCAAAATGGGAGAATCAGGGGTGATTGATTCTACAGAGAAACTGAGAAAGGATTTCCCAAGTGACCTCGAAGGTACTTGTGACAAAAGAGAGGAGGGCATTCTGGCAGAGGGAAATCTATAAGCAGGCAGAATAATGAGAATGCATAGTGTGTGGAACCCCTGAAAAGACCAGAGTAGTATGCTGTGGCTAAAGATGCAGCACATGAGCCAGACATTTAGAGAAAAGCTAGGGAAGGTGATCTTGGCCAAAAGGTTTAACGTCTTTGCAACACAGGGTATTCCTTTGTGAAATGTATGTGATAATAATATAAATCTCAATGTGTTGTCATTAGAATTAATTGAGACAGTGAACCTAACACATCCATTGAATGCTGCATGGGTCAGAAGGGACATTTCTAGTATTAGAGAAGGGAGGACTGCCAAAGATCGCTGGAAAGAAATAAAAATTAGTACAATAATGCAGAAGAAATTATATAATTCTGCAAGATATTGTAGAGAAAAGGAAGAGGTTGCATGACATTCATGTACACTCACACACATACATATATAATAGTATATATATATATATATATATATATATATATATATATATATATATTAATCTTAAGGTAACTGCAGTTTTATAAAAATGTGAGATGAAAAAGTTGGTGGTAAATTTTTGAATATTCCACAATTCAACTTATTTAAACATACATTATAAAATACTGCAATTTCCTAGCACTAGTCATTCTTTTTTTTTTTTTTTCCTGTTTGGCTTAAACATCAATAAATTCCTGTTATCTTGACATGATATTATGATATTATTTCTTTAATCACTCAGTTCATGTATTATTGATTAATTTACTTAAACACAGTCCCGCTGTGGCTTTCTAGATTTTTTCCTCTAACTTTAATGACTCAAGTCTCTTTCTCTTAAAGCTTTTTCAAAAATTGAATTACAGAACATAGTTTATGTTGAAGGAAGACTTGACACATAGGAGTTACTACTAAAATGTGAGATCTCTAATTCTGACCTCTAATATGACCATTCAAAGTCACTTCTCTACAAATTACTCAGAAAACAACTGCAGTGATGAGGCAGAGTTTTCATTTCTAGCCTGACAATAGGCATTCCATCACATGTACATCAGCAATTTAACGCTTTTCAAATATCAGACAGAGCCATCAATTAGAATGTAATGCAGATACAGATATTAACTCCTCATTATGATGGATATCTACCTGACATCCTTACTACCACTTTGAACTCATTATGCATTTGTAAATTTTCACTAAATTCTATCTTCCAGGAGAGCAGCATCTGAATCAAAGGTGAATGGAGCCACTTGATGTAACAAAATCCAAGTATTTCAGGAAAATTACCAAGGAAATAAGTATGTGATAACATGTACAATAAAGTATTTTAACTACTTATTAGTTTAAAAATACATATCCACATTTGTTTCAAATTGTCTTGCTTTTAAGGAAAATAGGATAGCTCTTGCAAAAATATAAATCTCTGCCCTCACAGTTTTGTTTCATTTAATCCATCAATCCATCTAAAAATAAAACTGAGTGATAAACTACTAAGCAAATAAAACTTTGATAACATATTCAATTTTGAGTGAGAACAAATTATTCCATAAGTCCCACAAAGAATGTAGCGTTCTTTAAAATACCTATGTCCTGTGAGAATGGTAAAGGACATATCACATTTCTTTTACCAGAACATTTTAATTCCCAACTGTAATGAAAATATTATAAAAAGAAATCTTCAGCAAAATCAGCATGTCTTAAATATCATATATTATGCCATTTGACCATATATTTTCTATTACTGACTCACAAGATTCATTTAATTTATACTGTCATAGTACTTTACAGCTACTCCACATGAGTAATTTAAAAAAAGATTTTGAATCTACCCCATGAATCTTTCTCTAAAAGACAAGTACTTTGGCATAGGGCAGGTCATAGAAACTTGTGGCATTTCTTTAAATAAGAACATCCATAACATCCTTAGAGTCTATATTATGCCACTGGTCTTTTCTATAAAGAGCAATTTTTAGGAAAAGTTGAATATATTCTCCATGTTTTCAACACATCTTATTCATTTAGGTTGGATTCCTTCCCACCCAGACCCACGCCAAGGGCTGAATTGTTTTTGAAATTCAATATACTAAAACATTTACTTTTTATAGAGAATAGTTCCCCCTTATTTACAGAGAGTAGTTCCAAGACACCCCATGGATACTTGAAACCTCAGATAGTATAATACCATATATACATTGAGTGGCTGCCGGGGTCCTGCCCCAGCAGGTCCAGGGGTTCCCCATAGGTGAGGACGGAGTCGGCGAAGAAGGAATGACACGGAGACAGTGTTCAGTTGATCAGCAGCCTAGCCAGGATCTCCAGCCAGGATCTCCAGCCAGGATCTCCAGCCAAGTTCTGGTCTGGATTTCCAGAGAGGTTCTGCTTTGGATCTCCAGCCAGGTTCTGTGTCCATGTTCTCTTGCTAGGTTCTCCAGGTTCTCCAGCCAGGTTCTGTAGCCATGTTCCCTCGCTAGGTTCTTCAGCCAGGTTCTGTCCAGGTTCTCCAGCCAGGTTCAGTCACCAGGTTCTAGTCAGGTTCTTTTGCCAATTTCTGTAGTCAGGTTCAGTCCAGGATCTTTTGTCATGTTCTTTCCAGCGAAGTTCTCCTGTCTGTAGGTTCTGTGTAGGTTCTGTCTTCTAAGTTCTGTGTTCTAAGTTCTGTCTTCTAAGTTCTGACTCTTGCTGTCTTGTTACATCTGTATTTATACCAGTTGATTCAATCCTATCAATCTCTATTACAAAGGTTAGGGCGTTTCTTATCTTCATTCCAGGGAGTAAAGATTATGTAGCTTAAGCATGATTGTTCATAGTTAAAGTGATTAATTACCCGCCTGGCACTTAGTTGAGGGGTTTTATTCCCTCCCTAACTTCAGGGGAAAATCCCTACCTGGGGAAACAACCTTTCTCAGAGAGGAGACCTTGGTTAAAACACATAGTGCCAAGAAGGTGAGCAAACATATTAAGAACAGTATGCCATATATGCCAGGTCCTTTGAAACAGCAAGGATGGACCGGCTCCCGGCAAATTCCCCCTTTTTTATTTTTTAAAAGCAGGCATTAAAAAGAAAAAACCCCAAATGCTCTCTTGTATCCATTTTAAGAGTAGGATTGACGCTTTCCGCTATTACCTGAGTCCTGATCTATCACCCCAGGGAGAGCTTGCCAATCCTGCACTTTCCCAGGGTGGAAAGGCTGCAGTGGGGTTAAGGATAAGGCTCCTTGGGCCTACCTTCTCCCATGCCATTACATTTACCTTTCCTTCCTCAGAAAAGCATGGACATACTTCTTGTATAAAACGTTCTGTCTGACTGGGAGTAACCTTAATTCCTCTGCTAGCAAGCATATGTGTTAAAAGATCAATACAGAGTCTTTTTTCTTTAGGCTCAGTATGGCACATCTTCTCAATCTAAGTTCTGTACTATCCACCTTCTTACCCTACTTATCCTCTATAGGGGGGTCTGCAGTACCCTGGTGGAGTCCTATCCGTCCCGAGTGTGGGGGTTCTCAATGGGGGGGGGGCTTACCTAGGATAATCCTGTTCCAGGGGTTCTCAAAGGTGTGGACGGAGTCGGCGAAGACTATCCACCCTCTTCCTACGGTGGAGTCCTATCCGTCCCGAGTGTGGGGCGCTTACCTAGGGGTCCCTGTTCAGGAGCCAGATGCCGGGGTCCAACCCCAGCAGGTCCAGGGGTCCCCAAAGGTGTGGATGGAGTCGGCGAAGAAGGAATGACACAGAGACAGCGTTCAGTTGATCAGCAGTCTAGCCAGGATCTCTAGCCAGGATCTCCAGCCAAGTTCTGGTCTGGATCTCCAGCGAAGTTCTGCTTAGGATCTCCAGCCAGGTTCTGTGTCCATGTTGTCTTGCTAGCTTCTCCAGCCAGGTTCTCCAGGTTCTCCAGCCAGGTTCTGTAGCCAAGTTCCCTCGCTAGGTTCTCCAGCAAGGTTCTGTCCAGGTTCTCCAGCCAGGTTCAGTTACCAGGTTCTAGTCAGGTTCTCTTGCCAATTTCTGTAGTCAGGTTCAGTCCAGGATCTTTTGCCATGTTCTCTCGCTAGGTTCTGTCTCTAGGTTCTGAGGCCAGTTTCTGTCCAGGATCTTTTGCCATGTTCTCTCCAGCGAAGTTCTTCTGTCTCTAGAGAACGTTCTGTGTAGGTTCTGTGCCTAGGTTCTGTCTCTCTTGGTTCTGTATTCTAAGTTCTGTGTTCTAAGTTCTGTCTTCTAAGTTCTGACTCTTGCTGTCTTGTTACATCTGTATTTATACCAGTTGATTCAATCCTATCAATCTCTATTACAAAGGTTAGGGCGTTTCTTATCTTCATTCCAGGGAGTAAAGATTATGTAGCTTAAGCATGATTGTTCATAGTTAAAGTGATTAATTACCCGCCTGGCACTTAGTTGAGGGGTTTTATTCCCTCCCTAACTTCAGGGGAAAATCCCTACCTGGGGAAACAACCTTTCTCAGAGAGGAGACCTTGGTTAAAACACATAGTGCCAAGAAGGTGAGCAAACATATTAAGAACAGTATGCCATATATGCCAGGTCCTTTGAAACAGCAAGGATGGACCGGCTCCCGGCAAGTGGCCAGATTATTATGACCACCTAACGTTTTTAGGAAAATTAGTCATAATTTTGCGCTGAAGTTGCTAGAGGGCCAGACCATTATAAATAGGGAAGAAGATTGTTTACCATGACAGTAGAAGTGACTTTTTTTTTGAAGATATGGGTAAACAACGTGATTTAACAGCCTTTGAACATGGGATGATTGTTGGCGATTGTAACCATGGAGCGAGTATCAGCAAAACAGCCAAAGGCCTGTTCGAACACCTTTGTTGTCTGCAGTTACCAAGATAAAACGTCTCCAATTCACACAGGAACACAAGGATTGGACAGTCAAGCACTGGAAAAAAGTCATGTGATCCGATGAATCATGTTTCCAGTTGCATCATGCAGATGGCAGAGTGAGAACTTGGCAGAAACAGCATGAAAGCATGCACCCCACATGCATGAGTATAATCCTTCAAGCTGGTGGGGGCAGTGTTATGGTTTGGGGCATGTTCCCCTGGCATGATTTGGGCCCTTTACTTCATGAGGAATAACGTCTGAATAATACAACATACCTAAGTATCGTTGCTGATCAAGTTCATCCTATCATGTTGTTGGCGTATCCCAATGGAGATGGCTTCTTCCAACAAGACAATGCACCATGCCACTGTGCTCATATTGTGCAGGAGTGGTTTTAAGAACATGAGGGAGACTTTACCTTGCTTAGGTGGCCCCCACAATCACCAGATCTCAATCCAATTGGGCATTTGTGAAATGAAGTTAAAAGAGCCATCAGGCAGCTGGTTCCACAACCATCAAATCTCACAGAACTGGACAGTGCTATTCATCAGGCATGATGTCCGATTCCTCACATCACCTTTCAACATCTCGTGGAGTCAATGCCAAGAAGAATCACCGCAATATTGAAGGCAAAAGTAGGCCCAAGGAAGTAACAATGGGGTGGTCATAATAACCTGGCCAATCAGTATATATATCCCACGTTCAAAGGCTGTTAAATCATATTGTTTACCCATATCTTCAGAAAAAAATCACTCTACTGTCGTAGTAAACAACCTGTTTCCCTGTTTATAATGGTCTGGCCCTCTAGCAACTTCAGCACAAAATTATAGCTAGCTTGCCTACAAACGTCAGGTGTTCATAATAATCTGGCCACTCGGTGTGTGCGTGTATATAGTCTTCATTCCTATGATAAAGTTTGATTTATAAATTGCCACAGTAGGAGATTAACAACAACTAATGCTTACAGAATAATTATAACAATATACTGTAATAAAAGATATGTGAATGTCATCTGTCTCTCAAAAATTTAATTTCTGACAAATTTCCCAAAACATTTTCATCCACAAATTTAGTGCCTTTTCCATCTTAACTAAGTACTTATCATTCACTGTGGTCATTACTTTTGCAGTTTTGAGGTACAATGGAAAAACTAGCACAGATTTCTTTTTCCTTCTTCACAATGTCACGAATAGAATATTCATTCTTAATGTGGATTTTAGCAACTTCAGCAGTTTCAATTTTTTTCTTTCCTTAAGTCAAGAACTTTCATAATTTCACTTAAAGGAAGCCGTTGACACCTTCTATTTGGTATATGCAACTTGCTGCATCACTACTCTTGCACTTTGGAGCCATTGCTATGGAAAATAAAGGTTACTTGAACACAAGCACTGCAATGCCAGGACAGTCCATCTGATTACTAGACAGCTACAAAGTGACTAACAGGAGGGGAGCACCTACAGCTTGGGGAGCCTGGACAAAGGGAAGATTCACTCTCAGGAAGGACAAAAACAGACAGCCATCAGATTTCACCACTCCACTCAGAAAGCCACACAGTTTAAAACTCATGAATTGTTTATTTCTGAAATTTTTAATATTTTCAGATCACAGTTGATGACAGGTAAGCAAAACCATGAATAAGGAAAGACTACTTACACTTATCCCTTTATAAGGAAAAAACAGATACTAATTGAACTAAAAGACATTTTTTTTTCTAAGCTATTATAGGCTTAAATCAATAATAAAACTTTGTATTCTTACTGAGCATATAATTCATTTAAAAATAAATTGATACTTTGAATGCCTTTTTCACTATTTTAACTGGGTGAAACAATATAAATTATACAAAAACAAAAGATGAATACTGAAAAAAGCTAACATTTTAATTTGTGAAGTACAATCTCTAGCTGCTGCAGAACAGCCTAACACAATGGATAGCAAATATTTTAGATGGTAAATACATCTTACAAAAAAATTTTAACATGTTATATATTACTAATGCTATTTAAAAATATAATCATAGTACTATTATTTTCTTGCTCAGCAATTATAATAAGGAAGTTTGTTATGTAATAACCTGGTCTTATCAATCTCTAAATTAGTGGACTCTATAGTTAGACTACCTAATTGGAATTCTTGCTCTGCTATAGAATATATACCTGTTATTTAATATCTTTATGATTAGATTCCACATTTGTAAAATGGAAATAATGACATAAATTATTGAAGGTGCTTATAACAGCATCTAACACATTTAATTGATTCACTAATAAAGGATCACTCCAGAATTTTATAGAGGTTAAGAAATCGGAAATATATGGCGCTTACAATTTTATTTTATTTTTTAAAATATATTTTTATTTATTTCAGAGAGGAAGGGAGAGGGAGAAAGAGACAGAGACATTCATGATTAAGAGAGAATCATTGATTGGCTGCCTCTTGAACACCATACACTGGGGATCAAGACTGCAACCCAGTCACATGCCCTGACAGGAATCGAACTGTGAACTCCCAGTTCATAAGTCAATGCTCAACGAGCCATGCCAGACAGGCTGGAGCTTACAGTTTTAAAGTATAGCTTTGAATAAATCAAATTATGACTAGGAGACTTAAGTTTCAGTAACAAGACCTGGAGATAATGGGAAATGCAGTGGTGTACTCAAGCACTTTTAAGAGTGGGAAATATCTATTAATCATTAGCTAAGGTTCAGATAGATAAAAGGAAAGTCTGGCTAATCTATAATAATAAAAGTATAAGATGCTAATTAGACCAGAGAGCTGAACGACCTTCCAGATGTCATTCTGGATGAAGCTGAGGCAGCGGGGGCCAAGGCAGAGGTGGTTAGGGGTGATCAGGCAGGCAGGTGAATGGTTAGGGGTGATCAAGCAGGCAGGTAGAGTGGTTAGGGGCAATGAGGCAGACAGGTGAATGGTTAGGGGTGAGCAGGCAGGCAAGCAGTTAGGAGACAGTGCTCCTGGATTGCAAGAGGATGCAGGCCGGGCTGAGGTAATCCCCGCCCCCGTGCATGAATTTTGTGCACCGGGCCTCTAGTGTTATATACAATGTTATTATTGCATTTGACTTACTACCACCAATTCTATATATTTTTGTTGCAGAGTTCAATTTCTTGTTAGTCTAATTCCAGAAAACAAAACAACAATAACAAAAAAAACCCTTTTCCATAATGCTGAAGAGTTCAGTTTAATAGTTCTAGGAATTAATGATAATTATGAGTTATAAATGTTTGTTGTAGAAAGACATGTTTGTCATAAGTGGTTGACTTGATTTATTGACTATGATGATACCAATAGTATTTTAACTCAAACAGTGTAGATCTTATTAGAATTAGGAATACATCTAAAGACTTTCCTACTAGAACAATTCATTTTATAAGTTAAATAAATAAATGGATCTGGTAGATTAACTTTAAAACAGAAGGCAGGTTCTCAACTTCCTATGACAGTTCTATGATTGAATCTTTATTGTACTATGGGAAAAAATATTCATATAGCATTTCCTAAAGCTTTGAATGTCAACTCATTTGCTGGTTTGAGCAGATTGATTTGAGGCAAATGCTTTCTTAGAAATGTCAGTGCATCATCGAAAGGTATTCATTATGCACCTTCGTGCACGGTACTTTAGATGCTGTACCAGTGAACTATATGAATGCCCAGAGGAATTTTTAAATCTAAATTTGACTATTTCTTATAGCCTAAAAAGGGTTGACATACATTTTTCAGTATGAACCTAGTTTGTACAAATAAAGCCCATATTTGTGGAATCCATTTCTGTTGTTGAAAGCTTTAATGGCCTCAATTTGAAAGCAGGGCAAAAGATAAAACTATAAAAACAGTAATTCAGAAGACTCTATTCCCTGACTTAATTTTCCTGTATAATGAGATTTTTTTCCATCTGGTTTTGTGAAATGGCCCTGGCAATTGCTATAGTGTCTGTAAATGCATTAAGACTTTCTTATTTAATTGCAATGCTGTGTGTCAACTGCATACAAGAAATGACAATAATTATTTGTTGTTCATGCTTCACTAATTGAAATTAGAGTGTATATAAAGTAAAGGGAACCTATTATTTGTGTTTCATTTTTAGAAAAAATTAGACAAAGCCTACTCTTAAATTCAATAGCACATTGAATTTAGCAGATAATAAAGTTGGAGAGTATAAAACTCACTTTACTCTGGGGCCTGAGTTACCTTGATTCTAAATGATATGTAAAAGGGTACCCTTATAGCATGCCAAATTAATGAGCTATAAATTGCAAAATGCAGTCAAAAACCATTTGAGGGAAAATTATTTGATGAAATCCAGCAGGTTTGTGTAAATTTGTTTTATATTGCTTGCATATGTATGACCACCTGGCCAGTTCCCTGAGTGGGCCGCCTTTCTTTAGGTACCTGTGTGCAATTGCAATTACTGTGTATAACGCACTCTAAGTGAATCGTTAATTGGGCCCACCTGGGTTCCTGTATTTATGGTAATGTTTTTCAGTATTAGATGATGTATTTTAATTTATGATTTGGAAAACAGAATAATTAATTTAAATGAACTAAAACAATAGAGTATACTCTGTGTTTCCTCATCAGGTAGTTTGAACATTTAGTTTTGTTCAGAGTATGTATCATTCAAGTTGAAGTCTCCCCAACATCTACTTTGGGATGTGCAAACAGGTCCGGTTCCTGCATGGACTCCTTTCCTGGTCCTTTTGGTGTTTTGATTCTACCTAGATCCTAGAATATCTCTCTTTTTTGGGGGGTGGGGAGGGTGTGTGGTCATCATTTCCATTTATAGTAAAATTGGTAGAAGTACTATATTTATCTACTTCTACAATTATTTACATCCTTTCCACCTTCAGAGTATCTGAAGTGGTTTACGTTAGAAATGCACACACACGAGATAAATGAAACCACAAAAAAAAAATAAAATAAAATAAAGAAGAGCAGAGTAGGAAACAATTCTGATAGTGCAGAAAAAGGAAGCCACTGTAACTGAGTTTTCATGCCGTTCTGGTCTTCCCTGCAGTCAAGGCAAAGACAGGCATCTGCAGGGTCTTCTCAAATCCCATCAGCCTTCGGCTGATCTCACTTGCTTATGTATAAGGCTCTTAGTCTCAGCTGAAGAGTTTGCCTTTAATTCTATTTTTTCTAAGTTATCTTTCTTTGTAGTCCCAGATTTCCATGTTGGGAAGAAACTTTCCTCTATCCAGTCAGAGAAATGTATGAGTCTCCCTTATTATTTCTTACACTGAGATTTGGACACATAAAAGTAACAGCACTCCCATGCTATGTTATCCAGAATTACATGCTAATAGATAATTTATTGAGCCCTTAAAATGAGGCAGGATCCACTATAATGCGTGGGCTTTACTTACGTTATGTTACATCTATATATATAAAAGCTTAAGCGACTGGTTGACCCTTTGACTATTCGACCATTTGACCAGTTGACTGATCGCTATGATGCACACGGAGCACCAGGGGGCAGACGTTCAACACAGGAGCTGCCCCCTGGTGGTCAGTGCGCTCCCACAGCCAGAGCACTGCTCAGCTGACTGACTGGTACAGGGCTCATGGCTGGCCGCTGTGCCCGGAGACTGCGGCAGAGCAGCAGCGACCCTACGGAGTGGCAAGCGCAGCAGGGCTGGGATGAGCAGGAGTGGCAGGCAGTGCTGGACTGCTGGTTTCAGCCTGATCCCTACAGGCCACACCGAGGGACCCCATCAGTGCATGAATTCGTGCACTGGGCCTCTAGTAATCAAATAATCTTACTAGTATTATTCCCATTTTACAGATGAGGTATCTGAGGCTTACAGGTTAAGCCATTTCCCTGAGTTTTCACAGCTAGTAAGTGCAAGCCGCTGGAGTATCACAACTGACCTGTCAAATTCCCAAACCTATTCTTTTAAAAATTATAACCCTCAGACTCTTTAAAAGTCCCCAAGCTGGCAGGATGTTAACAAATTCAGAGATCTTATTGGCTTATTTATCCCCAGTTATATGTCACAAATGTGACCACAAGCACTGGAAGTCTCTGCCTTTCAATCTGAAAGTCCCTATCTTGAAGCTTAGATGTCTAAGGGCTGCTCTGACTCCAGGACCTCGGGGACCCTGTTGTTTGCTCTCCACAGAGTCCTGGCAGGCATCACTGCTGCCCAGCACTGTGGTGTGGAATAAGGGCGAATTGCTTCCAAGAACATTGCTGTGAGGAAAAGACCACAGCCTCTACTTTGGATCTCTTCTTAGCAACACTGGCAACATTCCTCTTTCCTCCCACTGCTAAGGGGACAAACAACAAAACAACTCTGCTTAGAACTTGAAAGCGACTGTTCACATTCAACCTGCTTCTGACCTGTCTTCAGCTATAAAAACCCTTTGGTCCATCCTGTTCTACTCCCTACTATGTGTGGTTTACTCCGGCCTGAGAGGGCTTTGAGGGCGTCAAGAGTTAACACATCAATACAAACACCACTTGGCTCTTTGAGAGCTGTCTGCCAGGAGAAACCTCTTAGCTTAGTAGAGACACTGCAATTTTCCATCCTTTCAGCCCGCATGAATGATCTTAAATTGCTGCTTTTTCACTATGGCGTTTGGATTTCCAGGAATAGATGAAGCTTTTATCTACTAAGCACTCCATCTTTCACATTTTTCAAAGGTCCGTTATTAGTTACTTTTTAAATATCTTTATGCTTTGTAGTATCAACAGGTTTCTACAAACTGGAGGGGCTTTATTCTAAAATTCACATCACTGTGTTTACTAAAACACTAACACAGGAAGACTATTGCAGGCCCAGAGCGGTAACCCAATGAATGCAACGGATCTCTGTTTTTCAGCTTACAAAATCCCCGTTTTCATAAATCCCCATTTGACTTTAGAGTGTTATTACAGAGAAGTGTTGATATATCATGATACTGACATTAACTGGTGGGAAGGAAAGCAGCCCAGAAGTACATGTTGGTACAATATGTTTATGCTCATTCAGAATTTAGTCAGGAAGAATATATGTATCACAGGAACCACCTCAATTTTACACTGGGCAAAAGGTCCAAAGGTAAGATCAAAATGTTAAAAATTTACCATTCAAACTGTTAGGCCATGAGCTGAAGAAAATTAGAATTGGTAATTTAACTCAAAAGACAAAGAAATTCATTATAGTTAATAGTATGATATGCTCCTTATAAGACAATATATATATTTAATATAGATAGATAGATAGACAGATAGATAGATAGACTTAATTTGGGGGCTAAAACTTAGTGTAAGTGAATTATTATGTTTTCCTAAATAATAGGAATATATTAATGGTAAGAAAACTAAGAATTGTGCACCTTCCTATTGAAAACTGATGACAAAATCAAGATTGCAATACTATTAAGAATTATCTCAAGCAACAACAAAAAAGAGAAACAAATTGGCCAAGATTTTGCTATTCGTTCTTACTTTTAAATGCCATATTAAAAATATTCATATATTTGAAGCTAAACAAAAATGTTCTTCTAGGCTCCCTGCTGATACAAAAATGAAATTATGTCTAAAAATAAAAGTGACAAACCATTATTTTGAAGTAGGGAATTCAAGTTATTTCCATAAGTGACCTTTCCTTATGTATGATAGTGCTAGAAACTGTTAACCTTTTCAATAAAAGAGAATGTATTAAATAAGAAAAACAGGATGAAAATACTATAGCAATATATTACATTTGTATGACAGTTTGACATTAAGACATTAAATTTTATTAAAAATTTACATACATGCATATTAATAGTTTTGGGTAAATTCAAGCAACTAAACAATTTACCAAAAGCTAGACTGGGTAATGCTTATGTCATTTATATTTTATTTATGACCAGGAATATTATAAAAAATGAAAGACCTCCAATGGCACATAAAAGTAGTGCTGACATGAAATTAAATGTCAGGCAAAAGGCAAGAAAATGCAATATTCACAAAGACATTAAATGCAAAACATTTAATAGAACTTTTATATAATTGACACCATTGAAAGGTAGTTTATAATAATACATTCAAAATGTTTAAATTCACCTATCATTTCAATTTTAATGTCAAATATTATTACTTTACCCACATGAATTTTAGTTTCATTTCTCATTTATTTTTTTTCTTCCCATAATACATTCTTTATCTTATCTTTATATTTTTGGTCTCACTTCACGCTTTCCCATTATTTCATTTTTACTTTTCTACTCTATTTCATTATTGATGTCTCATAAATTCATTGAAAAAAAAACTGGCTAAAAGCATCCATTTCATATATACATATATATGAAATGAATGCTATATCTTAAACTGTAAGGAATCAGTGGATTTTTAAAATTTGAAATGACCTAATGACCAAACCAAGGATTATGTTTGCCCATTCCAAATATGACAAATCTTGAGTCTTCAAAATAATAGTAAAATTCAACTTATCCTTAACCTGCTGCTGTGAGTTCTCTTCTCTGGCACGCTGTATGAAGAACTAAAGACCATTCTCCCTAACATTTCTACAAAGGCTCCCTTCAGCTATTGTGACCAGTGAGATGTTTCATTCCAATCATCTTCTACAACTATCACCTGTATATAGTCCCCAAACAAAATATATACATCTCAGTCATACCTTAGAAACCAAAGCACTCTTTTACTTTCCTTCCTTTATTATTATTTCCAATCCTGGGAAGTGTGGAATACTCTCATGGTTTCCTGGGTAATTTAAAGCACTTGAAAGCCCAACATAACAGAAATATTATATAGTTTCCACTTGAAAAGGAGCATATCTTTAATGATATAGAAAACCAAAATTAAGGAAATAAGAACATAAGTTGCAACACAAGTTTTAAATAATAGATAACCTTGGCTCATTGAATTGAGTTAAAGTGTATAGTATTAGGGAAAAATAGCACATTTATGTACCACTATGTGCCCTCTGCTTATGTCAATTTATTTAATCATGGAAACAACACCGTCAAGTTACTATTTTGTCCTCCTGGTTTTATAGAGAAGGGCAAAGAAGAGAGAGTGGAAGCCCTTGCTCTAGATCACACAGGGTTTAAATCCACACAGTGTGGATCCAGAATTTGTGTTGTTATCCAGTCTGCTGTGTTGAGGAAAACTAAGAAAACTATCACATGACAGCATATTTTCAATTCCTCCAAAGATAGAGATTATATATATATATATATATCCTATCTAATAAAAGAGAAACATGGTAATTGGCCGTACGTCGACTACCCTTCCCATTGGTTAATCAGGGTGATATGCAAATTAACTGTCAGCCAAGATGGCGGCCAGCAGCCAGACAGCTTGAAGCAAACATGAGGCCTGTTTGCTTCAGTGACAGAGGATTCCAACATTCCCCACCTGCTGCTGCTGGCCTCTGAGCTTGCAGTTTGAAACATTGTTATAAATATAGAAGCTAAACAAAACCCCAGAAACCTGCTTTCAGCCAGCTGGGATCTCAGAGCTGGTGTTGAAACAGTGTTTCGATTATAGAACCCAAACAAACCAGATACCTGCTTTCAGGAGCGGAGGCCTAAGAGCTGGAGCCAAGCCTCAGAGCTAAAGCTGGCCCAGAATAAAAAAAGAAAAAAAGGAGCAGTTGGGAGCTTCAGTCACCTGCCAGCCTGAAAACAGCCCTCAGCCCCTCACCCAAACTGGCCAGGCACCCCAGTGGGGACCCCCACCCTGAAGGGTGTGTGACCAGCTGCAAACAGCCATCATCCCCTCACCCAGGCTGGCCAGGCACCCCAGTGGGGACCCCCACCCTGATCCAGGACACCCTTCAGGGGAAACCAGCCAGCCCCCACCCATGCACCAGGCCTCTATCCTATATAGCAAAAGGGTAATATGCCTCCCAGCACCGGGATCAGCAGAGCCACGAGGCCTCCTGGCACCAGGATCAGCGTGACGGGGGGCGGGGGGGTGCCCAAACAACCTGATCGCCCTGCAGCTCTGTGTGTGACAGGGAGCAGGGCCACAACCTCCCTATCCGCCCTGCTCTGTTTGTGACAGGGGAAGGCGCCCCAACCCCTTGATCACCCCTGCTCTGTGCCTTTTAGGGGGAAGCTCCCCAAACCCTGATCGCCCTGCGGCTCTGTGTGTGACAGGGTGTGGTGCCCCAACCCCCTGATCAGCCCTGCCCTGTGGGTGATAGAGGGCGGTGCCCCAACTCCCCTATCGGCCCTACTCTGTGCGTGACAGGGTGGAGCTCCCCAACCACCTGATCGAACCTGCTCTGTGCGTGACAGGGTATAGAGCCCCAACCCCCCTGATGGGCCCTGCTCTGTGAGTGACTGGGGGCAGCACCCCAACTCCCTGATTGGCCCTGCTCTGTGCGTGACAGGGGGTGGCACCGCAACCTCCCCATCAACCCTGCCTTGAGTGTGACAGGGGGCGGTGCCCCAACGCCCCAATCGGCCCTACCCTTAGTGTGACTGAGGGTGGCCTCGCAACCTCCCGATCTGCCCTGCTCTGTGCATGACAGGGGGTGGCGCCCCAACTCCCCAATCGGCCCTGTTCTGAGCCCAACCAGGGGCTGCACCTAGGGATTGGGCCTGCCCTCTGCCACCCGGGAGCAGGCCTAAGCCAGCAGGTTGTTATCTCCCAAGGGGTCCCAGACTGCGAGAGGGCACAGGCCGGGCTGCGGGACCCCCCCTCCCGAGAGCACAAATTTTTGTGCACCGGGCCTCTAGTATATATATATTTATATATGATTTTCCCACAATAAATGAATTTTTCTGTAATCTCTATCCCTATGTAGCTTCCTTAGAGTCTTTTAGAGGAAAAGGGAGCAGAAGTGAATACCTCACACATTCACACATAGATATAAGCCGCTACTCTCTAGCCTCAATAAACTCCTTTGTGACTTCCTCAAATATACTTTACATCCAGCCTGATAGCTACTGGCTGCCTGTTTGTAATTTTAAACATTTTTTAATTTTTAATTTTCAATAGAATTTTTCTCTTTGGTCTGCTCCCAAGAATTATTATTCATATTTTTATTAACCACAATTGCTTACAATACTTCTTTGCCCATGCAAATGTTTGTTGGACTAACAAATTTTGACAATCTCTTAATAATTAACAATGTCGAAGATGGTGGCATAGGTAAACACCGGAAATTGCTGCCTCGCACAATTACTTCAAAAATACAACTTAAAGACAAAACGGACATCATCTAGAAGCACAGGAAGGCTGGCTGAGTGGAAATTCTACTACTAGAAGGAAAGAGAAAAGCACACTGAGACTCAGAGGAGGTGCGGAAGTGCAGAGGTACGGAGGCCCACATGGGAAGGGCTGGCATGGCAATTGAGGACATGGTTGTCTTTTTCAATCAGGAAGGAGACACATGCTCCCACTCTGAATTCCAGTTCCAGGCTAGTCTCTGGGGACCCAGACTCATACGGGGAGAAACTGTACTGTCTGGCAGGAGGCAGAATTAGAGGGCGGCTTTCTCTCAGAGGTGTTTGCAGCGATTACCTCAGGACACTGAGACCCGCCAGGGCAGGGCTGAGGATCAGCCACAGCTGTTTGCCCCACCCTGTTGATTCCCTGAGACCCCGCCCCACCCAAGCTGTGACAGAGGCTTTTGCATATGAATGACCTGGCCCTTGGCAATCTAAAATTATCTAACAAACTACAGCTGGGCCCTAGAGACCCAGAACATCCAAAAGAAGGCCCAAGGCCCCACAGCAGCTTGCATTGCTTCACAGCTGGGCCTCATCTGGGCACCTCCAAATCCCAAACAAAGAAGAGGAATCTGCAGATCTCTCTGTAGCTCCTGCTGGGTAGCCACAGGCAGAGGCTAAATTAGCACCTCCTTAGAGATCCAATTGCCAGTGTACCCATTGCTCAGAGTGGGACTATCCAGATTACAACTCCTCAGATCCATAAGGGACACACTCAGGGGGCAGACTCAGTGAGCACCAAAGCCCCACTGAAGCAAGTCTTGCCTCATAAAAGTGTTTCCAACACAGAAGTTCTCCCACCATAGACACAGCTGATTCTCACAGCCAATTGGCCTGGAGGTTAATTCCTCTCAGTGATACCAACTACAATCTAGGCTTAACTACAACAAGACTATAAACACAGTCCACAAAGGGGTGCACCAAGAGTGTCCACCTCAGGTAATTGGGGAGGCTGAGCTGCTGGACCCTATAGGACACCTAGCACAGAAAGTCACCCTATCAACACAGGGAAGCAGCCAAAATGTGGAGACAAAGAAACAGCTCACAAATGACAGAAATTGAGGAAAGCAAACTACTAGATATAGAGTTCAAAGCCACGGTTATAAGGTTTTTCAAGAATTTTCTAGAAACTGCCGATAAATTTAGTGAGACCCTCAATAAATCTAGTGAGACCTTCAAAAAATCTAGTGAGACCCTCAAGGATATGAAAAGGACCAATTAGAAATTAAGCATATACTGACTGAAATAAAGAATATTATACAGAGATCCAACAGCAGACTAGATGATCGAAAGAATCAAGTCAAAGATTTGAAATACAAAGAAGTAAAAAATACCCAGCTGGAAAAGCAAAGAGAAAAAAGAATCCAACAATATGAAGACGGTGTAAGGAGCCTCTGTGACAACTTTAAGCGAACCAACATCTGAATTATAGGGGTGCCAGAAGAAGAGAGAGAGCAAGATATTGAAAACCTATTTGAAGAAATAATGACAGAAAACTTCCCCTACCTGGTGAAAGAAATAGACTTACAAGTCCAGGAAGTGCAGAGAATCCCAAACAAATGGAATCCAAAGAGGACCACACCAAGACACATCATAATTAAAATGTCAAAGGCAAAAGACAAAGAGAGAATCTTAAAAGCAGAAAGAGAAAAACAGTTAGTTTCCTACAAGAAAGTATCCATAAGATTTTCATCTGATTTCTCAACAGAAACTATGCAGGCCAGAAGGGAGTGGCAAGAAATATTCAAAGTGATGAATAGCAATAACCTACAACCAAGATTACTTTACCCAGCAAAGCTATCATTCAGAATTGAAGGTCAGATAAAGAGCTTCACAGATAAGAAAAAGCTAAATGAGTTCATCACCACCAAACCAGTATTACATGGAATACTGAAAGGTATTCTTCAAGAAGAGGAAGAAGAAGAAAAAGGTAAAGATAAAAATTATGAACAAGTACATATCTATCAACAAGGGAATCTAAAAATCAAGTGAATAAAAAATCTGATGAACAGAATAAACAGATGAATAGAACAGAATCAGGGGAATAGAAAGGGAGTGGACTGACAATTCTCAGGGGGAAAGGGGTATGGAGGGTGCAGGAAGAGCCTGGACAAAAATTGTACACCTATGGATGAGGACAGTGGGAGGAGGGGGGTAAGGGCAGAGGCTGGGGTGGTAACCAGGTTGAGGGGAGCTATGGGGGAAAAAAGAGAAACAACTATAATAATCTGAACAATAAAGATTTAATTAAAAAAATAATTAACAATGTCTTCACATTTATATCTATGGTTTTTCAGGTCTACATATGACCACCCCGTCAGTACTCGCTGGGCCACCTTTTGCCTACAATACTGCGACGATTCTTCTTGGCATTGACTCCACGAGATGTTGAAAGGTGATGTGAGGAATCTGACATCATGCCTGATGGATAGCACTGTCCAGTTCTGTGAGATTTGATAGTTGTGGAACCAACTGCCTGATGGCTCTTTTAACTTTGTCCCACAAATGCTCAATTGGATTGAGATCTGGTGATTGTGGGGGCCACCTAAGCAAGGTAAAGTCTCCCTCATGTTCTTGAAAGCACTCCTGCACAATATGAGCATCGTGACATGGCGCATTGTCTTGTTGGAAGAAGTCATCTCCAGTGGGATATGCCATCAACATGATAGGATGAACTTGATCAGCAACGATACTTAGGTATGTTGTGCTATTCAGACATTTATAATGATCTGGCCCTCTAGCAACTTCAGCAGGAAATTATAGCTAATTTGCCTATAGACATCAGGTGGTCATAATAATCTGACCACTCAGTGTATATCCCAGGAGCAACCATTTAACTTAAATGTGCTAACTCTTAACATTAACATTCCTTTCCTAAAGTGTCTTATGAGAACTGTAGCTAAGGACGAATAACTTTCACAAAGAAATAATCCTTGGAGCCCTGAGCACAATGAAGTCCAACTACCCTGTTGGAGAGACCATGCGGAGAGGCACTGAGACCATATGGAGAAGAAGCTGAGCCCAGTCATCTAAACCCAAATGCCAATCATGTGAGACCAGACAGGCCACCAGCTGATTTCCACTGAGTGACAGCGTGTGCAACAAAAGAATTGGCCCGCTGATACCTGCCCGTTTTCCTGATTAGATAATGAAACCTAATAAAACGGTGCTGTTTAAAACCACAAAAGTGGGTAGTAAATAACCAGAATACCGTTTTTTCAAAAATACTGTCATTTGACAGATTAAAAGCCTATGAGATGTTTTATTCTGCACTAACATGGCACCTCCCAGTCTCATCTCTAAGGCTATAAATGGGACCGTGGTGCCCTGGCCTGAACTTCCATTCTGACCCTTCGCTATACTTCCTGCTGCTGAGCACACATAGCACATGCTCCTCCTCTGCCTGGTATGTCCTCAGGTTCAGACTCCTGATTGTAGTTAATTTGTTCCATTATCTTTCATCTTCGTAGTCTAGCACAGTATCTGGAACCTTGTAGCTGCTCCACAAAATAATAGCTCCAGCCCAGCCAGTGTGACTCAATGGTTGAGTGTCCACCTATGAATTAAGAGGTCAAGGTTCAATTCCCAGTCAGGTCAGGGCACATGCCCAGGTTGCAAGCTTGATCCCCAGTGGGGGGCATGTAGGAGGCAGCTGATAAATGATTCTCTCTCATCACTGATGTTTCTCTCTCTCTCTCTCTCTCTCTCTCTCTCTCTCTCTCTCTCTCTCTCTCTCCCTTCTTCTCTGAAATAAATAAAAATGTATTAAAAATAATAATAGGCTCCAAGTAGATATGGCATATTGAAGAGTATAGAATTTAGGGTAAAATAATTACAATTTTATCAGCAACGTGTATTATAGCAATTACTTTAGCCTGTTCAGACTTTAAAAGAGGATGTATGTCTATTCTATGTTCTTTTAAGAGTTAGTTGATGAATGGAGTTAAACACTGTAACTGAAGACAGTTGATAAACTATAAAACCCAATATAACGGCCACTATATTAAAATTATAAACTATTAGGAATCAAGAGAAGTAGGTGTGAAGTTTGAATGCCCAATTACTACCTATGAACCCCAGGGCAAATAACTTTTCTGCACAGGTAAAACCAAAAGTGTGTATGTGAAAAACAAATGAAATCATTCAAGAATGTATGTTTTAAGTTCTAATGATTAAGTCTATATATTTAATGAAAAACAAATGACAAATAAAGTGATTAATACTAATTATATTAATTTCTCACATGTATACCCAGCCACCTCAAATCCTGACTATTCTTGATGTAGAAAGGGAAAACCACAAGCGGATTTACACCCCCAAGAGGTTGGAATGAAAGGGTGAAGCTGAGCTGTGTGTGAAATGTGAAGACTGTGTCCGGGGGAATGGGGCACACAGGAGCAGGAGAAGGAAGGAAGCAGCCTCTGGATCAGTGACCACTGGAAAATCCATCCCAGAATCATCCATCCGAATCCCTTAGACCAGTGGTTCTCAACCTTCCTAATTCCGTGACCCTTTAATAAAGTTCCTCATGTTGTGGTGACCCCCAATATTCATTGTTACAAATTGAAAATAATTAAAGTATAGTGATTAATCACAAAAAAATATGGAATTATATATGTGTTTTCCG
This sequence comes from Myotis myotis, assembly GCF_014108235.1. NCBI lineage: Eukaryota > Metazoa > Chordata > Mammalia > Chiroptera > Vespertilionidae > Myotis > Myotis myotis. Next base: position 182,178,067 of record NW_023416324.1, read on the forward strand.
ATGGTCTTAGGCGACCCCTATGAAAGGGTCATTCGACCCCCAAGGGGGTCACGACCCACAGGTTGAGAATCGCTGCCTTAGACACATTATAAAGTTATTTGCATATATCATTCAGAACCAAAGTGTGTTACGTGGACATATGAAGAGTTAAAAACAAAATCAGGCTCTGCATCTTGAGGGGGAGAATGGAAAGAGATCTATGGGAGATCAATACAACTCCCCTCCTGCACATAATGCGTTTGGAAAGGAACCTATCCAGAAAAATCCATTTAGCTATGCCCAGAATGGTCAAGACTGACTGTGAAGAGATTGAAGTGCCTCAGTCCATCTGCTGATGATATTTATTGTTGGCACCTTCTCGAAGCCTCTGTAAAAGAAAGCCATCCTTCTTATTTATAGGGCACAAACAGATGGTGCTCCAGCAGGTAATTATTTAATTAAGTGGCTCCTAAAGCATGAACAAATTGTTCCAAAGAAAAGAGAAAAAAAAAAGTTTAATCCTCACCAAAGGAGTGAGGATACTTTTTCCATTGATTTTTAGAGAGACTGGAAGGAAGGGAGAAGAGAGAGAGAGAGAGAGAGAGAGAGAGAGAGAGAGAGAGAGAGAGAGAGAGAGAGAGAGAGAGATCTGATTGGTTGCCTCCATTCCATCCCCAATGGGGCAGGGATTGAACCTGCAATCAAGGGAGGTACAGACTCTTGATTGGGAATCAAACCTGAGAACCTTTGGTCCACATGTACACTCTAACCACTGAGAAAAAAGAAGGGGGGGGGAATATTTTTATTTATTCTTTAAACATAGGGAGGGAATAAAAAACTACATCAAGTTTGACTTTTTTAATGCAACAAAATTAGGGTTTTTTAAATCGTCTGTTCTTAAAACAAAGCACCTCTCCCTTTCCCCCTCCCTCCTAAATTACAATCAAAATTGCTAGAAATAACATTGATGTTCATTAGGTTTCATTTTTCATCTCTGAGACATAAGTTCAACCTAAAAATGAAACATGTTTTTATAAAGGTGGAATTGGACTATTTTTTTGATATTCAAATTAAGTTGCATAATGCACATTATGGACTCAACAGGAAAGAAATAGTAAACTATATATCTAACATGCAGATTATAATAATTAAAAACAAATTTTCCATTCCTGTTAAAGCCAGGAGGCCCTTTATAAAAACCTTTATGATACATAAATTAAACATGTCATAATAGTAAAAAAAAAAAATAACAATTTTGCAACACAATACAGTAAAAAATATCATTTACTTGGGTTTAAAAGAAAAGCGAGCATGAATCCCAACGCTGCCACTTACTGATTTTAGGATAGGATATTAATTTTTCTCAGATTCTGCTTCCTAGGCTGTAGATATTGACACACACAGAACACAGTTATGGGGTCACTGTGAGACTTCAATGAATAAATTATAGGCACTTAGTGCAGTTCTTAAGACAGAGCCAGCATCTATAAGATGCTGCCAATCATCATCTCTAAGATGAATTAAGTAACAAGAATTTAAGTATTGGAACTATCCTATATGATAAAAGACCAGCGACCGAATTGTGGAACAACAACCAGTCGACCAGTCACTATGACTATGATGCACACTGACCACCAGGGGGCAGGTGTTCATTGCAGGAGCTGCCCCCTGGTGGTCAGTGCGCTCCCACAGTAGGCGCAATCACTCAGAGAGTAGGTCCACAGCCGCTGGGCAAACTGGGATGAGCAGCGCTCCCACAGTGGGCCAATCCTTGCAGGCCACGCCCCCCACCAGTGCACAAAGCCTGTGCACTGGGCCTCTAGTGAAAATATAAACCAAAATACAGTATAAGAAAGTGCTTCAAGTAACTTGCAATCTATCAGCAATGATAAAACTAACTTATATATACACTTGAAGCTTAATCAAGAAGTAAAGTGTGAGATTTAAGATAAGAATTTAGGAAAGGTGAAATTAAGGAGGGGTTTCAGTGAGAACTCAAACTGTGCCTTGAAAAAATGGATAGGGCTTAAGAATGAAGAAGTCACTTGAAGAAATAATGAAGCAGGATGTTGGGAATTAGTACTGCATGTAGGAGTCAAAGCAAGGCTACTCTCTTAATTGAGACAAAGGTACATACCAGTGCCTGGTAAAAATGATATTTTTAGATCGATGGATGGAATTGGAAGGTATATATATATATAGTAACTGCAGGTTCTTCTGGTATAAAGACACCTTGAGAAAAAATAAAATGTTATTACAAAAACCATAAGGAATAGAAAATACCTTTCCAGTGCTCTACATGTTTATTGGAAAAACAAAACAAAACAAAACTAATGTAAGTGGATCTGTGCAGTTCAAACCAATGTTGTTCAAAAGTGAACTGCTTAAGCAGATGCTGCTTACTTGGGGAGAGTAAAGACTTTATAAAGAAGAGGCCCAATGCACAAAATTTGTGCACGGGGAGGGGGAGGGTGTGGTCTCTCAGCCCAGCCTACACCCTCTCGCAATCTGGGACCACTGACTCCTAACCACTTGCCTGCCTGCCTGATCACACCTAACCCCTCTGCTTACCTGCCTGATTGCCCCTAATCATGAACCTGCCTGCCTGACAACCCCTAACCACCTCTGCCTAGGCCCCCGCACACTGCTATGGCCACCTCTGCCTCAGCCCCTGCCACCATGGCTTTGTCCAGAAGGTTGGTCCAGAAGGCCATCCAGAATGACGTCTAGAAGGTCGTTTGGCTGTCTGATCTAATTAGCATATTATGCTCTTATTATAGACTAGAGGCCCGGTGCACAAAAATTTGTGCACTCAGGGTGGGGAGAGGAGGTCCCTCAGCCTGGCCTGTGCCCTCTTGCAGTCTGGGACCCATTGGGAGATAACGACCTGCTGTCTTAGGCCTGCTCCCTGGTGGCAGAGGGCAGGCCCAATCCCTAGGTGCAGCCCCTGGTTGGGCTCAGAGCGGGGGTGATTGGGGAGTTGGGGCGCCGCCCCCTGTCATGCACATAGCAGGGCGGATCGGGAGGTTGCGAGGCCACCCTCAGTCACGCTCAGGGTAGGGCCGATTGGGGGGTTGGGGCACTGCCCCCTGTCACACTCAAGGCAGGGTCGATGGGGAGGTTGCGGCGCCACCCCCTGTCATGCACAGAGCAGGGCCCATCAGGGGGGTTGGAGCTCCGTACCCTGTCACACACAGAGCAGGGCCCATCAGGGGGTTGGGGCTCCGCACCCTGTCACACCCAGAGCCCACAGGGCGATCAGGGGTTTGGTCGCTGCCCCCTGTCACACTGATCCCGGCGCTGGGAGGCCTCGCTGCTCTGCTGATCCCGGCGTCCTTAGGCCTCACGGCTCCGGTGATCCAGGGGCCAGGAGACCTCTCGGCTCCACTGATCCCAGGGCTGGGAGGCCTCTAGGCTCTGCTGATCACAGGGCTGGGTCTCCTCTCGGCTCTGCTGATCCCAGGTCCCTGAGGCCTCTCTGCCCTGCCACTTCAGGGCTGTTTGGCTTCGCTCTGCTTGGAGCCTGAGTATGCAAATTAACCGCCATCTTTTAGCTTCTATAATTGAAACATTGTATATTTTGGAGTTGTTACTTCAGAAGCTCAGAGCCCCGCAGCTGCAGATGGGGAATCTTGGCTTCCTCCATCGCTGGGGCAACCAAGCCTCCTGTTCTCAGCTGCCTGGCTGCTGGCCGCCATCTTGGCTGACAGTTAATTTGCATATCTCGCTGATTAGCCAATGGGAAGGGTAGCGGTCATATGCCAATTACCATGTTTCTCTTTTATTAGTGTAGATACTCTAGTCATCTTACTGGTACAGTGGGCCCTCACCAACTTGGAAACTTAAGAGTTAAATTAAGGTACATATAGAAAGCTAAAAACTATTTTGATGGAATAAGTTCTACTTTAAGAATTTAAGACCTTAAAGAAAAACCAGGATTAGAGTAACCATAAAACACAGAGAAATAGCCTCTTAATAATTATTATAAAAAGAGTCTATATTTTTTAAGATATGCAAAACACTGCCTTCAGAATATAATAACTCTATATTTACTAAAAACAAATCCTTAAAAACAGTAAGCTAAATAAGAAAAATATCAATAGTATCCTACACCATTTAAGGAAAGAATAAGTTATTTTGGTGTTGGCTCTTTTACCTCCTTGGTTTCATCAGGGATCTCTTCCCTAGAGACTCGGAAAGACCTTGCTTATTCAGTTTTCTTTCCAGAAAAGATGCATGTAAAAAGTCACTTTCCCTAGCCTGTTCCTTGTTCCAAAGTTTCAAAATCTCTCTTTGACTTGGAGTTGTTGACTTCAAGTTCCCACCTCTCCCTTCAGATATTTAGCATAATCTGGATGCTTATATGCAAAAACACTTCAGAAAACATCTTTTTAAAAATGTACTTAAGGCTCAGTGTATTTTTGCCCAACATTTCTGTATCTCAATACTGAATTGCAAAAAGCACAAGTACAAAAAGAAAAATGATAAATTGTACTTCATCAAATCACCTTTGTACTTCCAAGAAAGTAAAAAATTGAGCCACAGAATGAAAGGAAATAGATGCAAGCCATATGTGATAAGGGACGTTAGCCAGCATATATAAAGAACACAATTTGATTATAAAAAGTCCATTAAATGGCATAATTCAAATGGGTGCATTTTATGATACACTAGAGGCCTGTTGCATGAAGAGATTCGTGCAATAGGCCTTCCCTTCCCTTGGCTGCTGGCACCAGTTTTCCTCTGGCACCCAGGACCCAGGACTTTGCTCTGGCTGGGCTCCGGCCAGAGCCCCCTGCCCAGCCATCAGGCTTCGCTGCTCTGCTGATCCTGGGGCCGTGAGGCCTCATGGCTCCACTGATCCCAGGGCCGTGAGGCCTCGCTGTTCGGCAGGCTTCGGGTACGTTTGGCTTCGCTCCACGGCTTGGAGCCTAGTATGCAAATTAACAGCCATCTTTGTTGGTGGTTAATTTGCATATCACCCTGATTAGCCAATGGGAAGCATAGCCAAGGTACAATCAATTACCCTTTTTTGTCTTTTATTAGATAGGATAATTTTTATTGCAATGAAACCTATTTAAAAGAATAGTATTACAAAATCCTATCATTCTTCCTCTGCCTTTTGCTGCAACTTTCTTTCATAAACCCCAGCCAAAATGACTTCATTTTATAAAATTATTCCCAGTAAGAGTGCAGGTGTTCTATACAGGCCTGAGGCAAAAAGAAGCCAAAATGTATACAGAAGTAAAACTGTATGTTCCATACTTGAACTAGGGAAACTTGCAGGGAAAGAAATGTTTTGCTTTCAAGATTTGTTGTCCATTATTAAGGTTCAGGATTACAACCTTTACTATCCACATACTCATGTTTGCTTATAAAAGAAACATACACATCTATACTGGTATTTGTTTATTTGTTGTGAAAACTAAAGCCTCTTCGTAACTATAAGATGTTAGCATCAGAAACATTTTTTTAAAAAAAGAGCAAATATTAGTAAATATTCGTGTGCCAGGGAATTGGAAAGCTAAAAGTACATTTATAGTAATATCTATATCTATATCTATATCTATATCTATATCTATATCTATATCTATATCTATATCTATAGAGAGAGTCAAGGGCCATCAAAACCGAATGGATGACCGAACAGGCTGAGTGGGGCAACAAGGCCAGCAGGGGGGTTAGTGAGGGATGACCAAATGACTGAGCAGCAGGCTGTGTGGGGTGACCATGCAGGCGGGGGGGGGAGGGGCAGTGAGGGGCAACCAGGCTGGCAGGGGGCACAACTGGTGGCAACCAGGCCGGCGGGGGTGGGGAGCAGTGAGGGATGACCAGGCTGGCAGAGGGGGGCAGTTAGGGGTGACCAGGCAAGCAGGGGGAGGAAGTGAGGAGCAATCAGGCCAGCAGGGGGGGCAGTTGGGGACAACTAGGCTGGCAGAGGGGGGTAGTGAGGGGCAACCAGGCTGCAGGGGGGTCAGTAAGGGGTGACCATGCTGGTGGGGGAGCAGTTGGGGGCAAGCAGGCTGGCAAGGAGAGGCGGTCAGGGGTGATCAGGCTGTCAGGGGGGCCAGTAGGGGCAATCAGGTAGGCAGGCAGGTTAGCAATTAGGAGCCAGCCTAGATTGTGATCAGGACTAAACCAGCAGTCGGATATCCCCCAAGGGGTACCGGATTGGAGAGGGTGCAGGCTGGGCTGAGGGGATCGCCCCCCGCCCCCTGCACAAATTTCATGCACCAGGCCTCTAGTTACTAAATAAAGGACAATCCTTATCCACATGCTTAATAATGCTATTAGAGTGATAAATATATAGGAAAGCTCAAATTCATTACATTTTTTACATTTAGTGCTTTAAATGCCTTCTTGACATCTTTAGGAATAGTAATCAGTTAAAAATATCCCATTGTCTGTGATTTTTTTCTGTGACTACCTATTCAAATTAGAAAGGACAATTCTTATTTTAGAAATGTAAATTCTGGATCATCTAAGTGAGAAAATGTTGGGTGCTGCAGATGTTTTGTCTACCTCCACAGCATACATTATTGTTTTCCTTTCTGCTTTGCTTTTCTTTTCAGACACAGGACATTAAACAAACACACAAAAGAAAAAACACACCAAAAGTCATTTTGATGTAGAAAAAAACCACATTTCCAATGTTCTCCTCAATTGTTTTACACATCTAAAACTCAACTGTTAAATAAACTGTGAACATTAATGTTCTTTTTAATTTCTTAAAAACACTTCAAAGAGTTGAGTCTGGACTTGGCACTTGAGAAAACACTAAAGAGCAGATCTTAATAATTCCATTTAACTCCACAGTACATCTGCCATTTGAAAACATTTTTTTTCGTCTGAACACAGCTTAATGAACCTTTAATTTACCTCCATTCAGTATCCACTGAGGGTAGTTAAAAGACAAAGTCTTAAGTCAATGCACTTAATTACAGTCATCATATGTTATTATGTACTCTTATATAACACCATATGCCAATTATCATAGGACTTTAATAGATACTGAATAATTACCACATACATATCCCTTGTATTATTGAGCTACATTGGAACAATATCTTTGAAAAAGAGAGTGCTTTTAAAAGTTATTTGCATTTGAGACACTGACTTTATAGGTATCTAAGCTAAATATTATATTAAGTAATGCAGTGACAATTGTTTCCTAAGTATGTCTAGATATTAGACTATGTTCCAACTTAAAACCAGAACCTCTAAATCAAACAAACTTACTGCATTTAGACATCAAAACACATCCAGAGTCTAAAGTAAATCATTTTAATATTTTATTTAATGTATTTAATATGCATTTTAACATTTTACTTTCATGAAGATGAGGCAAAAAATTCAGGATATGCCTGATATTTACTTGTGGAATTTCAGAGGACTTTTGTCATTCACCCAGTTCTTTGTCCCACTTTTGACACTAACCCAGATTCACTCTGCTCTTTCCCCCGTGTTTCTTAGTCCCCTTAATGGTGCTTCCAGCCATAATTAGTTTATATTTTACATTTCTATCAGAGTTTTCTTTTGAAATTAAGTATATTTGTTTGTTGTTGTTTTTTTTCACTGCCCTTCTGGAGAACTTCCTTTAGTAAAACTTTCTTTTGAATAAAATAGAACATTCAGCATGTGTAGGTCCCAACATAACTGTCATGTCTCATCTAATCATTTGTTCTAACATTGTGGTCTTATAAATTGGCCCCAGTATGTGAAGGGCAAGAAAGATGGGGAAAAGGGGCTGACCACTCCATATTGGTAGATGTCAGGTTTAATAAGCAAGGAAACTTGGGTGAGTGCAAAATGAGTAGATCTCCCCATCCACCTGCCAGAACCTTATATTTATTTAGAGGCCTTAACTGGGTTCAGTCACTTATGCCATTCAGATGGTCTCAAGTCACAACAACACACGGCTCTCTCAAGGCATCCTTGAAAATGGGTCCCACTGTGGGACCAGTAGGCAGAACATGCATTCCAAGGACTGGGGAGGGAATAAGCTTCCAATTGCCCGGGCCCATGTTTCTCTCAAAGACCTCCTTGAATATATATAATGAGCACCTGTGCACCCATTTCCCAGCTAAGAAATTTATTTTATTTATTCTGAAATATTTACTACACACACAAACACACACACACACACACACACACACACATACACACACACACACACACATTTTAATGTCTTTAAATTCATAGTAAGTGTTCATGATCACCCTAGGCTAGGTGGCACTTGTTACATATTTGTACTTGTTCATGAAGTGCTAACTTGATTATTATTCCAGATCTGACTAGACAAGTGCAGACCCTCTATCTTCCAACTTATTGAGCCTTTTAAGGATCATTTTAGAAAAAAACCTGAAGTCCTGGTCATTGCTAAAAACCCTCCATTAATACCTTTGCATGTATTCTGGGATATGCCAGCATCAAAAGTTGCAGAATGGGTGTCAATGGCTTGGAATAAAGTCCCAGAGACAACAATGGAGCATTCACTTAATTAATATAGTATTACCACTTCCCTTAATGTCACGGAGAGTCAAAAGAGATTTGATGAGTATCTTCTGAATGTAAAATATTTTAGAAAGAGCTTATTTATTTTGTTTGTATTTTCTTTTTGATGTAGGATTATATCCCAAGAAACTAGAAACACCAATCAGAAAGAATATATGCATCCCTATGTTCATAGCAGCACAATTTACAATAGCTAAGATTTGGAAACAGCCTAAGTGCCCATCAGTAGATGAGTAGATTAAAATCCTGTGGTACATCTACACTTTGGGATACTATGCTGCAGTAAAAAAAGAAGGAATTCTTACCATTTGTAACAGCATGAATGGAAATGGAGAGCATTATGCTAAGCGAAATAAGCCAGTCCGAGAAGGATAAATATCACATGATCTCACTCATTTGGGGAATATAATGAGGAACATAAACTGATGAACAAAAACAGAACCAGAGACAGAGAAGCATCCATCAGACCATCAAATCTCAGAGGGAAGGTAGGGGAGGGGAGGGGTAAGGGGGAGAGATCAACCAAAGGACTTGTGTACATGCATATAAGCCTAACCAATGGACACAAACACCAAGGAGGTGAGGGCAAAGGTGGGATAAGGACACATATGTAATACCTTAATCAATAAAGAAAAAAGAAGAATGATATATAAAATTAATGTAAAGAGGCATAAAAGTCTTCTTTTAATATGTTAAAAATTACAATTCTATTTTTTCTTTTTTATAAATATATGAGAGGCCTGGTGCACAAAATTTGTGCACTCGGGGGGGGGGGCAGTCTCACAGTGTCAAGCCTCCGCCAGTGCCCGCGGGACCCCCGACCTTCCCGTGCGGAGCCACGGGACCCGCCTCCGCGCCGCACACACAGAGTCAAGTCCCCACGCACCCGCATGCACCTCACCGCCCACACAGCCCCTCCCATTCATGCGCGCCTGCTGTGCACCCAGCCTCCTGATGATGGGTTGTTAAGGTGTGGGGCATCACGGCGTGAGAGTGCCACAACCACATAGGCTTTTATTATATAGGATGAAATAATAATGCACCTTGCAATGTTTCAGTGACATAAACAGTTTGATAGCTTCACTATTTATGTTTTGGATGTGTTTCTTAATCACTTTGAATTTCAATTTCCTCATCTGAAAATTGGTAATTATAATAGAACTCAGTTAATATGGTTATCATGAGGATAATAATAATAATGGATTCAGAACATAGCTTGACATATAATAAATGCTCAGTAATGTTATTTACCTCTGTCTTATCAATTGTTTTATAAATATTTGCTTACATATCTCTACTCATTCATATCATAACTACTTTTGTCTTCTCATACTCTTCCTTCCTTTCCTTCCTCTTCTTTGTCTCCCTCTTGTTTTTCTTCAATTATGGAATATATATATAAAGAAGTCAAAAGAATAATGATAAAAACATTTTCAGTAACAAAGACTGAATTTATTGAGTGAAAAAGAGGAAAAGATGACAGCATTATCCCAAATGCCAGATTTCCCCAACTTCAATGGGTGTAAATGGATGGTATTTAACAGATTCTGAAAATCTGGCTTTGAGAATATTTATATTCAATAAAGAATATACCTCCCTAAATATACCTTACATATCACCAGATATGTGCTTGCATTTTAAAAGTTTTGATTAGCATTATGCTACATTGCTTTATCTTTGAGAGATGTGAGCTAAAATTTAAACACAATTTAGCATTAATTATAAAAAAGTTAGTCATATCTATTTCATCTTGTTTTTCATTGCATTTTCTAAAAATTTAATTTTTGTAAGTTTATTAACTAACTTCATAAATGGTTATTATCCATCTACCATGGGCTTCCAGGCAATCTTCTAGACACAGGGGATGGAGCAGTGAAAAGAACAGCCCAAATCTCTGCCTTCATGAAACATACTTCTAGTGGAATGAGAAAAACAATAACCAATAAAAAAATAAATAAATGTATCTAGTATGTGAGATGGTATACAGTGGGGAAAAAAATCCTACACAGAGGTAGAAAGTGGGCAAATAGAGGAAAGGGAGAGGACTTACAGATTTAAGATGGCTTAACTTAGGTTTGTTTTTCATAACTATCATTCCAATCGCCATCTTATATGAGAAAGATGTCTATTAATAATGAGTATTCAATGGCATAATAACCACTGTTTTCCATTCGATTCTCCCCTTGAGGAACAATAAACATAAACACTGAAATTTAGTTGTAGGTCAAGCAAGCCATCCAGGATGTATTTGAAATCAAATCGTAGAACTGACTTCAAATAAATTCTTCACAATGCTTTTGAATAAATAAGAATAAAATTCATGCCACTAACAAAGTAAAAAAAAAAAAAAAAAAAAAGCACTCAGATATTTTCACTTCCATTCAGACAAGTAATTGTGTCAGAACAATGAGCCTAGGAAAAAATCTCCTGTCTGATGCTCCAGGTAACCGTGGTAGCCTCTCTTTAGAGCTATTGAATTACACTGTCTGTATGACTACCTTGGACATGACTTAGGATGATGATTTTGAAGGGAAATATAGAACTGCTCTGTATTCCCATGACCGATCTTAAAGCTGTAAGATCACCACTCTTGCAATCACTTCTTTGTTACAGGACCAAATAAGTCTTTTTCAAGGCAACTCTACAAATATGTATGATAAACTTTGATCCTGTTTAACCCTTTCTAATATAAAACATACAGAGCTAATTTAGGCTAGGGAGACATTACTGATCAGATAGTGTCTCTTCAATAACTGAGGATTAGAGGCAATTCTGCTATTCATTTGACAAGTTTGGCCTCAAAAAAGTCTTCAGTGGTATCTGAAAAAATTACTGAGTGCCAACAAGGATGTGAAGAAGCTGTCAGTCTCAAAACACTGCTGCTAGGAATACGAATGAGCACAACACTTTTAGAAAACAATTTAAATAGTTTTATCAAAGGTCTTAAAATGTTTATATCCACAGTCTACCTCTGATAATGTAGCCTGAGGAATTAAAGGGAAATGAAACAAAAATACAGGAGGTGGGCAAAAGTAGATCTATAGTTGTGAGTACATGGAACATAGAGTTTATTCTGTGAATATTATTTCTTAATTATTGTATTATTTTCCACTAGAGGCCCGGTGCAGGAATTCCTGCATGGGTGGGGGTCCCTCTGCCTGGCCGGTGATTGGGGCCAATCATGGCTGTCTCACCCAGTCCCAATCAGGGTCAATCGGGGCTGTTGGCCAAGGAGGGGCGGCTGGAGGAGCTGCAGGAGGGTTCCAGGGCATGTCTGGCCCTATCTCGCCAGGTCCTAATCGCCCAGACCCCAGCAGCATGCTAACCTACCAGTCAGAGCATCTGCCCCCTGGTGGTCAGTGTACATCATAGTAACTGGTGGGTCAACCACTCGGTCAGACACTTAGTACATTAGGCTTTTATATATATATAGACTATATATATAGAAATTATATATTATATATAGAAGTTATATATTATATATATAATATATAGACTACATATATAGAAATTATATATATATATATATATATATATATATATATATATATATATATATATTCGTGCACAGGGGGCAGGGGGTGTCCCTCAGCCCAACCTGCACCCTCTCCAATCCAGGAGCCCTCAGGAGATGTCCTATTGATGGCTAATTTGCATATTACTCTTTTATTAGATAGGATTGTAACTCACGGTGTGAAATGCTCCACACGCACTTTCCCCCCAGCCCCTGGTCTTGAAGACCTCATGTCCTTCCAAGCCTCTGTTCACCCTCTTCAGCTGCCACACGAAGTAAATTGCATTGCGTGCGTGGAAATCCATGGGTGTCTGTATTTCACTTCAGCCCCGATTACCCCAATATAAGGAGAGACACCCTCATTATCAGGTAACACTGTCATGGTAAGACCGCTGCTAGGCCTACTGCAGCGGTTTTAAATAGGCCATGGGTCACCCTAGATGGCTTGGCTCAGTGGATAGAGCCACAGTCTGCGGACTGAAGGGTCCTGGACGCGATTCTAGTCAAGGACACATTTCTGGGTTGTGGGATCAATCCCCAGTAGGGGGCGTGCAGGAGGCAGTAGATAGATTCTCATCATTGATGTTTCTATTTCTTTCTCCTTCTGCCTTCCTCTCTGAAATCAATAAAAATATATTAACAAAAATAAAAATAAATAGGCCATGAATCAAATGTCACTGTTCTCCATTCATCCTGTCCCCTCACCCCCTCACACCCTTTTTTGTCTTCACACCCTCCCCCCCCACCCCCCCCACACACACACTCTGCCAGGGTCTGTAAAATAGGGTCAGGATTTCTACTTCAACCGAGGGCAATGCTTCCACACGGCCCTCCTTCCCCTCCCATCTCTGTCCCCAGTCCTGTGGGGTCTCTCCCTCCCTCCTCTCCATCTAACTTGGTGGGCCCTGCTCTGCCCCCTCATCCTATGACCTCCTGTCTGCAGTCTCCCCCTTTCTCCTCCTGGGGCAGAGCTCCCCTAAGGCAGCGTGGGCAGGGCTGTGTGGTGGTGCTGAGCTGTGTGGGGTGAGCCCAGGCGGGCCTCAGAGGAGAGCTGGGGTGATGGGTCATGGGGAGGAGGCACCAGGCTCCTCAGCTGCCCCCACCCAGCAGTTTTTCTAGGCCACTGCACAGCTGTCACCCTCCACCCCCTTACTGCCTCCCACTTCAATTCAGCCCCACCTCCTTTCTACTGTGTCCCAGAGAGCCCAAGGCCGCCCCATGGCCTCGGGTAGGCACGCCAGACCCATCCCCCCCATAATGGTGCTACCCACTCTCCTGGAGTAGTTAATGAAACTTAAATAAAAAGAAGCAGCTTTGAAGATTATAAATTGCGCACTGAGAAAGCCACAGGCTGTGGAGGGCTGCACAGTCCAAGGTTCTCGGATCACACTAGCAGCCTCTGGTGCCACCAGGTCCCTCCTGGCTCCTGCCCCCGCCCCCCTTCATCTGAGGGTTTTGCCAAACCCTGGGAGCTTCCTGAGGGCTCTCACCTCACACCTCACTTTCCAGTTCAGCCCACCAGCGCCTGCAGCAAGCTAACCTACAGGTCGGAGCGTCTGCCCCCTGGTGGTCAGTACGCCGTCATAGCCACCGGTCCAGCATTGGAACTCCCAGCAAAACTCTGGTTAAGGGGACAATTTGCATATTAAGCATTCATTATATAGAACTAGAGGCCTGGTGCACAAAAATTTGTGCACTGGTGGGGGAGGGGGTGTCCCTCAGCCTGGCCTGTGCCCTCTCGCAGTCTGGGACCCATCGGGAGATAACGACCTGCTGGTTTAGGCCTGCTCCCGGGTGGCAGAGGGCAGGCCCAATCCCTAGGTGCAGCCCCTGGTTGGGCTCAGAGCAGGGCTGATTGGGGAGTTGGGGAGCCACCCCGTCATGCACAGAGCAGGGCGGATCAGGAGGTTGCGATGCCACCCTGTCATGCTCAGGGTAGGGCCGATTGGGGGGTTGGGGCACCGCCCCCTGTCATACTCAAGGCAGGGTCGATGGGGAGGTTGCGGCGCCACCCCCTGTCACGCACAGAGCAGGGCAGATCAGGGGGTTGTGGCACCACCCCTGTCACATACAGAGCCGGCCAATCAGGGGGTTGGGGCGCCGCACCCTGTAACCCACAGAGCAGGGCCGATCAGGGGCTTGGGGAGATCCCCCTGCCATGCACAGAGCAGGGAGGATCAGGAAGTTGCAATGCCACCCTAAGTCATGCTCAGGGTAGGGCCGATTGGGGGGTTGGGGCGCCACTCCCTGTCACACACAGAGCCTCAGGGCGATCAGGGGGTTTGGGCGCTATCCCCTGTCATGCTGATCCCAGTGCCGGGAGGCCTCGTGGCTCCACTGATCCCAGTGCTGGGAGGCATATTACCCTTTTACTATATAGGATAGAGGCCTGGTGCACGGGTGGGGGCTGGCTGGTTTGCCCTGAGGGGTGTCCTGGATCAGGGTGGGGGTCCCACTTGGGTGCCTGGCCAGCCTGGATGAGGGGATGATGGCTGTTTGCAGCTGGTCACACCCCCTTCAGGGTGGGGTTCCCCACTGGGGTGCCTGGCCAGTCTGGGTGAGGGGCTGAGGGCCGTTTTCAGGCCGGCAGGTGACTGAAGCTCCCACCCTCTCTTTTCTTTCTTTTTTCTTTTTTATTCTGGGATTTTATTTACCTTCTATGGCTGTCACTGGAGCTGAGAGCCGTCTTTAGCTTTGAGGCTTGGCTCCAGCTCTGAGACCTTGGCTGCTGAAAGCAGGTTTCTGGACTTTGTTTACCTTCTGTATTTGAAACTTTGTTGCGACTCCAGCTCTGAGATTCCGGCTGGCTGAAAGCAGGTTTCTGGGGAATGTTTAGCTTCTCTATTTGTAACAATGTTTCTTAGAGCCCAGCAGGCAGGCGGGGAACCTGGCTTCCTCCGTCACTGGAGCAAGCAAGCCTCCATGTTCAAGTCAGCTGCCTGACTGCCAGCTGCCATCTTGGTTGGCAGTTAATTTGCATATTGCCCTGATTAGCCAATGGGAAGGGTCGCGAAGTTATGGCTAATTACCATGTTTCTCTTTTATTAGATAGGATAGGAACAACTGTAAATCTACTTTTTGCCCACCTTTACACACACAAAAACTGCCATTGCCTTATTTATAAAGAAGTAGAGTGACTTGTTTTGTTGCTTCTTTAAACCTCTATTTACCTTTTCAATTTTCAATAACTAACAGACATGCTATAATTGTAATCAGTACCAAGAAAGGCCATTGGGAATGTTCCCATGATACATGAACCAATGAGCATTGAAGTAGTGATATCCGTCCAAGATGATTAGACCATCCTCCTTTTTAAGTTGCAAAGTTAAATAAAGGAGACAGTAAAGGAGAATTAAAAAAATAAAAAAGGCATAGGATTCTTTTCAAAGATTTTCAGCATGACCATTTTGGTTTTAGACATGCCTAGATAAACTGATATGGCCTCAAATGTTGATACCCAATTATTGCCATTTAATAAAGTTAACTATAAATATAACAACAGCTAGCATTTACTGAACCTTTTTATACCATGTCTTTAATCTCAGTTAAACCCTTTTAAATAGGTTCTTCACTGATCCTCATTTTCAAATGAGAAAACCAAGACTTGTTAATGGCAGAAAAAAACACAGATTCACATAATTTCCCAGTTCCTAACCACAATGCTAAGCTGTCATCATGGGTGTAAAGGTTCTAGAACACTCTTCTTGACTGGCAGTTGAAGTAAATTCTCCATGGCAAACTCGACAGCCTATATTGATGTTGTAGCTTTTACACTGTGACCATATATTTTTGGAATCTATGTGCCTACATGGTCTGACGAGTTAAAGTATTCTTATAGGGACACAAATATAGAATACATGAAGTAGAAACAGTCCTAGAAAAGACAGAATTTACAACTGTTAATACCAAACACTTGAAAACATAGCACTGATATGAAAAATATCAGAAAGTTTTTGCTGAAACATTGTGAGAACCAGACTCAAGAAATTACCTTGGACTTGAGTAACTAGTTATTTCATCTTTTTTCATATTATGCAGTGCTCAAATTTTCCTGTCCTTTTAGTGGTTTGTTTTTTTCTGTTTCTCTTCTTTTTCTCCCAACTGTTTTGCTAATCTCATTTCTTCAAATATATGCTCTTGCCAAAATGTTGCTATCAGGAACATACAGTTGGCCTGATGACACACTGTAGTCACCAGACACAACCAATTAATTAGTAAATGTGTACACACACATAGCAAACCTAACAAGCCTGTTTGGCATAAGACATAGCTAAAATATTTTAATCATTGTATGCAGGGGTGTGATAAATGTGTTAATATTCCCTAGAGCTATTAAGTATAAAATATGTAAATATTTATAAATATGTAATATATATATATACATGTCTATATAATATATGTAAATATGAACATTGATTTTATAAGAAAAATTATATTGCACAAATGACAGATACAAAAAGAGAAAAGAAAATATTACTTTATTATTAATTGATAGTTGGACAAAGATGGAGACAATATTACTAAAGTGGCCTTTGAAAAGCAAACTATCAGATTTTATTTCTGAAAAAAAAAATGTAGAAATTATGATACATAACGCAAGTGTTTGTAAGGGTTTAGCCAATTTGCGGTATTTAAAATGGAGTTGGGAGCATTATTAACACTAATAACACGAATACATGTCAGACTCGCTCTATGGCATTAATTAGTCTGTGGCAGTGTTTTCAACCTTTTTCATCTCATGGAGCACATAAACTCATTACTAAAATTATGCAGCACACCAAACAATAGATTATATTTTTGCTGATCTGACAAAAATAATAGTATAATTTTGATTCATTTATACCACATGGCTGTTGTTGTGTTGGTTGTTATTTTTTACTTAACCATCTGAGAGCAAAGAGGCCAGGGCCCCTGACTAAGTAGTCAGGATTTCATGTTTTAAAAATTCTTGCAACACACCAGTTGAAAATCACCATGGTATTAAGGAGGAACTTTAAAAGGCACTTACACTTATTTAGAACATGAGAGATTGTAATTTGTGTATTGGTCGCTGTGATGCATAAATAGCACAGTGACCCAAGAGGTGTTTCCATCCTAAAATGGTTGTGACATCAAAAGAAGCCAGCTAAGTTCTCAGCATGGGCATGTTTCAGACTTTAGACACATTTTTTTTTTTTTTTTATCCACTGATATAGCAATCTTCTTTGATGCCCTTTGTTTCATGACACCGACATTGTATACCTTCTTAAACAAGGTCTAGAACAATGGTTCAGCACAAATCACACACTCCTAACAGTAGTAGGGTTATAGGAATAACTATTTAATCCTGTGTATAATATATATTATACTATTAGTATGTATAGTATATAGTTACATTTCAAATAAGTATATGTGACATTTGGGTTACTAAATGCATATTTACTTTAAACCAACACTTAATTCATAGTAGCTCTTTATCATACACCTTCTCAATCAGCAAATATTAAAAGGCCACCTTTAACAATATGGGCCTATAACCAATATTTTATATTAAAAAGAGTCTTCATTGTTGAAATATTTGATATTTACTGTACTAAAGCATATGTTGGGGGGGGGGGACTCAATTTAAACACCTTAGGCAAAATGAATGTAGTACCCTTTAATAATTATAATAAGATCATCAATTTTAAAAAGCCAGCTACTTTGCTTCATCAATGAACTGAAGCAACAGCAGAAAATTATGAAGGCTTATCAGTTCAAGACACTTTAAGACAAGTCCAGTGGCTATAAAATTAATTTTTAATGATTTCTATACCATCTGGGAGATTCTCATTATGTGCAATAAAAGCTAACCTAATAGTGTTTTAAAATTCCTCATTTCACCTAATCATCACAGAGGTCTAATAATTTTGTGTTCAGGTTCTAATGTTAAATTATTCATTTGGGTAGGGTTATATAAAATGCTTAAGATAATATTTTGAAAACATATAGATTTAAGTCTTGTCATAATCAAGTTTTTGATAGCTCTCCTCCCCTCCAAATAATTAAAGCATATGTGGCACATGGCAAATTTAGCCAACAAAATTTGCTTGCAATTTTCTTAATGGCAGATACATTATAGGGGGACCCACGCTTGTAGTTTTATATGGGTGATACCAAGTGCACCCTTTTCTAATGGCATTCTAATGGAAATGTTCTGTACCCAGTGAATGGTTATTTATTGCACTAAAATATAATTAGGATAATATTTAGAAACCGACACATCATAACTCCACCTTCAAGACTATTTTCTTCATGAGCATTCCTTTTCAGCTCAAGCACTAGAGCTGCCTCTCTTTGATGCGACATTTTCACTTCATTACCAAGTAGACTTGATAACAAGTGGATTACACATTGAGTTTGCCCTCAGTCACAAAGAACTATTGAGAACCCTCTTCCAAGTTTGGCAGCAGTAAGACTGACAGGAAGATCTTAGTCTCCCACAACCTTCCCAAATGTCTGTATTGTGAGTTGTCCTACCACTACCTTCGGTGTTTTGTTCTTACTTCCATTTATGGTTTTGAATATTACTTATTTAAGAGTAAGTTCTAAATTTTCTTTTAATATGATATCACTCACTTTTCTATTTCTGTGATTGTTTACACATTTCAAACTTTTAAAAAAAATCAATCCTTGAGAGTTAGGAGCGAAAGTATGCATTTTACAAGGTGAAAACATCAGCCCATTTTTATCAAGATCTGTCAGCACGCTTCTATCAAGATTTTACTTTTTCCCATAACAGCAGTCAGCAAGACAACAGTCCTATAAGACTGTGCCCTAACTTCAGACATTAACAACTGAGGATTCAGTGTTGATTGTTGCTTAGGCTATCAGAGTTTAAAAATGAAAGATAAATATATCAGATGGGCCTCGATATCCACAAAAATTTGCATGATACTAGCCACATTGTTTTTGATTCCTTGTTAAATGACAACATAGGTTTCATTCAGGAGGGCTTTTGGCTGTGTTTTGGGTTAACACTAGGTCGCCTAGAGACATGCTCCCATGAGATATCTTACTTGCTCTTTTTAAAAATATATTTCTAGCCCTAACTGGTTTGGCTCAGTGGATAGAGCATTGACCTGTGGACTGAAGGGTCCCAGGTTTGATTCCAGTCAAGGGCATGTACCTTGGTTGTGGGCACAACCCCAATAGGGGGTGTGCAGGAGGCAGCTGATCGATGTTTCTCTCTCATCGATGTTTCTAACTCTCTATCCTTTCCCTTTCTTTCTGTAAAAAAATCAATTACAAAATTAAAAAATAAATAAATAAAAATAAAAATATATTTCTACTAGAGGCTCAGTGCATGAAATTATTGCACAAGTGCAGTCCCTGGGCTTGGCCAGTGATCGAAGCACTAGCATCTGGCATGGAAGAGCAGGTCCCAGCTGACCTCTGGGCCCTGGGCAGCACCTGGGCCCCCGGGCCCACACACGCCCCCCTCCTCCTGAGTCATTGGGCCCCCGCACAGCTCCCTCATTGCTTGGGAGCTGGGCAGTGGCCCTGCCTCCCACCACTGCTGCTGGTTGCCATCTGTGGGGCAATAGGTGAGGTGATCGAGTCCCACTCTCACCCGCCTTGGCCTGGTGCCACCCACTCACCTGTTCTACCATCCCACTGAAGTCCTGCTCTTGTCGGGACCTATTGGGGCCAGCAGTGCCTCCACTGCTGCCCACTGCCATCACCACATCGCTGACGCCCACCATGTTCTGCGCCACCCCCTGGTGGTCAGTGCATGTCATAGTGAGCAGTTGAATTCTCAAACTCCTGGTCAAGGGGACAATTTGAATATTAGATTTTTATTATATAGGACTAGAGGCCTGGCGCACTAAAATTCATGCACAAGGGGAGTGCCTCAATCTGGCCTACACCCTCTCGCAGTCCAGGAACCATCGGGGGATGTTCAACTGATGTCTTAGGCCTGTTCTACACGGAGCAGGCCTAAGCCACAGTCTGGCCTCACTCTGCTGGAGGCAACCAGTGGGCCAAACAGGGGATGGCACCAGTCGGCGAGTGGCTGGCCCCAGCCCCCATTGCCCCTCCGCCACCACCAGTCACCACTGCCCCATCCCCCTCCTGATTGCCATCCCCTCTCTCTGCCTGCTGGCACCCTTATTGGCTGGCCTGGTGCCACCTGCTCATCAGCCCTGCCCCCTACCGGCCTGGCGTTCCACTGTTTGGTCAATTTGCATATTAGGCTTTTATTATATAGGATTGCTTTCAGAGAGGAAGAGAGAAGGAGAGAGACAGAAACATCAATGATGAGAGAGAATCATTGTTCGACTACCTCCTGCAAATGCCCATTAAGGATCAAGCCAGCAACCCAAGCATGTGCCCTGATCAGGAATTGAACCATGACCTCCTGGTTCATAGGTTGCTGTTCAACCACTGAACCACACCAGCTGGGCAAGATCTCTTACTTATTCTTAAAAGATGTAGTAGCCAGGTTCTGAAAAGCCTGACTAAGTCTTTACCAGCGTCATGCATTAAGAATAAACTAGAATGGATACAGTCCCTTCCTGTCAGAATAAACTATAAACTCAAGAGTCTGTTTTCTAAACAAGCATTTATTAACAATATCTTCCAGGAAGCATGTCCAAACTAACCAAGGAACAATTCTGCCTCACTGAAAACCAGTCAGAGTAAAAAGCATAGTCTTACATCAGGCTACAATTCTGGCTATCAATCCAGTGTGTGAATTTTTTCCCTGCATCACCAAGCAATTCTCAGAAACCAGCTGGGTGCCCTACAATTCAACTCAATTATGACAGTATGTACCCAGAGATAGTGTCAGATCCCACAGGTAAGGGCTCGGTACTATAGGGCTGCCCCTCACTTCAGACTGATCATCTTGAATCGGACTGACTATAGACTGGAGGCTCCAAGGACCCCTTCCTTGAGCTCTTTAATTTGGTAGAGCAGCTCACAGAACTCAGAGAAACATTTTACTCATTATATTACTGGCTTGAAAGGATATATCTCAGGGAACAGCCTGATGGAGGAGACATATTGGGCAAAGTACGGGGGGAAAAGGTGGAGTTTCCATGCCCTCTCCAGGGAGTGCAGCTCTCCCCAAATCTCCACGTGTTCACTTACCTGGAAGCTCTTCAAACCCCGTCCTCATCTGTTTTTAAGGAGGCCTCACTACATAGGCAGGACTGATTAATTCATTGGTTATTGGTGGATTGAACTCAACTTCCAGCCTTTCTCCCCTCCCAGAGCTCAGGGCCCTGGGACTGAAAGTTGCCACCTTCTAAACACACCTCTGGGTCTTCTAGCAACCAGCCCCCCTCCCCCCCACTTCCCTAGGTGAGATCTAAAGGTCATCTCATTAACATAACAAAAGACACCTTTATAACTTAGGAAATTCAAGGAATTCAGAAGCACTGTGCCAGGAAAAATGAATAAGGACCAAGAATATATTCTTCATTATAAATCACACAACCACCTCAATTAGTTTTCTCTCGTTTTCAGTTATAACTACTATTGGTTATTCCTATTGCTCAACACACACTTACTGACCATGTAAGCCACTAAATATAACACAGAAGAGACAGACAATTCTGCCCTCATGGGACTTCCAAACTAGTGTGGAATTTAGAGAAATAATTACATATAGCACAGCATGATGGTGATATGGTAGTGCAGGGAGGTGTGAGAGAACTCAGGAGAGCAGTGTAACCCACATTTAAAGGATCAGAAAAGACTCCTCAGAGAAGGTAAAAGTTAAATCAAACTGCTTCTCTCCTCATGGTGGCTGCAAAGTCACTCTCTGTGAAAATTGTCTTTCCTTATACTGGAAATACCTTCTTATCAACCTCTCCTCCCATAAGCCCAATGCTAGACAGTGGTAGAATAGCCGTCCCGTTTCAGCCATTAAAAGGTGGCCACATTTTAGAATCTCCACTTGTTCACTGAGTGCAGTATAAGAGGTTCAAGGAGCTAACTGGTTGAATCTCTGAATACGTTCTATTACACCGTTACCTTTGTATATGCCTTTCTGACTTTCTTGATTCGTCTCCCTATTTCTCTGTTGTTCTCTGATATAGAAACTTGCATAACTATATTTACATTCAGCTTTCAAATCACTTTACATTATTGATAAAAAGGGTAGTTTTTCTCTGGTTCAGGGAATATGGTTTATAACTGCATTTCCTGAATGTGCTTTGGAAGCACCTAGCCACTTCTGACTTTATGTCTTTTTGTCTCTATGACCTTTGACAAGGATTGCGGCCAGCTGCATTGGAAGAGCTTGCCATATGTTCAAATCTGTATTCTGACACCTGCTCTCTTACATTCCTTGTTTCAAATATGCACATGTGTCTAAAATGATTTGAATTGCACAGCCTTGGTTCTCATCTCGAGTGACGGGGATGGATTTGGTAGGCAAGCATTCCTTTGAACTGGGATTACCCATACCTCATGCGTCATTTTGGAATGTTTTAATGAATATTATTGAATCTGATCACAAAAATGGAACTGAAGTATATTCACTTGTAAAGTCTATGTAGATTCACTCAGATTTTTTTTTTACTCTAATGACGTGCATTAACATTTTTAAAGCAAGATTACAAGGCTCAGTGGAATACTGAAATTGATATTATTAGCATTCTGGGGGATTTATAGTAAGACTTTAGCAAGTGAATCCTGACAACAATAGTGCTAGGTGATTCAGAACCTCCTGCATGTGAATCCCTAGGGCAGTACAGTGCCCTGTGAGTAAGTACATTACATAAGATCTCCATAGTAATACCCCAGTCAGGATTCAAACTCAGCTCTGACATCTAAATCACTTGATTTTCCAAGTCTCCTAGCTGCCTTCCTAATGTTCTCCCTTCATGTGAAAAACTGGTTAGCTGATTTATAATGTTATTGTCACTTCTTACTCTGATATGTAATGTTAATATATATTATAACTGTTGAACTGTGTATTATGAATTATATTCATACATTCACAAAGGCCTTTTTGTACACTTAAAGCTGAGCCAATTTAGTTTGAATTTTACAAACACAAGTACATACCATGAAGGATTCATATGCAAACTTTTCATTGGCCCTCCAGAGTAATATTCCACTCTTGTCCTTCTCACTCTATGCCCAGAGAAGCAACCTGAGTGAGCTGCAAGCCTCCTTGACCTTTGGCTTTCAGTTGTATTTGGTGGATGCAAGGCAACCATGGGAGATCACTGGACAGGAAGAGAGTGATAGAATGTTTCTCCCTCAGCTTCCTCCCTTCTAGGTCACTGGGAGTTAGCTGGCTCTGTCCTTTAACAGCTCCTTCCATAATGTCCTCCACACAACTCTCTCCTTTCTTACTACTTTTCCACTTTCCCTTTGCCCTCCAGGCAACAGGCAGTGAAGGCTCTCATATCCCTTGCCTTGGGACATTTTCCCTAGACCAGCTGAACTCTTTACCTCTGTTTCTGGATGGATGTAATTGAAAATAAAGAACATATTCTGGACTTGGCACTTAGAGAAGTGAAAATGATCAATATCATTTAATTTCTTTATTTTGTGGAACAGAAACTACATGATTTGAACTTGGTTTTAATTTTTATATTTTTATTTTCTTCAAGTTTATTGCCCTCATGACATAGCTCTACCCCAAACCCAACAACAATTCCATCTTCCCGACACAACTCCATAACCTGATTTGTTATGGGTTCCTGTCTCTCTAGAGAAAGTCCATGTGAGATTCAGACAACTTCCGGGAGAAGATGCCCCAGACAAATTTCTCAGGGGATTCTAGTTCCTGGGCACACAGGATTTCTGAACTTCATGCTGCTTTAGCAGCCAAGAAACTTTCACTATTAAGCAATAGCTGAGCTGCTGAGCTATCACAGAGTAACTCAGAAGATTAAGAAAACATTTGGATTACTCCTAAGTGAAAGTCTTCTATAAATTGGTGTCATTATAAAATTTGCTGATTTTGATAAATCTGATTATAGTTGTGTTATATAGCTAGTCTTGTTTTGGAGTTGTTTGTTTTAAACTGCAGAAGAGCTGGAGGAACACACTCCTCAGTTTACTTTAACTTTATTACTCCACTCATCATCTCCTTTCCCTGAATTCTTACCTATTAGCTTGACTTTTTTTAATACCGAATATTCACACTGCTTCAACAAACAAAAACCAACCATAGCCTGCCCCATTTCTCAAATACATATAGAACAAAAGCATTTAAAATATATATATGCACTTTTAATCACCAAGTAAAAAGTTCTTTAGGAAATAAAGTGAGT
This sequence comes from Myotis myotis, assembly GCF_014108235.1. Classification (NCBI taxonomy): domain Eukaryota; kingdom Metazoa; phylum Chordata; class Mammalia; order Chiroptera; family Vespertilionidae; genus Myotis; species Myotis myotis. The sequence goes on from NW_023416324.1 coordinate 182,202,334, forward strand.
TTCCTAGATTTATTTTTTAAAAAAGTGACAACTACATACATTTTGCCAAATAATTGGTTAAGATTAGGCCAATAAAATTTTTAAAACTAGCAATATTATAGTTGGTTTGATAGCATTCTCTTACCCTAAAAATGCCTATATAGTTCTATAGTAATAGGAATTCATAGCCACCAGTTTGGGAGAAATAGCTAGGCATTTCAAATGTCATTTAGAGTTAGAAACACACACACGCACACGCGCGCACACACACACACACACACACACACACTCACACACACACACACACAGAGTCAAATATCCTGCCCTCCAAACAGGATGGAGAGAAACTGATAACAATCATTATTACAAGTTAAGTGGTGTCACAAGCCCAAGTTCACATTTATCTTCCCAGCATCTAGCTAAGAACTAGCTGAGCCAACAATCTCTAGAAATAAGATTACCATAGAATGAGCAAAACATCAAGGCCTATGACCTTGAGTTTCTTTCTCTATCAATAGTCCTTTCAGGATGGCAAAGCACATTTTGTAACCAAAACAAGCTCCTGCCCTTTTCCTTGAGATGAAGTTGCTGTTTCTATTACCTCATTCAAAAGTTAGAATAGACTCCAAGCATTAGACTTCGATCCTCTTTTCGTTCGAAGTTAATGCAACGCCATCTCTTTCTACTGCCCTAACAATAATTAAAATTTTTAAATGTTAAATAAAATAAAGATCACTTTTCTGCTTTTTTTTTTCTTCTTCTTAAACTTACCAAGAAACTTCTGTGCCTCCCTCACACCTGTGCTGGAGCTCATCCGCTATTGGGATGTAGGAGGGCAAGTTGTGGGGAAGCCCATCTGTTTGAATGCAGCTGGAGACTTCTATATTTACCCAAGTGCATCTATATATCTCTCTTAATGCAAGGCTTTCATTAGAACAACTTAGGATGGACGAAACAGACCAATTACATAAGCACTAGCGCACGGATTGGCTACAATATATAATTTCGTGGTTGCAAAAAAAATTTTTTCTACTATTGGTCATATTAAACAGCACATTAAACTGCATCATATACTGATATATTTCATACCTATGGACAATGAATAGAAGACAAGAGAAATCATTTAAATTTCCTGAGGATGAAAAAAGTTCTAACATTTACATAGATGTCTCTTGATTCAAATGTGAGCATTGCTAATATCCTTCTTTTTCTTATATTCTCTTTCCCCATATATGGTACAATCTCTAACTAATTCTTTTTGGAAAAGAATATAAGGCTGTGCATCTGAGGTGTTTATAAATGAAGACTTTAAATAGGAAAACATATATAACAGCAATAAACATCTGTGGTAGACAGATTGTTTCTGTTTAAAATTAATTCCAATTTAGATTTGCTTTCTCATACTTTTTTTCCAATGAATAATAAAACCAGCTGATCATAACCCTGCTCATAAAAAAAAAAATTTCCCTGCTGTTAAAAATTATTATTGACTTATGAAAAGACCGTTAGCTTTTTCATCTTCACATGAACTAATTACCATTCATTTAAGCTTTTCCCATTGGTAATATTTTCTGACATTTTAATGAATACTATTGCCCTGTGCTACTCTTTTCTTAATATCTCACACTCCTAAATTAAAAAATACAAGAAAGAAAAATAGATGGTGATTGCATAACTATTTATAAAATTTAGAAATATTATGCTTTTTTAAAGTATTTATTTATAAACTCACAGATAGCTTGTGGTCCACCTTGGCTCCCAGATCTTATTCTACTACATATATCTTGTAATATCTATAATAATAAAAGTGTAATATTCTAATTAGACCGGATGTCCTTCCAGACGCCCTTCTGTATGAAGCTGGGGTAGTGAGGGCTGAGGCAAGCCACTGTGACCTGGAGGGCCGAGCCCCTTGCACAAATTTTGTGCATTGGGCCTCTAGTATATATATAATGACTAGTGTAATAAAACTGTCCACTGTAATTTCCATATTTTAAAGATAATTTTGAGCTACATATGCATCATTTTTCAATTATATTACCTACATCAATATTAGCAATGTTAAATATTGTTAAGCAGAGAACATTAAAAATACGATTGACTCATTTTTAAGAAATATCTATAGAAAAAACATTGATTGGAAACCTTTAAACAATGCCATATGTCAGATCTAGCATCTTCCAGTTGTGGGATTTTGACAGACTGCTCAGAATTCTACCTTTTTGATAAGTGAAGCCTACAAAACAGATTAATATGGCAGCATTTTGAGAATATGTGAAATTCTATTTGTACTTTAAAAGTTTTCTCACTTTTCTCCCCACATATATCTTTATAACTAAAATAATAAGAGGAAAGGGGAGTTTAATAAAATGAACCCCAAGTATTTCACGTGAGGTTCATTATATTACATAGCTTCTCTCTCTCCTGAAAAGAGAGCCTATGAGTATCTGATTAATGCTATGAGGGGAGGGGGTTCTGTTTAAACAAACCAAAGCATTAAACACAGTTCAGAGTCTACCATTGACATATTCAATCATCAAAAAAATAATAATAATGCAAAAAATGCAATATTTCACTTTCTCTAGATATGGAAAAAAAGAAAGCTTACTAAAATATGGTTGAAGGAAAAAAATAAGTAAATGCAGAAGCAGGTAAAATAGCGTTGAAAAGTTTTGTCATTACACAAGGTATTATTTACATAAAGTTTAATACTAAAAATTATTTCTTGGCCCAAGCATTTTGAAATACACTGCCAGAAAAGACCCATTTTATAGTAATGCCACTGACAATGCTAAGTTCACCTTGAGATTTATAAACATTTATCATATTGTTTATTCATCAAGACTGGGAAGGGAAAATAAAACTGAGCCCACTAATTTAGTCACTTATTTTTGTTGTTGTTAGTTAGAGTTACGATTAAGCTAAGACAACCTGAGGAAAATAGCACAGGTCCTAATGTTAAGGATACTCGCTCATGGAAAGTGTTTCTCTAGCTGTAATAGGTAAAACAGTTTAAAACGAACAGTCTAGGTAGACTAAGGAAGCCTTTCCTTAGACCTCATACATTGCAATTCCCCCTCCTCTCTGAAAACCAATTCTACCAGCCTTCTTTCAGATGTGTCTGCTCCCCAAATACAGGGCATCTGCATGTGCTTTTTCTCTTTTCAGTGGCTCTTTTCATCTCCTTTCCCAAAATGTTACCTTGCTAGTCCCAATTTATCATCCCCATCTCTTCAGTTCAGATATCAGTTCAAAATACTTCTCTGTTCGCTACATTAAGTCAACACTTTGAGTTATGAGATCTCATGAAAGTATATATGTTTACTTATCATTGTGATTATACTATTTAATGATTATTTGATAAATAACTGCTTCTTCTGCTAGAATAAAGACTTGTTCTTTGTCTATTCTGAGTCACCATTATGTTCATAGCACCTAGCCAATGTCCTAGCCAAAGGTGGATAATCAATCATATAAATTTGATAAATGATATGAATCAGTAGATTGATGAATACTTAACTCAGCCAAAAAGTACTAGAGTTGGTTGACATATACTTGTGATGGTTCCATCCATAAATTTGGAAAAGCATGACTTGACACATTTTGCACAAAAACCGTTTTCACTTTTCTTCAAACTAGTGATGGTTAGAAAATGTTTATTCAACATTAATCAAACCATTCAATTGAGAGATATTTTTCTTAAAACAGAATTTAACCAATTTGGCATTTGAAAGGGACTCCATTTAAATCAAGTATGTCTGGAATGCTAACGCTTTCAACAATCTGTCCTCAGAGAATTCAGTTAATTGGATGTATTTAATTATGGCACATATAGTAATCTCAGTATTGGGTTTGGATAGTACTCTACAAATACTATTGACTAGTTTTGACAAGAAGGTTGGCCTGAAGGCCAGACCTAGTGACCTAAGTAACGGTTAGAGCTTTGTCAAACAACACAGTAGTGGCAGCTATGAATGTAGTGGGAGGATAACTTTAGTGCACCAATTAACTATGAAAAGTTCTCTTTAAGATAAACTCATTGATAATTTGGATTTGGCAACCAGCAATCTGGATTCACTTTTTTTTATTGCACATAAGTAGAAATCTTAGTGACCTTGACATCTGAAATGCATGGGCTCATGGATTTGTTACATAGCCACCTAAGGCTCTCACTGCCTGAATCCAGCAGACAGCCTAATTAAACAGCAAGAGCTCCTAGAGGGGAATGTTAATGAGTCTCCTTGGCAGCCAACAGTCTGTTCCCCAGATGGTGCAGGGGTTATAAATTGTCAATAGGGTAAGAGTAGAGAAGGAAGTCAGGGGAAATACTGAAAGACTCTTACATTACTGGAAATTTCTGAGATACTGGCTCCACCATTAAAAAAAAAAAAAAAAAAGGAAAAGGAAAAGGAACTTGGAGATTTGGCAACCAGGGCATGGATACAAAAAGTACTAGCATATTTTCTTTACTTTGAGCTGTAGGAATAGATCTAGAATCACTTTGTCTTTTCAAAGGGACACCACTTTATTTATATACATTGAATGACAGAATGGTTATTTCAGGAACTTTTGACAGGTTGGTAATGATTATTAAATTGACACCATTAAAGGCCTACTATGTTTGTAGTTTGCATTTACTATTATATGCCTTTTTTTTCTAATAGATGGGATCTGAAGCATGAGAGCTCTTGCCTTATTAGGTCATTTTTTAATGAATAATGTTCAGATGAGAAACAATCTCCAAAGCAGTCAGTGCCAAAGCTACCTCTATTAACTATAATTAGGAATGAAAACACCTTTTCTGCTTCTGTCAAGGGTCCTCTTTAATTGATTCTTAAGCTTTGAAAGCCACAGTCAAGTTTGATCTTCAGTGTGCTTCAAAATTCAATTCTAAGAACCATCTGTGGTTGACAGAATCTAGGGTGACCCCAATAATTTTCATCTCCTAGTTTCCATACCTTAGTGCAATCTTGTTTCCATTGGTGTGACTAGTTTCTAAATTATGGACTACCACAAAGGATATCACTCTTGAGATTAGGTTATGTTTTATAAGACTCTACCTTAGTGACCGAGGTGAGTCTCTCCTGCTGACCATAAAGAAGCAAGCTGCTATGATGTTAACTGTCTATGAAAAGGGCAGAAGGCAGGAACCTACAATGACCTCTAGAAGCTGAGGACTTCAGTTCTGTAACCACATGGAAATGGATTTCTCCAACAACCACCTCTAGAAGACCACAGATCCAGAAAGAAATGCAGTCTGGCTAACCTTGATGGCAGCCTTGTGAAACCCAGAGCAGTAGAATTTGCTAAGCTATGCCTGAAGTCCTGACTATAGAAACAGAGACATTTGTATTGTGAGACATTTGTATTGTTTTAAGCCATTAAGTTTGTGGTAACTTGTTTTGCAGCAATATGAAACTAATACACCATTGAAAAAGTACCCATTTTGCCCTAACCAGTTTGGCTCAGTGGATAGAGCATCGGCCTGAGGACTGAAGGGTCCCAGGTTCAATTCCGGTCAAGGGCATGTACCTTGGTTGCAGGCACATTCCCAGTGGGGGTGTGCAGGAGGCAGCTGATGGATGTTTCTCTCTCATCGATGTTTCTAACTCTCTAGCCTTCTCCCTTCCTCTCTGTAAAAAATCAATAAAATATATTTTAAAAAAAATTAAAAAGAAAAAGTACCCATTTTGGGCCATGTGAAGGTTAATTTTATGTGTCAACTTGACTGAGCCACAGAGTAGCCAGATATTTGATTAAACCTTAATCTGGAGGATTCTGGATGAGATTAATATTAGGTAGGTAGGTTGAGTAAAGCAGATTGCCCTCCCTAGTATGAGTGAGACTCATACAATCAGTTGAAGGCCTAAATAGAACGAAAAGGCTGACCTTCCCTCAAATAACAGAGGATTCTTCCTGCCTGATGGTCTTCAATGTGGGGCATTGGCTTTTTTTCTGCCTTTGGACTTGACCTAAAGCTACATGGGTCTTCATGGATCTCAAGTCTGCTGGCCTTTGAACAGAAACTACATCATTGGTCCTCTTACTTAGGTCTTTTGGTTGCCAATTCACCCTGCATATCTTGGGACTTGGTGGTGTCCATAATCACGTGAGGCAATTTTTTTTTCTGTTTCTCTGGAGAATCCTGACCAATACAGGCCACAATCATAAATGGAAATAAAATCATCAAATTTTATGGTTGGAGGGACTGTAAACATCATTTATCAGACTTTCCCATGCTCAATCTGTGGGATTCAATAGATGGTTACATCATTTCTAATTCAACAGGAGCTGAAATTTACAGCCCTACTTAAAATAAGTTCTTTTATACTGACCCAAATATTGGTCTTCCTCACTGGTGCTAGTTTATTAATCCATAGTAAGTACATATATTTCCCTTTTGAATACTTGAATAGCTCTTAGGCCTCTACTTAACCTTATCTTCTCTAAATAAAGCAACCTTACTGCCTTCCCTTCTTCCTTAGAAGACATAATTTCAACACAATTGACATGCTCCCCTTGAGTAAAGCAGATTGCAGGTATTTTTGCAGGTACATTAACTCTTATATGTACTCAGAACTAAATATAACATTTTCAATTAGATGTGGCCATAATAAATATAATGGCAATATTAATTCCTTTCAACTGAATTAATACTATTTCTAGAGCCTCAGTATGTTAAATATACTTTACATAATATTTAATTGTAGCACATTTTATAAATTAGCTTAATCAATACTTCTTTTCAACAGCTTTTTACTTTTTCCTCTACTATAGCCCAGAAGGGTAAATGTTTGATTTCTCAGCCTCTCTTGCAGCTAGGAGACACTAAATAACACAATTTTGGCCAATGGGGTATAAGGAAGAAGTCTACTAAGGATGAATCATATCTATACATATAAAAGCCTAAGTGACCATTGCTACCAAACCACGGGAATGACGGGAATGATGGGTCAACCAGTCGCTCAATGCAGGAGCTGCCCCCGTTGGTCAGTGCACTCCTACAGACAACCTTCTGCAGCTGGCCAACCTCCTGTGGCCTCTTGCCCCGGCTGGCCAGCCACTCCATACAGTCCCAATCGGGGGGGGGGGGGGGTTAGCGGACCAACCTGCCACAGCCCCTCCTCCTGGCTGGCCAGCCCTACCCCCTCCCAATTGGCCCCAATCGAGGGAGCCAGCCAGCCAATCTCCTATGGCCACTCCCCCCGGCAGGCTGGCCCACCTGACCAGCTGGCCAATGTCCCGCAGTCCCTTCCCCCTACCAGCCAGCCCCCCTGATAGGCCCCAATCAGGGGCCAACTGGCCATCCTCACAATAGGCCTCAATCGCCAGCCAGGCTGAGGAACCCCACCTGTGTACAAATTCATGCACCGGGCCTCCAGTTTCTCAATAAAAAAGTAAACCTCATTAAGAGAAAATAGTTGTTTTTTCTTCTGTCTGCCTGGGAAAGGCAGATAGAAGACATGAAAATTTAGCAGCCATCTTGTGATAATGGGGCCACAACCACAAACAAAAAAATATATAGAAACTAGTGGCTCAGTGTGGGAAATTTGTGCACTAGGGGTGGGGGTGGAGTCCTTCAGCCCAGCCTGTGCCCTCTCCCAGCCTGTGCCCTCTCCCAGCCTGGGACCCCTCACTCCTTACCACCCGCCTGCTTGCTGCTCCCTACCACTCCGCTCACTGCTTCTTAGTGTTGCCATGGAGGCTCCCGCCACCACCGCTGCACTCACCAGCCATGAGTCTGGCTTCTGGCTGAGTGGTGCTCCCCCTGTAGGAACACACTGACCACCAGGGGGAAGCTCCTACATTGAGCATTTACCCCCTGGTGGTCAGTTCATAGCGACCAGTCATTCCACCATTTGGTCGATTTCCATATGAGGGTTTTATTATATAGGATAAGATATTGAATGTGAACTGTAAATGAAAAATAAAATTTAAAAAAGAACCAAATAAAATTTTAGATCTGAAAAATTATATATATATATTTATATATATATATGTGTGTGTATACATATACATATACATATACATATACATATACATATACATATATATGTGTGTATGTATATATATACATATATATGTGTCTATGTATATATATATATGTATACTAGAGGCCTGGCACACAAAATGTATGCATGGGCACAGCCCCTAGGCCTGGCCTGCGATCAGGGCCATCTTCCCAGGCTGCTGGCAGCTGGCCCCACTCCCCGCCGCTGTCCACTCCTGGTTCCCCAGCTGCCATCGGGTGATTGAAGCCTGCTGGCTGGGGAAAAGGACTGAGGGGGTGGCCAGCCAGCCCAGATAAGGCCTACGGGCTGGGGGCAGCTCCTGTGTTGAGCATCTGCCCCCTGGTGGTAAGTGCACATCATAGCGACTGGTTGTTCTGTCGACTGGTCGATTTGCATATTACCCTTTTATTACATAGGAGATATATATATATATATATATATATATATGTATGTATATCACCTGAGGATGTCTTTAAAATTGGTTTTTAGAGAGATAATCATCCATGTGACAGAGTAATACCAATAGGCTGCTTCTGCACCTGCTGATCCACCAGGATCTAACCTAAACCCAAGTATGTGCCCTAACCTAGAATCCAACGGGAAATCCTTTGGTGTACAGGTTGAGACTCCAACCAATTGAGCCATGTGGCCAGGGAAGATCTGAAAAATAAATTTAATGTACCTCCAGGCCCTGGTCGGTGTGGACCAGTAGTTAGAGTGTCCTCCTGTGCACCAAAGGGTCATGGGTTCCATTCCAAGTGAGACACACACAGGTTGTGGGTTCCATCCCTGTCAGATTGCTTGGATAACTGACCAATGTTTCTCTTTCTCTTTCCCTCTCCCTTCCACTCTCTCTAAAATCGATGAAAAAACCATATCCTTAGAGGACTTAAAAAAATGCTGGTTTGGTTCAGTGGATAGTGCTTCTGCAGGAGGACTGAAGGGTACCGGGTTGGATTCTGATCAAGGGCACATACCTGGGTTGCAGGCTCAATCCAGGGCCCTTGTTGGGGATTCAGCAAGAGGCAACCAATTGATGTCTCTCACATGAGTTTCTGTCTTTCTCCCTCCCTTCCACTCTCTGTAAAAAAAATCAATGCAAAAATGTCCTCAGGTGAGGATTAACGAAAACAAACCAACCATCACCCATCCCCAGTGTGATTATTAAAGGAGCATAGGAAATATTTGTTGAATGAATGGGAAGGGATGGGGCTTCACTTTCTAACTGTGTTAGCAACTCTGCAAGCCAGAGGGTTTATTTTTTATTTTAATTTTTATTGATTGATTATTTTAGAGGGAGGAAGGGAGTGAGAGAAACACCAGTGTGTTGTTCCACTTATTATGCTCTCTTTGTGCCTGGACCAGGGATCCAACCCGCAACCTGGCTGTATCAGGGGGAGGTTCTAACCCACTGCGCTGGGCGCTGCCTGTCAGGGCCTCTCAACAAAACCCCTCTGGGTGCCCTGACCCCTGCTGTGGGCCGGAGCTCCTCTGCCACAGCAAAGGTTTGGGTTCCATTCTGTCAGGGCACCTACTTAGTTAGGTTTAGGGTTTGATCCCCTGTCGGGGCTGACTGCTGCTCAGGAAGTGACCCAGGACGCTGAGGTCCGTGTGCTCCAGTCATTCCGCGGGGAGCTGGGGTTCCATTGCCGACCTGGCCAACTCGGATCCCCACTACCCCCGGTCCTCCATCGAGGAGGACTTCCACTATGGCAGCTGCATGGCCTTCGCCAGCATACACATCCGCATGGGAAGGTGGCCCTCCCGCGGCTTTCCAGGCCTGGGTGCTGCGCAGTCGCCCTGGGAGGCAGATTTCCAGGTTCCCAGGGAGAGCACCCTCAGGACTGGACTCCCAGGGACAGCGGGGTCCCAGAGGGAAAGCACTTCGCTCCGCCTCCCTTCAGGGCTCCCAGGCCAGAGTGGAGCACCTGTCCTGCGCAGGGCTCAGAGGGGAGAGCCGCCTCCTAGCTGGGTTCTGAGAAAAGGAAACTGGAGCCCTTCCTCCTTGAACCCTGTCGTCTTCGGTGTAGAAGGGGACAGATGAAAGCCTCGCAGCCTTACTGGGGCATCTTTAAGTGCAGATGTTATTTGTTTTCGGTGAAAATAAGTTTATTGTGTAATCAATATTGTACAATCATTGTGATTTATTGTGTAATCATTATGATTACACAATAACCTGCATTGAGTTATCTGCTGGGATGTTTGTGCTTTAGGGCATGTGAATGCATTTTATTTTATTTGACCGCAGCCTCACGTCCCATGACCTCGTGCAGCAGGCAGCCATGCCCACCCACTCCTGCTGGTCGTTAACCCTGAGGGCATCCTGGATAATTTGCATATTCCTCTATTATTATGAAGGATAAGGAAATCCATGATGACATCATCAAGCAGCTAACATCAGCCCTGGACTACCTGCTTCCTGTCTTCTAGCTACTGAGAAAAATTAACTTTTACTTTTAAAACCACTATAGCTAGGTTTTCCGTTACTTTGCAACTGAATGCATTCTTATTTAACACAGTTATTTTTCTAATACAGAAACTAAAACTTTGAAAGCTAAATGGTTTGTCAAAGGCCACATATCTAGCAGAAAAAACAAAAACTCCCTGTTCATCTTTCTTGCCATCATATGATTTTGACATTTTATATAATGCTTCCAACTGTCAGAATGTAATCTGAACATTCCTTTTTAAATATATCACAAAGATAATCTCAATGTTAAATTGTCAAAGATATGATTAAAAAATACATGCTCTGGTACCTAAATGTCTATAAGTTAAAATAAAAACAATACTAGGCCATAGATATATTTCAAGATATACAAGAATCAAGTGAAAGATTTAATTATGATTATAAAGTTCAAATAAATCAAGTGACACATAAATGATTTCTAAGAAATGGCACTTCTGGTCTACCGAGAACTGTCATCCTCTTTCCTCTTTTCATTAAATTGTCTGCTTTGACTCCTCCATCCAAGTGGTTTTAGAAATTAAATTTTTTACTTTTGATGATGGCGTGGAACGAATGAATAATTTTAATTTACTGCCGCAAGCACACTTAAAAATTTTATCTCACTGTCATCACAAAACAAGGAAAAGACTTTGGGGTCTCTTCTTAACTTTTTTGAGAATGCAGTAGCACAAAGAACAATTTTGCTTTCTTCTACATAGCCATTTTCTCCCTTTCTCCCTTTCTAAAATAGGTATAAGCTCATCAATTTGATTTTAACTCTAAAAGACATTTTCCTGGCAGACAATCTCCAGCAAATATCCTTTACCTGACATTTTTTGCCATTTTAGAAAACACACGTGCACACACACCCACACGCGTGTGTGCGCGCGCGCACACACACACACACACACATATAACTGAAGGGGGAAATAAAGACTATAGCCTTCAATTACATTTTATTTCCAATTTATCAAAAAGTCACAGAAATTAAAGAACAAATCCCACCATGGAAAGACACACTAAAAGGTTGGAAGGATATTCTAAAGGTCACATTATCTTAATGAAGTGCCACTTCTTGACAATGTGGCCATGATTCTGGAGTACTATACTCCATTTAGTGAGAAATGCTCTGTGAAATCCATGCCCTCTGCACTCTAAACAAAGACATTGGTAATTTTCTTAAAAGGTCACACACAAATGTGTTATTTAAAACTAGGCATTTGCCCGTTGTGAATATATGAAAGGTGAATATCAGATACAGGAATTGGAATAGACTTTAAAATGCCAGAGATTTTCACCTCTGCTTTTGTCATATAAAATGGTGTGTTATTCTTTGATCTATATCATTTGTATTAAAATATTAAACAAAAAATTATGCTGAAGATTCTAATAAAATTTTATCTAAAACCTCTGATGCACTCAAATTTGAAAGTCAGTTTCGTTAAATTGACCCAGTTTATATAATTTTTGTTTTAGTTTAGACTTTTTAGTTTAGACTTTTTCAGGGCAGAAGTTGTGTATATAAATCCTTACCTGAGGATATGTTTTTATTATTGATTTGAGAGAGAGAGGAGGAAGGTAAGGAGAGAGGGGGGAGGGGGGAGAGAGAGAGAGAGAGAGAGAGAGAGAGAGAGAGAGAGAGAGAGAGAGAGAGAGAGACCCTGACCAGGCATCAAACCCACAGCCTTTTAGTGTACAGGATGACATTCCAACCAGCTAAGCCACCTGGCCAGAGCTATTATCAGAGCTTTTAAAAGACGTATTTTTTTTTATAGAAAGTAAGTTCTTAATATAAAAAGACACCCATGTGATTTTATGCATTTAAGTACGCTCTAAATAAATATTTACAGAATGAAATTATTGTAGATTATAAACAATCAGAGAAGGAAAGAAACAGAAACTCTACTCATCAAAGCCCCTAGCTAAACAACAATCATTGTTACCCTGCTAAAGGAAATACAAACTTTTTTCATTTTTATAAAGTTCATTTAGCATAGGTAAACTGACTAAACCAGAATCTGCATTTAAACAAATTCCCTATGTGACATATGCACAAGGAAACTTAAGAAGCACTGACCTAGAGAACCCAAGATAACTCTTAAAATTTACCTTAACATGTTTTTAAACAATATTGTATTCCTCCTCCCCTAAAAAGAGCAAGATTATACCAACGAATCAGGCAAAGACTAAACTATAGATTCTGAAAATTATAAAAATATGTATTTTGTGGGAATGCAGACTGGTGCAGCCACTGTGGAGAACAGTATGGAGCTACCTCAAAAAACTAAAAATGGAACTCCCATTTGACCCAGTGATCCCACTACTAGGAATATATCCCAAGAAACCAGAAACGCCAATCAGAAAGGATATATGCACCCCTATGTTCATAGCAGCACAATTCACCATAGCTAAGATCTGGAAACAGCCTAAGTGCCCATCAGCAGATGAGTGGATTAGAAAACTGTGGTACATATACACAATGGAATACTACGCTGTGGTTAAAAAAAAAAAAAAAAAAAAGGAACTCTTGCCTTTTGCAACAGCATGGATGGAACTGGAGAGCATTATGCTAAGTGAAATAAGCCAGTCAGAGAAAGATAAATACCACATGATCTCACTCATTTGTGGATTATAGAGAAAAACATAGACTGATGAAAAGGGACAGATCCAAAGACTGAGAAACAGCGATCAGGCTATCAATCCCCAGAAGGAAAGTAGGGGAGGGTGCGGGTAAGGGGAAGAGGTCAACCGAAGGACTTGTATACATGTATATAAGCCAAACCAATGGACATGGACAACAGGGGGATGGGAGCATGAGTGTGAGGGGCGGGGGAGGGAGGTTGGGGGTTAATGGTGGGGAAGAGGACACATTTTTAATACCTTAACTAATAATAAAAAAAATTAAATTAAAAAATATATATATATATTTTCAAACTGAAATAAAAAAGAATATAAAAAAATAATGGATGGAGATGTGTGAATTTGTCATGTTTCTGCACATTTTGTGAATCCTGACATTGAATGCCTTTTGTTTTTTGCTGTCTTCAAGGGCATTTAAATAAGAAGCCTTGGAAATAGTTATAGTGCTTCTCTCTGTAGCAAAGGGCAGGTGTGCTTAAGGTGTGCTTATAGCTTTGAAAGAGAGATGGTGTTTACCTCTGGAACAGAAGGAAGGCATACTTTAAAAGATTTCAGTTCTCTAAGCTCAAAATCTCTTTCTTATAATGTTTAAGCAGTCACCCACGGGATTTAAAAGCAAGGGAACTGACACAAACATAGTGATTCCCATGCTACCTGCTACGCTATGAGTAATGCATTTCTTTGTCACTAATGCAAAAGCCTCATATATTCCATAGTGCCCATGAACTGTGGCAGGCTAACATGTCTGCAAGGAGGTTAAAATCCGACCTTTCTCAGTTTTTGACAATAACAAAATAGTAACCCAAAGAAAAATCATTAAGGCCATCTCTCCATGTGTTAGGAAAAATCATTATTAAAAGACTACATAAAGTTAAAAGATTCCAAAGATCTGATAGGAATACTAGGAGATCACAAGGACAATGGAGAAGAAAACATATTAATAATAGAAAGAAAATTTCTTGGAAAGGCATTTTTGTCTTCAGATGGAGTATGCCTGGAGAGTGTTATGCAGTACGAAAATAAGACTCACGAGTTTTATAAGATCAAAGGAAAAGAGGAAATTCTAAAGGCTTTTATAGAAAAACAAATTTTCTACAAAGGAACAAGAACCAAACAAATTTTAGAAGTCTTATCAGCAAAGTTTTATGTTAGAAGGTAATGTCTTCAGGATTGGTGTTCAATGGAGGAATCTATACATATAAAAACCTAATATGCAAATAGACCGAAACAGCGGAACAAACAAACAACTGAATAATGAGTCTCTATGACATGTGCTGACCACCAGGGGGGGATGGGGGGGTGGTGGAGAACATGGCGGGCATCAGCAACAAGTTGCAGAGCGCAGAAAATGGCAGGCGTTGGCCGCGGCAGGATGATGGAACAGGTGAGCGGGGACAGCAGACCAAGGAGAGGTGCTGGTCGCTGTCATCAGGGCAATCCTCTGGTGGTTACTGAAAATTCTTTGCTCCCATGCACTGCAGTCCCACCAGGCACTTGCCCTGCTTGCACCCGCTGCTGGCACCTGAGCCGCTGCTGGCACCTGAGCTGCTGCTTGTACCTTCTGCTGGCAACGGCCCCGCTCCCACCTGCTGCTGGTGCCCGGTGCTGGTCCTGATTGCTCAGCGCTGTCAGCAGGTACAAGCAGTGGCTACTGGCCCCGATCACCCCTGATGGCTTCTCCACTTCCCCCTGCTCCTGAGGGGCGATTGGGGCAGCAGCTTCCGCTTGCACCCACTGACGGCACCATCCCCAATCGCTCTGCACTATCAGTGGGTGCAAGCAGGGCTGGCACTATCAGCACATGGGAGCAGCAGCAACCGGGAGTGGCACTGCAGGCAGACAGGGGCCTGGGGGCTGCAGCAGGAGAGGCCAGGCAGGGGTGCAGAGGATGGGCCAAGATCCGCCCCTGTGCCCACTGCAGGCTTGCAGCCCACAGTTATTTTCAAGGTGCATGAATTTGTGCACTGGGCCCCTAGTTAAAATATACTAGTAAACTGAGGATTCTACAAAAATGTAAAACATTACCCTGTTATGAAGGAAAGATAATTTTCAAACATTAAACAACAATTAGAACTTTTGCCCCTTGACCTTATGTGATTAGAATCACTCAAGAAAAAAGTCCACCAAAATAAAAATAACTATAAAAAAGAGAATAATTTAGACCAGTGATTTTCAACCAGTGTGCAGCAAGAATTCTTTATTTTTTATTTATTTTATTAAATCTTTATTGTTCAGATTATTACAATTGTTCCTCTTTTTTCCCAGCAAGAATTTTTAAACATGCAATACTGACTATTTAGTCGGGGGCACTGACCTCTTTTCCTTTAGATTGTCAAACAAAACCATGACAACAACCAACAACAATAGCCATCCGGTGTGAATGAATCAAAATCATACCTATTTTTTGATCAAATAGGCAAAACATATAATATATTTTTGGTGTGTCACAGGATTTTAGTGTTTAGTTTATGCGTGCCATGTGATTAAAAAGGTTGAAAATTGCTGCTGATTTAGACTATAAGCAGTCAATAGTTGAGCAAGACTCAGGAGTGAAAGATGCTAGAAAGAAATTGAAGTGGCTCAACTTTGATACATTTAAGATTCTCTTTCTATCAATATTTTTAATGGATCCTATCAACCTACCTGGTCTTACATTTAGTTCTAAGCCATATGGTCCTATAATTATATAAACAGTACTGTAAATCTCTTAATTATTAGTTTTCAATGATTGAACACGCAGCCTATTCATTTTACCTATTAAAAACATCTAAAATTACAGAGGTATGACATCTAATTTTACATTAGGGAATTACTAGAAACCCAAACTATCTAAAATTATAAGTGCAGATAAATATTTATATAGCAGATAAATGCCTTTAAAATTGTCAAGAAACTATCTGTTTATCACTTGAAACACATGCAAGTAAAACCAGTTTCATCCCTTCACAAATGCCTAATGATGCCAACTTTTATGTTCTAAAAGATACCAGAGACAAACTCACTCAGCTCATTTTCTAGGCTTAAGTATTATATGGATGTCGATGACTGTTTTGAGGTTTTTTTTTTGTGTCAGCTCAAAACTCTCATGATTAATGAGCTACCAGGAAGATAACAGTTGCATGTCTTCTCGCAAAACACAAGATACTTAATAAGATAGATACGAAGTACATTTATGTGCTAAATATTTGAACAAATAGGAGGTGACAACAAAAGCACTACACACGTGCCAAGATGGTCTCAGACTGAAGATGAGGGAGAGACAAATTGCATTCTACTCATCTTCCTCATCTCTAAGCATTTGATTCCTGTTCAAGATCTCATGTTAAAACTAAAATGAATAATAATAATAATAATAATAATAATAATAAATGCCTCTTTTTGAAGCAAGTATAAAAAGAGAGTGAATTCCTTACCACCAACTCATATGTTCATGTATAGCCTACATGTGTACACAAGCTGAGAATAAATGAAGGGAGCACCTAAGAGAAGCTACAAGGTCTCTCGGTAAACATTTTAAGAACATGCATAGAAACCATATGTCTTGGGATACACATCTCTTTGCATTTTAAAGGGACGCTTGCCTGAGTGTCATACTTGACACGGTTATTAAAACTCACTATTAAATAAAGGAGTTACAACTCTGACCCTGATATTGCCTTCAAAGGATCTTAAAAGTCCAAAGACCTTGAACTTTGTGTCATTGATGGCTATTTAGAGAAGGTTTAGAGAAGAATAGAAAGACTTCTCTGATGAAAACTTTGTCATTTTAAAAACACTAATTCCTGTAAACAACAAACGTTGAACATGGTTTCCTCAACCTCTACATATAAAATGTAAATTTTCTTACACACCAACATCTTAGAGGTGCCAAAATTATTATGTTGTATATATTGAAGAATCTTGAGGATAAGACGTACCAAGTGAAAAACAATTGGCTCCAAAATGTTGTTGATCATAATGTATTCCTCACATTAGACCTAGGAAGCATAACATCAGCATGAAAAGTGAATTTTCACATTGAAAGTGCTATATCCACAATATGCAAAATATCAATAATAATGTATTCCAAGAGGCAGTTGCAGAAAATCAGGCCATGACATGAATAAAAAGCAACTTTTCAGGCTGACAGAAAAATTAAGGCAGGAAAGGAGAGAATGAATAAAAATGTATTGTAAATATGCGGCAGCATGCAGACACTGTATCTACAGTTACTTGGTGTGTGCCCAGGCATGAACATTTTCTGGGCCCTGAGTTGATGCATGCTTTTATCACATGGGGTTCTGCATATCTTAGTGCAGAATTAATACTGTATATCTTGAATAAAAAAAACAGGAGAACGAACACCCTTCACAGAGACTGAATATTATGTTGTTGACTTGCCCATAAAAGTACAGTAAAGGATCCTATATAATAAAGAGCTAATATGCTAATTAGACCAGAGAGCTGAATGACCTTCCGGAAAGACCTTCTGGAACGACCAGTGGGCGGGTCCGCAAGGCAGCCAGGGTTGCGAGTCCCTCGCACATTTTTCATGCATCAGGCCTCTAGTTTTATAAATAAATATATATATAACTTCACAGTTTATAAAACAGTTCCAGGTTTTCTATGACAATTGATCCTTGAAATAATATACTGTGGAAGATGCAAACAAGATTATTATTGTTTTAGAGGTGTAAAAGGATAGATAAAATGCTACTACGTTAAGAGGTGGGGGTTGAGATGAAGCATAGAGAGAAACAAACCAGGTCTTTCGACTTATAATCTGTAGCATTTTCCTTGACAGCACGCTCACACCCTGAGGAAATGGCACCTTGTCAGTGTACTGCCATAAGGCTGGAAGTTTTTTTAGGATAGGTGCAATTGCATGCCTAGTCCTTTATTCCACAAATGTTGAGTGCCTATTTTACATTAAGTACTCTGCCAAATGCTGGAACTATAATGAGGAAAAAAACACAAAAATCATGGTCTTATTCTCATGAAGGTAACTGATGAGTTGAGAGAGAAACAGTAACATTATCCTGCTAATTAATGGGTTTCTGAGGTTTGGGTGTTTGGATGGACAATGGGGCCAATTTACTTAAAAAAAAAAGGTACACTGTAAGAGGAATAGCTTGGTAATAAATGAGTATAAATTGAGGCTTGCACATGCTGATTTAGGAGTCGTTGAAACAACCAAATAAAAATGTGAAATGAGCAGATGCCCATAGATCTAGAATCATAAAGAGGGGTCTAGGCTGGGATTGAATGTGCGTGTGTATTCACAAGTGTGCATATTTTCATAAGTGTAAAATCTCTACAGCTTTGCAAAGCAAAATGAAAAAGTCTGTACTGTTTGTTAGTTGGAAGTGTTGGGTATAATCTTGCACAAATTTATGAAACTATACAACTAAAGGAATGAACGAAATGCATGAATAAAAGGATGAACAAGAAGGTATGTATATATACCAAAGCCAGGTTTATTTAAATGAAAGTGCTATTGGAAAAGGGAATAAACTTTCCTGCTCTGCACTAAGCTCTTGGTACTCAGTAGGCACTGCATGGATAGACCTTCCTAGAGTTTAGTGCACCATAAGCTGTTTTCTTCTGCTTCACCTCTCCAGTGCATTTAAAACTAGCAAAACAAGGGTAAATTATAAAACTACTCCAGCACAAAGACTACAAAGTAGAACAGCATGTTACCTATTTTTTTTTATGATTCTGACATTCAACTATAAAAAAGTCCACATGAAAAATATGCCACATTTAAAACGAAAAAAACCTAAGAACTCTATGTAATTCCTTTCAAAATTTATACTAATATACTATTCTAAGATATCTGTGTAAAGGAAAGCAGACATATTTTTTCCTTCTTTAAAAAGAATGTTCAGTATTTTCCCTGGCCAGGAAAAGAACTATTCCTAGCCCATAAGTTCGTGTGATCTCACAATGAGAAGAAATTCCTCTCACAGAGACTTATTTGTTTGTTTGTTTGTTTGGTTGGTTGGTCTAGATAGCACACTGCAATCTCCTGTGTGTAGAAGGCCCATGTTCTGGTTTGTACAATCTCAATTGTACCCCCACTTAAAGCTATTTTAAGGTCTACTTTTTTTCTGAAAACTTATCTATCTACCAACTCAAACCTATTTCTCCTGTATCTGAACTTTACTATGTGTAATAGCAACTTTTGATATTATGCATCCCTCATACTGTTTATTCATTTATTGTAACTTTTATTATTTATTCATTCAACTACTTAACAATTCTCTCTTAAGCCCCTACAGCTTGCCAGGAATGTTTCCAAGTACTGAGAATACAACAATAAAAAAAAACATCCAAGGAGATTATATTCTAATGGGAGTGACAGATATTAAATAAATATATAAAAATCAATAATAATAATGCATATTATTATAGCCAACATTTATTGAATGCTTACTGATGCCAGGTAATATTGCATGTGCTTTGTGTTAACTCATGGCAATTTATGAGGTAAATATTATTATCATCCCCAATTTACAGATAAGGAACCCAGGCACAGAAAGTTTCAGAAACCTGCCCAAAGTCATGAAGCAAGAAGTGGAAGCCAAAATTTTAATTCTAGGCAGTCTGGCTCTAACATTACCCTCTTATGACCACACTATGCCTTGCCATCAATAATGAAAATATATGCTATGAAAGAAAGAAAGAAAGAAAGAAAGAAAGAAAGAAAGAAAGAAAGAAAGAAAGAAAGAAAGAAAGAAAGAAAGAAGGGAGGAGGGAGGGAGGGAGGGAGGGAGGGAGGGAGGGAGGGAGGGAGGGAGGGAGGGAGGGAGGGAGGAAGGAAGGAAGGAAGGAAGGAAGGAAGGAAGGAAGGAAGGAAGGAAGGAAGGAAGGAAGGACAGTAAGTGGGATAGAGAGTAATGGAGAAAGAGTGGTCAGAAAAGGCCTCTCTGGTGAGATAACATTTGAACAAAGTTAGGACCTGGCCATGGGGACCAATGATTCTAATTAGGGAGAATAGTAAGTGTGAAATTTCTGAAGTGGGGTTGTGTTTGGCATCATGACCATTTTCCTAAGTATACCTTATTTCAATTCTAACAAAAAATAATTGAGCTGCATTTGACTTAACTGTAGGAACGTGTATCTGTATCTGGCTATAACAGTGAATATGTACATGTGGTGTACATTAAAAGGCTGTGTGGCTAGAGCAGGAAATGGGAAGGGGTTAGGCTGGTAGAAGATCAAGTCCAGGTCTGAGAAGCAGCAGAGGAATAATGTGATCTAACTTCAGTTTTCAAGAGAACATCCCAACCATAGGGGAGCAAGGGTAAAAGTGGAAGACAGATTAGGTCATTATTTCAATAAGAGGAGAGCTTATTAAGGGTGGTAAAGGTAGATGTGGTAAGATGGAATCAGATCCTAAATATATTTGGAAAAGAAAAAATCAATGGATTGGATATTAAGGATGCTTAACAGTTTGCACCTGAGAAGCATTATATATACTTATACATACACACATTCCCAATTCCATTAACTATTCACATACAATCACTTAATTATTTGGCATAACTAAATATAGCAACTTGCTAATAGTAAATTCTGCAATTTTATGCTTTTTTACATTAAATATTTTTACTAGAGCAGTTAAAATTTCCCTTTAAGTTTCTTAAACCTGATTAACAAAGAGCTATTCTGAATTTACAAACTGCCCGGTTGTCATGGTTTAGTGGTTGAGCGTTGACCTATGAACCAGAAGGTCATGGTTCGATTCACAGTCAGGGCATATGCCTGGATTGTGGGTTCAGTGGGAGGCAGCCAATCAATGATTCTCTCTCCCTCCCCTTTCCTCTCTGAAATCAATAAAAATATATTGAAGGAAAAAAAAAAGAATTTACAAACTAAGTTTGCAAATTCTACACAGTGCTAATTGTAAATCAATAATTCTTATCTTAAAGGAAGTAGAAGTGGGTTGTTTTAACTCTTTGCCCTTGGGAATATGGAAGCTACAATCCCATCGAATCTGCCCGGAAGCGTTGTAAACTTGCTTTTATTTTTGGCTCCTGTTTTATTATTTGCTAGTCCACATGAAACATAACTGTCAAAGTTAGTGCCTACATTTCAGATCAGTTGTTTGCCTCATTGTGACATACATTTATAGGAGTCAAATTTAACATTAAAATCCAGTATTAGGATATATTTTAATTTTCAGAAAAGTCACAAAATTTGTATGTAAGCAACTTGTACCCAAAGGTTGTCATACCTCTCGCAGAAGCTTAATGGGCTGAAGTACTGCTCTCCTTAAAGATATATTTTTAAATCAGAGGAAAGCACAGCTAGCAGCAAACATCTTATTAAACAACAAGTGTGCAAATGCAAAAGGCAGAAGCCTCTCTAGGGCCATGTTAATTATCTCAGGGTCAGAGGCATTAAGAAGACTGTCTGGCAGTTTCTAAGGCAGTCAGATGGCGGTGTCAACACACGAGCATCCCCAAGGCCTTGCAGTTACAGCACTGTCATATTTCAAATGACAGGTAATACTTACGAACACGACGA
This sequence comes from Myotis myotis, assembly GCF_014108235.1. Taxonomy (NCBI): domain Eukaryota; kingdom Metazoa; phylum Chordata; class Mammalia; order Chiroptera; family Vespertilionidae; genus Myotis; species Myotis myotis. The sequence continues at coordinate 182,223,925 of NW_023416324.1, forward strand.
CACTCACCTCCTCAATTATAGTCAATGTCAAGGTTTTACAATGGAGGAACTGCTAATTTCTAACATATAGGTTGCCTGACAAAAAGCACTTTACAAAAGTAAGTTTCTAAAGCACCTATTGCAAGATGCTAAAGAAATCTTTGGGATGCTAGAACAAAGACATTTTGGGTGTTTCTCCTCTCTAGGGAAAACAAAACAAAACAACAAAAACAAACATGCATTTCCTTTTTTAATGATCATTTTGGGGGCATTTGTACCATAAGGAAGCCTCAGAGCAGTTTAATGGGTGTGAATTTCTTTCTCATTCTCTACAGTTATCCTATTATAAGGTATTTCAAGTTAGATTTATTTCATTTTTAAGACCATCAATAAGATCATCATATTAATCATATTAAAATACAAATTTATACTCATAAGTTGGTGTCATTTTATCAAATTACATTTTTCCTACATTTTACTAAGATGGCATTTTTCTTTCAGTTTTCATACATTTGTAACCCAGGTTCTGCTTCTCTAACACCTAATCTTTTGGTTTTTCTTTTATTTGTAAGCCCCCTAACAAACTACACAGACCCACTCACATGTCAGTTGTGTTTTAGTGAACCTTGCATGGTTCAACCTCTGACAAGAAACCAGAAGTCTCTCTCAGGTTCAAGCTTAGACCCCACATTTAAAATGAAATCATACATCTAAGAGATTAAGTTCTAGTAGGAATTTTAGCTTTGCCTGAATCGAGACTGTTAAAGGAACAGTTGGCCAAAGGAGAGAGACATGGGAGAATGGGCCACCCATGACCTCTGCTGCAGGAAGGCTGAACTATCAAAAGAAGAGTTTTAAAGCTTTAGCAGCTTTAAAGAGTTTTAAAAGATTAGCAGCTTTTTCACAAGACACCTGTTATTCTTCAAGTTCTCAGTGATGGCTTTGTGGACCATTGGTAGGCTTCACAAAATGATGGCAGTTTGTAATTGCATGTAAGTTTTGATTTTATATACATGTGTCTCTTTTTCTGGGAAGAGGGTATAATGTTCATCTACTTCTTAAATGAATTTATAACTTTACAATTTAAGCCATTAAAATATACAATCTATAGGACTTTTTTCCCAGATTTTTTCTTTATTGATTAAGGTATTATTACATATGTGTCCTTATCTCCCCATTGTCCCCCCACCCCAACTCATACCCTCACTTCCTGGTATCTGTGTGCATTGGTTAGGCTTATATGCATGCAAAAAAAGTCCTTTGGTTGATCTTTCCCCCCCTTATCCTCACCCTCCCCTACCTTCCCTCTGAGGTTTGATGGTCTGATCAATGCTTCTATGTCTCTGGATCTGTTTTTGTTCATCAGTTTATGTTGTTCATTATCTATATATATAAAAGCCTAAGTGACTGTCTGACCATCTGATAGCTATGATGCTCACTGACCACCAGGGGGCAGATGCTCAATGCAGGAGCTGCTGAGCAGTGGTGACTTGGCAGCTGTAGTTCTTGGGTGATGCACCTGGAACCAGAGAGGAAGGAGCCCAATTTCAGGGTGTGTCACCTTAGAACTGCCCTTTTGCAATCCAGGACCCTCCCAGTTTCAGCCCAAACTCCGCAGGCCAGGCCGAGGGACCCCACCAGTGCAGGAATCCATGCACCGGGCCTCTAGTATTCCATAAATGAGTGAGATCATGTGATATTTATCTTTCTCTGACTGGCTTATTTCACTTAGCATAATGCTCTCCAGGTCCATCCATGCTGTTGCAAATGGTAAGAATTCCTTCTTTTTTTACTGCAGCAGAGTATTCCATTGTGTAGATGTACCACAGGTTTTTAATCCACTCATCTGCTGATGGGCACTTAGGCTGTTTCCAGATCTTAGCTATGGTAAATTTTATTTTCTAAAATTATCCATTTATAAATGGAGAACAGAGAAGTATACTGATGTAAGACTCATTTAAAACCAAACTAAGACTTTTAATTTAATTTTAAAATAACAGAATTAAATATTTTTCTTACTTTCAAAATTTTGTTTCCTGACAAAAAAATGTTGAAAGTTGGAATAGTTAAGTAGGTAATAGTCAATAATATATAATAGTTTAGTATAATACTTAATTATTAGATTTATATTCTAACTATAGGTGTTTTTGAATATTTATCTTATGAATTTTAATGCTCTCTAGGGGATTTCTTAACATTCCCCTAGTCATATAGATAACATGCTAACTGTTTTAAATGTATCAATTTTTCAGATCTTATGAGAAACATTGTATTTCTGAGGTAGAATTTTCCTGAAGATCTTTAATAATATTTATTTACTCATTTAAAATGTCTGAAACGTAAGCTTGAGTTAATGTATCTCATATAATTACTTCTGGCAAGGAGAAAATAATGCAAAATTAGCTTCCAAACCCAGTTCTGTCAAGCACATGTTAGGAATCTTAATCCTTATTTTGATTCTATGTCAAAGGTGTAACAACTATCCTCACACATGTATTTAGAGATTTTCATATTTTATATATTTGTTTTTAATTGATTTCAGAGTGGAAGGGAGAGGCATAGAAACATCAATGATGAGAATCATTGATGGGCTGCCTCCTGCACACCCCAGACTAGGGCTCGAGCCCTAACCCACCATGTGACACAACTGGGTTTTAAACTGTGACCTCCTGGTTCATGGGTCGATGCTCAACCATTGAGCCACACCAGCTGGACAGAGAGATTTTTATATTTTAAAGTGAGTAAAAATATAACCAAAGGGGGGAAAAAAAACAGGGAAACTATTAAATCATAGCAGTATGTCTGCTATTTGGGGTATAAGTGTTTCTACTGTGTGATACATGTTTCAGACCAACTCCCTCTCAGAGTAAAATATGCTGTTAAAAGTGTCTTGGTTTGTTGAAGCAGAAGGAATCAGTGACTCAAACACATCAAGTAAGAAGGTGAGGACCACCTAACCCTGTTTACTTTTGATTGGCAGAAGAAAACTTTTACTCTAAGTGATAGCTGCTCTATTTGCTGGTAGGAGCAGCTCACACCTGGGTTGCACTATTTCTTAAGATTAATTTCAGCTTCCAACTAAAGTGACCTTGTTTGTATTGACTTGTGTTGCCTGCTTACAGGTGAATAATTCCAGATACAGTTTTAGGTCAGTTCCATCTAGATACAAGATAAAGGGTTTAAAAACAAGCAAGTAGAATCCATTTTTCTTTACCTGGGTGTTCAAAATAAATGCCTGATTTGACCTGAAAACTTAAAAAGCAACCTTTTTCCATTTCAAAATATTGTATAATAACCTGGGTCATGGCCAAAAATATGAAATTCTAGGTAAGGGCAAGCAAATTACTCTCCACTATGATTTAAATCTGTCTCATATTATTTTTTTTAACCTAGAAAACATACTATATGAAGACTTGATAGCCTGGCTGGAGTTGCTCAGTGGTTGAGCATCGACCTATGAGCCAGGAGATCACCATTGGATTCCCAGTCAGGGCACATGCCCGGGTTGCAGGCTTGATCCCTAGTGTGGGGCATGCGGGAGGCTGCCAATCCATGGTTCTCTTATCATTGATGTTTCTATCTTTTTCTCCCTCGTCCATCCTCTCTGAAATCAATGAAAAAAATACACACACACACGCACACACACACACAATCTTACTGAATGCTCAAGTTATTCTAAGTTGGAATTAACATAGTCTCTGTATTATCAGAGCTAAGTATTTTATTTATATTTAAGCCTCTAGTCACATAGGCCTTTTTACTTGATCTGATTGGATTATATAAAACTATATATTGGTGTGGTTTTTTTTCCTTAAGCGTTTTAATTTGGTAAAAAAAAAAAAAAATTGTGGGAGATGGATTTGCAGCTGTAACTGGGATGCAACTTCACATTTCATGCAGCATGTCTTCACCTGTGCTGCTTTGGATCTTGGAACATTTAAGAAAGTACTGGTATGTAACTTTAGTTTTCATCCATTGGCACAATTTTATTTTTTATTAAATATATTGGCATCTGCCATTTCCAGTGGCAGCACACAATAAATGAACAAGTGAATATTTTGTTTCGTGGAGGAGTAGGATGTGTGTGTGCGCCTGTGCATGCATTCGTGTGTATATTTATGAGGGAGTGGCAAGATGTTAACATTTTTTCCAAGGGTAGGTAGCACTTGAAGAAAGAAAGAATACACAAACCCAAACCATTCAAATCCATCCATTCATCCTTCGCTGAAATAGATGGCAGAGATAATGCTAAAGAGTGGCAGCTCCTCTTGGATTGCTGCGGAATGCAGAGGCTCCCCTGAGCCAGTGACAGAGAGGGAAGACGGAAGGCCAAATTCAGCCTTCAGCCTTGTTAGGCTGGCTCCTAAGTTTTCTAAATAACCCATTGAGATCTATTTAGATGGGTGCTCCAGTGCCCCATAGCTGTCCCCACTCTTTATTGCCATATACCCAGCCCCACTCCTTACTTGAGCTGTCTTGTGCCTGAAGACATTGAAGTTTGCTACCCCTGCTAGGCAACGTCCCCCCTCACTTTAAACCAGTGGTCGCCAACTTTTGGACCTCACAGACTACCGGTGAGTTTAAACTACTGATGCTTTTACATCTTTAACAGGAAGATACTGCTTCCCATGGGGTCAGCAATTTGAATTTTTTTGGATATACACACTCCTTCCCACTTGTATTCAAATATTTCTCTCTTGCCTATTTTTCAAAAGAGTCACTGGCCTCCAAAAGTACTTGAGAATATAACAGAATATACCTAGAAGTGTGGATTTTCTCATCAATATTGTCTGGGACTTTATAAGCCCACGTTATCTGCAGAATCAAGTCTCCCTTCAGTAGAAAACAATGATTTTCTTCTATTTTTAATTTAATAATTCACTTTTTAGAATGGCTAAAGGGAGATGAAATAAATATGGGTGAGGGGTAAACACAGATTTGAATTTTTCCCAAACTTTTCAGATTCTACATTTTTCCTATTAAAAAAATACTTCTAGAGTTTTCTATTAAAATGTTTTTGAAATTTTATGGACTCTGCATTCACAGTTCCTTTCTTTGTGTATTTGAAAATGTTTGGAAATATATATTCAAAATCTTTCTGAAAATGTCCACAATAATAGCAGTTGCCAAAATTGTACATTTTAAACAATTTAACATACACTATGATGCTATGGGGTACATGTCATTGTCTCTTTCTGACTGATGAGGAAATAGAACCAGAGGGGACATAAAAGGTGGTGAAGATCACATGGTTAGGATACGGTAGAGCTAGGATCTGTACGTGTTTGTTCAACCACCCATTATCCTGTTTCATTTAATTATAATTTTAAATTGATTTCAGAGAAGAAGGGAGAGGGAGAGAGAAAAATCAATGATGAGAGCGAACCATTGATTTGCTGCCTCCTGCATTCCCTCTACTGGGGTTCAAGCCCGCAACCCAGGCATGTGCCCATGACCTGAATCAAACCCGGGACCCTTCAGTCTGCAGGCCAATGCTCTATCCACTGAGCCAAACCAGCTAGGGCTCCTGTTTCTTTTAATAGGTTTTCAGTGGGTATTACTGGCCAATCTCATATATCAAAAACAAGATAAAATGCATACACATGAAAACATTTTCTATTTGCCTGCTCAACTGTAGACATTAAAACCCTCATCACAACCTAGATTCTGGTGCACACATTTTGCTACTCTCCATTGGGGATATGCTAACATAATTATAAAAGTGAACCACCCAATTATATATTGAATATCTAGAATCAAAAGCAATCAGTACTACCAACCAAAGTGAAAAAGTGACAATTTGATCCAAATTCAGTCTTTGAAATGCAGCATTTTAGTTATACAACTTAAATCACCTCAAAAGTTAACAGATGCTTTTAGACACTTTCTCTCATTTCTTATACCTAATAAACATTTTATGCATAAAATTCTATTTGTATGGCTGGCATGGGTGGCAATAACACTCTTAGACTCATATTCCTTAGTGTGTGTATCACTTGATCCTCCATGATTCAATTATACCACTTGGTCCTCTAAAATGTACATGTTGCTCTGATGACTGAAAGCTGCTTCCCTCTGTAAGAGTGTATGCAATGGTGTCAATTTCTTCAGCTGATTAAAAAGTAAAACTCCAAAAAACGTTTACTGCCCTTTTTCACTCTAACATCTTGTTCGCTTAGGTTACTAGAGAAAATGTCTTAGATTTTTTAAAAAGCTTAGTCCTTTTCCAATATAATACATATGATAATATTCATAGAAAAGTGAAAATTTTTACCTAAAACCTTTTACTTTTTGACATCCCCTCTTACCTATAAATTCTAATAAAATTTACCCCTTATCAAGAAAAACAATAATTTTTCATTTTCGCTTTAAGACATCATTCATCAATTAGACATTTACTATTTTATGTTAATATGCAAAAAAAAATCCATGTTGGCCCAGCCAGTGTGGTTCAGTGGTTGAGTGTTGACCTATGAACCAGGAGGCCATGGTTGAATTCCCTATCAGGGCTTATGCCTGGGTTGTGGGCTCAGTCCCCAGTTTGGGGCACACAGGAGGCAGCCAATCAATGATTCTCTCTCATCATTGATGTTTCTATCTCTCTCTCTCCCTCTTGCTTCCTCTCTGAAATCAATAAAAATTTTTTTAAGTATCTACTTAGGCATTTTAGTAGTCCACTCCTCAATGCTATTTAGTTATTATCTTCTTTTATTTCGTTCCTTTTTATTTTTTCCTACTTTCTTTCCTATTACTTGAGCTTTCGACTCTCTACAAAGCACACACAGATTTTTATAATTATATGTAGACACTCATTATGGAGTATTTGGGCAATCTGAATTTTAACACAGATTGGTCCAGTTTAACAATATTTGTTCTATAAATATATGTATGTATTTATATTTAATTTTTATAATATAAATTATATTTGTTATAAATAAATGTATTAGACATTTTAAAGTAGTGTGTGGTTTACAGAACCCATACATATATATTATTTATTTGTAACTTCGTATGACAGAGAAAGCTTAAATTATTATCCTCATGTTTGTAAAGATGGAAACTGAAGAAGAGAAGAATATGGTACTTTATATGAATATGACCAAACACGGTGGAAGCAAGTGTTTTCTTCCATTAAAGAATCTTTCCACTGCTATCACATAGTTCCACTGGACTGTATAGCCTCCACACTCTGTGTTGCCTTTACAAGGTAAACCTTATATAGCTAACATTTTATTACTGATACATATCAATAAACTGAGATAAATTATATTTAGGAAAAATAGAAAGGGATATGGAACCCAAACACACACCTAAGAAATCTGAGTTACATTTCTCAATAAAAGTGCAATACCAGAAAGTGCCATATTCTGTCCACAGTGGCTTGATCTGTTGTAGAATCACATTTGTTACCTTGCATTCCAATATGAGACTTTTCATTTTTATTACTGATGTTAAGAAACAGACACATTTGTTATAAGCTTCTTTTAGTTCACAATGACTATTAAGTCATTCAACATTTGTGCATGATAAGGTCTCAAGTATTTCTAGGATTTTGTGCCAGAAATGACTAAGAAATTGATAATCAATTTACTCTTTGATAAGGAAAGCTCTGTGGCCAATGATGGTTATTTTCTCATGGCTAACAGGAGGTCCAATTCGATTAGTTTCTCAATCACAGAAATGGTAAGAAGTTTGAGAGACTTAAACTTCATATCATTCTCAACTAGTATCTTTTGTTCCTTTTCCACTATTTTCTCTGGTATTGGATGAATGCTATTTATAAGATACTCCAAATAATTTTTAGAAACAGTTAGGCATTAATGTAAATATTATTAAACTATAATCAAGGAAAGACTAATATGTTTGAAGTTTTAAAAATCTCTTGTATTTTGTGCATACATACAGGGTGGGGCAAAATATGTTTACAGTTGTTCCTACGGAAAATAATACAATAATAAATAATAATACAAGAATAAACTCTGTGTTTCACATACTCACCACTGTAAACCTACTTTTGCCCCACCCTATATAATTCAGTCCAAATGGATATAACAGTATGATTTGCAATTTGTATGCTTCTTAAAGTTGGGAAGCTATATTTCCAATCTATATTTTCCTAGCACCCAGACTGATGTCTTATACACAGACAGAATTCAAAACAATACTGCTGTTGAATATTTTGTTGCTCTTTTTTGAATATCTATTTGTGAGCATGCAGTAAAATATTCTACTTGTTTCAAGATAGTAGCAAATTTGACTTATTATGTCAGCCTTCTTAAATGCTTCAGTAAATTTACAAAGATAATGAAGAATATTTATCTAAAAATAAATGTTTATTTAATGTTTATGTATGTCCAACATTTTGACAGGACAAGAGATTATATTGGAAGACTTCAGGTAAAAATTGTGGCTTAAGTTTAAATATCTTTTAACCAACCAACCAAAGGGGAAAAATTTCACAACCATCCTCTAGAAACCACCAACTCTAGAAAATCTGAAGTCTGCTATGGTCTGAAAGTTTGTGCCCTCCCTCCCCCAAATTCACGTATAGTAACATGATGCCCAGTGGCCTAGCAATAGCATGTGGGTATTTTGAGGGTGATTAGGTCACAAAATGAAGGCCTCATGAATGGGATTAGTGCTCTTGCAAGGGACCCCATAGAGATCCATGGCCCTTTCCATCTTGCGCGATTACAACCAGAGGCCTGCAACCTGGAGGAGGCTCTTTCTCAGCCCTGCACCACTATGATCTCAGACATCTAGCATCCAGGACCATGGGAAATACATTTCTGCTGTTTACAAGCTACCCAGACTGTGGTACTCTGCCATAAAAGCCTGAACGGACTAAGACAAGGTCCTTAAAATAAATCTGAGAGCCCTTCCAAAGCAGATATATTGTCACACTCCTTGTTACATCCCCAGGGTCTAGTAGAGAGGTGGATTCAAGGCAGGCACTCCACAGGTTTTGAATGAATGCACAAATGGATCGTTTAAGATGATGCTGGTGGAATATGTATTGTGAGCTGCTTTTCCCTAGTAACATTGACTTCTACTGATCCACCAATAATTCCCAGCCAATCTCCTTCAGCCAAAGTATGCCACTGAGAGTTGGCAGGCTAGAATTTGGTATTTAGTTTCTGGCCAGAAATAGAATAAAAGGTAACTGGACTGCAAAAGGTGTTAACCTCCTGAACCTGGCCTTATTAACTCTGTGCTTCAACTGAATTAAATAGCAATAGTTATAGGAAAGCAACAATATGTATAACTTTTAATTGCACCATTCTCTCTAACTATCTAAATATTATGGACTTGCATGAGAGGCACATTAGAGAAAACACTAGTGGTATAGCGTATGCTACACTATAGGTTTGTAACCTGAGCCAAAATCAGAACCCGATTTTTTATAAGTATCCAATGCTCTATTCTCTGAAATCAAGTAGACTATTAAGGTTCTTGAAATTTCTCTATTAGAAGTTGTATCCCCCATTACAGGATAATTCCATTAATAGTTACAAAGTATTTATTAGTACCCTTATAATATCCACACTCTTTAATTGCAATGCTTACTATATTGTCATCTATGGCTTTTACAGAATTTAGTCTGTTAATTAAAAAACAATGACCAAACATATTTATGAGCAATGTTCTCTTCATAATCTATAGCTTTTACAGCATTTAGTCTGTCAGTTAGAAAACAATGATCAAACACTTTTTATGAGCAAGGCTCTCTTCAACATGCCTCCAAAGATACAAAAAATCATGGCAAATAATTTACAACTTAAGCTAAAAAAGGAGACGTACATACAGAAATATACATATTCCCCTTCCACCTAACCCCATTGAAGAGCAATGCAGCATGCAAGAAGCCACACAAGGCAGATAGTGGCTCTGAGTTCTAAATACCAGGCAAGCCCCAAGAGAGCGTGTGGATTTCCAAAATGTATTCATTGATTCATTAATTCATCCATCTCTCCACTTGTCTGTGTTAATTGAGTGCTAATTATGTGTAATGCGCTTTGATGGGGTGTGGGATTCAGTGGAGATATCGGAGAGCTCTGGTCCCTTTTCTCATGGAGGTCACATATCTTCAGGCCTGGAAAACACGCTTCTGATTTACAATGGTCCCCTTTCTTTCTCCCTTCCTTCCTTCCTTCCTTCCTTCCTTCCTTCCTCCTTCCTTCCTTCCTCCTTCCTTCCTTCCTTCTTCTCTCCTTCTCTTTCTTTCTTTCTTTCTTTCTTTCTTTCTTTCTTTCTTTCTTTCTTTCTTTCTTTCTTCCTTCCTTCCTCCTTCCTTCCTTCCTTCCTTCCTCCTTCCTTCCTTTCCTTCTCTCCTTCTCTTTCTTTCCTTTCTTTCTTTCTTCCTTCCTTCTTCCTCTTCCTTCCTTCCTTCCTTCCTTCCTTCCTTCCTCCTTCTTCCTTTCTCTCTCTCTCTCTCTCTCTCTTCTCTCTCTCTCTCTCTCTCTCTCTCTCTCCCTTCTTTTCTCCTTCCCTCCCTCCCTCCATCCATCCATCCCTTCCTTTCTTCCCATTTATTATTATTATTATTATTATTATTATTGTTGTTATTATTATTTTAATCCTCACCTGAGGATATTTTAGAGAGATCTGAATGAAGGGGTAGAAACAGAGAGAGAGAAACATCGATGTGAGAGAGACACATTGATCGGTTGCCTCCCACACATGCCTGATGGGAGCTGGTGATTGAGCCTGCAACTGAGGTATGTGCACTTCAGTCTAAGGGCCCATGCTCTGACCATTGAGTGACCATCTAGAGCCCAGTGACTCAGTTTAAAGGTTGTACCCATGGTCTCAGGCTGACACTAAAGATGTTTGTCAGGCATGTAAATTTTGGAGGCACCTAATTGAAGCCACATAAGAAAAAGACAGTTATAAATATACTGAGTAATACCATTTGTGCAGCAGAACAGGCTCTTAAGTATTTCCAATCATAGATTTAGGGAACTCAGATTAATGTCATTCTTTAGTAGGATGTAGTTATGTTCTGCCACTGCTTCACAGAATTCCACAGGGCAAAGGGAAGGAGGAAAGGAGCCAAAAATGCTCAGTGAATTAAAATTAGATCATTGGTAAGCTCATAACTTAAGTTTATACCATTTGGTCAGTTTTCTAATGGCTATAACTTATGATTCAATTAGTTTCCTGGGAAGAAGGATAAGTACATGTTCAATGTTCCATATCATATTACTGATTAAAACCTGCCAAAGCCATGTCTAGATGAAGCTTATGAGCAATGAAACAAACAAACAAAAATACTTTATATATTTGTAGTTTCACTATGAGTAGTTAGATGAACACACAGTTCATCTGACAACCAAAAAAAAAGAAAAGACCAATTCATTCATACATTGAACATATACCACATGCAAAACAGATGTCATGCTAAGCTCTGTAAACGAAACAAGGTGACCTGTAGGGTTCTTTACATGAACGCCCTTGACAGGCCATGTGGTGCAGTTCAATAAATAGCAGTATAGGACACCTAATTTATGTAAACGTTATTTTAAAGATATAAATCATGACAGCAGGAGTTGCATAATATTCGGTCACACAGTAATAGTGATCATCAGCAATGACTGCATGATGGTACATTAATTAAACTATGCTATTTCACAAAGTACAGAGGAAATCATGAAACTGCTTCCTTCAGCATGATGAATTGGCCCCAAAAATGTTAAATACTTCAATCTGAACTTTTCAAAAGAGATAAACCTCCGTGAAGATTCCTAAGTTTCAGGTGCCAGCCTTTATGTTATTATTGGTGTATAACGCTAACTGTACCAACAGGTGTGAAACACTGATACATTATCTAGAATGGGGGTACTGGGTAAATTTATTATCTTCTTTTGTAGTTTCATGGCTCTTCAATGTGACGAATCGGTTTTCTTACACACAAAAAATAAGTTGAACGCCTTGCAATTTATGGTAGTAAAAATATACCCCATTGATAAATTAATTTTATAATCATTAATTTATCTGTTTACTTAATGAGCTGGGGGTAACCACAGTTCAGCTTCTTTAACTCCCCATTTTCAACACATCATCAACCAATAAGTATTGCACATCTGTTTATGAACAGTTTGTTGTGTTTACCATGACTGAAAATAAAATAAAAGTATTTCTGCTTTTTATAAACATGTCTAGTGTAATTCAAAAATTACGAACTCAAACCTATGGACAGATGTACTAGTAGAATTCTTAGGCCACATCCTGTTACTTTGTCTACTTTGTTTATGAAAAGTGGCCTGACACTTGTCAATTTGCCTGTTTCCAAGGTTGTGTGAAAAAGCCCAGTAAAAGCCAAATATACGAGACTTCGTAAAAGACATGCCCAGCTAACCTTGTGTGTATATTTGATGGATGCTTTATATACTAATTCTGACATTGATAGAAGAGCTGTGAACGTGGAAGAGTCCTCCCCGTATATCTTTACTGCAAATGGAAATATTGCTACGAAAAGACAAGCTGGAGTTGGTATTTAGAATGATTGATATTTTTGAATATAAACATGGAGACCTCTTATCCAAAAGGTGGCATGACTGCTCTGGGTGCTGATATCATTTCTGACAGGTTTTATGAGACCCTCGCCGAGTGAGGGATGGCGTTGCGGGACCACCTTTCATAGACTTGCCACTCTGATTTCTTGCAGTAATGAACTTCAGGAACTCTGCTTAGCAGCAGAAGCTAGAAAACCTAAGCACATGTGTCTCAAAAACAGCCCAGAGAAGACAGAAGGGGATCGCAAATGCTCTGAACTGATTTTGTTTTCATTCTGAAGCAGAGAATTAAGTAGAAAACTGCATTAGTACCAAAAAATAATTAGCCACTGGAAAGATTATTTAGTGATACTTGGACATAACCCAAGGTGGGAAAATAAAAACATTAAAAAATAAAACTATTCTGGGAAGAGACTGATGCATTTTTAGTCTTAGTCTGAGTCTTCATTCAGGGCTTTAAAATCATTTTATTTAGGTGGGGGCATTTTCAGAAAAACAGAGATTGCCAATCAAATGGCAAGAGGCCTGCTGACTCCAGAGAACTTGGGAGGATAAACTGGACACACTACCAATGCAATAAGATTCCAGAAAGCAGGGCTTCTTGTATATAGAGAATTTCCTGACCTCTCCCTGTTCTCACTGACATCCATGCTATGCCTGAATTGGTTGGACAGATTCAAATCCCTGGTCTGCCACTTAGTGAGTAACCCTGGGCAACTTACCTGCATCTACCTTGCAGGATGGCTGTGAGAATTAGCAATAGAACACACTCGTATTTAGTTTGATGCTTGCAGGCATAGAAAAGAGAGGGTAGCTATTTTGCCTAGTTAAGTCCCACAGTGTCACAAATCTGTTCCATAGGATACAGGGTGTAAGTTATGTGTTTATATAAATTAATGTGACTAAACTATTAAAAGTCATTTGATTAAGTTCTGCCATGTCCATTCAATGAGGAAAGTAGTTATACTACCTCTTCAATTAACATACTCTATATACGATATATAACTCCATTATGATTCATAGCCCTTTATATGAAATAGCTATTTGACTTTTCCAGGAGATCAAATGTAGAATTTAGGAATATTTATGAGTAGTTTTCTTACAGAATTAAAGAATATTTTTGCCGTGGCCAGGTGGCTCAGTTGGTTGGAAGATGGTTCCGTTCACCCAAAGGTGCAGGTTCAGTTCCTGCTCAGGGCACATACTCAGGTTGTAGGTTCGATCCCAGGTCCAGTTGCATACAGAGGCAACTGCATCTCTCTCTCACATCTTGCTCTCTTTCTCTCCCTTCCTATCTCTCTAAAAAGCAGTGAAAACAGATCATTGGGTGAGGATTAAAGGAATATTTTTAATCCAGTTTATTTTATTTTAACTTGATTACATCTGCAAAGAGTTCATTTCCAAGTAAAGTTACCATTCATAGGTACTGGGGTTAGGATTTCAATGTATCTTTTTGAAGGACACAATTCAACTTATAGCCCTTGCTACATTTAAAAAATACATATTTTATAATCGTCTAATATTTTGTATTTTTTAAAGAAATTTATTTTCAAATGCATGTGATATATAGCCAAAATTGGATTGTCTGAAAAACATATAACTAAACTTTTCTTTCTATAGTTTCTATGGAAAATATATTACAAAATGAATATTTAAAAATTTTGACATCTGTTAATTATTTCAATTAATGTTAGTAAAAATTACTATACCTTTATCAAGTCTTCTTGATAATATCTTGGGGGGGGGAATTCAAAGAAGAATCAAATTTATGATTTTTTTTCCTAAAAATTTATGGAGATGTCACACAGATATATTTCTAAACTAAACTTTTTCTAAACTAAATTTACATATGAAAGGTACCTAATATAACTTTAGTAAATAAAAAAATAAATGGAAAATAGAAAATTTGGTCATTTTATTTATTAAAATGTATAATATTGTAATTCTTTGCTCTGCTTAATTGAGAAATATTAAAGTAATTTCAACTGAATATTATACTATTCATAGTAGCAGCCTCACCCCCACCAAGTGTACATAAATTCTTGATAAGGAGGAATTTATAATGTAAAGAAAAAACCCTTTCTCTAAGAAGACGGAGAGAGAGAGAGGGAGAGAGAGAGAGAGAGAGAGAGAGAGAGAGATTAGAAGACTAATTTCAATGGAAATGCTAACAAAACTAAAAATGAATACATGATTTATGATATATCTTTTAAATGTTATCATTGCTATATGGTATTGAAATAATTTTAAAAGACTTTAACCCTTATAAATCATTATAGTAATACAAATAAGGTTTTCTTCAAAAATAAATTGACTACTCTATTTAATTACTAAAATTATAGCTAAGCATATTTTAACAGAGATTTGGAAATTTAGGTCTAATTGACTTTGAACTGCCACTGTGCAACTAAGTGATTTATTATCTTCCTTCTCCTGTTTACTGAAACACATCCCACTTTATGATTTCAGTAAGGCAGGAAAAGACACAAACATTTCTTAGCGCCTGAGCTGTCAGGTATAGATATCACCATACGTGCTTCCTAAGATTAAGCATCTTTATGCTTTACCAGTTCTCAGACAAAGAAGATAACAAAAAATCGGCATTAAGTGGGCCAGGAGAGCGAGCACTCAGCAGCTGCTGTTTAATGCACTGCTCTAATGGCAGGAAAGGCTTTCCCCTAATGTTCCAGTGTTTTACTTAGAATATGCTTCTCATGTTCTTTCAAAAGCTTTTCAAAAATGCATGCACACATATACATTGACTAATAAGAAAGTCGGGAAAATGCCTTTGTATGTTGTTGTCATGGTTTCATTTCCCAAAGTAAACCGTGAAGCTCAACATGATACTGAAGTGTTAAGTTCACCAAATGGTGTGTTTTTAAGCCTTGTCTCAGAATATAATGACAGAATTTCTTAATTCGGTTTTCTTTGGGTCAAATTATGACCTTTCCTACATCTGTACTTCTCTAAGATGATATACAATCAATTTATTTATAATTCTACATAGTGTTTCTTTATTCATGTTTCTTAATATGCACATAACTAATAGTGCATGAATAAACACAGAAGTCTTTGAAATCTGAAGGTAGCGTTCCTAAGCTATATGAAGAATGTAAGAAATCCAGGAATCTATGAAAGTTAAGAAGGTAGGAGGGAAGCAAGGTGATTGTTGGAAGGAGGGAAGAAGAGACAACAAATGTGCAAAGTGAGTTTTATATGCCCAATACTATGAGTATTATGGATTTTAAATCTAATTAAATAAGACTTCAGTGCCCTAAAAATATTCATGGTTAGAATCAGGATTTAAACTCTATATCCAAGGAATAAGAGATGTTTGCTACTTTTATTTCAGTGAGCTACTCTAATAGTTGAAAATGTTTCTAATCCTAGAACAAGCAGTAACTCTAAAATATTTTCAATAAAATGGAATAGAAATATGCTATTTCATGATTTCTGTATTTTTAATGTATACTATATATCTCCTTTCCAAATGAATGAATGACGCATACTATTGCCAAATGGTTCATATCATTTATTCATTTGTTCAACCTATATTTTATGAGAACCTTTCATTCTAAGCACTAGAAATTAAGCAAAACAGTCAAAATTTTAAATCAAAGATGCTAACTTCTAGTAGACAATAAAATGGAACAGTCATATATATTTTGTGTCTGATGATGATACATGCTAAAGAAGAATAAAGAGGAACGTTGAATAGGGAGGGTGTGTATTATGGGGGCTTGTACAGTTTTCAATATAGTTGTCAGAGAACTCATCAAGAATATGAAAATAAACTACATAGATATCTTAGAGAATGCATTCCATACAGAAAGGACATCATAGAGGAAAAAAGCAAGAGGTGAGAGCACACTTGTCATGTGTGAGCAGCAGCGAGACCACTATTACACACCTGTGCATGTGTGCATTCCTGATCATTCAGAGCCTAGCGATCCATTGTAAAAGTTAAATAGCATACCTAACAGCACTCAGCAAAATGACAGAGGTGAGCTTCTAACTTAGTCGGTTTCTGATGCAATTTTCTTAGAGCGTGCCACCCAGAGCTGAGTGAACCTGCAATATCATGGGATTAAGGCCGAAACCCTGTTAGCATCAAGCTGTGGGAAATTCTTAATCTCAGGTTGACTCTCAAGGCTGACCAAAACAAGGAGTAGAAACAGCACAGGGAAGAGGAAGGAATTTAGGAAAACCTCTACTAGTCCTGGAGAGCCATATGAAACCGGGAGGATTGTACATAAGAAGGACCATTTTTGAAGTTAAAAAAAAAAAAAAATTCATGAATGTGGTTCTGATTCTAAGATTTGTTTTTTCCAAATGGAAGTCTTCATCAACAGAACTTGTGTCATAAGAATTAGGCAATTTATTAATTGATCCATCAAATGATTTTGTACACACGGGATGTACTGGACAAAAGGAATACAAATATTTGCACTCTTTTTTTCATTGACACAGTGGTTTTGTTCCTGAAAATTTTAATATATTTCAAAACTATATTTGCATCAAAATCAGTTTTCCTACATGAAACAGGAAAAGAGTTTTTAGAATAGGGGTTGGCAAATTTGTTCTGGAAATAGCCAGGTAGTATATTTGAGGCTTGGCAGGGCACCTGTCCTCTGCCACAACTATTCACCTCTGCTACCAGCGTGTGAAAGCAGCCAGGGACAGTACTGAATGAATGGGCATGGCTTTGTTCCAGTGGGCCAGATCTGGCTTGAAGCTAAGGTTTTCCAAGATTTTTCTTTTAAAAAAATATTTTTTATTGCTTTCATAGAGGAAGGGAGAGGGAGAGGAAAAATAGAAACATCAAGGATGAGAGAGAAACACTGATCAGCTGCCTCTTGCATGGCTCCCATTGCGGATTGAGCCTGAAGCCCGGGCAGAGAACCCTGACCTCCTGGTTCATAGGTCAATGCTCAAACACAGCCACACTGGCCGGGACAATCTTTTACTAGAGGGATAAAAAGATAAGAGCTATGAATAAAAAAGTAGTTTATGGAAGATAGTAACTATGTAAACTGTTTATTCAGAAATAAATATTTTATTTCTGAATTAACTCATGATGCCTCAAAGAATATTAGCACACCCTCTCCATTGTCTCCTATATAAGGATTCACGCTTGAACACACTCAGTATGTTCCAGACATAATACATTCATTAACCTTACTGGTATTGCTGTACATTCTTGTTTTATGGCAGTTTTTATAAAGGCGTAGTCTTTTATAAGGTAGCTATTAAACTTCATATTGACTGTAATAGCGATAGTTTTTTTTTTAGTATTTTCTATGTTTTTAACTTATTATTTCTAGCTAAGATATTATATAATTTTATTAAAATAATCCTTATTAGAACAATTGATTCACAAAGCATGGTCTTAGAATATCCAAATAGAATAGTCTTCTGGTAGAATGCTAGAGAAACACAACTGGGCATTGTGCTCCAAGCGGGGTAGACCGCTTTCTCTTGGCTCATATTTCACAGGACTTCTGCTGTCCTCCTGTATTAGTTAGGACTTTCTTGTCTATAACTAGCAGCAACCAATGCTGATTTGATAAAACACAATAGAAAAGCTTTCAGAAGAATACTGGAGCATCTCTATGAGTAACCAACTGAACCATAGGCCAAAACGCACCAAGGTTTCAGGCACAGTTAGAACTGCAAAGTAGAACCCCATCAAGATTCTCCAACTCCTCCTCAGCTTACCTTAATGTGGCTTTATTCTTCTCTTTATCTACATATTAAATTTCTCTATAGTCAATGAAAAACAGACTTGTTGAGAGTACCCAAGGTTTTATATATGAAGTTGTCCACTGACCTGGGTCAGTGAGACAATTTCTCAGACTATGTAACTTGGGCTAATTAGAGTTAGGTTCTCTATAGTGGCTGATTCTGTGAAGCTATGTTAGAAGTCCACCTTTGGGTCCATCAACTATCACCAAGAGAATAGGACCAGGTATAAATATGGCATTCGTTAAGGGGCCTCTATTAATCAAAGGGGAAATGTTAGTTCCAGGAAGAATAGTGTTACATAGTAAAGCAAGAAAGAGTGCAAATCTCAAGAGCCAAGATATTTTAGTAGGAAGTTAAATCTGGAAATTCTATATACTTTCTGTATATTTTTAAAATATGGCAATTTTTTTATTGCTTTATACTAAACATTATATACTACTAGTAATCTAATTGTGCACATGTAATTTTTAGAGTGTGTGAACTTGTATTATATGAGAGATACCCATGGAAGATGCACTATCTACTGACATCTGAGAGCCCTGAATTATCCTGCACTGAAAGAACAGCCTTGCCTTATGATACAAGACTATCAGTGGACAAGGTTGTGCTGAGAGTAGAATAAACAGGGTGAAGCCTGATAAGGAAGCACCAAATAATTCCACAAAGGCCACTGGGCTGCAACATCTCAACAGCAAAACTTGTTGCACCTTTCCCATCTGCTGGCCAGTCAATGCCTTCAAACAGACAAAGCTTCTCCATTTTTATCCTTTGAGATAAGGATTATTTAAGTTCAGATAGAAAAATGGCACAACTTAAAAAAAAGCTATCTATATTAAGAAAAATGTGCTGCCAAAGCAAACGTTTTGAAGCAATAACAGGAACAATGTGGTGATGATGCCAGAACAAATTATGGGAACAGACAGGTGATGCCAAGAAAAGGTCAAGTGCTTTCAGGCTCTTAGAAAGTAATGTTATTTCCGCAAAATACTCCCCAATGTTCAACAGTATCCCTCCCTCAGTCCCTTAGTTTTCTTCAGGGAATAAAGTTTAAAAGCAACATTGTCGGTGAGCTTAAAACCATGTGTTACATGAGATTAGTTTACAATAATATTCAGTATGGGGTTCATCAAGATCTATCCCTTAACTGTAAATGCACCAATTCTAATCATCACCCTTTACCTCTAGAAGATTTAAACTCTTATTCATTAAATATGTTCACCTGTGATTAAACTCAAAGGCAGCCAAGAAACATTTTAGCCAATAAATGGATTTCTTAAGCACTATTTTATCAATATTTTATTTATTTTGCTTCTTTCTAATATATAATAGTTTATAAAAACATTATTTGAATATGAAACCAATTAAAAACTTGGGATACAGATAAAAATTAATAAAAATATCAAATTTGTTGCCGAAACCGGTTTGGCTCAGTGGATAGAGCGTCGGCCTGCGGACTGAAAGGTCCCAGATTCGATTCCGGTCAAGGGCATGTACCTTGGTTGCGGGCACATCCCCAGTGGGAGATGTGCAGGAGGCAGCTGATTGATTTTTCTAACTCTCTATCTCTCTCCCTTCCTCTCTGTAAAAAATCAATAAAATATATTTTTAAAAAAATATCAAATTTTTAAAAAATCTAGATTTTGCACTTAAAAGAAAGGATTAGCTAATTAATATTGCTGTTGAATTCTCAGTATCAATATATCGATGAGAAAGCATTTTGAAACTACCCAGTGATAATTCAGTCCTTTTGTTTATCATTATGAAAATTTTATCAAAACAATATAAATATAGCCTATGTTTATAGCAGATAAAATAGAACTAAAACACAGACTCTAATAAGAGAAAAATCGGGGCACTGCATAATAGTAAAGGGGTCAATCAAAAAAGAGGATGTAACATTTATAAATATTTATGCATTGCAAATATATAAAGCAACTATTAGGAGCACCTAAATATAGAGGCAAATATTATCAAACCTCAAGGGAGAAACAGACAGCAATACAATAATGGTAGGGAAGTCTAATATCCTACTTACATCAATGACTAGGTCATCCAGACAGAAAATCAATAAGAAAACATTACCTTCAATGACACATTAGAACAGATGGATTTAAAAGACATATAAAACATTCCATCCAAAAGCACAATACCTTCTTCTCAAGTACACATGAAGCATTCTCCAGGATAGATTACGTCTTAAGCCAAATCAAGTCTTAATAAATTTAAGAAGATTAAAATCATGTCAAGCATATTTTCTAACCACAATAGTATAATACTAGACATCAATTACAAAAAGAAATGTGGAAAATTCACAAATATGTGGACATTAAACATCATGCCAGTACACAGACAATGGGCCAATGAAGAAGCCAAAGGACAAATCAAAAAATACCTTGAGAAAATGGAAATACATATAGCAAAAGTTATAGGATGCATTCACGGCAGGTCTAAGAGGGAAGTTCATATAAATACCTACCTCAATAAACAAGAAAATTCTCAAATAAACAATCTAACATCACACCTCAAGGAATCAGTATTTCTCAGATAAGCTAAAGCATAGCCCCAGGAACCTTCCTTATGATGAGCACCTGGATAATGTTTCTTGGCGCCATCAATAAATGCACTGGGATATTCACCCCAAACCTCTTCCTCCATCTCCCTAACTCTATTCTGTGTGGTTGTTCTTCCTCCAGATTTTTCCAGAGTTTTCCAAGCCTAGTAGGTAAATCCATTTTTAGCACCTCACTTCTCCCAACACTTCTGGTCTAAGACAGCCTACTTTTAACTCTCAATCTGACCCTTATTAACTTGTAAGTTGATCCAAATTTAACTATCAGTGCAAACAGTTACCTACACAGCACTATATTTTTCTTGCCCTTCGGTCACGTTTTTTTACCCCCATAAAAAAAATTAATTTGGGACATATATGACTCCAAAGAGTGAAGAGAGGTCACAGTATACTTAATTTGTATTCTCTGTTTATTGATTTATCTTTGGAATCTAATTTTCTATCTAGCATAGTGGGATATGTATAAAATTAAACATCTTCTCAGTAATTGTGATTCAATTGAAACAGAACTTTTACACTGATGAAATAATGCCAAAAATAAAAAAAAAATAAATACCTATAAGGTGTATACCTTTTAAAGGTATATACACACATAAGAATGCATAAGTCATATGTTCACAGCATCCAAAAAATAAGGGCTTAATAAAAATATGCCAAAATATATTTTATTGACTGTAAAATGCAAACAGTGATAACAGCTGAACTTTTCCATATTTCAGAAACTACATTCCATCTTTTGGTGAACATACCTGTTCAATTGATGTAGACATGGCTGTTAAAAGCCCCAGGTGCCCTATACACTTAGCAAGAAGATAAAATGGTGTTGCTCTCGGCTTTCCTTCTACCTCAGACTCCCAATCACAAAGAACTATGTTCTATGAGAAAAAAAATAAAAACAGAGAAACAAAACTGCCTTCCACCAGCTATATTTGGATTTGGAAGTAGATTTAAATAGCTTTAAAAAGCCCCGTGATAAACAACATTCCACATAATAGCAGTAGAAATGACATATGTGACTTTAAATAATGTGCAAGTCAAATGAATCATTCAACAAGTATTTATTGCACATCTAATGTGTGTCCAGGTCTTGGTTTTGGTAAGTCTCAGAGATACAAAAGATACCGTCCATGCAATCAGAAAAGTCTTATCCATTTATGGAGACAATAATTACTCAAGACAAACAATAAGGAAGTAAGGAAAGACCACTCACCCAACGCTGTTGGGACATCGCATAAATTAACTTAGGAAGCAAAATGAGCCTCAAGGTTGTGGTAGAGGAGAAAGTACCAGAGGGCAGAGGACGCAGTTGTCAGGATGGCTGGCATCCGCTCAGAAAGCTCCATTGCACTGGGGAATTATGGGTAGGCCCTACAGAGCTTAAAGGTCTCAGACAGGCCTACCTAATCAAAGGACAAGGAATTCCCTTTTCTCTGCATCTCAATGACACCTGTTGTTTATTGAGTGAATGATGACAGCCATTCTAGCAGGTGTGAGGTGATACCTCGTGTGGCTTTGATTGGCATTTCTCTAGTGATTAGTGATGTTGAGCTGCTTTTCTTATGTCTATTGCCCAACTGCATGTCCTCTTTGGAGAAATGTCTATTCAGGTCTTCTGCCCACTTTTTAATTCCTTTGTTGTTGTTGTTGTTTTGCTGGTGTTGACTTGTTGGAGTTCTTTATAAATTTTGGATATTAAGCCCTTACCCAATGTGATGCACTGTTGGTGGGAATGCAGATTGGTGCAACTACTATGGAAAAGAATGTGGGGGCTCCTCAAAAAATTAAAAATGGAACTTCTCTATGATCCAGTGCAGTGATTCCCAAAGTGGGCGCTACCACCCCCTGGTGGGCGCTGCAGCGATCCAGGGGGGAGGTGATGGCCACAGGTGCATTTGTTTTAACTTTTTTTGTATTACCTTTCTATTATGAGTTCAATAAATAGTTTCATAATTTCAAACTTCAATGTTTCTAATTTACACCTTTCTTTACTATATTTTACGAAAAAGGTAGAAACATTAATACATATATCTTTCTGTTTAATTGCTATTAAAATTTAAAAAAAAAATAATTTTAAAAAATTCTAGGGGGCGCTGAGTAATATTTTTTCTGGAAAGGGGGAGGTGGGCCAAATAAGTTTGGGAACCACTGATCCAGTGAGTCCCCTTCTGGGAATATATCCAAAGAAACATAAAACACTAATTTGAAAGAATATATGCACCCCCCCACCCCCGTTCACTGCAACATTATTTATAATTGCCAAGATATGGAAGCAATCAAAGTGCCTGTCAGTGGGCAAGTGGGTAAAAAAGCTGTGGTACATATACACAATGGAATATTACTTGGCCATAAAAAAGAATGAAATCTTAAACTTTTGTGAAAGCATGGATAGACCTAGAGGATATTTTGCTAAGTGAAGTAAGTAATAAAAGACAAATACCATATAGCTTCACTTACATGTGGAATCTAGAGAACAGAATAAACAACCACCACAATAACAAAAATGGATTCATAGATACAGAGAATAGACTGAAGGTTGATAGAAGGGAGGGGGTTGGGGGGCTGTGAGAAAAAGGTGAAGGGATTAAGAAATACAATTTGGTAGTTACAGAATAGTCATATGTATATTAAAGCACAGGGAGTATAGTCAACAACACTGTAATGACTATGTATGGGGCCTGGTTGGTACTTGAAATATTGGGGTGGGGGGACCACTCTGTAGAGCATATGATCCAGTGGTTGGCAAACTTATTAGTCAACAGAGCCAAATATCAACAGGACAATTGAAATTTCTTTTGAGAGCCAAATTTTTTAAACTTAAACTATATGGGTAGGTACATTGTTATTAACTTAATTAGGGTACTCCTAAGACCACACTCAAAGGGCCAAAGAGCCGCATGTGACTCTCGAGCTGAAGTTTGCCGACCATGGGTCTAACCAGTATGCTGTACATTGGAAACTAATACAGAATAATATTGAATGTAAACTGTAATTGAAAAAAATTTACAAAGGGCAAGGTATTTCAGGTGGGAACAATAATGTACAAACATAAGAGGTGTTATTGAGCAAGGAGCCAAGCAAGCTAGCAGCACAGGCTATATTTTCAAAGCAATAGGAAGTATTTAAGGCTATCACCTTGAGCATCTTAACCACAGTAGCTATTTCTAACTGTATTGCAAACTCAGTTTCCTGCTCTTAGCTGAATGCTGTTGGAACATCTCATAAATTAACTTAGGAAGCATGATTTTTAAATGTTCTGAAGATGCCTTATGGCAGCAATCCTATCTAATAAAAGAGAAACATGGTAATTGGCATACGACCGCTACCCTTCCCATTGGCTAATCAGCGAGATATGCAAATTAACTGCCAGCCAAGATGGTGGCTGGCAGCCAGGCAGCTTGAAACTAACATAAGGCTTGCTTGCTTCAGTGACTGAGGACTCCAATGTTCCCGCCTACTGCTGCAGGCCTCTGAGCTGGCAGTTTGAAACATAGCTACAAAAATAGAAGCTAAACAAAACCCCAGAAACCAGCTTTCAGCTAGCCGGGATCTCAGACCTGGAGTTGATACAGAGTTTCGATTGTAGAACCTAAACAAACCAGATACCTGCTTTCAGGAGCGGAGGCCTAAGAGCTGGAGCCTCAGAGCTAAAGCTGGCTCAGAATAAAAAAAGAAAAAAAAGAAAAAAAGGAGCAGTTGGGAGCTTCAGTCCCAGCCTGAAAACAGCCCTCGGCCCCTCACCCAGACTGGCCAGTCACCCCAGTGGGGACCCCCACCCTGAAGGGTGTGTGACCATTTGCAAACAGCCATCATCCCCTCATCCAGGCTGGCCAGGCACCCCAGTGGGGACCCCCACCCTGATCCAGGACACCCTTCAGGGCAAACCAGCCAGCCCCCACCCATACACCAGGCCTCTATTCTATATAGTAAAAGGGTAATATGCCTCCCAGCACCGGGATCAGCGGAGCCACGAGGTCTCCTGGCACTGGGATCAGCATGACAGGGTGCAGCGCCCAAACCCCCTGATCGCCTTGTGGTTCTGTGTGTGACAGAGGGCGGGACCACAACCTCCCTATCCACCCTGCTCTGTTCCTGACAGGGGAAGGTGCCCCAACCCCCTGATCGGCCCTGCTCTGTGCCTCATAGGGGGGAGCTCCCCAACCTCCTGATTGCCCTGTGGCTCTGTGTGTGACAGGGTGTGGCGCCCCAACCCCCCCCCCCCATGGGCCCTTCTCTGTGTGTGATGGGGTAGAGCCATAACCTCCCCATCGGCCCTGCCCTGAGTGTGAGAGTGGCAGTGCCCCAACCCCCTGATCGGCCCCGCTCTGTGGGTGATAGAGGGCGGCGCCCTAACCCCCTGATCCACCCTGCTCTGTGTGTGACGGGGGGAGCTCCCCAACCCCCTGATGGGCCCTGCTCTGTGCATGACAGGAGGGAACTCCCCAACCCACTGATCAGCCCTGCTCTGTGCGTGACAGGGGGAAGCGACCCAACCCCCTGATTGGCCCTGGTCTGTGTGTGACAGGGGGTGGCGCCGCAACCTCCCCATGGACCCTGCCTTGAGTGTGACAGGGGGCGGTGCCCCAACCCCCCAATTGGCCCTACCCTGAGCGTGACTGAGGGTGGCATCGCAACCTCCCGATCTTCCCTGCTCTGTGCATGACAGGGGGCAGCGCCTCAATTCCCCAATCGGCCCTGCTCTGAGCCCAACCCAGGGCTGCACCTAGGGATTAGGCCTGCCCTCTGCCACCCGGGAGCAGGCCTAAGCCAGCAGGTCGTTATCTCCTGAGGGGTCCCAGACTGTGAGAGGGCACAGGCCAGGCTGAGGAACCCCCCCTTCCCCCCCACCCAGTGCACAAATTTTTGTGCACCGGGCCTCTAGTATTAATATAAAATAAGCCCCAAGACTTATTTAAAATTGAAGCAAATATGACTACCTTGATTTCTTAAACTTAAAATAAAACCATATATATATATATATATATATATATATATATATATATATATATATATACCAAATATTTTTTTTAAATATATGGCTTTATGAAAATCCCTTTCCAATTTACTATTAACATGGTGACATCATTTTCTCAGATGGAAGTTTGACCAATACATGCTGTGAAGGTGTCAACCAAGTGTCCAAAGTCACAGTATTTCTCGGTAGTAATGATTCCCCATCTCCCCAGGCTGACACATTCTTTCTCTC
This sequence comes from Myotis myotis, assembly GCF_014108235.1. Lineage (NCBI taxonomy): Eukaryota > Metazoa > Chordata > Mammalia > Chiroptera > Vespertilionidae > Myotis > Myotis myotis. The sequence goes on from NW_023416324.1 coordinate 182,249,936, forward strand.
TTCTACGGTCACAATTTATGTACTATATTCTGATGGACAGTTTTTTACAGTTGAAAGTAAATAACTTTAAGACCTCCTTTAAAGTTGAACATTTTTTTTTCAAGTGGAATAATTTTCTTTTGTAGAATAATAGCCACATAAATGAATACTCAACAGTAAGCTTAAATAAGTGGGTTCAAGAAAGTTGCAGGGTTTTAGGAAAAAGAAGGAATGGGCCAATAGGTAAATGTATAAGAAAAGAGATATTTGGGCTCCCAGAAAGGTAAAATAAGGCAGATTGGTGAAAGGAGTTGCACCACTTTGGCTATATTCAGGAAGGCTCAGGTACACCAGGAAAAGAAAAAAAAAAAATGCATAGGTAAAGATTATCTTACTCTAATGAGATGGGGACCAGAACAGAGCTCTTTAAACTTGGATGTGTGAACCCCCTGGGGAATCTTGTTCAAACACAGATTTTGATCCCTGATTCCTGGGTGAGCATTGAGGTTGGACGAGGGCAGGTTGTGGTTCATGGTGGAAACTTAGATGTGCAGCATCAGCATCACTGGAGGGCTTGTTGGAAATGCAGGTTCTCAGGCATATCCAGCTCCACTCAGAATCCGAATCAGAATATGATTCACAAGATTTCCAAGGGATTCCAAGTTTAAGAAGCACTAAAATCAGATTGTCCTGGTTGGCCCAGAACTTTCCCAGGGTTAGCCCTGGAAGTCTCCTCTCTGTTCCAGTTGGCAGGTCACCCCAGCTATGAATCCCATGAATGAGATGAAGTTTTCTGTGCACGATGCTGTTTTAAAGGTCATGGCTGTGATACAGTACAATTAGCATAACTGCTTCATGTCTTCCACCAGCTGCATAATCTCCATCAAATCACTGTCCCTTTCAAAGGCCTGCTTTCCTTCCATGGGAAATGAAAATGACAGCTACCTCACAGGGTAGTTTTAAGAATTTAATACGTTGTAATTGAGCATGCTCTGCATGCAAAAAGAGTTTTAAAATGTTAGCTATTATTATGGACCAGAGGCCCGTTGCACGAAGAGATTCATGCACTAGGCCTTCCCTTCCCCTGGCTGCTGGCACCAGTTTTCCTCCAGCACCCAGAACCCAGGCCTTCACTCCTGATGGAGCCTTCAGTCTTCACTCCGCTGCTTCGCCCCTAAGTATGCATATTAACCGCCATCTTTGTTGTGTTAATTTACATACTCTCCTGATTGGCTGGTGAGCATAGCAGAGGGGCGGTTAATTTACCTGTTTGTCTATTATTAGGTAAGATAGTTCTATCATAAAACAAGAAACTAAAATCTCTTTGTTTACCATGCTATCAGGGTTACTGACTATAATTAGGTTTCTGGCTTTTGACTCAGCAGAGAAAAGAAAAAGAATGAGAAGAAAACAGAGAGTAGAGGAAACAATGAAGAAAGTGTGTGTGATGGGAAGGATAAATAGTTTAAAGGTAATGCCAATTGGTTATTTATACCAAAGGTTTAGAGGTAGTTCATTTCTCATTTCATTTATATTTTGCATAACTGCTCTTGAGCTGCAGTGGGAGAGTTGAGTCGCTGTGACAGAGACTGTATGTCCCGCACACTTGAAAATATTCACTATCTGGCCCTCCACAGAAAAAGTTTGCCAACTCCTGAACTACATCATTTTAACAAGACTTTCAAAAAGATCACATGACATATCCAGGCTGACCGCAGGCTTGAGTACATTTCTATTGTAGCACCACCCAGTCCTGACATTATGTGCTTATGGATGCCTTCCCCTGATGAACTAAATGCCCCTCAAGGGCAGAAATCATGTCTTATTTATCTTTTTGTCTCCAGACCCCAACAAGGAAGCTGGTTCATAAAAGGTTGTCAACAAATGCATGCTGAACGGAACTGAGCTATTTAAGATGTAGGGAGGTCAGTGAACGGGAAGATTATTTTTCTTTCATTAGGTACTAGATCATATGGTGAAAGCTGACTTCTGAGCTAACAGCTAATTTGTTATTTTTATATTTTTCAAATATACCTATCTGGCATACCAATCAGTGAAAGGTAATTAAGTTCAAAACAAGAAGTTCTCCATTTGGTATGAGAAAGCATTTTTTTCATCCTTCAGAAAACTCTGACAAAGCCTACGAAGCAAAACATAATGTATAAGAATCATAGTTTGATAACTTGAAAATTAAAAAAATGTCTCGTGTCCAAAGCTTGAACTTTCTTAGTTAACATTCGGCATGCACTTTCTGTAGCTAATCAGCCAATAGTTCTCTAAGTATTTATCAGGTGCAATTCAGAAGGCTGACTTCCAAATGTAAAGCTGCCATTCTGCCTTTATCAGGGAATGTTACGGTCAGTGACATTAATTAATGCCCCATTCTATGAATAACTGATGCATTTAATGGGTATGCTTTCTTCAGTAAATTGCAGTACACAAAACCTAAAACATTTCAAATAAATATAATGAATGTCAAGGCCAAGACTCCTTAAGTAAAGCATGTACAATAAAATAAGACAGTTCTACAAATAAATCTTTGTAGAAGGAATTGGAAAATATTTACTTTTTAAACATAAAAGCTACTGCCATTGGTTTGCTTTTTAATTTTAATAAAGTAAACTTATTTTGGGAAAACTTTTATAGTATCAGACAAGTGGAGTGAAGAAAAATATATTACATTTATGTGAAATTCCTAGATACAAAATAGAGTATATACATTACTAGCCATATTGTTTTACTCCAATTCAAAAATAGAGACTGATCTCATAAAACACTGTAAAACTAGTAGTAAATTTATCATTAGCAATTGTGTTTACATTTTTTTTTAAATTGAATAAAATGTTTGCCTATTTACACTCATAAAGTTATAATCTTTAAGTTGATATTTATCAGGCAGGATTTTCAGTATTTCTACAGGATGATGAATGGTTTTACTTCTAATAGATTATTATTTTTCATCACTGCTAACATCAGCAGATACAATTTGGTGATAGTTTTGCAGACAGGGTTCTAGTCATAGCATACATATACAAATAGATTCAAATAAAGGCTTTGCCTGAAATGGGGATGTGATTATATGGGTATATATTTGTGTGTTCTGGCCAAATATGAGTTTCCCTGTGTTGAAAATGTTGCTTCACTTTTAGGTATTTTAGCAGATTCTGGTCCAATATAAAGATTATTTTAAGGATTAATATAAAACGTTGTAAGCTAAAATGCACAATAGTTACATTGATTTGAATATGAAGTTAAAATAGATCAAGGTTCTGTTTAGGGTTCTGTTGACCTGCCCCCAGATTCACTGATAGAGGGCACTGAACTATAGATCAGGATACCTACACTAAACCTTAGATTTAATGAATCTGCAAGCCTACCTTCGTGGGCCTTAGAGGCCTTTTTTCCTTCTTTGAAGTGAGTTTCCTCAGATATAAAATGAGGTGTTTGACCCAGAAAACAAAATCTAAAACAACATGTTGTCTGCAATTTGAGGCATCCAAAACAACCTGAATTTTGTGAGTAGTTGGTGGGATAGGGATACAGGATTCCAATGAATATGCCTCAGTGTTTGGCTGCCTCAGTTTCCTCACCTGCAAAATGGGATAATATTAGAGCATCCTCAACCAGCTTTACCGCAAGAATTCTTAAAATATGCAATTCCTGTCTATTTAGTCAGATGCACTGACCTCTTTTCCCAGATTGTCAAATTAAAAAATGACAACCAGCCAACACAATAGCCATCTGGTGTGAATGAATGAAAATTATACCTATTTTTTGTCAGATCAGCAAAAAATATAATATCTTTTTTGGTGTGACACATAATTTTAGTAATTAGCTTATGAGTGTCATGAGATGAAAAAGATTGAAAATCGCTGTTCTAGTGGGATGGACAACTGCACCTTCTGTGCTTTCTCTTCCTTCCCAATTCTCTTGACCCCTCTTGTCCCAGAACACGTAGTAAGTGTCTCTAGTTCAATATAAAGCTTTATATGTTACTAATAATCAAGTAATACCGCCCCTTTTAAGGATTACACAAGCAATCCAGATAGGATTTATTATTAGATTTTGAAATAAATCACTATACCTCTCTATTTTCACTTTTTTTTTACTCATAGCATATGAACAAAATAAAGGTTAAGATTTAAAGCATGAATTGAAAAAATTCCACTTCATGTGCAACCTTGCTGCATACAAGTTGTTGTTGTAGAAAATTCTGTAATATGATTTTATCTCATTCTTTAGGAGCAACATTTTAAAAAGCCCCATGAACAATTCCATTAATCATTACCTGTTGTATTCTGAGAAGTATAATTGAGGTCAGAAAATTATGTGATGAAAGCACGAGGTCTGAGAAACCTGCAATTCATCAACATAAAAGAACAGAAAAGCCAACACAAACAACTCTCTCTAAATGAATGATGTATTTGTTTGTTAGAAAAAAAATAAAAAGGTTAGAGGAAGTTTTTCTATTTTGAGAGACAAAAGCTGAATTATTTAAAGTAATAGGCTTGGTTTTCATGCCATAAGTTTTTAACTTCCTAAACTAATAAAATAAATGCATTTATGAAATTAAAGTGATTATTTTCATTACAACATTGGATAGAAAAATGATAATCTGTTTTTACTTTCAACCAATTTGTTTATTTGTGTATATTCATCTGGAAGACTTATCTGAGAAATATTCATCACAAAAAAATTATGCAGTCTCAACTATCATATCATCATACTTTTTTGCCATTTGTTTTCTAGTGTTGTTGTCTTTGTTTTCCCCTCTCCTTTGCCTTTTCACTTTGTCCCTAAACTGCCAGAATCAGTAAATGTTACAGGATAGTGCAAACCCTGACGCATAAATAAGAAAAGAAACATCATTCTGGTTCTTCACTTCTGATAGGTTTGGCACAAAAGCAACTTTTAAATAGTGCTTGCCATTGACAAGTAATGAATGTTATAAAGAAACCATGAAAAGAGTAGTTCAGTAGCTTAAGCAGCTAATTAAACACACATGTTGTATACTATATACATTAAAAATAATGTAAATAGTATTAAAATAAGATATATTAAAAATAAGATCTATCTTTAAATTAAATTTTTGACAATGTCTAAACTGAAATTGACTCAGGTTAATGAAATCACAATCTGGTGAAGGAAATTCATACTGCATTCTTTTGTATTAACCGTAGAACAGCCAGGTAATTTCTGTAAAGATGAAATCCTGTAATTTCAAATGAGCATATCTACATCTTATGTTTTTCCCACCAGCTTAACTAGTGTCTATTACTATCCATTCTTGCTATATTCTTATACATTGGTCTGTGCCATTTGAATTTAATATACTGTGCTTTGTGGATCCCTAAAACAATGGAAAAGCATAATTTGTAGAAGAAGTAAAATATACAATGTTGCCCTGGCTGGGTGGCTCAGTTAGTTGGTATCCTGCACACCAAAAGGTTGCAGATTTGATTCTGATCACAGCACACACCTAGCTTGCAGATTTGATCCTCCGTCAGGGCCAATATGGGAGGCAACTGATCGATGTTTCTCTCTCACATCTATGTTTTTGTCTCTTATTGATGTTTATCGCTCTCTCTCTTTCCCTTCCTCTCTTTCTAACATCAATAAAAACATATCCTTGGGTGAGGATTAAAAACAACAACATAATGTTAATAAAATTCAGAACTCTGTCAAGAAAAATTTGATATATGTGTACATGTGTATGAGGTAATTATTTTAAAAGTTATCATTGCTACCTATAAAAATAGTTTTTTTTCAGTTATTGCATTTTAAAGTGTTAAGAACATTTTAAGTTATTAAATGAAAGATGAATACTAAGTGAACTGTTGGATATGATTTATTCCCATGGTATTTCCCCCCTCTTCTTCTAAGAGCCTTCATAGAACTGGGCCAACCATTAATACATACATGGTTGGGATCAAGTATTCACAAACACCAAGCCAAATACTACTTCCAGTTACAAGAATAGTTAAAAAAAATTTCTGAACATGGACCTGCTAATTTTAGCCATTTTCAGGGATTCCCATTGTTTTTAAGACACACTCTAATTTGTGTCCACTCAGCCTGTGAATGTGACCTTATTTAGAAACTAGAGGTCTGGTGCACAAAATTCATGCACAGGTAGGGTCCCTGGGCCTGGCCTGCGATCAGGGTTGATCAGGGCCTTCTGGCTGCCGACCAGGGCCTTCCTTCGTTTCGCACTGCCCCCTGGTGGTCAGTGTGCATCATAGCAAGCTATTGGTCAAATACTTCCTGGCTTGTAGTAGTGGGAAAAAAATGCTGAACATTGAATGAATGTTAACATCTTCTGATAACTCCAATCACAAGCCCTCATTGTTCCCTTTGAATCCTCATAACTTTTTTTATATCTTCTCTTGGTTTATTTATATTCTTTCTATAGCTTTTATTGTTTTTCATCATAGCGGTTCTTAACAAGAATGGTTAGGGAGGGTTTGTTTTTGACAAAATAAATAGGACTTATCTCCTCCCCCAACCCAGTTAGATTCTCCTAGGGGAAGAGACTACAGATGTGTGGGATTTTGTTTTTCTGTTTTCAAAGCTTCTTCATGTCCTTTATATGCCCTATTCTCTTCCTCTCTGGCAAAGGAGACTGGGCTAGAAAAAACACAAGGCCTAATAAAGAGCCCCAGAGCGCCAATGCTTTTTAGCCAAATAAACAAGGCAGAATATGTTGTTTACTACTTCTCTGTATGTCCATCTAAAGAGCATTCCAATTCCCACAATTCTATCTTCAAAGCAATATTTCTCTGTTAGGTGGTACTTAGAGGCATGCATGACTAGATTTTGATATAATCTTTACTGTCATTCCAAAGTGAGCTAATATTCTTTCCAATCAGTATATTTTATTCAGTTTCTAAAAGCAAATTATCATAAATTTCCATACTTTGAATATAATTTCTCCTAAGAAAAGAAAAACTGAAAGAAGTTGATTATTATTTCAGAGCCATTAGAAAATTGAAGCACCTATTTATAAATTTAAGGGATAACCTGAAAGAAATAAGGAAGAAATGATAAAATTAGGTCTCTAAAATAAATTCCTTTTTTGTTAAAATAAGGGTAAAGTGCATTGAGTTAGTATGAATGGAGATATAGTAAATAAAAATGCATAAGAAGAACATCTTACCCAATACTAGATATTATCTGCACCAAAGAAAAAATGCATTACCTTGTGAGTTTAAAATATTTATTGGATTTGGAAACAGACAAGAAAACTCTCCTGAGCAGTTCATTGTTAGTAAACCCAAGAAATTACATTTCTTCAAATCAACAATGATCTTATCACAACTGATCCTCACTTTTTTGCAGCTCTTATTGCACAGTAACAGAAAATTCAATCTTCAAGTTTGTCTATTAGGTTTATAGGTCAAACTCAGCAAGTTTAAAGGTGATTATCAGAGCACAAAATATATAAATGATAAAATCATAAATCCTAATTGTTCTTTAAAAATATTTATATTGATTGTTCTTTTTTAAAAAAATTATTGATTTTTTTACAGAGAGGAAGGGAGAGGGATAAAGAGTTAGAAACATCGATGAGAGAGAAACATCGATCATCTGCCTCCTGCACACCCCCTACTGGGGATGTGCCCACAAACAAGGTACATGCCCTTGACCAGAATCGAACCTGGGACCCTTCAGTCTGCAGGCCGATGCTCTATCCACTGAGCCAAACCGGTTAGGGCAATCCTAATTGTTCTTAATTTGCATCATATTCATTTCCATATCTTCAGGTTTATTTTGTTAAACCTTGAACTAATTTGTAATAGGTTACTAGATATCAAAATTAATTGTTCCAAGAGATAATTCTAGGAAACTATGCCATTTAAGCAAAGGTATTGCTTAGTTAATGATCATTTCTTTTATAATTAGCATTAATATTTATTGCTTTTCTATTAACTTAGATCTACTATCAGGTAAAGATATTACAGAAAAACAAGACTAGAAGCACTGCATTCACACAGACGTTCCCTTTCCTGGAGGTTTTATTTAGTCATGTGCAAACACACACAGTAATCTTACACATGGCACTTAATTTGAATGCTAATGTTTCCAAACATAATACTAGCTCATAGTAAAGATCATTATGTGTCTATTCTCTCAAGTGAACAATAAGGCTTGTGCTCCACTATTTTAAATCAATGTATTCTCAAGGACAGCCTTTATCACTGCTATCTCCGTATAGAAGCGTATTTTAATTGCTTATTCACTTCTGCCTTCTTTCTCCTTCATCTGTCTTCCAGCTTTTCATAATTTTGCATATAGGGTGATGAGTTTTAGAATAGGATTCAGGGCATATCTGATTATACTAAATGGCAGCTAATGTTCTTACACAAAGTTTAAATAAAACAAATGCTGAATGAATAAAATTGAAGTGACACAAAAGAATATACTTCCATAAATATAAGTAAAGCTTCCTACTCTATTTTTTTTCCTACATCATTGAGCAATTAAGTGATTTCAGGGTTCACATATGGATACCAGTAATGTGGTAAAGTAACTGTCATTCATGGCATATTTTCTTAATTTTGACATATCAAGGTACCACCTGGATCATTAATAAATTTCAATATCTTATGAGACTCAATTTTAAAATTTAAATATTTATTTGTAAAAGTTTGTGGTACTTTGTATTACAAAATATAAATTTTTAGATAACCTAAAAAGAAATACAAAAGAAAATGAAATAATAATATTCAATTTCAAATGAATTTTAAATCCCCACAGATCCTATGTAATAAAAGCCTAATATGCAAATCGACTGAACGGTGGAATGACTGGTCACTTTGACGCACACTGACGACCAGGGGGCAGACACTCAATGCAGGAGCTGCCCCTAGCCCGCAGGCCCCAGGCGGGCCAAGGCAGGTGCCAGCGGGGTTTGGGCCCCTCCCACCCCCCGATAACCCCACTGGTAGCTCCACAGATCAGTCCTGATCTCCAGCCAGGCCTAGGGACCCTATCCATGCATGAATTTCATGCACCGGGCCTCTAGTAGAATATAAGCTCCATGAAGGCAAGAATTTTCCTCTTTCACGCACTGCTCTACCCTCAAGCATTTACAATAGTACTTTCTACATAGTTGTTACCCAACAAAAAATTTGTTAAATAAATAAAGAATATATATATACTGGAAGGTAAATTGAAAATATTAATCAGTTTTGTGCTTTTCTGTTCCATGAAACTAATTCCCTAAATATCAAGGTTTTATGTTTCTCCCCAACAAAGTTTTTGTTCATCTCAAGGCAAAGGAAGCTCTTGTAACATATGATAGAAACTAGTACTTGTGTTTAATTGTGTACATAAGTGCTCTTATTTTTATTCATAGTAATTTGTTAATTGTTGATAGTGAACAGGATTCTTACTTATTGTTTAATGTCTGATTGTTATAATATTATTCTTGAATAAAGTGCAGCAATGCAATTTCCAAGTTGACAAAAGCTCCAGGACAGTGCTTCCTGATTGCAAACAGTATCACTTGAAGAAATTTACACAACATGGATGCCTGGGTTCCACATAACTGGTCCAATAAAATCAGAATCTACTAGGACCCAGTCATCAGCATTGTTTTTAAAAGCTCCCCAAATGATTCAAATGTGAAGGCAGTGCTAAGAGCCATAATAGAGCAGGACAACAGGGGAAAAACCACTTGTCTATGAGGAAGATGATCCCCATATCAGTCTTGAGCATATTGATTTTTACAATGAACAAATAATAAATCAAGTCATTATAGAATTTAAATTCCACAGTTTGTCCAAACTCTATCCTATCTTTACACAACCCAACTTTCCCCTGCTTTATCAACTTTGAAAAGTTCCTCTCGGCTTTCCATATATATAATTTTAAAATGCTATCATTATTTAAAACCATCTTCCAAAAATCAATGGCTCACTTTAATTTGTTTTATAGAACTTCTATAAAAACCCTCCAACTGTATCTCGTATTTTCGGAACTGAAATCTTCTGAATTGATTTAGAAAATGGTATTTATTTCCTTAGAGACACAAAGCTTCATTTTCCTCATCCCTTCTCTCTGATTCAGGACTGGTAGTGAGTACCATGTGAACTGTGCACTACATAACATAATCTGTTAGTTCAGACAAGATGGTGTGAGGGCAGAGTAGCTCACCATTGTGCCAACATGATCAGATGACAGTGAAAATATTCTAGGTTGCCCATAAATTAAGAATATAATTTTATCTTGAACTATAACTAAAGTTTTTTTTCATGTTGAAAGGGCTATAATTGCAGCCTTGTATTGATTTTTATTTTATTTTTTAAGTATATTTTTATTGATTTCTGAGAGGAAGGGAGAGAGTGAGAGACAGAAACATCAATGAGAGAGAATAATTCATTGGCTGCCTCCTGCACACCCCCTACTGGGGATCTAGCCCACAACCCAGGCACGTGCCCCAACCAGGAATCGAATCGTGACCTCTTGGTTCATAGGTCCATGGTCAACCACTGAACCATACCAGCTGGGCCATGTATTGATTTTTAAAATGAACAAATAATAAATCAAGTCATTATAGAGTTTAAATTCTATAGTTTGTCCAAACTCTAACTTATATCCAAACCAGGAAGAGAACTACTCCTAGAGATAATTCTTAGCATCTGAGAGACTCATAAGCACAACAAGACAACCCTTGTTTACTGTATATTTCCTTCCCCCAACTTCCCATAACTCAGTGGTTCTCAACCTTCCTAATGTTGCAACCCCTTAATACAGTTCCTCATGTTCTGGTGACACCTAACCATAATATTATTTTCATTGCTACTTCATAACTGTAATTTTGCTACTGTTATGAATCATAATGTAAATATCTGATATGCAGGATGTATATTCATTGTTATAAATAGAACATAATTAAAGCATAGTGATTAATCACAAAAACAATATCCTATCTAATAAAAGAGAAACATGGTAATTAGCCATACCTCCGCTACCCTTCCCATTGGCTAATCAGGGCGATATGCAAATTAACTGCCAACCAAGATGGCGGCCGACAGCCAGGCAGCTTGAAGCGAACATGAGGCTTGCTTGCTTCAGTGACGGAGGAAACCAATGTTCCCTGCCTGCCACTGCCAGCCTCTGAGCTTGCAGTTTGAAACAATGTTACAAATATAGAATCTAAACAAACTCCAGAAACCTGTTTTCAGCCAGCCGGGATCTCAGAGCTGGAGTTGAAACAGTGTTTCAATTATAGAACCCAAACAAACCAGATACCTGCTTTCAGCAGCCAAGGCTTCAGAGCTGGAGCCAAGCCTCAGAGCTAAAGCTGGCCCAGAATAAAAAAAAAAAAAGAAAGAAAAAAGCAAAAAAGGAGCGGTTGGGAGCTTCAGACACCCGCCAGCCTGAAAACAGCCCTCAGCCCCTCACCCAGACTGGCCAGGCACCACAATGGGGACCCCGACCCTGAAGGGGGTGTGACCAGCTGCAAACAGCCATCAGCCCCTCACCCAGGCTGGCCAGGCACCCAAGCGGGACACTTACCCTGATCCAGGACACCCTTCAGGGCAAACCAGCTGGCCCCCACCCGTACACCAGGCCTCTATCCTATATAGTAAAAGGGTAATATGCCTCCCAGCACTGGGATCAGCGGAGCCGCGAGGCCTCCCGGCACTGGGATCAGCATAACAGGGGGCAGCGCCCAAACCCCCTGATCACCCTGCGGCTCTGTGTGTGACAGGGGGCGGGGCCACAACCTCCCTATCCGCCCTGCTCTGTTCGTGATAGGGGAAGGCGCCCCAACCCCCTGATCAGCCCTGCTCTGTGCCTGATAGGGGGGAGCTCCCCAACCCCCTGATCACCCTGCGGCTCTGTGTGTGACAGGGTGCGGCACCCCAGCCTCCCCCCCCAAGGGCCCTGCTCTGTGTGTGATGGGGTAGAGCCATAACCTCCCCATTGGCCCTGCTTTGTGTGTGACAGGGGGCGGTGCCCCAACTCCCCTATCAGCCCTACTCTGTGACAGGGGGGAGCTCCTCAATCCCCTGATTGGCCCTGCTCTGTGCATGACAGCAGGGAGCTCCCCAACCCCCTGATGGGCCCTGCTCTGTGCATGACAGCAGGGAGCTCCCCAACCCCCTGATCTTCCCTGCTCTGTGCGTGGCAGGGTATGGAGTCCCAACCCCCCTGATGGGCCCTGCTCTGTGAGTGACAGGGGGCAGTGCTCCAACCCCCTGATGGGCCCTGCTCTGTGCGTGTCAGGGGGTGGTGCCCCATCCTCCCCATCGACCCTGCCTTGAGTGTGACAGGGGGCAGTGCCCAAGCCCCCAATTGGCCCTACCCTGAGTGTGACTGAGGGTGGCATTGCAACCCCCAATCCGCCCTGCTCTGTGCATGACAGGGGGCGGTGCCCCAACTCCCCAATCAGCCCTGCTCTGAGCCCGACCAGGGGCTGCACCTAGGGATTGGGCCTGCCCTTTGCCACCCGGGAGCAGGCCTAAGCCAGCAGGACGTTATCTCCCGAGGGGTCCCAGACTGCGAGAGGGCACAGGCTTGGCTGAGGGGACCCCCCCCCCCGAGTGCACAAAGTTTTGTGCACCGGGCCTCTATTGTAATTATATATTCAATATGTGTTTTCTGATGGTCTTAGGCGACCTCTGTGAAAAGGTCGTTAGACCCCCAAAGGGGTTGCGATCCACATGTTGAGTACCACTCCCATAACTTGCCTCAGAAGCCCCAAACTGCTTTTCCTTGGTTTAACATAAAATAGCATATAAATCTCAATCCTCTGGCTGCCTCCTGGAGTCTAATTTCATTGTGAAACTTCCCCATATATATCATTAAATTGTGGGGTTCTTTTGTTGTTAATCTGTATTTTATTGTTTTGAGTTGAGGGCCCCAGCCATTGAAACTAGAAGGGTAAAGGGAAAGGTTTTTCCTCCTGTTCAGTAGTCTCTATGAGTATGGGGAAAACCAAGCTAACATTCTATTACTGTTCACCACTTTGAAATTTTAAAGAGAAAAGGTAAGTTTTCTGTTGTCATAAAACTTGTTTTACGAAATCTAGAATTTATCCTAGGGCTTTATTTTTATCTATCATGAACTAATGAATAGAAGTTGCAAATAAATATTCAGTTTTAAATACAGTTTAATATCATTGTATTTTGCACTAACTTTTGAGAGCTTTAGCTTTAAAAAATGCAATTTTGAAGATATAATAGATGTAATTAAAATTGCAAATAATTAATTTGAAAACATAGGTCACATAACACACATGAAATCCAAAATCAAGTGAGGAGAAATTATTTATACCATAAAGAATAAGGCTATATGCATAAAAATGTGTCCATATAAACATATTTTTGTTAATCCTAAGTACCATAATTATAACATTTTTCTTTCCCTAATCAAATATTATAATTGAATAATTTTAAAAGTCATTATTAATTTGGAAAATATTTCAATATCTCTAAGGTTATCATTATAAATCATCATTTTAATGCACACATCCAATCAACAAATGCCTTTTATATGGCATGTTTTACTAGGTTCTGGGATTACAACCACAAATAAAACAGTCACTGCCCTCAAGGATCTTAAAGATTCAATGAAGAGTGAAATAACCAAACAGGAATTATAATGTGCAGACATGTGCTGTGATAGAATATGGTAGGTTACCCTGAGGACATCAGAGGTTTCCAAAAGAAGACAACTAAACTAGAGTTGAAAAGCCATTCTAGTCTGTGCACTCTGAGGTGAGAGAATGAACCTGCCCCAAGAAGCTCGATAGTGACCATACATAAAGTCTAACTGGTCACAAGAAGTCAAATCATAGAGGGCTTCTTGGGCTAAAAAGAGTTGAGACATTATCCTGAATGTAATAGAGAGACATTTAAAGATTGTTAGAGGCAGAGCATTGCTTAATTAAGATTTACAGAATCCCAAAAGCTTGCAAATGTATCAGTTCAAAAGTAATATAAGTATTTTTTCAATGACATGCTATATATAATGCTGTGTATCATTCCTATCCATTAAGTTTGCAACATTTTTCCTTGTTTCCTTTTTAGGTAAGACAAATATATTTAAATTAGCTAAAATATATTGCTATATCATTATGTATTTTATATACTATTTATATAATATTTTAAATGCTTGCATGAGACAAAAGCAAAATTTCAATCATAGTAGGTCCTAGTAAGACTTTTATTGCAGAAGTGTGATCAGTTGAAGAATATACAGATCTGAACAAATAAGAAAAATGTAGAGGAGAGCATAAAAATTCTTGAAAGAAAATAAGAGTTACAACAAAAGGTCAAGAGAGTCAAAACCAATTTACCGAGAGATTCTGAAGAATGTCTTAGAAACTGTCTTAAGACATAGTTTTTCTTTTATGTATTAAATAGGTAAGATCTCGTCTGAGAGATTACAGATCCACCCTCCTTCTCTGTCTGCTTCACACAAAAAGAAAAAAATATATTCCAATCATCCATATGAATTATTTCCTGACTTGCACAGATATCGAGAAAGTAAAACTATTTACCATCAGGTAGTTTTGGGTTGACGTATTTTTAAAATAAATTAAACATTTATCTACACAAAATAGATTAAATACAGGAACCTTCAAGGAAACTGTTGCATCATTTCTTGGGGTCTTTGCAAGCCTTTTGTGTTCCAAAATGTAATTGATTCCTTTCATGAATTATTGGTATAAAGGGGTTTCATAATATACTAGAACACTGCATAATTAAATGTTCAATTACATTTAAAGTAGTGGCCTAGTGCATGAAATTCATGCCCTGGGTGGGGGGGGTTGTCCCTCAGTACAGCCTGCACCCGCTCCAATCTGGGACATCTCTCTCGCAATCCGGGACTACTGGCTTCTAACTGCTCACCTGCCTGCCTGCCTGATCACCCCTAACCACTCTGCATGCTGGCCCGCTCGCCCCCAACTACCCTCCCACCGGCATTCTTGCCCCCAACTGCCCCCCTTGCTGGTCTGCCCACCCTCGACTGCCCCCCACCTGCCTATTGCCCTCAACTGCCGCCCCCTACTGGCGTACTTGCCCCCAACTGCCCCCTCTGCTGGCCTGATTGCCCCCAACTGCCCTCCCACCGGCATTCTTGCCCCCAACTGCCCCCCTTGCTGGTCTGCTCGCCATCAACTGCCCCCCACCTGCCTATTGCCCCCAACTGCCCCCTCTGCCGGCCTGATTGCCCCCAACTGCCCCCCACTGCTGGCCTGCTTGCCACCAACTTCCCCCCCTGCTGGCCTGCTCGCCTCCAACTGCCCTCCCCTCCTGGCCTGATCACCCCTAACCGCCTCTGCCTTGGTCCCACCACCATGGCTTCGTCCATAAGGATGTCCAGAAGGTCTCCCGGAAGGTCTCCTGGTCTAATTAGCATATTACCCTTTTATTAGTATAGATAGAGGTCTGTTTCATGGGTGGGGGCCAGCTAGTCTGCCCTGAAGGGGGTCCCAGATCAGGGTGAGGGTCCCCTTGGGGGGCAGGGTCAGCCTGGGCTAGGGGCCTGGGTGGTTTGCAGGCCAGCCATACCCCCATCAGGGTGGGGGTCCCCACTGGGGGAAGTGCTGGCCTGGGAAAGGGGCTGGGGTGGTTTGCAGGCCAGCCACACCCCCATCAGGGTGGGGGTTCCCTCTGGGGGCTGTGGCCAGTCTGGGCAAGGAGCTGAGTCCAGTTTTCAGGCTGGCCACACACCCTTTGGGATGGGGGTCCCCCATAGAGGGCGTGGCCAGCCTGGGTGAGGGGCTAAGGGCCGTTTGCAGGCTGGCCATGCCCCTGTCGGGGTGAGGGTCCCCGCTGGGGTCGTGGCCAGCCTGTGTGAGGGGCTGAGGGCCGTTTGGGGGCAGTTTGCAGGCTGGCCAAGCCCCCTCCAAGGTCCTTTGCCACATCCTGGAGTTCAAATGAAGTGAGAAATTTAAAAGCTGGGTTTTAATATCTACTTGTTTTTACATCTTCATTGGGACCAAAAATATAATGAAAACATTTCAGTATGGCACAGTGAATGCCTGTGGGCTCTAACAGTAACTTGCTACACTTCACTTAGGACTATTCCACTGACCTGCCATTTGGTAAGTGCACACCTTTGGTGATAT
This sequence comes from Myotis myotis, assembly GCF_014108235.1. NCBI lineage: Eukaryota > Metazoa > Chordata > Mammalia > Chiroptera > Vespertilionidae > Myotis > Myotis myotis. The sequence goes on from NW_023416324.1 coordinate 182,266,005, forward strand.
CCCTGAGACCAAGAGTGGGGTTTGAATGTAGTTATCCACAAATTTGCATTCAATAGAGTAAAGCAAGTCTAATTGGCACATACATAAAAGCTTGGTCTTATTAGTATCACATTTTAATAAGTTAAGATAAACCGTCATTGACAGCTTAAGCAGTTGCTTTTATAGTCAGCAGTAGTTCAGTTACTGAATTAAGGCAAACATATTGGGAATGCCACTTGCTCATAGTTCTTTACCAGAAATAGAAGACAATGAATACAAGAAGACATCCTAAATATACTAGATTTGTACTAAAATAAATAATTGTGAATTATGAGTAAAATACAATGTATAGGTTCAACTGTTTCTTGTACTTCATAAAATACAAGAATATCCTGCTATAAATTATTATCAAAATCTATAAGATAGTTTTAAGAAATTATGACTAAACATCACTAATTATCATTTTGCAAAACCTCTTTCACATCTTTCAAAGTAAAAGTTCATTTCATACGTTATAGATACTAATTGCAAAAATACCAAACCTACTAATCAAAATATAAAAATATAGAATTACTTATGTCCATCATGTTTATACTACACAATTGAATTAGTTTTCTATTGTTGTACATTACCATAAACTTAGCAGCTTAAAACAACACACATTTAGTATCTAACTTTCCTTGGGTCAAAAATCTGGAGAGTATTATGTGGAGAGAAATAAGCCAGTTGGAGAAAGACAATTATCACATGATCTCACTCATATGTGAAATCTAAAGAACAAAATGAACCAATAAACAAAATAGATCCATAGACACAGAAACATGGAACAGACTGTTGAATCTCAGAGGGAAGATAGGGGTGGGTGGGAAGAGATCAACCAAAGAACTTATATTCATACTAGCATCCTTGTGCATGGATGCATGCACATTAAAAGGAAATTAATTAGAAGAAATATTTTAATATTGCTATTTGCCCTTTCTCTATAATAGAAGTGTCAACCAAATTCACGATTGACAATGACAAATCGAAACACACGCATGCAACTGGCGCCAGTGAGAGCTTTATATGTATCGCACATGCGGGAGTCAACTTAGCCTATTATATATCCTATCTAATAATAGAGAAACATGGTAATTAGCCGTACCTCCGCTGCCCTTCCCATTGGCTAATCAGCAGGATATGCAACTTAACTGCCGACCAAGTTGGCGGCCGGCAGCCAGGCAGCTTGAAGCGAACAGGAGGCTTGCTTGCTTCAGTGACGGAGGAAGCTAACGTTCCCCGCCTGCCGCTGCCGGCCTCTGAGCTTGCAGTTTGAAACATTGTTACAAATATAGAAGCTAAACAAACTCCAGAAACCTGCTTTCAGCCAGCCGGGCTTCAGCCAGCAGGACCGCAACACTGTTTCAATCATAGAACAAACACAGATCCCTGCTTTCAGCCAGCCGGGATCTCAGAGCTGGAGTTGAAACAGTGTTTCGATTATAGGACCCAAACAAACAAGATACCTGCTTTCAGCAGCCGAGGCCTCAGAGCTGGAGCCAAGCCTCAGAGGTAAAGCTGGCCCAGAATAAATAAAAAAAAAAAGAAAAAAAGGAGCGGTTGGGAGCTTCAGTCACCCCCAGCCTGAAAACAGCCCTCATCCCCTCACCCAGACTGGCCAGGCACCCTAGTGGGGACACCTACCCTGAAGGGGGTGTGACAAGCTGCAAACAGCCATCATCCTCTCACCCAGGCTGGCCAGGCACCCCAGTGGGGACCCCCACCCTGATCCAGGACACCATTCAGGGCAAACCAGCTGGCCTCCACCCATGCACCAGGCCTCTATCCTATATAGTAAAAGGGTAATATGCCTCCCAGCACTGGGATCAGCGGAGCTGCGATGCCTCTTGGCCCGTGGAGCAGCATGATCACCCTGTGGCTCTGTGTGTGACAGGGGCGGGGCCACAACCTCCCTATCTGCCCTGCTCTGTTCGTGACAGGGGAAGGCGCCCCTACCCCCTGATCAGCCCTGCTCTGTGCCTGATAGGAGGGAGCTCCCCAACCCCCTGATCACCCTGTGGCTCTGTGTGTAACAGGGTGTGGCACCCCAACCCCCTGATCGGCCCTGACCTGAGTGTGACAGTGGTAGTGCCCCAACCCCCACTCCATGGGCCCTGCTCTGTTGGTGATAGAGGGCGGCACCCCAACCCCCTGATCTGTCCTGCTCTGTGCATGACAGGGGGCAGCACCCCAACTCCCCAACCGGCCCTGCAACCCCGACCAGGGGCTGCACCTAGGGATTGGGCCTGCCCTCTGCCACCCGGAAGCAGGCCTAAGCCAGCAAGTCAATATCTCCCGAGGGGTCCCAGACTGCGAGAGGGCACAGGCCGGGCTGAGGGACGCCCTCTCCCCCCCACCCCCCCGAGTGCACAGATTTTTGTGCACCAGGCCTCCAGTATCCTATCTAATAAAAGAGAAACATGGTAATTGGTGTACGACCACTACCCTTCCCATTGGCTAATCAGCAAGATATGCAAATTAACTGCCAGCCAATTTGGCGGCCGGCAGCCAGGCAGCTTAAACTGAACATGAGGCTTGCTTGCTTCAGTGACGGAGTAAACCAACGTTCCCCGCCTGCCTTGCCGGCCTCTGAGCTTTCAGTTTAAGAAACATTGTAACAAACATAGAAGCTAAACAAAACCCCAGAAACCAGCTTTCAGCCAGCCGGGATCTCAGAGCTGGAGTTGATACAGAGTTTCGATTACAGAACCGAAAAAAACCAGATAGCTACTTTCAGCAGCAGAGGCCTCAGAGATGGAGCCAAGCCTCAGAGCTAAAGCTGGCAAAGAATTAAAAAAAAAGAAAAAAAGGAGCAGTTGGGAGCTTCAGCCCTCAGCCCCTCACCCAGACTGGCCAGGCACCCCAGTGGGGACCCCCACCCTGAAGGGTGTGTGACCAGCTGCAAACAGCCATCATCCCCTCATCCAGGCTGGCCAGGCACCCAAGCAGGACCCCCACCCTGATCCAGGACACCCTTCAGGGCAAACCAGCCAGCCCCACCCATGCACCAGGCCTCTATCCTATATAGTAAAAGGGTAATATGCCTCCCAGCACCGGGATCAGCGGAGCCGCGAGGCCTCCCGGCACCGGGATCAGCGTGACAGGGGGCAGCGCCCAAACCCCCTGATCGCCCTGCAACTCTGTGTGTGACAAGGGGTGGGGCCACAACCTCCCTATCCGCCCTGCTCTGTTCGTGACAGGGGAAGGCGCCCCAACCTCCTGATAAGCCCTGCTCTGTGCCTCATACAGGGGAGCTCCCCAACCCCCTGATTGCCCTGCAGCTCTGTGTGTGACAGGATGCGGTGCCTCAACCCCCTGATCGGCCCTGCTCTGTGGGTGATAGAGGGCGGTGCCCCAACACCCCCGCCCCCACGGGCCCTGCTCTGTGTGTGATGGGGTAGAGCCATAACCTCCCCATCGGCCCAGCCCTGAGTGTGACAGTGGTGGGGCCCCAACCCCTGATCCGCCCTGCTCTGTGTGTGACAGGGGGCGGTGCCCCAACTCCCCTATCGGCCCTACTCTGTGAGTGACAGGGGGGAGCTCCTCAACCCCCTGATGGGCCATGCTCTGTGCATGACAGGGGGGAGCTCCCCAACCCCCTGATCGACCCTGCTCTGTGCATGACAGGGGGGAGCTCCTCAACCAACTGATGGGCCCTGCTCTGTGCGTGACAGGGGGGAGCTCCCCAACCCCCTGATCGACCCTGCTCTGTGCATGACAGGGGGGAGCTCCCCAACCCCCCTGATGGGCCCTGCTCTGTGCGTGACAGTGGGGAGCTCCCCAACCCCCTGATCGACCCTGCTCTGTGCGTGACAGGGTTCAGAGCCCCAACCCCCCTGATTGGCCCTGCTCTGTGCGTGACAGGTGGTGGCGCCGCAACCTCCCCATCGACCCTGCCTTGAGTGTGACAGGGGGCAGTGCCCCAACCCCCTAATCGGCCCTACCCTGAGCGTGACAGGTTGGCATCGCAACCTCCCAATCCACCCTGCTCTGTGCATGACAGGGGGCGGTGCCCCAACTCCCCAATCGGCCCTGCTCTGAGACCGACCAGGGGCTGCACCTAGGGATTGGGCCTGCCCTCTGCCACCCGGGAGCTAGCCTAAGCCAGCAGGGCGTTATCTCCCGATGGGTTCCAGACTGCGAGAGGGCACAGGCCAGGATGAGGGCCCCCCCCTTTCCCCCGAGTGCACAAATTTTTGTGCACCTGACCTCTAGTATAGAATAAACTTGCTTAATTAGACCTACTTTCTGATTTAGCTAAACTTTTTCCAGCCCAGTGAAGCACCCCAACTTCTCTTTCAGGTAATTGTCAGCAACACAGCAGTAAATATCAACATGAAGCAGATTATTATTATAGATCACGCAGGGAGAACAAAGGGTAAAATATTTAACTACAGCAGTGTTTGACTGTATTCTGTGCAGTGAGAAAACCTGAAGTCATTTTCAAGTTCCACCATTTCTTACTTCTTTTCAATCGGAACAACTTTCTAAACTTTCTAAATCTCCGTTTTCTGGCTAATGAAAAGAAAATAGGATTCTACAGAGTCTCCTATCTACCTACTCCAAGACTTCTGTTAGGAAAATGAGATGAGGCATGTGAAAATGCTTCACAAACATTTGTTTAAACTGTAAAATATTTGCACCTGGCTATAAAGCAAGTCAGGTTCCTGGGTTGAAGAAACTCCAAGGAGGCTAGTCGCTAGGGAGAGGAAGCCAGGCATTGCTATGTGACATCATTACCCAGCGCCCACAGCAACCATTTCCAGGCTGGGATGGACTGTGAGCCACATTTTGTGCCATGGTGTTGGCAGCGTTGGCTGCAATTTGGTGGGGTGTCGCTCTGGGGTGGTGACAGGGCCTGTGTCCCACTTGGGGGAAACCAAGTGTTGGTTTGTTGGTGCCAGGTCCATGGTGTCATTTATTTTTAAATGGCCAGTGGGAGTCATGGCAGCTCATGCGTTGAGCGTCTGCCCCCTGGTGGTCAGCGCTACTGGTCAGACGGACGGACACTTATTCTTTTATGTATGTAGATATGCATAACTCATGGATGCACACAATAGTGGTAAAAGCCTGGGACAGGGGATGGGTGCAGACCAGAAGGGTTCAATGGGTTAAAAGGGAGACATCTGTAATACTTTCAAAATTAAAGAGAAATTAAAAACAAAACAAAACAAGAAACAAAAAACAGCATTTTCCATGTCAGCAGAGAAAAAAAAAATCTGAGCTTGCTTAGCTTGATCCTCCCCCTCAGGGTCTCACAAACGAGCAATCAAGGTGTTTAGATGCACTGAGGTTCTCATGTAGAGCTAGGGGTTCTCATTCAAGTTTATTCACCTTGTGGACAGAATTTAGTTCTTTGTGGTTGTAGGACTGAGGTCCCCAATTTCTTGTTAGCTGCTGGCCAGGGATTGGACTCAGCAACTAGAAACTGCCCCATTTTCTTACTACATGGTTCCCATAGGGCCTATGGCATAGGCAGCTCACAACACAATGCCTGCTTCCTTCCAGGTTAGCAGGAATGCCTCTGTCTGACTCTAATTCCCCTTCTAGATAACACAATATAATCATTAGAGTGGCCATCTCATCACAATTTGTTATACAAGGTAACCTGATCAAGGGAATAGCTACCCCAGCATATTTGAAAGTGCTGCCCACTCAAGTGAAGAAGATTATACCAGGTACGTACATCAGGAAGCAGGAATCTGGTGGGCCACCTTAGGATTCCGCCTACCACAAGGCTGTCTTATTTACAACATGATTGACAATAACGTGGTCCATAATATGGAGGCCTTTTAGAACTGTTTTCCATGAATACTTTATAAAAATTATTAGTACTCCTGATAATGTTACTGTCACAGTCAACAATCACTATTAACCCCATCTAGCAAAGCCAGTGACAGAAGCAGAAAGACTGATACCAAGTCAGCTTCAGAAAGCTGTTCAGTCCCTAGGGGAAGGCAGTGGCAGCGGACCCAACATGCTGGTATGTGTACTGCTTCCTTAGCTGTATCCTATGGTACATTTCCAATATTAAGGTCAGGCAGATGGCAACCTGATGCTAGGGCATTGGTTCTGACGAAAACTGGCAAATACTTTTCTTTTAAAGGGCAATTAATTAATTAAAACCAAATGGACTGTAAAGCAAGTTTTCATAATTCCCCAAATTAGAAAAATATTAAAAAATAAAGTATATTTTCAAAATTAAAATGTCTTTTTTTAAGAGAGAAAGGGAGCCTGAAGCCTGAATAATTAGACATTTGCCACACAACATAAGTCACAAATGCCAATATACTTTAAACATTTTGCCTATATTGCCTATATTTTCTCTTTATGTCTCTTTCTCTCCATCCTATTGTTGTCATGATCATGGAAAATGCAGAGGTAAAATTAAATAAATGTTCTCCAACTAAACAACTGTATCTCTTGAGTGGGTCAGTTCCCCTTTCAAATCCTCTAAAAAGGAGAAAGAAGAACAAAAATATTGCTAAAATATCCTCCAAAGTTCTATAATTCTATTGCTGTCGTTTAAATTTCAGACAACCGCAAATAAAAAAAAGTTGATTCAGGGAGCCAGATTGAAAGGAAAGAAAACTAACATGGGGGTGATCCCTACTATGTGCCTGGCCCCATTCCAGGAGGTTTCACAGCACTAACTCATTTAAGACCCTCATAGCTCTAGCAAACATCCCTTTTTTACCAGGTTACAAAAACAAGGCAGATTAAGGGTTCAGTGATTTACTCAGGTCACACACCTAATAAGGGCATTGTTTTTACGTGGAGGCTCTTGATAAAGGTTTGTGGAACAATGGACAAAATTAACAAATGAATCAACAAATAAGCAATGGAAAGTCAAAGCCTGAAAGTTTCTAAATAGTCATCCTTCAAGTGCTGGAAATTTAACTGGACAGTCAAAAGCCCATATTTTCAGCTATTGCAATGAAGTTATTTGATAAACACACTGGCAAAATATCAAAAAGGAGTAGTATGGACTTGGGTGACCTGACATTCAATAGTCATTGCTATGCTCTTAAAGCAAAGCTTCAGCAAATAGACAACAAACAAAAATAAGCCATGCTTCCGCACATTTTATCTTCTTTTTGTGATTAATTCAATTTGACAAGCTCTGTGAAAACCTCTATGACAAAGTTAGGTCAATGGCAAATTTAATATATCATAATACATACATATTATAATACTTTTTTTCCTATGTGTCACTATAGAGAAATCCACTGGGTGTTCCAATTTATTAGAATACAGGTGAGCCGGTTCCTCTTTAGGTTACTATTATGCAAAATTAAACCTGAAATAAGTTATTTAACTAGGTAAGAGAGATACATATTAACATGTTTTTCCTACAAACACAATTAAATGAAATAAAATAAAACTTTTAAAATTTAGATATCTTAGTAACAATAGCCATTGAAGCTATAATGTAAATCTTACATAAAAATAAATTTGCTATAAACACATGCAATTCATTGAAACCAGACATTATCCTCAATTTTAATGACTGACTAAACCATTTTGTCAGTTTCTATCACAATACTTTAAATAATCATAATTCTTTCTTCTAAAATAACTGTTTAATTCATTCTTCTTCCATTTTGAAACAAATAAAATTGACCATAAAGTTTAAATTGAGATAGAAAGTATTGCGCATATATATATATATATATATATATATATATATATATATATATTGACTTCAGAGAAGAAGGGAGAGGGAGAGCGAGATAGAAATATCAAGGATGAGAAAGAGTCATTGAGTGGCTGCCTCCTGCATGCCCCCTACTGAGGATGGAGCCCCCAACCCAGGCATGTGCCCTGCCCAGGAATCGAACCATGACCTCCTGGTTCATAAGTCCACACTCAACCACTGAGCAACACTGGCCAGGCAAAAGTATTCTTTTTTAAATCAAATAATTACTTCTTAAAAATTTATTCTGTAATGGACATAGAGCTGTGACTTTTGCCCTCGAGATATTTACAACCTTACAGTGATGATAAAACAAGTATATAAATTACCATGATACAAGACAGTGCTCTAATAGAGGTTAAAAGAATACAATTGTTAGTGTAGATAGCGAGATAGTAATAGAGGAAGGAAGCAAAGGGAACCAGACATTATTAAGCATAATCAACCGGGGAGCATGAGCCTGTTTGCTTCACCAGGAAATTACAGCTTCACACATTCCCCAGGGAACAACTGGTTTGTTCCCCTGCAGATCAGATCACTCCAGGAAGGGACAGAACAAAAAAAGGGGAAGGTAAGCACATGTGCAATAGGAGCCAAAATGGCAACCAAAGAAGCCTGCCCATCTAACCTGAGAAAGGGATCATAGGTTAGGGGTGGACCCATCAGAAGCACCTAAAGTCTTAGGAACTGGATTGGTTATTTTGAAATTTTAGCCTGGATTTGATTAGTTTTGCAAACCACTTGTTCATCTACAGTTTAAACAAATTATTCTAGAAATTCATTAATATTGAATGGCATGGAAATATTAGGAGCTGTTTCATAACAGTGTTCCACACTTGATAGCATACCTTAGTTTCACACTTTCAGATGTGTTTAGGCTGATATTATCCATGCATTGCAAATTAGCGAACCTGGATGTCTCACAGGTGCTTCAGAGACAAATGGTTTGAAATTGAGTAGATGGAATGCACTGAGTCAGGCTGAACCCCCAACCTGATATCCATTAGTTTCATGACATTTAGTAATGTCATTTAGCAGTAATTAACCTCACTGAGTCTTAGTTTACACAACATAAAGTAAAGATGAACATTTATCTCATAGGTTTGTTGTAAGGACTGCAAAAAAAAAAAAAAATTCACAAAGAGTAACCTATCTCAGCACATAGCTCAGAAGAAACATTCAGAAGAACACATTCAGCAACAACAGTAGTAATTGTAGAGGCAGCAAACTATAGCAACTACACTAGGCAGGGACGTGCTGATCACATCTCAGGAAATACTCGGGGTCCCTTTCAATCTGCTCCACACTATTGAACAAAAGTCTAAATGTTGGGGGTTTCCTCAATGTGCCTCTCCGCACATATTCCTGTTTCAGTGAACAGGAACATCATCTACCCAGGTGCTCATACCACAAAACGGTCTTATGTAACACCACTCTCTCCCTCACCCACATTTTTCCTCACTCCCACGTGCGTCTCTCCTCACTCCTACATCTATTCATCACCAAGACCTATTGCATTTCTCCCTTTCAACATCTCTGGAATCCAACCTTTCCCTTCTCCCTTCATTTCTACTGTAACTGCTTTATTATCTTTTGCCAAGGTAAGCAATGGCTTCCTAGTTGGTTTCCTGCTCTCTCTCTCTCTCTCTCTCTCTCTCTCTCTCTCTCTCTCTCTCTCTCTCTCTCTCTCTCTCTCTCCTACTCCTCCCAATTAATACCCCATTTTCTGGCCACATTAAAAAACAAAAATGCTGAATGTATGACACCTTTTAAACTTCAATAGATTCATAATGCTATTGCTATTGTTCTTTGAATGAAGTACAAACTCTTCTGAAACGGCTGCATGTTTTGGTGGACAAAGCACAGACCTTAGTCCTTTGCAATAAGATCCAATCCCAATTATTTTGTTAGCTAGTTGCATGAATATCCCATATTACCCTTTCTCCAACTAGACTACATTCTTATAAAAAAGGGACTTTGTCATGGGTGACATCCTTAGAGTTATTCTTAGCACCCAGCACAAAGAAGGCAGTATATATACATACATATATATATATATATATATATATATATATATATATATATATATATATATATATGATTTACCATTAGGTGAGATTTCCTCCCCAATAAACATATTTGAAAAAATAAAATCTGCTAATGAGGATGATTACATTTCTCAACTAAATGAATAACCTTCTAAGGTCCAACCCAAGACTTGACTTTACTAGTATACCAAAGGACAATGTAGTCATACTTTATCTTCTAAGATCAAGTAAATATTGTCATAATTTATTCTTTGAATACGTACAATAACTACAGTGGATCACTCACCTATTCAGCAGTAAATATTAATTGGGTATCACAATGTACCAAACAATATGATAGTTATGGTTGCTCCCCTGCTGACAGTCTAGAAGAGAAGTAAAGAAATAATCACACACACACACACACACACACACACACACACACACACACACTCACACACACATACACACACACAAACATGAACTCAAAAATGTAAGTGCTATGAGGGAAAAAAATTAAGAGCTGAGATAAAGGCTATTAAAGGGAGACCTAATTTAGACAGTGTTTTCAGGAAAGACCTCTCTGGGAATGTCAAAATATGAGAGATGAAGAAGGAAATCTATTTTGACATCTTTCAGATGCGAATTAAAATTTTAAGGACACCATGAAGAGATAAATGTTCACTTTGAAATCGCCTTTATATTTTTAATAATAATGTCAAGTCAATCCACAATGACTCTGGACTATGAACTCCTGGAAGATGGGATGCCTCAGTTCTGTGTATTGTGCTGATATATCAAATTTCAAATTGCTTGAGTGATTACTCCATAAATGCTGGTTGACCGAACACGTGAGAAAGAGTTAAAGGTAATGAGACAAGATAAGTATGTATGATTTAGACCACACTATAGCAGTCACTTAAATGAGAGATTAGTATGCTTATTAACCAATCTGAAGAACCATTAGCAACGGAAAACAAAGAGAGTGAAAATAAGTATTGAGGAACAACATATTACAATTAAATTAATGGGGTTTAGGGAGGACCCAGGAAAGTTCCTGCAGCTTCTGCCTCTTCTTTATAATGTCATGGTTCTAATTTACCTCATTTATATTAATGAATGGGGGACTGCACAACTATTAGCATGATTGAAAATTACACTAATGCTCAGTATCTCTACCCCTAATTATTATGATTAATGAGAAGTTGATCATCTTGGACCAGATTAACATCCTAAAGTAACTGAAATAGAGCAAAAGAGCTTTCTCTTGGTAACCCAGGTCTTCAGTCTTTCTTTCTAATGAAACCCTGAGCACTCCACTCTGTAATGTTATATACTAATTCACTGTAACTATCCATTTACATAGATTTGCATAGATTATGTTTTTCACATTTATGGATTTATTTGAAATAATTACTTGTAAGTGTATTAAAATGTCTTATAATTGGCTTTATGCAGTATTAATGTTGCAGTATGAAGCTGAATAATAAAACCACTATATTTTTTCTCTATCTGGTTTTGAGTCATCTGTTTGTGGGCTATCTCTTCCAAAAGAGAAACTATGCATCTTAGTAATCATCAGGATTAATTATTAGGACATGAACATACATGAATCTTACCTGTTTGTGTATTTAAATATTGTTATTCTGCAAAAATAATTTAAAGGAATAAAAAGAAGTAATAAAATAACTTGTTTATTTTAATGATCTCAGTATCAGACTTCTTTTTCTTAACTGAAACAGGTGAGCTGTTTTTATGCCTTTTGTCTTAATTCTGCCTTTATTAAGACTACAATATGATATCAAGGCCTTATGTTTTTTTCTTCTACTTTATTTTCTATCTTCTGCGATTGCTGGGTGTCCATGGAAACAAACCTGCAATCAATGCTAGATTCCTTGAGAACAACAGCCTAAGATGTGCACACTGATAGCACAACAAACAAAAAAATTATCAAAGATAATATTTCTGTGAATTCCTTGACAGGCTTTTAATGAAACAGAATTTCACATTTACATGATTTTTATGTCCTAAAAGTGTTGTTCCATCTCAAATCTGTATTTATTCTGCTCTTATTACCAAGATGTTCTTACTATCCTATGAGATCGTCAATTATATTCCATTTAAAGGCACCAATGTCATTTAACCAGGCCTGCCCATAGTCTAAAAGTTCATAAATTAATTCACAAAGTATGTATTAGGTGACTATTCTGCACCGGGCTCTCTCTAGGACTGAGGTTTTCATAGTGCACAAGCCAAAATGCCCCGTCTCCATGGCGAGGCTAGCTGAGTGGGAGAGACGGAAATAGAGAGTTTTAAGCATGAGGAGGGCTACATCAAGGAAAGGGCAAGAGCCTTGGTAGCATGTAACAGGGAAAACCAAGCTAATACGGAGATCTGGAAAGGCCTCCCCGAAGAAATGACATTTACAACAGTTGCTAGCAGTTTATACTGTGAGGAAGGACTAGGACTCTGGGAAATAAAGTGGAATTACTAAGAGACATACATTTTTTTTTTATAAAAGGCAAAGTAGCATAATAGAAAGATTTTGAGGTTTAGGGCCCCACAGACCTGTGTTAGTGTTGTACAGCCTTACCAGTTCCTAGGTTATATAACCTTTGGGAAATTATTTGTCTTCCTGCTTTATATGCCATAAAAATAGAAATGATGCATACCATGGAGGATGACTGTGAGGTTTATGTGAATATCCTACGTAATAAAAGGCTAATATGCAAATTGACCGAAAGGAGGAATGACCGATCACTATGATGCTCACTGACCACCAGGGGGAAGACACTCAATGTAGGAGGAGCTGCCCCCTGGTGGTCAGTGTGTTCCCACATGAAATGAAAGTGCTTAATACCTGCTAAGCAGTTAGAACAGTGTCTGAGCCTAAGTGCTCTGTTTGTTATTAAGAGTGGTATTGCCCAGGCCCATAGATTCATGGGGGCAGGGGAGGGGCGTGTTTGGGAGGCAACCAATCAATGTGTCTCTCTCATCTCTCTCTCTCTCTCTCTCTCTCTCTCTCTCTCTCTCTCTCTCTCTCTCTCTTCTTCTTCTTCTTCATCCACCCTCCCTCCTAACCACCTCCTCTAAAAATCAATGGAAAAAATGTCCTCCGGTGAGGATTAATAAAAAAAAAAAATTCAAAAATTTAAAAAAGAATGGTATTACTACTGTTATTACAAACATCAGGAAGAATGCATAGGTCACTGACAACCATTTTCTTGTAAAACCCTATGGTTAATTCTCTGTTCTTGTGCTCTCTGCCTCTCAAAGAACAAGCTACTCTCTTCTTATTTAAATATTTTTACCCCCTTGTCTTTCTTGGTATCATCCTACCTCCTGGTCTTTTGCATGGACTATTCTGCATCTGCTCTGTCAGACCTTTAAGTATTTAAGTTTCCATGGATTGGTCCTTTTCTCTCTTCTCTTTCTTATTCTTCTTCATTCACACAGTTTTGTAGGCAATTTATCCAGTGCCAGGGCTTTAAGTACCATTGTTTTTCTACATACCAATTCTTTATGTCCATCCCTGATATCACCCTGAGGTTCTCAATATATGTATTGTCGCCGAAACTGGTTTGGCTCAGTGGATAGAGCGTCGGCCTGCGGACTGAAAGGTCCCAGGTTCGATTCCGGTCAAGGGCATGTACCTGGGTTGTGGGCACATCCCCAGTACGAGATGTGCAGGAGGCAGCTGATCGATGTTTCTCTCTCATCGATGTTTCTAACTTTCTATCTCTCTCCCTTCCTCTCTGTGAAAAATCAATAAAATATATTTTAAAAAAATATATATATATGTATTGTCTTTTCAACATTCTATTAAGCTTCTTAAATATAGTATGTCCAAACAAGAACTCTGATTTCCTGCTCACTTTAACTTCATATCTCCCACCACTAAACTGTAAGCTCCATGAATAAAGAAAGTATTCCACAGCAGGCACTATGTTCTGAAGATTATGTGCTTATAATAGTGCCACTCACATAATAGGTATGCTAGAAATGTGTATACAAGTATAAATATTTCAATATATATGAAGAAAGAATGGGATGAATAATTGAAAACATGCTGAAAAATGAAAATCACTATTTTTTAATTCTACTTCAAAATATAAATATAGTGTTGTTGTTTTTACCAAAAGATTTAAATGGCTTGTAAAACAATATGTAGAATCAAATTATTTTGGTATGTTCCATATTTAAGTTTCTTATGGTAATTTTGACCTTTGAAATTATTTGTATTGTTAAAAAATGTGATAAATGATACTCTCCTTTCTTCATTTAAACATGAAAAAAATTATTATCAAGCATTTACTTCCCTGCTATTGTAGATTTCTAACAGACATTACATTCTAAAACAGCAGCGATGCATATTGGAAATAAAAATTGATTAATCACTATCTTTTCTAAATACTATCTCTTTTTATTCCTTTCAATCATATAATATTTTGTTGATATCCTAAGATGTAGCAAGCAATGCAAGAAAAAGCCAAAAGCTTTTGCCTAGTGAAGAAATGCATCAACAGACAAAAAGGCAATCTACTGAATGGGAGGAGGTATTTGCAAGTGATATATCTTATAAGGGGTTAATATCCAAAAATATAAAGAACTCCTAAAACTCAACATCAAAAACAAACAATTCAATTAAAAATTGGGAAGACATGCATGGACATTTCTCCAAAGAAGATGTACAGATGCCCAAGAGACATATGCCAAAATGATTAACATCACTAATCATCAGGCAAATGCAAATCAAAATCATGATGACCTCACATTTGTCAGAACAGCTACTGTCAATAAATCAACAAACAATAAGTATTGGCAAGTATTTGGAGAAAAGAGAAACCTCTTGCACTGCTGTGGGATTGTAAGATAATACCGCCACTATGGAAAATATGGAGGTCCCTCAAAAAATTACAAATAGATGTACAATACAACCCAGCAATTCAACTTCTAGGAAACAAAAACCATAATTCAAAAAGATATATGTTTGCTGCAGCATTATTTATAATAACCAAGATATGGAAATAACCTGGGTGTCTATCAATAGATAAATGGATGAAGAAAATATGGCAGATATATGTACAATGGAATATTACTCAGCCATGAAAAGAATGAAATTTTACCATTTGCAGAAACATGGAGAGACATAGAGGGTATTATGCTAAGTGAAATAAGTCAGATGAAGATAAACAAATACCATATAATTTCATTTACATATATAATCTAAAAAACAAACAAAAGAGAAACAGACTCATAGATACAGAGAACCAAATGATGGTAGACAGAGGGGAGGGAGTAGAAAATAGTTAAAACAATGACAGGGATAATAAGTTTAAACTTCCAGTTATGAAATAAATGTCACAGGGATGTTGGGTACAGCATAGGGAATATAGTCAATAATATTGTGATAACTTTGCAGTGTGACAGATTGTTACTGGACTTATGTAGTGACTGCTTAATAAGTGATATAAACTTTTAATCACACTTAAAACTAATACAATATTTCATATGTCAACTATACCTTTTTAAAAATACAAATAATGCTTAGTTTTTGCTGGCTAATAATACCATGACAGATAGGATCAGAGATAGATACAAAATCACAATGCCACAAAAATGTCTAAGAGTATGTACATGGAAATAAAGGTGATGGGTCAATAATCGTGTCAAAGGAGTCTGGGAAGACTTCCTAAATATATAGAATGTCTCACAGGGAATAGTTATTGTAAAATCTGCCACAACAGAAAAAAAGTGCATCTAATCCAGGGGTCCTCAAACTACGGCCCGCGGGCCACATGCTAATACAAATATTGTATTTGTTCCCATTTTGTTTTTTTACTTCAAAATAAGATATGTGCAGTGTGCATAAGAATTTGTTCATAGTTTTGTTTTGTTTTTTAAAACTATAGTCCGGCCCTCCAACGGTCTGAGGGACAGTGAACTGTCCCCCTATTTAAAAAGTTTGAGGACCCCTGATCTAATCTATCTTAATTTTATAATATTTTTAAAATAATTTCTCCCTTTTTCTACTTAGGTAAAAAACTGAATTCAGCTATAAATTTCTCATTTGTGTCATGCCAATATCCTTGATGTAAATTTTAAATATGTTTTATAAACCACCATAGGTAAATGTGATTGAAGTGTTTGTATTAATCCTATAAATGTTCCCCATGAATTATTCCTCAGTCATTCATTTTGAATTTTTATATCTAGGGCACATGAAACACACCACCTTTTCCAATATCTTCAGCTGTTGAGTATCAGTGATTCAAGCCAGACAATATGCTAAGCTTGACATCACCAGAGTCATATAAAGAGAATATATTAGGACAAGGAAAGCTGATATTTTTCTCTTAGCCCACTCAGCTATGAAACAAACACACTTGAAACCATTTTACTTTTGACTGTTGAGCATCAAGTCCCCTGTAACCAAGGAAACAGGTTTCAACTCCCAGTTTAACAGACAGAAGGCAATTATCTGTCTGAGGTAAGAGTCCATCCTCAGCACCTTCTCAGCTAATGCATCCCACTCCTTCACCTTCCTTTAACTTCTGTGCATCAGGGACTTATCACAACTCTCTTCTGCCTCATGTTTTCTCTGGTCTGTTTGTGAGACTTCTCTATTTAGAATGACAGCAATAGAAAACCTTTTCCCACAGTGAAGGCAGACTCTAAACTGCAGCCCCTAAAAGCCATGTTTACTAGTAACTAGAAACAGTGAATGCCATTACAGACAAAAACAATTTGGAGTTAACACACCTGGGAAGAGAGGCCCAGCTACAATGCAGGGGTCTCTGAGCTGAGCAGCCAGGTGGCTCTGGCTCATAATGGCTGGTGAAGTGTCAGTCAAGCTACTGGCTGAGGCTCCAGTCATCAGAAGGTTCACCTGGGGCCTGAGTATCCTCTTCTAAACTCACTCACACAGCTGTTAGCAGGAGGCCTTCTCCTCACTCCATGGTCCTCTCCAAAGTGCTTTGCTGCTCATGATGTGGCAGCTGGCTTCCCCCAGAGTGAATGATCCAAGAGAGACAGAAACAGCGTGAGAGTATGCACGTGTGGACAAGAAGGGGGCCGCGCACTAAACCTGACACGCTCAGGGGAGGCCCACATGGAGGCCTTACAAACTCAGAGACCTAAAGTAACCACATAGGATGGGCTGAAATGAAAACTTCTTAACTAAAAGTGAGTTACGGCCAGTAGACATGTCCAAGGCTGGTATCTTCCTTGACAATGGTTGATTTTTACTGAGCCTGTCTATTGTCTTTTTCCATCTATGATTACATCCGTTTGGGATGAAAGAGTAATCCCCCTTTCTTCCAGACCCCCAGGGCACAATATACCCTCTAGATCAAGAAACCACCGAACCTGTTAATGAACATTTCCACACTGTATGTTGGTATCTTTGCTGAGGACCAAATGAATCATTCAGCAGAGGAACTCTCCAGTGTATCATGCCCAGCAATCTTGTTAAAGTTTGGGGAACCACCCTTGTAATGAGCCTCTGTGATGTAATTTCTTAGAACAATTGCCAACTATTCAGTCCTAGGAACTGTGTGTAGCAGGCAGGACAATACACAAACAGATTCTGCTTTACCTATCCTACATAATAAAAGCCTAATATGCGATGTGTCTGGTCGTCCACTCAACCAATCAAAGCATAATATGATGTTATGCTAAGGCCGCTCAACTACTCACTATGACATGCACTGACCACCAGAGGGCAGATGCTCTGACTGGTAGGTTAGCTTGCTGCAGGGGTCTGGCTGATCTGGACTGAGGGAGCCGGGACGGACACACCCTGGAGTCCTCCCACAGTCCTTCCCCAGCTGGCCAACCTCCCACATCCCTCCCCAACCCCAACTGTGCACCGATGGGGTCCCTCGGCCTGGCCTGCACCCTCTCGAAATCCATGCTGAGGGACCACCCCTTGAAGTGCATGAATTTAGTGCACCGGGCCTCTAGTTAAATAATAAATCAGCTTTAATATTAGAATCTGTTTTCACTTGATTTCAACGCATTTACAATGTCTATTTCCAGGTAGTCTAGCCTCCTAATGGCCTTGTGAACAGCTCTCAAGCAGTTTTCCAATAACATCATGCCAGCTGAGTCCCTAAAAGACCCAAACAAACACATATGCTACTGCAAAAGCAGCTGAAAATTGGCATGGCTTCTACAAACTAAAACTCGCTGTATTTCAATATCACCAACTACCCTACCATGAAACAATTTTAAGGAGCTGTTGTCACAGTTACTCTCAAGGCAGATGTCCACCAAATTCATTTCCCATTTTCCTGAATTAGACTCCCCCCCCCCCGCTCCATCAAACCACAGATAGAAGGATACTGTGTGTTAGATTTTAAGAGAACACACCAACACTGTGGAAATAATTACTTTTTGAAAGATAGTTACTACATAAACAATTGATTGCATGGCTAAGTGCTTATAAATGCCTCATATAACAAACTGAATATAAGCAATAACATTATGCACAAGCAACAACGAATATAATTAAATTTACTATGATTGTATAAGATAGCCTTTACCAACATCACACTGATTGAACGTAAGTAGTCTAAATATTGAAGAAACTCATCAAGAATTAAAATGTATCCCTGTTTCAACAAACACATTACACTATTTGTAATGCAAGAAACAAAGAACGAAAGAAATATACAAATGTAGCAAAATTTTTAATTTCAACTACATAACTATTTTGCTAGGATTTGTTTCACATAAAAGGTTCACTGAGGAAAAAACAAACTAAAGATGAATCAATTCAAATGCACATGTAATTAGTAACTGAATCACTATTTAATTTCAATAACCAATGAAGTAATATAATCTTTAACTCTAGGGGACTGAAAAAGGTAATTATGTAACAAATGCTGGAGTCCTTTGGCAATCATATCTGAATTGTATCTTTGCCTCGTATCCTGACACTCTGGACCACCTATGTGGTCTCCACTCAATTTGGGGACAAAGTCGGTCTTTGACTGTATTCTTTCATTTATTCTATAAATAGTGATTGAGCATTTAGTGTATTCTAAGCACGATACTAAGTTTTAGGAATACATGCTTGTATTTTAGGAATACCAGGTCGCTGCCCTCAAGGAAGTCACACATTAATTAGATAAAGACAGATGTGCAAATAAATAGTTGCAATAAAGCAATAAAATGACTTTGAAAGAAATCTGGATATTGTTCAATGTTGAAACAAAAAACAGGCAGTCAGTTCCATCTGGAGGCGAAGGCTGACTATGGTGTGGTGAAAGGTTACATGGAAGATGTGACACACAGGGAGAGAAGGTGTTTTTCATGTCAGGGACAAAGATGTCCCACAGAAAGGAAACGTTATTAGCAAACATTGACAATGGAGAACAAATTAGTTTGTCAAGGTTCATTCAGACAAAGCAGGCTGGGGCATGCATTAATTAGACACAAGCAGAATTCTGGTCCTCTGACCTTACTCATTCTCCCCCATTGATCTAATTTAGACACACGGATCCTCAAAGCCTCCTTTATTCAATTCACTGAACTTCCTTATTCTTCTTTCCACCTTGAACACAGCTAAGAGATGAAACTATTAACCTGTCCCATCTTAAAGTTAATAAGCTGGTCATTTACAGATTCCAAAGTGAACCTAAAAATAAAAGTTATAATGCATATTATGCTTGCCAATGGCCTATTTCTTAGGACATGCTCAACAATTATAATCAAGTGGTAACTGTTTTTTTTTTTTTTTTTTTTTTTCCCCATCACAGTTTAAAACTTTTCTTGTTGGGTCTTTCTCCTCAGCCTCTAGAACAGTCGTGGGCAAAGTAGGGCCCGCGGGCTAGATCCGGCCAGTTTGAAATGAATAAAGCTAAAAAAAAAAAAGACTGTACCCTTTTATGTAATGATGTTTACTTTGAATTTATATTAGATCACACAAACACTCCATCCATGTTTTTGTTCCGGCCCTCCGGTCCAGTTTAAGAACCTATTGTGGCCCTCGAGTCAAAAAGTTTGCCCACCCCTGCTCTAGAAGCTATCTTGGACATAATTCATAGCTTTAGAGCTGTGTAACCATCTCTTTTTAATCATTAAAATACAGTTTAATTAAAACCAGGACATGTGTCTTGAAAACAATAACAAGCTTCTTACGCTTCCCTAGCTCAGGCCTGGCCCAGTCTTCTTAGGTGCTAGCAGGGAGAAAGAGGAGTTTGATCTCTTCTTATTCTCTCTGGCCTCCTTCCTCACCTCCTTCAGACTCACTGTGCTATTTCTGGATCTCAGAGCATGGAAGAGGGAAAGAAAGAAAAAGGCTGGTGTCTTTCTCTCCTGGCTGCAAGGTATTCCACCTGCTGGACTAGCCCCCTCATAGTAGGACATGACGTTAGAATGAGGAAATGGTGCTTGTCACCTCTGTTGTTATCAGTTTTTCGGCCTAAAGAGATGCTATGAGAAAAAAAAAATCACTAAACATCCTTTATATGTAAAGTAACAGAGCAGAGAGAGCCACAGCAGAGAGTGACTGAAGCTACAGAAAGAAAGAAAGAATAAAAGTGATGAGTACTGAGAGAGAGAGCTCAATCCTAAAAGAGGGGAAATGACTTGTGTCCAGAAAAGGAGTAAATTCCCCTTCATCTTTTTCTTTGATTCCAGAGAATCGTTACCAAACATTACTCTGTTTCACTTCAGTATCTTCATTTGAATCCTTTTCTGCTGTGAACTTGTGTCTGGAGATGCTCCTCTCACCCCACACCGTGTCAGAATCTCCAGTGGAAAAGGACTTCAATGGGGGTCCTCACTAAACTTAGAGCAACACTGAACAAAACCAATGGACTATTATCCTCATGGGCAACCTGCCTCAGAATCTGGTCACCGCCATCTCTGATGTCTCTATTTTTCTTTATTTAGCTTTAACACTCTTGTCCACACACACCACCCTCTCCTGAGAAGGTCTGTATGAGTCAACCAGACAAGCTTTGTTCAGTCACTGTCTGTCTGTGTTTGAGGGGTGTCATCATTCATTCTCTGTAGGAACTTAAGACAAAGAATCAGACTTGTTGGCTGATCTCTAAGTATATTCCTATTATTAAATTCTCAAATCCTTCACTGTTTTCCAAATTTTAAGAGAAAACTTGAAGAGAATATCCAAGTAGGCATCTGCTGTTTTAGAATGAGGAGAAGCCCAGAGGAACCTCAGGGTCCTCAAAGAGAAAAATCCATCTGGGGACCTTCTCTGAACTTGTTTTATTTGGCACTGATTGTGAAAGGCATTGTTTTTAAAGTAATTTGACATTGGTAGAATCTCCTGATATGGTACACTTGACACCTTTTAAAATGTGTAGGGAATTGTATTTATATTGTGGGGGAGGAAAAATAATTTTCCTTCTACCCTTCTAAGTTCTTCTGGTTGGACCGAGAATCAAATTAACATGAGATATTAACAGGAGAAAATGACCAAGTTATTATGTACAGATGAGGTT
The DNA here is from genome assembly GCF_014108235.1 of Myotis myotis. Classification (NCBI taxonomy): domain Eukaryota; kingdom Metazoa; phylum Chordata; class Mammalia; order Chiroptera; family Vespertilionidae; genus Myotis; species Myotis myotis. Next base: position 182,287,220 of record NW_023416324.1, read on the forward strand.
TCCATGAGAATATGAGACAGAGGACAGAGGGGCAAGTTAAAGTTTGCGTGCCCTCTGAGTTAAAGAGAAGGTAGGGAAGGAGTATGGTTTGGGACTTAAGGGAGGAAGGCAATGCACACGGAGATGGGAAACAAATGTTTGATAAGGAAGTAAGTGTTTGCTGGGTCATCTTTAACAACGTGACACAGAGAAAACAAAAGGGCCTTGCTAGGTTCCTCCCTATCAGATACTAGTTTATATCAAACTACAATTATCTCTGTTGATACCTCCCTTCCTGGGGCAGGTCCTCTGTCTAAATACTTTTAGGCATTTAGAGAGAAGGCTCAAGGGTTTTCCTGAATCTTTCTTTTCTTAAAAAAAAAAAATCCAGCTTAAAATAATCAGTATCCTAAAAGGCATATTTTGGGGTGGCCAACTCTGCTTCCCCTCAGAGTTTTATTCCAAGAAAAAGGTTATGTATAAATAGAAGACAATGGCATAACTGATGGTCTGAGGAGGCCATAATTTTTCACTGTGCCATTTTCATTACTCGAATAACCATTTAAATCCTTTCTAGGACTAAGAAAAAGCGTTTGCAATTACATTTTGTAAAGGCAATGAATTTTACCCCTGGAATTACATTTAGATTCTCCAAGCATTTTTATAAGGAACCTTTAAAAAAAGTATGTTATTATTAATGAATGTGGAAATTTCAGAAATCTACACTAACCACAATTAAATCTGCAAATTCAATGAATTATCTAGAAGATGCATACCCCTGCTCTTAACTTAGAGAGCCTTTAATTGCATGTATAAATGTTTTATGAACATCTCTTACTATGTCTTTTAAGTCAGCAGTTCTTGTGACAGAAGAGTCATAGCAAACCACTCAGGTCATCAAATTTTCCCATCCACATTTTATCAGGCTGGTCTCCATGTTCATATCATTTTTTTAAACAAAGAGTTTTATTGAGTTTTAGAGAGAGAGGAAAGTAGAGGGAGGGGGAGAGAGACACATTGATGTGAGAACACAACATTGATGGGCTTCCTCCTATGTACTCACCACAGGGGATTGGGACCACAACCCGGGCAGGTGTCCTTGACTGGGAATCCAACTGGCAACCTTTTGGTGCAGAAGACGATGCTCCAACCAACCATCATTGTAACATTATCTACTGTGTTTTTGGAGCTTCACTTTCATGGTTCTTAGTTCAAATCAGAGGTTTGTTTACTGAGTATATGGAATTATATCTCATGGGACTAAAAGAACAAATAGACCAGTGAATATGTTTCACTATAGACACATACAATATTTTGTCTCAGCTGAACTTAACCGAAAAGTTAGTATCCAGATGGCTTAACCTTCTCAACTTTTTATATTTTTTTTTATAAGGTCTCCTGGTATTTATTTACCAGCATTATCTAAATGCAACTGAATTTCATTGTCAATCTAGGAAATTGAGTTTTAGTCAATCACAATATGATGTACCCTCAACATAGTACAGTTTTCATTAAATAAATTAATTTTATGCAAATTTAACCTTTAATGGAGCTACAAATAGTTGCATTCAAGTTACATCTGCTTAACATTTCCCAAATGCTTTAACAGTAGTGGGAATGAAAAACAACTAATTTTTTTGGTAATTAAAATGCCCCAAATATGGCATGTTAGGCTTAGTAAAATTCTCCACTGTCTTCATATGTTTTGTCAGTATTCAAACTGCTTGATCCCCTTCAGTGCAGCTGGGATGCTGCAAATAAGAATTCTGCTAAGGAGATCGCATTGAATAGGGTCAAAACCCCTGGTGGAATATGCCAAGGCCATATCTAAATAGACTCCAAGGAACAGTGACATTAATATCTACCTGAGAGCTTTTCTCTAAACACAATTTTATATAGAGTAAAATACTTGTTAATAATTTAGCTTTAAGTATCTTACTTTCCCTGAAACCTAACCACTGGGGGCAGAGGATGTGTTTCTGTATGCATTTGGTGTTTGTCAAGAAAAAAAAGTAGTTAAAAAGTGATTAATTTCACTTATAAATAATAGAAACACAAAGTAGAGATGGCCCACTCTGCTTGCTGTTCTGAGAGTGATGGGATAGCTGCTCTAAAGCAAGCTCACAGGGAGCCTGGCACATGGTGAACACTTGACTGATGTTTCCTGAATTAAATGACTATCCAGGGCCAAAGTCCAGGGACATGGACTCTGTGCATCAACTATGTGAGTGTATTCATGGCTGCGTCCTCCCTTCCTGCTCACTCAGCCAAACTTGTTTTTGTTGTTGTTTTATGTTGTACACAAGTGGTAACATTGACTTTCATAACAAAATATGCAAGGTGGCACCATAAAAACACAGCACACATATCCAAATCTGGAAACTTGTGCAAATTCCATCCGAGTAGAGATTTTGCTTTGTTTGCTGTTGTGTTCCCAGTGGCTAGGGCAGTGCCTGACACAGAGTAGTCGGTCAACAGTTATAAAATAAATGAAAGACAGAATGAATGAATGTATGATGAATGCATTCTAATAACCCAGCCTCCATATACTTGGGGTTCTTGAATAAAATCGTTTTAACCAGAAGGCAGTGTGGTATGACAGTTGAGGTCATAAATTCTGAAAATAGACCTAATTTGAATCTTGTCTCCTATACACATTAGCCATATGACTTGGGAATATTTCTGAACTATTATATGCCTCAGTTTCTTATCCATAAAACTTGTATTATTATAATAATGGTAACTCCCCACAGGGTTGTTGTGAGGATTAAGCATGAAAATATATTTAGCAGCCCCAAATGAATAATACCTCCTAGCATTATGAGCTCCTGTTATTAATATCCCGTAAGGAGATGGCCGGGCTCTATTTGATGTATTATTTATCATTCTCATTGGGACACTTCTGAAAGTAAAAGGGGAAGGCACTAAAATGATTAAAAATCATCAGTTGACCTACGACAAGTGTAAACTTGGACAGCACCAAGCAATCAGTGACATACGGTTCCCCTTTTTACTGGCCAAACCTGCTGTCTGGCAGGCTTCCTCATACCCAAACCTAAATAGAAATAGTAAGTCCAGACTATGTTGTTATCACTTTAACAAGTAACACCATAGTCTCTAATTCCTAGCGTTAAGTTATGTGGGTGACAAATATAACCAATTCAGCAACCTACTTAAATATCTTCCCATTATTGTGTTTCAACCAAATATTTCCCGCTGTTACCTGTGCGTGCATGTATGTTCTCTTCACTCATCATTCCTATAATGTGTGGCTCATAGTAAAAGCAGTCACAATGGATGGGCATACCGAAGTCAGCATTTAGGTGCAAACACACCTAGCTTTATTCTTTATTCCATTACTAGAGGCCCTGTGCATAAATTTGTGCACAGGTGAGGTCCCTCTGTGTGCCCTGTGGGGATCGGGAGAAACCCCATAGTCCAACACCGCCAGCAGCTCCTACCTGCCGTTCCTGCTCAACACAACCCCACTGCACCTGCCGTGCCCAATCAGTCCCAGTGCTCGCCAGCCATGAGCCCTGCATCTGGCGCCCTCCCTAGGGGAGTGGCCTGTGGGTTTGAACCAAAACCAGCTCTCCAGCATTCCCTGAGAGGTCCCGGATTGCAAGAGGGCACAGACCAGGCCGAGGGACCACACAGGTGCAGGATCGAGGCCAGGGAGTGACCCCGGGAGGGCTCCAGGGCATGTCTGGCCCCATCTCGCCCAGTCCCAATTGGAGCTGATCTGGGCCAGCCTGCCGGGGAGGGATGTGGGAGGTTGGCCAGCCAGGAAGGGACCTCGGAGGGCTCTAGGGTGTGTCAGGCCCATCTTGCTCAGTCCTGATCAGCTTGACCCCAGCAGCAAGCTAACCTACCAGTCAGAGTGTCTGCCCCCTGGTGGTCAGTTAACATCATAGCAGCGGTTGAGTGGCCTTAGCGTATCATTAGTATATTACTTTTTTAAAAATATATATATATTTTATTGTTTTTTTACAGAGAGGAAGGGAGAAGGATAGAGAGTTAGAACATCGATGAGAGAGAAACATAGATCAGCTGCCTCCTGCACACCCCCCACTGGGGATGTGCCTGCAACTAAGGTACATGCCCTTGATCAGAATCAAACCTGGGACCTTTCAGTCCACATGCCAATGCTCTATCCACTGAGCCAAACCGGTTAGGGCAGCATATTACTTTTTGATTGATTGAACAGTTGACTGGTCACCAGACAACCAGACACTTAGTATATTAGGCTTTTATTATATAGGATCCCTGAGATGATAGGGAAATTGCTGTCAATTGCAATTTCTGTGTAAAATGTGAGGATCAAGTAACTGGCTTTGTAGTCTGCGAATTGTGTAACCAGGTCGGAATATTTAATGTTAAATGAGTTATGAAGGGGAATATTGATTTATTCCTGAGACAAATATTTATTGGGTGCTTACTAGGTGCTGAATGCTGAGTATTCAAATTTTTAAAAAAGATAAGAGCCTTTGCAAATGTTATAGAGAGAATTAGTGCGATGTAATGTGATAAGGACCATGTTAGAGAGAGGAAAAGATTACAATAACATTACAAAGTAGGATATGGAGGACTATAAAAAAAGGTAATTCTTTTTTAAAAAGAATTAGGTAGGAGAGGGCATTTAAGATAAGAGTAAAAGCAAGGTGAAAGGCATAAAGTTGTGAAAAATTATCTTAGATTCAAAAAACTAAAAATAGTTTGGTATGCCTAGGACAAAGGGTTTATAGCAGCGAATAATGACAGACTAGGCTATGAATCAATCTTGAATGATATTAGACTAGTGGTTTTAAGAAGGAAAAAACTGTGGCAGTAAGAATGGAAATCGAATAACAGATAACAATTAACCAACAGGTATTTATAAAAACGCTTCGCTGTCATCTCAGTTGAGTTGGGCTTGCTAGCATTTTGGTTCATAATGAGCTTGGGGGTTTATTCTTACCATATTATTTAGAAAGCTGTCCCTAGTTTGCTATTTTAATTGAAAAATATAATCATTACTACTTTAATGTAGTCATTTTTGTCTCGTCTTGCCTCCTGAAAATTCGCAACACAGCTGAGCGTGACTCATGAAGATATTTTCACTCATTTTTAATACTTTCTACCAAAAGTAGAGGTTTATTGGTCTCCAATTTAGGAAATTATATAATTTGAGATTTTAAGCATTATATTCATTTTCATGTAATAGTCTTTTCCTTTACTACAGTAGTAGAAGTTGGCAGATTTGCTATTAATGCTTTGGTATATTCTCCTATCCGTTCTCTTAATATCCTTTTCTCTATCCTTCTAGCCTTTATCTAAACGTATAGGTGGAAAGAAAAGTAGATAAATAGGTAGATGGATATATATTTGGTGGATAGAGAGATACTGACATATAGATTTACATAGCTATTTGACACAAATGGAATTGTTACAGCTTGTTTTTTTATAATCTACTTAAATTTTACTTTCAATATGACCATTCTTCTATTTTATTAATGATTTTTCTATAGCATCACTTAATGACTGCGAAATATACCATGTTATGAAAACAGTATAATTTAACTAATCCTTTATAGTTGCTAAAATTATTTCAAATTGTTGACAAAAACAAAGTTGTTCACAACCTTAATATTTTAGGGAACTACCTTGTAGAATTTACTACTAGCTTAAAAAGAGGCTTTGTAATCTTTAAAAACACAACGAATACCTCATGAAAATGTCAGCCCTGGCCAGTGTTGCTCAGTGGTAGAGCATCGGCATGTGCAATTAAGGGTTTGGGGTTCGATTCCCAGGTCATGGGCACATAACTGGGTTGCAGGTTCATTCCCCAGGCCTGGGCCTACTCAAGGCTTATGAGGAAGGCAACAAATCGGTGTGTTTCTCTCACATCCATGTTTCTTTCTCTCTCTCTTTTTCCCTCCTCCCTCCCTTCCACTCTCTTTAAAAATCAATGGAAAAAAATATCCCTAGGTGAGGATTAACAAAGTAAAAGAAACAATCAAACTAACAAAAACAAAACAAAAAAAATATATCAAAAATGTGTTAAGGTCCAAATTTAAGAAAGATCTTTGCTCTCAGGAAAATAAAGCTCACTTTCAGCTCAATGTTTCTTGGCTATGATACAACAACATCCACTGTGATAAACAGAATTGTGTCTATGTTTCACACAGCAATAGATAATAATGAAAATCAGTTAACTGGCCAAATTAGCCAAACCAAGCATGGCTCCAAGTATTTCTCAGCAACCAAAAGGAGTAGTTCTAAAAATTCAGCAGACATAAAAAAATCCCTTTGGGAATTTCTCAGAGATACAGGTTCCCTGAATCTACTCCCCACCTTGCCCTTATCCCACCCACTGACACCCTGCCATACAATACACATTTAGTAAATCAATGATGAAAGAGGAATCTTCATTTTTATTAAGCCAGGCCAGCCAACCTTCTCTATAAAGGAACCAGATAGTAAATACTTTAAGCTTTGGTGGTCTCTGTCACATTGTTTTTGTTTGTTTGCTATTGTTTTTGTTATTATTTTTGTTATTTTGTTTTATGCAAGTCTTTAAAAATCATTCATAGTAAACTAAGCCATATAGACTCCAGGTCAGATTTAGTCTATTGTCTGTAGTTTACTGACCCTGCCTTCAATGATTTTGATGCAAGTGGTCAATAGGTAATAACTGGGGAATTGCTGCTCAAAACCAGTGTACAAGGAGGAGCCCAGGGATCCTGTGGTGTGATATGCTATTATTTTTGCTGTTGCTCCACACTTCTCCTTCTAGATAGCAATGAAGATATATTCTTCAGTTGGATGTTTAGTTGCTATAACTAAGGATGGTTTTGTTTGCTTTCGTTGGCCAAATCCTAAAAGACATAACACTGACCATTTGTCTATGATATAAGATCACACTGACCTCCATTGTAAAAATACAGGGCAATGGCATTCTATGTTGATACTATGGTTCATTTAAAATGCTGGTCCTGGTGAAATTTTGAGATTATTGATGGAATTAAAGTCAATGTAGTGCAAAAATACAAGAGGAAAGGCCAATAATGGCTGGTTATGGATGTTGTTATTTTTTATAGCAATGTAGAAGACTCTATTTTCCAATAATGGCTGCAACAGTATCTTCCGTGGCACATGGTCTTCTTACAGTGTGGCTTTGCCACTCCTCCCATTGGAGGTGGTGCTAATGGCAACCCTCCCCACCCTTTGTAACCAGGCAGACTTATAATAATGGCGGAAGTGACATCATGTAACTTCTGAGGCTGGGTTATAAAAGGCAATAAAGTTTCTAACTGGCTCTCTGGAAACACTTGCTTCTGGAACCCCGTGGCCATGCTTTGAGGAAGCCCACATGAAGAGGCCATGGGTAAAATTTCTAACTGACAGCCCAGGTCAGGACTCAGCTTACAGCCTGCCAAGCCAAACATGCCAGTGAAGATGCCTCTCGATGATCCCAGCCTCCAGACGTTGAGTCACCCTGGGCATCAAATCTTCCCCCCTGAAACCTCTGACATCATGGAGGAAATGAAAGCCATTTTCATAGTTCCCTGTTCAAACTCCTTGCCCACACAATCAAGATAAATTGCCTCTGAATCTTAAGATGATTTGTTAAGCAGTAATAAAAACTGGAACAGCAAAGAAAACAAGTGGTATCCAACATGATTCCCAGTGACTTTGATAAGTTTAATGGTCATTTAAAAATTATAATTCTACAAAGCGCATCCATGGATACTAAAAAATAGTATCTCCCATGGAATTTTTAAAAATTCAAATCACAACATCAATTCTTTACCATGAACAGCATTTAAGAAAGGAACTGTTACCAGCCAGCATGGCTCAGTGGTTGAGGATCAACCTATGAACCAGGAAGTCATGCTTTGATTCCCAGTCAGGGCACATAATTGGGTTGCAGGCTCAATCCCTAGTGTGGGGCATGCAGGAGGAAACCAATCAATGATTCTCTCTCATTATTGATGTTTCTCTCTCTCTCTCTCTCTCTCTCTCTCCTCCTTTCTGAAATCAATAAAAATATATTTGTTTAAAAAAAGAAAGGAACTGTTAATCTTAGAAAAAGTTCCTATTCAGATTACGCCTGTAAATTTGATCCAAGTGAAACCATAAAATAGAAATCTTTAACTCTGCTTTTCCAGGAAGCCTTATAAATTTTCTTTTGCAAGAGTTGTGCTACCTTAACATATAATCATGTGCAAAGAAAGCATTCATGCTGCATTTGAGAGAAGAAAATGTTCAGAGTTGCTTTTAACCTACAACCTGACCCAAATAACTATAATATAGAAAAATCAGCATCATGTGGTAGAGAAATTATACTTTTGACCTTATGGAGATAATTGTACTACAGGTAAGTTATAATGCTCTAACTGTATACAAGGCAATTACCCTATTTAAGCACAGTTATATGTTAGGGTTGTAAGTAATAGATTCCTTTATGAAATCTGTAAGTTTCAGTAGCGAATCAAACTGCCTTATAAATACATATATATTCAATATCCATGAATATAAAATTGCAAGAGCATATAGTTTTCATTGCATGTCAAAGCATGTTAGAACTAGAAGGAAAGTGTATTTCTAATTGACCCTCTTATTTCACATCTATCTCCTTCCCATCTTCCTTCTTTCTTCCCTCTCTCTGCCTCTCTTACTCCTTTCCTAATATCCTTTCTTCTTCACTCACTATTTATTCTTTTGTTCAACAAAGGTGGAAAAAAAAACACACAGAATCACAAAAATGTTTTAAATCCATACAAATGAAACTGATTAATAAAAGTAAATACATTCAGAACTTACTATATACTAAACTATGCACTGTCTGTTCAAAGTGCTATAAAAAATAGTGCCTCAATTAAACTTCAAAATTATCCCTATTAGGCAGGTGCCATTATTATTCTATTCAACATATAAGAAAACTGAGGCACACGAAGGTTTGCTCAAAATTACACAGCTAGGAATCAGGGAAACAGGATTCAAACGTAGGCAGTGTGACTCCAAATCCTGCCCTCTTTACCACTGGTTCTACTGTGGGATTTTTGGCAAGGATTTGGTTTACACAGGCCAAACATACAGTATTTAACTAGTTTTTATAATATTTTAAATAATTTTAATGGCATTTAATTGATAAGCAATAACATGAACAATAAAGTACCAAGGGGCTCAAATTCTTGTAATTTGAGCTTTGAAAATCTAAAAAAAATTTCAAGATAAATATCACATGATCGCTCTCATTTATGGAATATAATGAACAACATAATCTGATGAACAAAAACAGATCCAGAGACAGAGAAACATTGATCTGACTGTCAAACCTTAGAGGGAAGGTAGGGGAGGGTGGGGGTAAGGGGGAGAGATCAACCAAAGGACTTGTACACATGCATATAGGCCTAACCAATGGACATAGACAACAGCGGGGTGAGGGCATGAGTGGGGGGGATGGGGGGTAATGTGGGGATAAAGACACATATGTAATAACTTAGTCAATAAAGAAATTAAAAAAATAAAATAATAGGGTTGAAAAGTCAAAAAAAAAGAGGAAAGAAAAAAATAAATTCATGTAAGATGGATTCATAGAGTATTTGTGGAATCGCTACTCTTTTTTTTTTTCCTATCTAATTCTCAAGAATATTTGGAGTAAGGAGGAAGTCCTCAAGGGACTATTCCAATTCCATTTTTATAACTAATAAAAAATTCTCACTGACTATAAATTTCAAGAATTTTATGGATAGGCCTCCCAATCATTCATAGATCCAAGCCATGTGCAAATCCCATTTTTGTAGCCTTGGACATAGAGGGATAGGAGTGCTCCAAAAGTCTGAGAATTCTATTCAAGGATATATTTGGAAAACTTCAGTGAATTTGGGGAATTGGGGCAACTCAGACGTTTGCTTTACAAAGATGTTGGAACTCATTCTACTGCCAGGTTCTTGTCTCAGAGATTCATGATTAGAATTTTAAAAATGGGAACAACCTCTGAAAATAGGCAGTTCGGTGTGGAAGAAAAGCCAGAAAATGTGGCATCGAGCAGATCCAGGTGTTTCTCCATTTACCATCCCTCATGAAAAACGGCCTTTGTGAGCCTATTTCTTTTTCTGTAAAGTGATAATAGTGGTATTAACCTGGAAGGTTAATTGTGCACATTAAATGAGATTATGATGGAAAAAGTGCTTGGTCCAGGTCTTAGTATATGTAAGATTCTCATTAATCCTGTTTTACAAATGGAGAAATGGAGACTACACCTAACATTGGTAAGTGTTGTGTGATCTTTTCGGATCCCTGTTTTAAACTCCCCAAAACTACAGGATATGTTTTTACTTTACACAATATATTACCCAGAAAAAATTCATTTGATATATACTCCGTGAACTTAACATAGCAAATTAATTGCTAAAGAAATGTATATACTTTTTAGAAGTATTTCCTATTCCACAAAAAGTAGGATATGTCTATAAAACAAATGTTTTTCTCTAACATACATGTAACCTGAAAATTAAAATACTCATATGAAGATAAATTGCTTCTGAGTATTATACTGCCTATAATACTAGCATAGCATTTTCTAATTAAATGACTCATACTTTTAAAATGTTAGAAATCCATCAGATGGGAATCATAAACCAGCAGGAGATTAGCAATAGCGAGAAACTACTATATTCTGGCAAGTTGCTTAGCAACCCTGGAATTGACATTTTTAGGCTCTTTATTTAGCTAACAAGTATTTATTGAATACCTACTACATGCATGTTGCCAAGGAGAGATACAGTTTCATTTCCTCCTAAGAAAAAACTGACTCAAAGCAGTTTCATAACTTGCCTAAAGTATAAGAGGAGGAAAATGAACAAACTTAGTTTGAATCTCAGAATGATGGCTTCCAAAGTCCTTGCTGATTTTCATTCTATTTATTGATAAACCCTAAATTGCTGTCTTTGGAACCACACTATCCCCTGTTTTAAAGTTATGGAACTATTTCTTTTTCTTTTTTTTTTAATCCTCACCCAAGGATAATTTCCCATTGATTTTAGGGAGAGTGGAAGAGAGAGGGAGAGACAGAGAGAAACATCAGTGTGAGCACATTGATTGGTTGCCCCTGCATGAGTCCTGACCAGGGAAGAGCCTGCAAGCAAGGTACCACCTTGACCAGAATCAAACCCAGGACCGTTTGGTCTGCAGACCAACACTATATTCCCTGAGCCAAAATGGCTAGAGCACTATTTCATTTTTCTACAAATTGTAATATCTATGAGGAATAGGGACCCTAACTCAGCTTTCTTTTGTATTTCCTAGAACAGTGTGCTACTCAAAGAATGTTTGGTGGGATGGTAATTATTAGTGAAAAGCTTGTTACTAGCCCCTAGTGAAATAGGTACAGATATTAAGAGAATTTTTTTGTGAAAATCTGATCAAATAATTTCTTGTTTGTTGAACTTAATGATACATTTTTGGATGTATATTCTGTATGTTTTATTATTAAGCTGGATTCCTATCTCTATACCTCTTTTTGTTTACTTCAATTATTGGGAGTATAAGTGAAGGACACCAAATAGTCTGAAATTGAGAACAGTGAATACTCACCCTTAAGTTTAAAGGAAATCTAAGTTAGCAAGGTATTAATTAGATTTTCAACCGCCATAATATAATTCATTTATCATAACAACATGAGGTTACGCAGCATTGCTTTTCTATATATTGTTTTTGCAGAATGAGTAATCACTGTCCTACCATCATTATAAGAACAGAAATATAGGAAATGAAAAACAGCAATAACATGTCAATGATCCAAAGTATTGTATCTCTATTTTTGAAAATTTGCTTGAGTTATCACATTTTCTGGATCCCTATTAATTTTATACTTCAGAAAAAAAAATGTTAAAAGTGATTATAAAACTTGAGATTCAAGTAGGAAACCATCCCCTAAGTTACACTGCAGTATTCTTTACCATATACTGCAGAAGAAATGTATTATATAATGTAGTCATTAGAGAAGAAAGCTTAAAAGAACACAATAACATATCAAAAGATGTGCAATTAGAAATCCAATATTTATTGTTACTCAAAGTTTTCAAGTAACAAATGTGTGTGTGGAGAGAGAGAAAGAGAGAGAGAAAGAGAGAGAGACTGACTTTAGTGTGCTTTATTTCAAAAGTCAAAAATTTCCCAGGCCATTGCCCCATATCATCTTCACCAGTACCAATCAATAGCAAATTTTGAAGTAGGGGACTAAAAAGGTAAATGAGAGATCAGAATATTCTACAGAAGACAATATAAATAGCCAGTATATCTGTGAAGTTTTGTTTTCTTCTTAATTGGTAACAGTTTATACGAAAGACACATGAACCAGAATGTTTTATTATGAGCCATATTTTCATTCTACATGAATGTGAGAAAGTTTAATGCATCTGCCATAGGCTCCCAGCATCTACAAAGAACACCAGGCAACAATACTCCATTCTTAATACTGATTTAGAACCACAACACTGGATAAATATTTATTAAGTTAGCACAATAGTATACATGAAAGTGAACATTTTTTGCAGCTGATTTCCAACCGGTATATGAACAATCACATCAAAATTCACTTTACAGAAAAACCTTTGAATGTGGGAATCTTTTCATTTTTAGAAATGTCTTAAGTTGAATAAGCTAATACCCTATAAATGGAAAAGAGAGACCTTAATCTTATGCTAGGCAGGACAGTGCATTTGCAGTACTCATTTAAGAAAATATACCAATTAGCTTGCCTGCACAGTGCATAGATTACATGACTTTCTATGGCATGCTTTTTCATAAATCCTACCAATGTTCTACTAAAAGGGTTGGCAGGTAAAAGACTTAAGATAATAAAATAATATTATATACTTCCCTATTGTAATATTCTACAAACTTCATTTTTATTGCCTTTTAGTTTTTGTTTTGTTTGTTTTCCCACCAGATTCCATGATCTTTGGAATAAGGGTGTTTTTCTTGTTCAGCATTATTTCCTTAGTGCCTACCATAATGATTGCCACATGGTTGGTATTTAAATAAATATTTTTGAATGGCTAAACTTAATATATCATGTAACCAATAGAATAATAACTGAAGCTTTGCAATGCTATTGTTATTAAATCAGAGATTGAAATGAAAGTTTCATTTATTACTTTAGATTCAGAGTTTTTAAAAGTGAGATTTGAGAGTTACCAATAAAGCCATCTGTATTAATTGATTAATAGTTAAAAATTGATACTTCTTTACCCATTTTATAAATAATCAATCTAAACCATTTGGTTTCTATCACTAAATTAAGTCTTGGGAATTTTAAGCAATCTTAAAGTTCATGCAAAATTCACCAAAAATAGAGAATACTACAGTGTCTTGTTACTTACAAACCATGCCAATGAAAGATCAAAAATACTTCAGTATCCTGCAAGATTAAGTTGGAAGCTAAGGAGAGAATCTCAAGTTTATCTTATGATCTCAATATATATCTATACTAATAAAAGGGTAATATACTAATTAGACCAGACATCTTCCGAATGTCCTTCCAAACAAAGCCACAGTGTTGGGGGCTGAGGCAGATGCAGTTAGGGGAGAGCAGGCTTGCAGGGGAAAGCAGTTAGGGGCAATCAGGCCAGCAGGAGAGAGCAGTTAGGGGGCAATCAGGCAGGCAGGGGAGCAGTTAGGGGCATCAGGCCAGCAGGCAGAGGCAGTTAGGGGCGATCAGGAAGGCAGGCAGGCAAGCGGTTAGGAGCCAGTGGACACGGATTGTGAGAGGGATGTGTGACTGCTGGTTTAGGCCCAATATCTGTGGCAGTTGGACATCCCCCAAGGGGTCCCCAATTGGAGAGGGTGCAGGCCGGGCTGAGGGACCCCCATCCTCCGTGCATGAATTTCATGCACCGGGCCTCTAGTAGTTGTATAATCTTTAAAACAAACTCCCAAGACATTCAATTGCACAGCAAAGGCTGAGAAATAAGAAATCCTTCTGTAGGTGCTAAAAATAGGAGGTAGATGACCAGTATTGTTGTTTTCAGTAGTACCAAGACTAGAAATAGAAATAGTAGTAGAACTAACTAAACATTTAAATAAATGAAGTGGATGAATAATGCTTTTGTGTCAGGCACAATGCTAAGTTGTTTACAATTTTTGTTAAGATGATGTCTTAATCTCTATTTCATCTGTAATGTGTATTTATCACAATATCAAGGACTATGAAGATGAAATTCAGAATGGTTAAGAAACTTGCCTAAGTTCACATGTCATCTATAGTAATAAAAAGGTAATATGCTAATTAGACCAGGCATCATTCCGGACGTCCTTCCTGACGAAGCTGGGGTCAGAGGGAAGTCAGCCCAGGTCTCGGGTGCCTGTGGGTGGCCGGAGGGAAGCCAGCCTGGTACCAGGTGCTGGAAGGAAGCTAGTGCCGGCAGCCAGAGGAAGGAAGGCCTATTCTTGCCCAAATTTTTGTGCATCAGGCCTCTAATAGAAGTATAAAGAGGTTAAAAATATGGCTAAGGCTATAAAACCTTTTAAATGATAGCAACCAATTATTTCTAGTTCCCAAGCCCAAATATGGTTCAATAAAGTTTAGATCAGAATAGGAACACCATCAAGTCACTGGATTTATCATTAAAAGAAAACCTATTCATAGAATCTATGAGTTCATCTCCCTTTAAAAATTAAAGACATCTATACATATAAAAGGCTAATATGCAAAGTGTCCCCTGGGAGTTCAACTGAGAGACCAGGAGTTCGATCACTTGCTATGAGGTGCACTGACCACCAAGGGGCGGTGTGGAAAGAAGGAAGGCCCCAGCTGGCAGCTGGCAGCCAGGGAAGGAAAGTCCTGACCAGCAGCCTGAAGGTCTAGATCAGCCCTGATCACCCACCAGGCCTAGGGACCCTACCCATGCATGAAATTCATGCACCAGGCCTCTAGTTGTAGTATAAATGTCTAGATACCCTACAGAAGATATCTTTGAATAACATTATTCTAACTCATAGGGCAAAATGGTTGCCTACTTAGAGGAGATATGTAATAAACAATATTTTAACTGAACTATTTTAATGGCTAATTTATTATTATTATTGTTGTTATTTTTGGTATGGTTTCATTATATAGATTATTTTACCTGAAGAGAGAAACTCTGTGATAAAATTTGAAAAAGAACACCATAGTTGGTTGAAAACCTATAAAAATGAACTGTGCAAGGATGTATAATTTGGAGACATGATCCATCTTTTCAAAAACTTGATGCAGTTTAAATAATTGAATGCTCACATGACCATGAAGAGATTTCCAGAAGAAACTGTAAGACCTATTTGTAACAGGAACTCATGAAAGAAAGAATAATTCAAAGTAGAGAAAAATTATCCTCAGTTATCAAGGATTTGAAAGGAAAAGTGTATCCACACCATAGGAGAAAAAGGCCAGTTTCAGAAAACTAAAGTTCCAAATAATTTCCTTTTCAAAGAAAAGCTACTTTGTTATTCAACAGAAGTGCCCTTAATTAGAAGAGCAAAAAGGCATCAAGGTTCAGCAATGCCAACAGAAACTCTTTTCCATTACAAATCTCGAAGTAATGCTTTCTAAATAACACATTGCGAACGGAGATCTTGAATACATTGCTATAAGTCATAGTCATCAAACTCAGTCTTGGGAATTTTAAGCAGTGTTACAGCTCATGAAAAATTTATCAAAAATAGAGAATACTACAGTTTTTGTTGCTTACAAACCATGCCAATGGAGCATTGAAGGCACTCCAGTATCCAGCAGGATTAAGTAAGTGGGAAGCTAAGGAGAGCCCAGCAATACTGAAGTAATAATTCATGGCCAATGATTTTTCATTTTAATATCATTAAATTTCCGTAGACTTAATTTTTCTTTCAATCACCTCTGCTCATATGTGTCTTAGCTAATATTTCCCAGACCTGTAAAAATACAAAAAAGTAAGCCAGGATGAGCAGATGAAGGTGATAATCTAGTGTTTGGAAATACAGAAAATTAGCCTGGGCTTTCTCTGTCGTTGCCACTGTCTTGATTTTATATAGTGTCACTACGTTCATTAGTAGAATGAGAACATCTAATTCAGCTTCAGCAGTTTCTTTGTTTTGATGATCTGACAGTGCCTGGTTAATGATATGCTGTTAGATATATCCTAACTGGTAATGCAGCAACTCCTGGGGAGAAAGCAATGAAGCGTTCTACTCTGCATTTCTGGTGAAAGAGACACTTTAAGCTGCACTGCCTGCCTCCATCAGGGTTTGACATTACAAAAATAATTTTACAGTTTCCAATAAATTGTGAAACCTGACATTGGCACATGTCTAAAATACCACCAGGAAAAAAAAACACACAAAAAAACAACACAAAAAACTCATCTCAACACAAACCTCTGTCACCACTGGACTGAGCTCACCTATTAAAAACACATCAAATTTGTTGAAGTTCTTTGAGTTTACTCAGTCATCTCTCCATGACACCATAAGTCTAAACCTTTTAGTTACAAAATGCAAAATGCAAGCAGAAATCATTATGCAGTAGACGTCATCTTATCTCACAGGCAAAGCATTGGTTCGGCCCTCTTTCCAATCATAGTGCCTCAGTACAACCAGCCGCCCTCCCCGATTGTTCTGACGCTAGCTTCCCAGGACATGTTCGTTTATTTTTTCAGTCAATCTCAACTTCAATGTCATCTCCTAAGGGATGTATTTTTCCCATCTAACAGCTTTTAAACATAAAAAAGCCTAACTATTTAACGATCAGTTTCTTATTAATTTTCCTCCACTTGACTAAAAGTTCTTCATGGACAGGGACTTTACGAGTTTCATTTTCCACTGTACCTTTGAACTAATTAATGAATCATCCATAAATAAAGGAATATCCAAGACAATGATATTTAGATTGAAGGATTATTATTCCAAACTATTACACTCAGTAATTACATACATAGCTCCCCCACAGCTTACTATCTATAAGCCTTTTATTATAATTATAATTTTATAGTAAGCTATGAATATTTTAACTATGCTTTATAATCTGATGAGCTAAATATGAAAATCGGCTATTTTAAAATTATCATTAGTTTGCTTGTTAATTTCTGTTTGCTAATGACTTCTTCTGGAAATAAAATTGTGCATCTCTTCTAAATAAGTCAAACTTCTTTAATCATGAACAAATCACTACCAAGTTAATAAAAGGGTGAGGCCATAGCAAATCTTAGACGTGCCCTAAATAAACTCTGTTATAACTCCCATGTCTGTTAAATGAACATATCAAACTAAGTGACTTCTAGCAACCTCTGAGGGCTTACATTTTGTGACTCAGAGTCTCGACTTACATATCTGATTTTTCCCTCTATAATTGCATTTACATTCGGTTAATCATATAAAAACAAAGGAAAATTGCATGGAAAATGATGATGATGTCTAGCCTCTTTTAATTTTTAGGATATGCCACCTCCTCTAGACAAAAATTATGTAACAAAGCATGGAATATTCGAAAACAAGTACGTTTAGGTATGTGTTTTTCTCCATTTCAACAGCTTTTAAAGCTAGCCCATGCTTCAATCCCACATGCAGCTGGTTAGATTTATGAACACCTTCACAGCACCTGGTTTTCTAGTAATCACTCTGCTAGAGGACAAGACATGGGCCTTTGTGAACTGGGGAAGTTCCAAAAGATAACACAAATTGAGGTTTTGTATTTTTCACCTGCTGTGCCAAGCTAATAAAACTATAGAAGCACCAAGGAACCTGGTTGTTGTTTTTTTGTTCTGTCACTCAGTGCCTAGCCAGAGACTACAATTTTTAAAAATTGAATAATTTTCTCTATTTGAGGATAAGGTATTGAAAAATGATGCATCTAGATAAGCGGGCAAAATCAAACAAACAAACAAAACAAAAAAAAAAACACAAACTGCAGAGGTAGAGAAGGAAACATTGGTATGGTTTTTAAAATAATTTTTTAAAATGAAAGATAGTATGCAAATCCTGTTTTTCCTCAAATTTTGCTTACTAGTTTTAAGATCCATCAGTGGACCAACATCATTGTTATGTATATTATTTGCTTAGTGGTGAGCGCTTATTTTCCCCTACCTTTGTAGTTTTAGTCATCGGAACTCTCCTGTAAGGAATACTTGTATCTTATTCAATGTTATAAATTAAATACTTGTGTCCCCCAAAATCTAAGTCCTAACCCACCATACGATGGAATGTGGAGGCAGGGACTTGGGAAGGCGATTAGATTTAGATGAGATGATCAGAGCAGTTCTCTCATGGGAGGATTAGTGACTTTAAGAAGAAGAGGTGCCAGAGCTGCTCTCCCTGTCCTTGATGTAAGAAGATGGCAAGCTGAAAGCACATCCAGAGGAAGCTCTCATCAGTACTCAGCCATGCTGGCACCCTGACCGTGGACTTCCCAGACTCTAGAATTGTGAGAAACATGTTTCTTATTTAAGCCACCATGTCTATGGTATTTTGTTATAGTAGTCCCAGCTAAGACCTCCACCCTGAAAAATATTTATGTACTCAATTAAATATTTGTATCACTATGGACTTAAAGGTGTGTATTGTTCTGTGGGTGAAAATCCAAAATTATTTATGTTTCCATTCACATTGTTTTAGCTTCAGCCATCAGGAGCTTCTTCTGTTTGTCTCATGTGTGTTGTTGTTTTTTGTCAACCTCCATCTTTTTTCAGCTCTTTCTTTAACTTTCTCACTGCAAGGTGTTTCAGGTTCATCTTGAATGTATCCTGCCCCATCTGGAATCAACCAATTTTCAAGGAGTCCTTGTTCCTTATATTGCAGAATGATGTTTAGACACTAGGATGTTGGGGTTGCATATCTCAAAATATTTCCCTGAAGATATTTATTAATTAAAAAGGGAAAGATATTAACTTTACAGTGAAGAATCCTCACACACATCTGCTTTAACAAGTGTGCAGGTTAACATAACCATATGAAGACAATTATATGATGCATGGAGAACACAGCATCCTCTCAGAGGTATTGGGGTTTAAAAAATGCACCACTTCATTCCAATCATGAGAAAAATCAAACAAATCCAAACTGAGCGACTTTCTATAAAATAACTGATAAGAACTTCTCAAAAAGTTTTAAGTTCATGAAGGAAAAGGAAAGAGTGAGGAAGTATCATATACTAGAGAGGCTAAGGAGAAATAACCAAATGCATTGTTGAATCCTAGATAGGATCTTGGAACAGAAAACAGAAAGCATTAGGGAAACATAAATAAGATCTATACCTTAGATAATAGTGCTATTAATGTTAATTTTAAGTTTTAAAAGTCGTACTGTGGCTGTGTATACTATTAATATTAGACAAAACGGGGTTTGGAGGTACACAAAAACTTTGTCTTCTTTTTTGCCACTTTTCATCATCTATAATTACTTCAAAATATTTTTTAAATAAACCAAGATAATTTATCTCATTAATAAAATAAAACTTTATTTTATGATATATTCTCTTCCACCACAATGAAAAGAACAAATCATCCTATATAATAATCCTATATAATAAAGAGGTAATATGCAAATTGACCCTCCCACCCTCACAAGATGGCTGCCTATGACCAGGCCGGCAGGGCGGTTAGTAAGGGACGACCAAACAACTGAACAAGCAGGCTGTGTGGGGCAACAAGGCCGGCAGGGGGAGGGGGGCTGTTGGGGGTAACCAGGCCAGCATCGGGGGGGGGATTTGGGGGAGATCAGGCTGGCAGGGCGGGCAGTTGGGGGCAACCGGGCCAGCAGGGTGGGCAGTAAGGGGCGACCAGGCAGGCAGGCAGGTGAGCGATTAGGAGCCAGCAGTCCAGGATTGTGAGAGGGATGTCTGACTGCAACAGTCAGACATTCCCCAAGGGGTCCCGGATTAGAGAGGGTGCAGGCTGGGCTGAGGCGACCCCCCTCCCCATGCACGAATTTCATGCACTGGGCCTCTAGTACACTAATAAATGAATAAAACAATAGAAAGCACTATTCTGTGTCCAGGCATTGTGAAGAAAAGTATTTTTACCACCAAACATGTGTTTTGAGCACAAACATTCTGAGAACACAATTTCTAAAAGTAATATTATTGTCCATGAAGTCTTAAAGTAAATTTTCTTCCTATTTAAATTTTTTAACATTTGAAACAAATTATTTTAAGCAGTTTTAGAAGAATTTGCAAGCAGTTAAGTGATTAATTATATGTGAGCCTTGTACAAAAAACAAAAGAACATAAGAAATTAAATGTTTTAGTTCTAAACATTAACTTTAATCAATTACCTTTATTGAGCATATATTTTCTGCCAAATACTCTTATAGGGACTACCATATATTGCAAAATGACCAAAATTCTGTACTCCATCCTTTATCCACACACTTTGCTATTCCAAATGTATTCCCATCAAGAAGTGGAACCTACCCTCTTCTTTCTTGGCTGTGGACCCAGATCTAGAATCCCCTGCTGCCAGCAGTCCTGCAGACCTCCTTTCCACAGTCAGACACTACGCCTGTCCCAAGGGACACAGCCTCGGTGTCGTGCAGTTTCTCTCTGACCCTCTGGGCTTGGAGGTCTCGCAGTTCTCTCCAGCCCAGATCCCTGATTTTACCATTCTCTAAGCATCCTCTGACCTTCCTGGGCATGAGTTGTCTCACCAGCTGTGTCTACTGATGAATAAAAACAGATCCAGAGACAGAGAAGCATCGATCAGACCGTGAAACCTCAGAGAGAATGTAGGGGACAGCGAGGGTAAGGGGAAGAGATCAACCAAAGGACTTGTATGCATGCATATAAGCCTAACCAATGGGCACAGACACCAGGGAGGGTGGGGGGCAATGGGGGGATAAGGACACATATATAATACCTTAATCAATAAAGAAAAAGAAGTGGAACCTGTTCTGTACTCCTTGAGTCTGGCCTAGTTTTGTGACTTCCTTTGACCAAAAAAATTGACAGTATGCCAATCCCAACATACCTGTGTGCTTTTCACTCTCTTGGATCTCTGTCTCTGCCAGGAAAACAAGCTGGAGCTAGCCTGTTGGAGGAGGTGCCGCCACATGAAACATGGCCCAGTTGTCTCAGCGTGAGGCCGCCTTAGACCACACTTCAGCCAGTAAACCACAGACCCAAGGTCAGTAGAACCATCTACTTGATCCACACAACCACCTGCGGAAGCACAGGGACCCTGGTTGAGCCATAGGCTAGTGAGCCATAGGCTAGTGAGGCGTAATAAGTCCTTACTAGTTCAATTCACTGTTTTGTAATGGATATTTATGCAGCAATAGCTAACTGATATAAGTATCTTTTCTCCATTATGCACAGAAAAGTTAAATTGTTCAAGTGTACACCAAAATTACGTACAGAGTTATAATCCCACATCTGTCTGACTTCAAAGTATATGTTTTCTATTATGCAGTATGTCTCCCCAAATCTGTTGTGTGTTCTTATTTTAATTATTTCTGTAAGCATATTAAGCACCTTCTGTTGACTCAACTTATAAAATCATTATATCCAATTACAAGTGAATAATCTATTTCAAAAAGCCATATGCAAAATATTGTTCTGATTAAAGAGATAATTATTATATTTGATATGCTTTCATAATCATCCCACATTCATTTTTAACATGAAATCAAGTATGCTACATTCTAATAATTATTAAATGTCAACATGGATGCTTTCAAAATATGCCTTTCTATTTGATTAAAGAGCATATTTTATTTTTACATTACGTATTTAATATAGATTTTACAGCATAATTATATACACATTCTTAAAAACATTTGACACAATTTTATTTTCAATTTTAAAGTATACAAAGTAAATTATCAATTGATCTGAGAAAATTTTGATAATATTTCTGTAGGATCTTTATTGCAAGCATCTGTTATGCACAAATAGATTTTGAGTCAGGTGGCAATTGATGTTTTTCCTTATTTTTAATTTCTTAAAGTTAATGGCTAAAAATATATATACATACACATGCAAAAGAAAACAAGATCAATAAAACCCCAGTAATAAATAGATCTAAAAGCAATGAAAGTAAGACTGGTATAACTTTCTTTTAATTAAACCATAAAGTATAAGTTCCAAAGAGTTAATCTCAACTGATTTAGAAAAGGCTTTCAAATATCTATTAAACAACTTTCAATGGACAAGATAGCTACACACACTGTCTCTAACCAAGGTTCTGTTGTGCTAGACTTATTAAAATGAATTAAATAATAGTATTTTGGAGTGACTGAAATGAAACTCGAGGGATATTTTCTGGGTCATATGTTTCCACAATTAAAGAACTTCTTAAACAACCAAAGCTATGGTTAGCACTATATTTACATTAAGTTTCAGGTCATTTTTCAATGCCACTGAATTAAAGTTGTGAGCAAGCATTGTTAAAATACATTTTGCCTTGAAATGTATAATGTACTTTAACATAGTAAGTCTAACGCAAATATGCTGACATTGATGTTATGTTTTTTTTTCATCAACGGGTATCTGGCTCTTGATTAAATTCATGACCAGTTAAGACCTGGGAATGAGCAATCTTTTGAAGAATATTTAAGTGCTTTTTAAAAAAATAGGCCAAAAAATAAAAAATAAAAAAAATAGTTCATATAAAAATGCAATTTTCTTTGCTCCTCATATGGATAAATAATAATACACATTTGGAAAATTGGAAGTAATTGCTGAAACAAAATTAAATATTATTCTTAATTTTAAAAGAATTCCCAGCATGGAACAAGTAAAGTTTCAAGTGAGAATAATTTCCTGAAACACTTGACCACCACAGGTGGAGCAGGGATGGCAAACAAGTAGAAATCATACTAAAAATAGCACATATAATAAATGATATAGGTAAATATATAAATGTGAGACTGAAGTGCAACTTTCTTTTACTTATTTAATATGACTTTAATATAATAAAATATAAAACTATAAAAAGTGTACTATACATATGAAATATGCAATCTCTAGCTTATAGAGATTATACAATTATTTTTAAAACTTATACTAAAACTAGAGGCCTGATGCACAAAATGTGTGCAAGAGTAGGCCTTCCTTCCCCCCGGCGGCCAGCACCAGCTTCCCTCTGGCACCTGGGATCCAGGCTTCCCTGGCAGCCCAGGCTTCATCCGGAAGGATGTCTGGAAGGACATCTGATCTAATTAGCATATTATGCTTTTATTATTGTAGATTTTACTTTGCTTAGTTTGGGCTTTATGAGTCAACTGCTTTAGTTCTTTAAATCTTACAACTTAGATAACACTAACATTTCCTAGTTATAACTTTTTATTATATCAGAAACATTAAGATTGTAATCATAACTTCAAAATGGTGACACATAAAAGTTGGTGTTTTCCATTAATTTGGTACAAAAGAAAAAGTAATTCAGTTGTAGGTATAGAGAAAAAAAAAGAAAAAAGGAGAAGGCCATTTATTGAGTACCAGTTATAGTGCAATCTATTATTTCATTTGGCTTGCTCTTTAATAATAACCAAATCAGTAATATAATTATGCCCTTTTAGGTGTGAACCTAAGTTTGAGAGAGAGTAACTGACTTGCCAGGTGGCACAGCTAGTGAGTGACTTGACTTGGAGTCAGTTGCCTCCAAAGCCCACCACAAGCCAGAGCCTCTATCCCAGGGCAGGTGTCCTATGAGTGTGTGTTACTTGTGAACCACATGCCCAGGCATGGGCTGGAGACAATATCAATGAAACACGACTAACTAGCAAACAACGCTCTTCCTTCGCAGGATCTTCAGAATGAACCCGCTTTGTTTACTAGTTTGTTTTGAAGCATTGTCTGCACAGGAAGACAAGGATGATCCCGCGATACCAGAATAGTCCACCAAACACGTGCAGAGGAAAGCAGTGATACCCACAGCGCTGCTACCTGCTGTGACAGCTGGTTTCACTCAAGGCGGGTCTGGAAATTCACGGTGTTTTCTTGGGAAAGTGCTAGTTAGTAAGACAAGGTGAAAATAGTTTACGGGGAAAGTTTTACCAAAAGTCCTTCAAACCAATAAGTCAATATTATATTTTACCCAGCCTGTGACATCATTGATTATCATATGCATTACAAACACTTAAAAAGGAAAGCAGTGGCCAATGCAATTTTAAGGTACCATTCTAATTTCAGGAATATTAAAATATGGAAAAATATGCATCTTAGAAACCATGAAAAGCATAGATATTATTAATGTGTGTTAATATCAAAATACTGGAGATGCTTTGAAAGCAAACACAACGACTTGATTTTCTTGTACAGACTATACGTCTCTAATTCCAAAGATTTTCATAAATAATCCTTCCAACAGAATGACAAGAGATTAATGATGCTACATCACCAGGAAGCCCAAGGGAATAGCAGCCAAAGGGAAATAGAAACACATAATTCTAAATTTGTGCTGATTACAAAGTATCCATACCATTGCCAACAATTACCCTTACCATATTTTATTGTAGCTAATATTTTTTCTCTCCTGGGCCTCATTCTTATGAACATTGATAGCCATTAAGTTGCTTAAAATTAACAAGGGGAAGAGAGGCTGTGGAAACTAGAAAAGGAGTGCTGACTATGATTTTATCCATTTGCATTAAATTGCTGAAGCAACAAATCAGATCAACATCAAACACATCTTTTAGGTGACTTGCTTCTATAGGGTTACCTAGGATTCCAATGAACCATTTAGCTATTGCAGCCTTAGGGCATCCATGTATCAACAATTCACAGAAGTTTTCTTCACCTAATTTGTCTGCTATTCCTAAGGAGGAGAAAAAAGCCAGTTACCTTAGCAACTGCAAGGTTACATTTTATCTGGTAGCTGCAGAGCTTTTTTGAAATAAGGGGGAAAAAAGCATATCTGAACTGACATTCTGTCCTCGTTGGGTAGCAGGTTTAGCAGTCAGGTTGAGAATACCATGCAAATGCCTTTGTCTTCACCCTGCCCCACCCTCACTGACAGCATTTTGCATTGTCTTACTTCTTTTTCCTTTTATGGGAATGAGGGAATGACCAATGTCAAATACGGATATAAAGAAATTGTCAGCGAGAGAGGCTGCAGAGAGTGTAGTTCATCACAGCTGACCTTTGTTATTTCTCTGAGAAGAGAAATTGGTGGACAATTGGCAATTGTTATAAGGGGAAAATAAACATCCTGTCAAGTGTCGGTGGCGAGAAAGTCAATTTCCAGTCCTCATGGAAGATAGCTGTAAGCCTGTCCACAGAAGAATAGATTTTTTTCAGAAAGTACTAAGTTAAAAAACACATTTTAACAATTTAATTCGAAGATCACTCTAAAGGCTGCCGTTCTTGCCACTTATAGACTTGAGGCAACATCATAAGGGGCACTTGTCAGCCAGGCTCACGGTACCAATGACTTCAAACAGAACTCAGGGATAAGAAAATGGACAGGAAAATGACATATAAGAAGGTGCAATAGGTATCTTTTCCTTAAAATGACTGAAATCCAAATTGAAGTAGCTTAACAGTAAGAGGGAACTGAGAAGCTTGTGACCTTGGCTTCTCCAGACTCCCTGCTCCATCTCCTCCGTCAAGGCTGGGAGACAGCCCTGCCCTGCCTGCGTTCCCTTCCCCGGCACCAAGTCTAGAGTCTGTATCTAGGCAGTGAGCCTGGCAACCTGGGAGTCACCTCTTCTGTTTCCCATCTCTCATGGATAACTTCTCTCCGTGCCTGACTCCCAGTGTCTTGAGGCTGTTGCTTCTTCATACGCTGTGTACAATATTGATTTGTTTCCAGCAGGAGGGTAGATCTAGCTAGCCCCTGCGATTCTGTCTTAACCAGAAATAAAAGTCTTTTCTTTCCCCTAACATTTCCTTCTACAGAAAGCTCTGATGGTTGCCACTGCCTGTGCTCTGTTCTCTCATGGACAGTCACAAGGTCCAAGCAGAGGGGACAACATGATTAGAGAGAACGGAGTCACATATCCAACCCTTGACACATTTATTCTATTTGTTTCCTTGCCAGTTTCAGGAAAACAGTAAAGCTATTTGCCAGACAACCAAAACCAATAACCATCAGAATTCATTTCAGAAAACACGTCCTTATCTTTAAAAAAATGACTTTTAGGGGTGCTAATTATATTCCCATCTAATTCACAGTTTATTGTCTCATGCATTCCTGGGGCATCTTCTGTGTGCATGGGGATGTGGCTGCCATGGGAACAATAAAACGAACAAGATGGGAGGGTGGCCCAGACAGCTCATATTCCGAGTGTTTCTTCGCCCAAAGCTTCCCAGTTTGTGGAAGCACTCGCAGGCCCTGCTTCCGCTGCTCTACACAGTGGCTCTGGGACAGATTCAGCTTAGAATGGAACATCATTGACTTTTGGACTTAACTTTCAGATATCTCATTTTAAACATGAAACAGCAAGGCAAGGGGAGGGTCAAGCCACACGTCAAAGGCGAAGGGGCCGTTAAGTGCAAACTTGATGTTGCTGAGGTGTTGAAGAGTCACTGTGGCAGGAACTGGGCCTCTCAGACATTCTCCTCTACACCCGTGTCATGGTGCCAGGACTAGAGCCAGATATGAACTCTCCCTGTCAAATGTGGAACTTTATTTCCTGCTGTTTTTTAACCAAGTAAATTACCCCATCTTTCACTGAATAAAA
The DNA here is from genome assembly GCF_014108235.1 of Myotis myotis. NCBI lineage: Eukaryota > Metazoa > Chordata > Mammalia > Chiroptera > Vespertilionidae > Myotis > Myotis myotis. Next base: position 182,313,812 of record NW_023416324.1, read on the forward strand.
CTAATTTGCTCTTTTCTTATCTTTACTGGCTATCCTTCTGTCCCCACCCCAAAGCCAAGGAATGTGCTTTCTATCGTAAGTTCACTCATCAGAATCACATTTAATAAACTGTCAAAAATTTTATAAAATGATGTTGAGGGGGGAAAATAATAAATTTCTACATAAGAAATGATCAAATATTTTTAAAAATACATGTTGTACACACATGCAAAGACCATAAGATAATATGCCAAAATATTAATATTTTTTTAAAAAATCTGGGTTACCAATTTAAGGGTAATTTTTACTTTAGCCTTCTTTTTTATATTATGTAAATTTGTGACAATTAGCATGTTTTAGATATAAAGTTTTTTCCTTAAAACCAGGCTCTAAAAATACCTCTTGATGAAAATCTTTCCTGATTAGCCCTATTAAATAAAATGTTATTACTTTATTTACATTATGGTATTGTAGCACATTGACAATATTAAGAGACATTCTATATGTGATTATTATTTCTAACAAATTATATACTTAAAGGCAGGAAATGTGTTTTTAACCTGTGTTAATTAACTTGATAAGTTAAAATAATTAACCAAATGGCTTTAAAAATTGTTCATTTCTTGCCCTAGCTGGTTTGGCTCAGTAGATAGAGCATCAGCCTGTGGAGAACTGAAGGGTCACAGATTCTATTACCTCAGTTGCAGGCTATATCCCTGGTACAGATCAGGGCACTCGTGGGAGGCAACCTATCAATCTGTCTTCCTCACATAGATGTTTCTCTCTATCTCTTCCCCTTCTTCCACTATCTCTAAAAATTAGTGGGAAAATATCATCAGGTGAGGAATGCCAAAAGAATAATCATTAAAAAGTAAAAATTGTTCTGCCCTGGCTGGCTTGGCTCAGTGGATAAAGCGACGGCCTGCAGACTGAAGGGTCCTGGGTTCCATTCCAGTCAAGGGCACATGTGGTTACGGGCTTGGTCCCCAATGGGGGGTGTGCAGGAGGCAGCTGATCAGTGATTCTCTCTCATCATTGATGTTTCTATCTCTCTCTCCCTCTCCTTTCCTCTCTGAAACCAATAAAAATATATTTTAAAAAAATAAGAAAAATAAAAATGTTCATTTATTGCTTGTAAATCTTGAAAAAGATTCAAATAATAAATACAGCTATTATCTATTGAGTTAACACTGTGTTAGGTTCTATTCTAGATAGTTCTATATGTTCTATTTTTTTAATGTATCTTTATTGTTGAAAGTATTACAGATGTCCCCTTTTTTTTCTCCACTGATCCCTTTCATCTCCTCCATCCCACACCACTGCCAGGCCTACATCACTTTTGTCTGCGTTCATGGGTTATACAAATATTCATCTAAGTTCTTTGGTTAATCTCTTCCTACCCCCTCTTCCCTCTGAAATTCATCAGTCTGTTCTTGCTCCTCTGTCTCTGTATCTATTTTGCTCATCAGTTTATTTTGTTCATTCAATTCCACATATAAGTGAGTTCATGTGATAAACTTGTCTTTCTCTGACTGGCTCATTCAGCTTAGCATAATACTCTCCCGGTCCCTCCATGTGGCCTCAAAGGGTAAGAGATCCTTCTTTTTAACACTGCATAGTATTCCATTGTGTCAATAAACCACCTCTTTTTTTTTTTATCCACTCATCTACTGATGGGTACTTAGTCATCAGGATTATGTTTTTACAATTTTCATGTCTGTACCAAGAAACTCGAATGTCAGGATAGATAAATTATCTAATGTTTCACATTTAAGAAGTAAAAGAACCAGTCTTTGAAACCAACTAGGTGACCCCATAGTCTGTGCTCCGAGCTACCATTTAATCAACAATTTTCATACTTCAACAGTATTAAAAATCTCTGTGGGGCAGGAATGACGGAGGGAATTTTACAGGCTGTGTAATACCCATTTCCTCACAGGAATAATGAGTATCTGCCTCAAAGCACTGTTTTAAAAATTAAATAAATATATAATCATGATTAATATGAGTTCCTGGTGAATACAACATTTTTTATAAATGCTGAATAATACTAATACCATTACTTGTATGTACTAGCTAGTGTTCATCTAGTTAGGCTGGAGCAGCTAAAGGTTAAGCATACTTTTTTTTTTTTTTTTTTTTTTTTTAAGGTAAGTGTGACCTAAGGACATGCCTTCACTCTAAGGAAACTGGTTCACTCTGGGCTTTTCTACAGAGCTTTCCTGCTTTCTTATACCATTAAGGTTTCTGTAGCCATTTCTTTTTGTGATTCCTCTATTCTTGACAACCAGAGGCTTTTGCTTTACATTTTTATTTGAAATATATTAATACTGCCATAAGATTATGAATTAGTTGTCATAATCAAAACAGAAACATAGCTCTTTTAATCTTGTTTCACAAATAAATAAGAAAAGCAGGTTAAAATCTTGCCAGTTTTAGTAATAGGTATGCATTAAATGTTTTAGTCATTTGGTTATCTGCTACTTTTTACATTCTCAGAATTCAAAATTTATTCATAGTCTGTTTTTCTTTTGCTAATGACTTCTTATATTATTTCTGACTTTAGAAGGCATTTCTTCAGTCACCCTACCCACTCCATAAATTCAAAGTAGATTGCTATTGCATTTTACTTTTTCTATAGTTTTAGTAAAATTTCCCCTGACAAAATTTATACACACACAAAAATGTTATGCTATTAAAAAAAATTGCCAAGGATTCCAACACAAATGTAATCCCTTGTAAAAATTTAGTCATTTACATTTCAGCTTAATTTCTAAGATTTTTAACTTTTTCAAAGCATTTAGCATGCAATATTTAGATTAGATTACATATAATTATACGGTATGAAAATAATATTATCCTATATATAAAAGTTTATTTTTGAATCAGGATTTTTTGTTAGATTATCAGAAATTTCTGCTTAACTCAACATATATCTTTAAGGGTTTTTTATGTACCTTGTAAAACTGCCTTCTAAGATGTATATATAAATTTACATTCCTTCTAGAAATATGTGCTGGTTTATTTATCCTAATATGACTGGTGTATTATATTGTATTAAATTGGTAATTTGATAAGTAAATATGCTACTTTATTTATATTTTAGTTTCTATTTAGTTATATTTCTTGTAGATTAAAACTATACTTAATTACTTAATAAAATTGAAATTATTTTGATAAACTATGAATTAAAACTGAATTAAACTATGAATTAAACTATGAATTAAATAGCTAACCAATTTTGTAATTCTCCTTTTGTACATTTGATCTATAATAGCATTTGATTCTGGCTAGTTTATTAAGTTCTACTTATATTGTCACAGTTTTTGTGCCAGTTACATAATATTTTAATTGTTGGTGCTTTGTAAATTCTTTAATATCTGTTAGAACTAGTTCTGTCCTCAACATTATTTTTTTCCTTTAGTATTTTCTTTAATAGTCCTGTGTGTTGTTTTTGTTTTATTTTTTGTTCCTTTTTTCAAACTTCTAAATAACCATTGACATTTTGATTGAATTTAAATATACAAAATTGGTTTCTAAAATCTTAAAGGACTTATATATATCTTGCTAAGTCTATTTCTAAATTATTAGTTTTTCTGTTGTTTTTTAAATAGAGCTTTTTAACACAAAGATTGCAGAAACAAAAAATGGTTTTTAATTTATATCTTGTGGATATTGTTATTTTCTGTCCAATTAAGCATATATATCGGGACTTCTTAGAAAAAAATGTTACATGCACATTATACTTTTATGTCTTCTATTTCAATATATAGTATTAATTTTTTCATATGCTATTTTCTTAATAATAACATTTATTATTAATAGTGATAATGGTCATCCTAGTTTAGTTCTCATCCTTTTATTGTAATATCTTTATAGATTTAATATTGGCTGAGGCTTTAGTGTGTATCTTAATATACCAAAAAGTTATTTTACTATTCTCAATTTTATTAGGAATGGTTATTAACATTAGTGACTTTTTTTTAAAATGAACTATTACATTAGAACAGTTATTTATATTGAAGATGCCCTTGCATTTCTGGGCAAAATTCTAATTGTTGTATGATGGAATTCATTTACAGTATTTCTAGTTTCTATTTACTAATATTTCCCCAGCAGTTTAATATTTATACTTAAAACATCCATTCTTGTATGGTAGTAGAAATATATATATATATTTTAAATTTCATGTCTTATTTTTTCCAAGAAATAGTATAAGTTAAATAGTGGTAAGAAGAGAACACCTTTTGAATATCTGAATTACCCAAGTGGTTGATTTTTACATATAAACATATTCGTCTTTGTATGATTCTCTTATATTTACTTAATTATTATTCACAGAATCAAGATGAAGCAGGAGCTAGTAAATATATAACCACATATTACTTGCTGAATGATATGCAAACAAACGTTATGTACATTCTAGCAATGATATTGTAGCATATAAAGGTTTTCACAACTTTGTTTTTCTTTTCTTTGCCACTCCCTCCCAGGCAAATTAGTTTCAGCTACACTGGGCAATTCATCATTCCCTTAGTCACTGTACTCTTCCACATTCCTCTGTCTTTATTCACATCATGTCTACCTTCTGATATGTTCTTTCTATATGTTCTACATGTCCCTCATATTTTTAAATGGATTCTAATTTCAACTAAAAAAAGTCTAACACGGAAGAAAAACATTGCTCCTATATATGTTCTGTTTCACTGGTATACTACGATAGAATGTTAGTGTCATTGTCTTAGTTTTCATAGACAATGTTCCATAGAGTAATGACACAGATAAAATCTTAAAGGACATTCATGACTTCGAGCTCACCTGAAATATGAAACCATGGCCTGGACTGAAAGGGAGAATGCTACAGTGAATGTCTCTCATCCACTTCTTTTCAGAAACATTAGGGGAAAATTGCATACACCTACACCTGAGCTGCCGGTCCCCAGAGAAACCTGCTTTCGAATTTGCAATTCACAGTTGCTTTAGCATCAAGAAGAATGTCCTTTTACCCATTTGACAGAGACCTGTCCTATAAGCCCCTGAAATTGTTCTTAATTAAATGAAGGTTTGTAAGAGGAAAAGAATCGTGATATCAAAAAAAAACAATGAAAAGAATCAATGAATTTCTAGGAGCTTTCTTTTCTCTGTTCAAAGAAATGCATGGTAATTCAGTCATGTCTTATTGACTATTAATGCAATGTTTCTTTTAATGCATAAATTGTAAAATAAGCATTGTGTGTCTTCTGGCTCTGAACGTTGGAAATCTGATTTTAAATTTGCCCTTTAGATTCAAAAGAGGCCTAGCGACTGGGATGGAGAATGAGAAAAATAAAGGCACACACAGGGCAAACAAAGGCGGCCAGCAAAGGGGGGAGTCAGGAAGTCAAAGGCAGGTGGTAGAATCAGATGGCTAGAAGAAGCTAAATGTAAATCCCACATCCTTTTGTTTGTCTGTATTGAAAACCTCGAAGAAGAAAAGAGAAGCAGTTAAAGAGAATATAAAATAGCAAAGTTTATAAACAATTTTATTGCCGAATAGACTAACAGTACTTTAAAGTATAATTAGATTGCCTACTGAAAATTCATAGTAAAGAAACATCTTGAATGGTAACTTCTTAATAAAAATACCTGAAATTTTCTTAGAAAAGTTGTTTTACTGAACCCTGGAATAAGGTCTAGGCAAAGGGAAAAAATATTTTGGAATTTAATAAAAGTTATCAATGACAACTAAGCCACAAGCTGCTATGAGAATTATTAAGCATGTTTAAATAGTAATGTGGGGCCCTTGCATGGTCTAGCAGTGGTCAGCAAACTCATTAGTCAACAGAGCCAAATATCAGCAGTACAACGATTGAAATTTCTTTTGAGAGCCAAATTTTTTAAACTTAAACTATATAGGTAGGTACATTGTTATTAACTTAATTAGGGTACTCCCAAGGCTTAGGAAGAGCCACACTCGAGGGGCCAAAGAGCCGCATGTGGCTCGCGAGCCGCAGTTTGCCGACCACGGGTCTATAGGATATATCTACTGCTGCTCCAAACACTGTACTTAGTATACTATAGGAAATAATTACAAAGTTTTTGAGGTTCAAGCCTGAACAAAGGAAATCAAATGGTTTTATTGTCACGCAACATTTTGAAAATGACAACACTGTAATAACTTGTGGTTTGCAGTTAACCAAGTAAATAATTTGACTCAATTTACATATTTGTGATGATATAGTAAGCACAATGCAAACAGCACCATAATAATAGAGTGTTTTGAAATCTATTACAATAAAACAAACCATATAATTACACAGTTATGCTAGTTACCATTAGACAATAGAACATAGGCACAGAATAAAAATGTTGGTAAACTCAATAAAATAAACACCCCAAGTGGTAGGGGTCATTAATTCAGATGCTTCAAATGCCAGGTTTTCTCTTAGAATCAGATCCTAAGAGAAGGAAGCCCATCCTTTACTCTATGTAAACTGACAACATTGGCTAGAATAAAAACCATGAGACAAGCAACGTTGGAAGAAGCAAAGAGGGAAGGTATTTGATCAACTTTCAAGTGAAAGTCTGCTCTTTGAACATAAGACTAATGCACTCACTGGTAACAGCCGCCACTTTGCTGTAGTAATTTGAGCAATTTCCTATTTTACCATTCTACTTTTTTCGACTCCATCACTTTTCTCAGTCCAGCTTCAACTAGAACTTCAAATCTCATCATTACATCATAATATCATGCTCCTGGATTTAAATCCAGTGAGTTGATAATAAAGTATCAATGAAAACAAACTTGTTTCTATGCAATATGAGCTAAAATATATTTTTTAATTATCATAAATTCCAAAAGGAAAAATAACTCCTACACAATTTTAATAATTCAGCCTATAGTACAGAGTCCTGATAGACTAAATGCAATCAGCCAGGTACCTAAATGATTCAAGTTTGGTGCATTACCCTCACCACCAAGCACTGTAGACATTCATCCATACTCACTGTGCCTGCAAGATCAGTTACTCTTGCCTGAAATTATGCTTTTAAGAATAGATGTTCACAGGTAATCAATACATTCTTAAACAACCTCATTTTCTTTACATTTGGTATCATTTAAATATTAACAAACTGACAATTCAGAAGACAAAGAATGTGTGATATGGCTAGGTTTCATGAAACTATTTCTGAACATAAAGAAACAATATTTCCTAGACGTAATCCATATTAATTCAATATTTCAATTGGACTCTATGCTAATTTTAATGCAAACATTACTATTGTTCCTCTTGCCAGATTTTTAATTTGAAAATGAGTGCTTACATTGCTAAAACTAGTCCAACTGGAGACTTCCAGATGCTGTATTTGTACAGGTGCCTACTCTCCCCTGCCCCATATGTTTATTAAAAATGAATGGTGTACAGAAATGAAAGAAATCTTCTATGTGAGCTGAAAACCAAGAAATAGTACTATTCCCAAGCCAGAAATATCAAAGCTTTTCAAAAGTAGAGGAACGAGGCTAAACAAGATATTGAGAGTAAATCTTCTGAGCCCCTTCTGAACAAAGTCAGTCTGCCTGAAAAATAAGTGGCGTGCCCTCTGGTTGATTCCCTCAAAAATCCCTTTACTCAAAGAGCTAGCAGGTGAGAACCGCCAGTGCCTGAATCAACCAGACCCCACACACATGGATTATTTTTCACTGGTGCTGATTGGCTCTGTTTGGAAGCAGCTATTCAGGGAAGTACCAAAGAGCTTTGCAAATGCCAGTGTCTACAGCAAGCAAATCTGTCACAGTGCTGGCAACATGTCACAGTGCAGTAAAAAGTCACTGGCAGTATGATAGAAACACCAGACACCACAGCATGGTGTCTCTAGCCTGGTAAACTCGTTATAATGTGAAGGGATGAACATCACAGGACATGTGTCAGAGTTAAAAGAAACAGTTGGAAAAATAAACTCATATTCCTGAGTTTGGCCATAGTTTCACCTCTGTACCCTTTTTCTGCACTTTGCATAAAAGCATGCAAAGTGGGGCAAGTAGCATTCCAATCTCTGACCAAACTTACTGACACAAGTCAGATGTTTGAGAAGAAGCTGCAATGTAAGAGATTACAAAGTCTGCTGAGTCAGGGCTACTGGATGCATCTGAAGCATTTATATCAAGAAATATGGACAAACTAAAATGTTTATTCACCTTTAAAATAACATTTAAGAGAATATTGCATCAAAAAATTAAAACAAGCAGTAATAGAAATGATCAGAATAATATGTGGTCATAAATAATTGCTTGGGATAAAAATATGATTTTTCTTTTTAAAAATATTTTTTATTTAGAGAGAGAAGAAGGGAGAGGAAGAGAGAAAGGGAGATAGATAGATAGATAGATAGATAGATAGATAGATAGATAGATAGATAGATAGATAGATAGATAGATAGATAGATAGATGTTAGATAGATAGAAAAACAAATATGTGAGAGAGAAACATTGATCAGTTGTTTTCCATACATGCACCAACCAGGGACCAAGCCTGCAACCCAGGTATGTGCCCTGACTGGGAATTGAACTGGCAACATTTCAGTGTACAGGATGATGCTCTCTCAACCAACTGAGACACTCTGGCTGGCCAAATATGCTTTTCAAATTCAAAATTGGAAAGTGGACAATAAACAGCCAATTGGATGCTACAGAAAATCATGTAAGTGAACCAGAAGACAAACTCAACAAATTCTTGCAGAGCTCACAGAAAAAAAACAGTAAAGAACAATGATATAAGAAATTACTTAGATTCCCAGTATGCATCCAAGAAGATCAAATCTACTTATAATTTCAGAAAAACAATCAAAAAGCCAAAATCAATGAAATCACCCTCTCTAAATTTAAGAAAGACCTGAATGTATAGGTTTAAATGGCCAAGTCTCCTCTCCCAAAATATAACAATGAAAGGTAATACCTAGACATAGCATAGTGGATTTTTAAAATTTCAAGATGGAAGAAAAATTCCTCCAATTTTCTATTCATAAAACAAAAAGCAGTGTTACCTCCAATTTTGTTCCCATGTTAGCAAACAACACAAAGCTACTGAGCATTGTCTTTAACAATTTTTGGAGGAAAAAGATTGTTACCCAGGCAAAGTGTATGTGTGTGAAGCCAATGGAGTATATTTGTAATATATACAGAATATGTTAAACATGTTTCTATTGGGGATCATTAATTAAAACCACTCTCTATTTGGAAGCTAATAAAAAAAAACAAGAAAATTACCATCATGATATAAAAGTGTGAGTTGCTTGATATTGAAATGGAATAAAACAAAATGCAGATAACTATTGTTAGTTATACATGCTATGCAAATCCCAAAAATAATCTTGGAAGAATAGATGTGAATATTAAAAATAATAATTCAACAATAAATGGATTTAGCAATCAAGAGTACATAAATAAAAGGGAAAGTAATACAAGAAGTGAAGGGACAGGAAACTAAATACTTTTACATAGATAAGGGATAACCAACTCATTCAATATAGAAAATAACAATGGTCCTAACAGAGAAACTACAGCTGAGAGCATCCTTTTAAGTCTTTTGTAATTCAAACATAAACAGTACATAGAAAAATAACCACAAAGAACTAAAATATAGAAAGTGAAAAAATTATCACATTTTGTTACAAAATAAAAGAGATTAAAGAAATTAAGGGAAAGATAGTAGAAATGGCCTGGGTTCTCCCTTGGATATGAACCTGTCAAAGAATTACCAATGAAAATATGAGACAAAGAAGTACTGTGGAAACATAAAATGTCTCATGCCTTAAAATGTAATTCAAAGCAAAATTTTTGTGACTAATTAACTGTTAACATTGATAAAAATATTTTTTTCAGTCATAAAACATTTAGACTTTTTTTTTTTTTGGAGCCTTAGGTTTTAATACAAGCTTCTCAAAGGAAACGTTCATATTTGATTTATCTTTGAAATTTGCCAGAAAGTATGTAGCACACGCTAAGCTACTCAAGTATTTGAAGGATTGAATTAAAATCCATTTTAATGACCACTTAAATTTATTTCCATGCACTTCTTTGCAAAAGTGAGTCTATAATCTGAGAAGCATCACATGTAAATTCATTTAAAAACTATTTGGTCAGGCATTTGTTTGGGCACATATTCTATTTTTTAAAAGTCAATTCTGTGTTGTATTCATAGACCATCAGTTACATTTATTAATGTTGTCCAAGTGATAGGCCAAGTGCGAAGGGCTGACTGCTAATGAGCGGGCCCCATGAAAGCAGGTCACTGTGCTTCCTAACATACCACACTGCAAACTACAAACACGGCAAACTTTTTGGGAAAAGAAACCGCCCTTTCATTCCATTCTCCACACGAAGTCAGAGTGATCTTTTCAAAACATAAATCAGCTCATGTCACTGCCTCCTTTTTAAACCTTCTAATGACTTCCCATTATACTTAGGATCTGGTCCAAACTGCCACGGCTGCAGAGCCCTCTATTACCTGGCCACTGCCTACTCTTTCACCGCGTTGTCTCACAGTTCTTTGTCCTTGTTCACAACCTTCCAGACTCCCTGACATGCTTTTTCCTCCTCAAAAAGCTTGAGTGTCTTAAAGTCTTGCAATTTTCTCTGCTGGGGACATTTTTTCCCCATGATCCCCCCATTGCTCCATTACTTCTATCATTTACAGTTCAGGTCAAACATGACATCCTTTAAGAGAACCATGCTGGCAATTGTTTCTAAAGAGGTCAGACCCTCATCCCCTTCCTTTGTGTCCTGGACTCTATTATATATTTTCTCTTAATACTGATCACCAGCTGATATAACCTCATACTTGAGTAGTTTCATTTGTTAAGTGTCTGTCTCCTTTCCGTTACATTGGATTAAAATGCAAGCCCCAGGAGAGGAGAGGCATTATTTGTATTGCTCCATCCCCTCCCCCCCCCCATATCCACACCTAGAACAATGCAAGGTGCTCAAAAATATTTGAGTAGATGAGTGTGGAAGTCATTCTGCTCTTTTAACTTAAGCCCAGAAAACAAATGGCAAAGGTACATATGAGAAATGTATACAGTATCCTACTAATAAAGATATCAATCACTTCAGTTTATATAACAATACTTATATAAGCTCAGGCAGCATCCTTTTAGTATTTAGCTAAGTGATGATGGCACTGATCAGTAGATTAACAAAGATCATCTAGATCATTTTAATGACTTCGACATTTATGTGTTCAGTGCTGGTGAGCAGCCAAACAGAGATGCTTGAAACAAACCTCTAGTTTTAAATTAGTAACATTTTCTAGGGCTGCATCAAAATACCAGTAGCAAGAAAGCAGACTACAGAGGGCTCAGGAAAAGGTCAGGTCTGGACATAAGTACAGAATCAGGGCTTTGGTTGAATTGAAGGCAAAGTTATAGTTTGATAATCAGAGTGGAAGTCTAGTTAAAAATGTGTGTTTGTTGTTCATTTGTTTGGTGAATTTATTTATCTGCTTATCTGTGAAGGTAAAGAAGAAGAAGTGCAGTACTTTTTAAAGACATTGACAACTGATATGTCTGAAATGCAGGATTGGATTTGCACCACTCAATTAGACTAGTATCAACACCATTTAGAAGCTTTCATCTTTCCAGTCCTCCAGTTTCATGGGAAAAAACATACTAGTAATATGGTTTTCAAGTGAACATTTATATTTCAAATCATGATGGTAGACTCTGCTATTCCACTAAAAATATGGAAAAAATTAGTTATCCTCAATTGGTCTCCTTGGTCATTATCAAATATTTACAACATGTAAAGACATCCATAGAAAGTTAATTATTTTGTGTGGTTTTATCCTATATAATAAAAGCCTAATATGCTAAGTATCCGGTCATCCATTCAACCAATCAAAGTGCAATATGCTAATGATATGCTAAGGCCACTCAACCACTCGCTATGACGTGCACTGACCACCAGGGGGAAGATGCTCCGACCAGTAGGTTAGCTTGCTGCTGGGGTCTGGCTGCTGGGGTCTGGAGCCCTCCCACAGTCCTCCCTGGCTGGCCAACCTCCCACGTTCCTCCCAGGCCCCAATCGTGCACCGGTGGGGTCCCTCAGCCTGGCCTGCACCCTCTCTCAATCTGAGACCCCCTCGGGGGATGTCGGAGAGCCGGTTTCAGCCCGATGGCGGAATGACCAGTCGCTATGATGCGCACTGACCACCAGGGGGCAGATGCTCAATGCAGGAGCTGCCCCCGGGTAGTCCGTGCGCTCCCACAGGGGAGCATCGCTCAGCCAGAGGCCAGGCTTAAGACTGGCAGGCGCAGTGGCGGTGGCGGGAGCTTCTCCCACCTCTGCGGCAGCGCTAAGGATGTCTGACTGTAGGCTAATCCAGCCGTGGGCAAACTACGGCCCTCGGGCCGGATCCGGCCCATTTGAAATGAATAAAACTAAAAAAAAAAAGACCGTACCCTTTTATGTAATGATGTTTACTTTGAATTTATATTAGTTCACACAAACACTACATCCATGCTTTTGTTCCGGCCCTCCAGTCCAGTTTAAGAACCCATTGTGGCCCTCGAGTCAAAAAGTTTGCCCACCCCTGGTGCTAATCCATCAGTTGGACATTCCCTAAGGGCTCCCGACTGCAAGAGGGCACAGGTCAGGCTGAGGACCTCCACCCCATGCACGAATTTCATACACCAGGCCTCTAGTTTTTAATAATTGTCTCATGAAAATACTGTTACTCAAAAAAAAAAAAAAAATTCTAACATCTATATAATCAGTGACTAAAACCTAGTTTTTAAGCTCTCTACTGCAATTTCATAGTTTTCCATTTTTACTAAGAGCCCTCCACAACGACACAAAGAAAGAAATTGTTTTCATTACAAAAGTTAGTGGCAAATTATTAGTTTTAAAAGTTCAATAATTATTCTAGGGGCCTAGGATACATTGGCACATTGAGTTTTCTGTTTTGTGTTCTTTAATAACAATGAATAAACATATGGCTCCTCTTTCATCTAATTGGCCATTTTTATTTTGTGTGTCTTCTGAGACACACTAATTATGAGAGAGTTGGAAATCAGATATGTGATCTTCAGTAAATAGCAGGAGAGTGGAGAGGGGTGGAGGGAGGTGAGGAAAAACCAGAATTAACCTTATTTTGCCATAGTGTGCAGGAGCAGAAAAGAATAGCAGAGCATATATCCAGTTTTCTGCCAGAAAGAAAAATTTCTAGAAGACTAGAGTCATTTCCTTCTCATATATGGATAAACAATTATCACAGACCCTAGATGTAGAATAACAGGAGACAACCCCAAAAAGCAAAACCTATAAATTAACGTGTTTTTAAAACCCTAATCCAGAACATATAGTTTTCTGCAATGTTCTAGTTTATTCCTCCACCCTCCCCCAGGAACACTTTATCTCATACAATATTAAGCAGTTTTAACTGGTTAGGTCATAAATATTCTTAAAAGATTAGAGGATAATAATTCAAGAGATTGGCCAGATTCCATAAAGCTGCAAAAAAAAAAAAAAAAAACAAAAAAAAAACAAAACAAAACAAAAAAAAAAACTAACTTGGAAAAATATTTGCATTAACTAATATATACCTAATATATATAAATATTTCATCTGAGTTCTCAATTTGCCAATCAGTAATTCACTATATGCTCAGTTTAAGTGTTATTTAGTCGTTTAAACAGTTTTTCCTCACAGTACCTTATGAAATGTGTTTATTTTGAAGATCTTATGAAATTGTGTCTACACCATTACCACTTTACGTACCCAGTGTTAACTGCAAAGATGTTTTAAAATCAGATGCTAAGTGACCAAATTTGAGGGGTCCAGTATATCATGCCGTATTCTTTTATAGGTTCATTTATGGTGAATGTACACATAAAAGCTGGCATTTGAATAGAACACTGTAGGTTTAGAAATGCCTTAAAATATCATCATATATGACCCCATAAGTCTCCTTCATATTGTCCATAACTAGGGGCAATTTGACTAAATCTGTTTGTAAGGAATTCACTATCTTATAATACTAATGTTTTTTCTTTTGAGGAAAAAAAAAAAATCACACCATTTTTAAAAGACTTTCCTTACATTCAGCTAAAATCTCTTGCTATTTATTGGTCTTAGTAGTTCTCCCTTGCAATTCTAGATAACAATTCTAATATATATTTTACATTACATATCTCTAAACACTTATGATAGCTGCAAACATTAATATTTATGGTTCTTTGAACTAAGGAAAATGTATTTATAATAAAATGAACCCTAAAGAAAAACAAAGTTGAAAGGTAATAAATAGTCCTGAAACTAAATGGTTGTATTAAAATGATATTTATTTTTGTTGTTGCAGTTGGGGGGGGGGGGGTTGTGTGTGTGTGACGGGGGGAGGGAGCTTTTTCTGGGTTCCTAATACTGGCAGAGACTGAGGAAATCTCTATTTATCCCACATGCTGATGTGTGAAAGGAGGCCTCAGTGTAATTTAGCTCTAAGAGTAAATTGATCAACTTCATAAGTAAAGCTATTACATTCAATTACCAGGACACAAAGCTTGTGGAAGATACATAAGTGGAGAAAGAGGTGTCTATGTAGATGCAAAATAAATAAAAATGGACCTCACAGGTAAGTCTAAGTCATTTGTTGACATGGCACGTGTTATGGGCTGAACAGTTGCATCCCCTCAGATTTCCCCGTTTGAAGCCTGAATCACCACTATGATGGAATTTGGAGGTGGGGGTCTTTGGGGGGTAATTAAGTTTAGGTGAGGGCATGAGAGTAGGACCCCAGGATGCGATTAGTGTCCTTATAAGAAGACTTTAGTCCAAAATACGTCTCCTTCAGGCCATCCTACAAATGATGGCTGCTTAAATGCAATAAGACAGAGGAAGACAATAAATCATTAACACAGTCAATAGGATCTTTATCTATATAGGTTTTTCAGGCTATGGAATTTTAGGTATGACTAAGCCAATCAGGAAAAATGAAGGAAGAAGTTGGAATAAGACCTCATCAACCTTAAAAATCTCAACAAATGTCCCCTATGTGATATTTTTGAAGGTCACTAAAGGTCACAAAGATGTATCTCCCACTTATGCTTGAAATCCCACTATTACAAATAGAACAATTTACTGTGAAGAATTTTATTGGATCCTTATAGGCCCAAGTATCATAAGAAGGGGAAAGGAACTAGAGGGTGGTTAGCCATGTTACTAAAAAACAGGCAGCTAACAAGTTGAAGAGTAAAACCAAAAGCAAACTGCACAATTGTTTTCAATGAACCCTACACTAATCACTATTCTTCCCTATCTTTTCACATACAATAATATATATATATATATATATATATATATATATATATATATATATAGTATCATTCTGATAAAGTCTAAGATTATTTGTTCTATTGATAAATATCTGATTACAGTAAAATGTATAGTATGCATAATAACATATAAAATAAAAACATATCCAGTTGAAATATTAGGTTTCTGTACAAGTCTCACAATATATACATTATTTTTTCCAAAAGATCACAGGATTTCACTTTGATCTATTTTTAAAATAGATTAGTAACAAGGAACTTAAAAAATCAAAGTATTAATATAAGGACTATAGAGGTATTTTTAATTTTTCCTAGTATTTATCTCTATATTAATAGTATATATAGCACTTTCATTTTTAGTTTTAATGATCTATGCAAAATGAAAAATAGGCAAATAACACTTCACGTTAATCTTCATTGGCAATATATTACTTTAATTTGAGATTGCTTTTAAATACTGATCAGAAGTATAGAAAAATCTTTGCTATTCCAATTTTTATACTGCAAATTATAGTTACTCTAGTTATAAATTAAGGGACTTAGGGTTGTTGTTCTTTTTTTAGAAAATAAAACGTATTTCTGTTTCTCTGGAGAAAATTTAAGAAGTCCTAACAGGGATACATTAGGATAGCAAATGAATTATATAATCTTTAATTAGAAAAAAAATTAGAAAGCATCTTAATGCTATTTGCACTATGAATTCCTTTGAAAAGCTGATTAAATCTATTTATTCTATCTCTAAAAAATTGTACATAAAAACAAAACTCCATAATTGGGGATCTGTCTACTGGTGTTCCATGACAAAGTGGTCCATGTCAAGGTTCATATCGCTCTTGAACTTCTACATAAAAGTTTGCATGTGTGTACATGGTGGACAATTATTTTATGTATAATTTAAAAATCTACTTTTTTCACTCTCGGTTTTTATTATTTCTGAACATCAGTGATCAAGGGAATGACACCCGTGCTAAGTTTATTTTGTTGCATATGAAAGAAGTCAGGTGTCCTAGAAGTGGAGAGGGTGCTGCCAGGATTCACATGAGCACATGGGCAAATTTCAGCGCTGTTAACCACAGTTTAGGTGAGCTGCTTGTGTGGAGAGGACCAGGTTTTCTTCAAGAATTCTCTCTTACTTGCGAAAGGAATATCACTGCCTCTTAATGTCAGTGTAGGCTAATACTTAACGTGCCAAATTCTTCCATGGTGGACAAGAAGGTAGCATGGGGAATTCCTGGCCAAATTGTCACATTGCATTGCAGCAGGTGCACCACCAAGCGAATTAGAATGTACAGCTTGACGAAAGGTGTGATATAACTGCAAGCATTTCACGTGAATGATATGTCATGGCAAGTATTGGCCTTCAGGGGTTTTCTCCCAAGGTTCCTAAGGGTGTGAGGATAATATATATGAATATAAACGCATCATTGAGAAGGTGACTGCTCTGGGAAAAATAATTTTGACCAGAGTCTACATAAATGAAGTACATCGCAATGGAAAGTATATTTTTTGCTATTTAAATATTTTACAAATGCCCTACTGGTATGGGTGGATGCAATGAGCATCTATCTTGGGTGATGTGAGTTTTTGACTGATGTACAATTCATTCAGTGGCCAGCAGGACAGAGAGCTTGGTTTGTTAAAATTCATGATTGGAAAAAAATCAAACAAAATCAAATTCATTTTAAGAACATATTTAGCCCTCTGTACCAACTGCTCCACTTCTAGGATGCCTTGACAACACAGTTACACATGTGCTAAGACGAAGTAAAAACAGGATACTCTCATTCACTAGGCTTAAAATTTAACTAGCCTTAAACCTCAACTGTAGTCAGTGGGCTCGAAATATGTTTTATATTAGCCCAGAAAAACAAAGTTATAACTCCAGCAACATGTTTATTGGGCTCTTAGTATAAACATGTTTGAAATTTCCCAAACACACTAGTCATGCCTTTGTACAGTTGTGTGTGTGTGTATGTGTGTGTGTTTAAATCTCAGAAATAACCTTTCCATTTATTGAATTGGAGAACTTTTCATTCTTTAAGGAGGAATCGAATATCACCTCTGCTTAAACTCCCCTCTTTCCATTCATTTGCTTCTTGGCAACATGACTTGAACACATAGGATCACTTGAAAGCTGGTAATAGCTTTAAATATTGTTGTGAGAATAAAATGAAGTGATGAATAAAATTCTCAGGATCAGTGCCTTCCTATACTTCCTTTTAAAAACATAAACTTTTATAAAATGCCTAACTCCCATGACTGTTTGTTCAGAGGCACTACACTGACTAAGGCACCTTATTTTACACAATTCACAATATATATCCTTGGAGAAAGTTATAATGTGAATGAAAGGCCATCTGCACCTATTAATAGCTTCTCTTTCAACGTTTAATATTAAAAAAAATTAAACCAGGTTTAAAAACTGTGTTTATACCTAACATCTCTAAAACTTAACTGCCTATAACCAATCTTTACCAGATTATATCCAGGATAATCCAGAAGTTACAAAGAAAAGTAGATGGCAGCCCCAAAATTAAAGCACAATTGGAGAATGTTGCATTTTTCTTTATGAATAAAAACTACAGACTCGCATATTATGTTTCAAAAATCATATTTTGAGGTTTTTTTTTTCATACAATTAAATTTAATTGATTAGTGCAAGCTACTGCATCGTAATATAAAACCACTATTACGGGTTTTATATACATAGACAGCTTACCAGACTCTTCAGCCAGTAGATTTATCGTAATTACATTGTGGGTTAAGAAGAAAGGGGTTGGGAAGAAATGGGTGAGGATTACTATTCACTAGTTCCTACTGTGAGCAGGTAGGAGGTGTCATGTGGCAAGAAAAGGCAATACTGATTCCCTGCTGATGCTTTCAAAATAGCATCTTTGATGGCTGGTGTCATAAAGATATTAAGGCCACCAAAGTGGCCAAACAAGGCAACACAGTATCAAAGTTAAATGACCATACCTTGAATTAGATTCTGGAATTCAAGAGGAAATGATTATAGAATGTTTAACCAGAGAATTGTGAAAGCCCTATATATTGTGAACCCTGAGGAGGTAGGAGGGTGGAAGACACCTACTAAGAAGGGCTCCTATTGGCTCAAATTTTGCACAGAGGCCTCACACACAAACTGCACTTCAGGGAGAAGCCAGTGCTGGGCTGCCTGTCTTTATGCTGAATCACCTGCCTGCACTGTGCTTCTGCCACTCAGCCAGCCCTTAAAAAGGAATTTCTGGGTCCTTTTCCAACCAATAAGACTAAGGCTTAAAGCCCCATCCAATTGGAGCTATGCAGCCATATCAGCTTCTTAACCAACTAATCAGAGCAGCTCCAATCTGACCAATCAGGACAGTGTCTTTGGAATAATCATACTGTGAATATTTAGAGCCTTCAATTGCATGAGCATGGACCAATCAGAGACCAGGGGCTGGGAATTTGGTCTATAAAAGTCAGCTTCCCTCTGGCTCTAAGGGTCTACTTTCCCTTCCCACCTAAGTCTGTGTTTCCCTGGCTGGAGCTGAATACTGAAGTCTTGAGGGAGCCTAGAGGAGCAGACCAGCGGAGGCCAGAGAAAACAGGCAGAGAACAGAGCAGACCAGAGCAGCCTGGAGCTGGTCAACACAGGGCAAAGCAGACCCCCCTAGGTCACAGTGGTTCTCAACCTTCTGGCCCTTTTTTTTTCTTTTTTTTTTTTAAATATATTTTATTGATTTTTTACAGAGAGGAAGGGAGAGGGATAGAGAGTTAGAAACATTGATGAGAGAGAAACATCGATCAGCTGCCTCTTGCACATCTCCCACTGGGGATATGCCCGCAACCCAGGTACATGCCCTTGACCGGAATCGAACCTGGCACCTTTCAGTCCACAGGCCGACGCTCCATCCACTGAGCCAAACCAAGTCAGGGCTACCTTCTGGCCCTTTAAAACAGTTCCTCATGTTGTGACTCCCAACCATAAAGTTATTTTCGTTGCTACTTCATAACTGTAATTTTGCTACTGTTGTGAATCATAATGTAAATATCTGATATGCAGGGTGGTCTTAGGCACCCCTGTGAAAGGGTCCTTCGACCACCAAAGGGGTCGCGACCCACAGGCTGAGAACTGCTGCAGGAGCACAGCTGTGTAAGAGGAGAGGGCCCTGGGGCATCTGGCCACAGGGCCACCTCACAGCCCAGCTATTTTCCCAGCTGTGATGTATCACAATTGAGCTGTTTTGCACTGACCAGTTTCCTTCTTCACCTCTCCCCGAATTGGGGATTCCTGTTGGCATTGAATTGGCACCAGTAACTATTCCCCTTCTTAATCTTCATCATCATCAACATCATCATCATTATCATTATAGATGTTACATGTGTTTAATTTTAACAGAATGGAGGTTTTTACCTATTTTACTGATTCAAAGATAAAAAAAAAAATTGTGAAATTATTACTTCTAAAATAATCACAATATTCACCACTCTATATAAACTTTGGAGAACTTCAAGATGTAAGTTTAAAAAGGTTTCTAATTAGGTCCCCCTATTTTTGTATTAAAATGTTGGAGATAAGCAAAAGTATCATTAAATAATAGCTTTTCCTTAAAACAGAGTAACATTTTTTTTTCTTTTTACTTATATGAGAGTTCTTTTTTTCCAGCAGAAAGTTGCATCTAGTAGATCATCTTTAAGTTCCTAAGTTTTAACTTTCTCAACTTCAACAGTAACAACAAAAATGTTTTCTGCTATACATCTGCTACCTTTGATTCCTCTGAAATTCCTCATTTTTAGTCTGTATGGCAAACTTTCACTGGCTACAAAACAAGAAAGCAACAACTTTCTGATGCCAGATGCTGATCAATAGCTATTTCTCAAAGTTTATAGTATAATTAAAATGTGTAACAGGAATAATTTTCTCTTTAAACCCTAAGGCTAAGCTCAGAATTATTGACTAAGTCAAACTTACGTGATGTAACATTTTTTATTTTGTTTATGGATGATATAAAGGAGTTTAGGGCTTTTACATGTAATTTGTCAAGTTAGAAACACTGAAGAAGAATATCCTCTGCATCAGCAAAACATCTATTGTTTAAAAACCTCTTTAAGGTGTATTTTGTAGCAGTAAATCTATATTCCTTTATATCAGCGCATCACCTAAAACTTCAAACTGAAGGTTAATTATCAAAATAGTCTTGGATTTAGTAGAACCCATTTACTTCAAACTATTCCTTGAGAGCTTCGTCACCTTCAATAAAAAATGCCAGGAATGTAGGTATGATGAAAATATCATTAAAATGTGAGATAGGACAAGAGAATTCATTATGTACCTAAACAGAAAACATTATGTGCATACATGAAGTTATATCCGTTTTTTTAAAA
Source organism: Myotis myotis (assembly GCF_014108235.1). Lineage (NCBI taxonomy): Eukaryota > Metazoa > Chordata > Mammalia > Chiroptera > Vespertilionidae > Myotis > Myotis myotis. The sequence goes on from NW_023416324.1 coordinate 182,334,461, forward strand.
CCCAGTATCCAAAGAAAAGCAGATATAGCAGCTATGTAATGAAATATGAATAAAATATTACTCTTTATAGTAATAAAAATAATAGTCACTAATTTTTGCATATAAATGGTAACTATTTGAAACTCTCTTTGAAGAGTCTGTGTGTGTGTGTGTGTGTGTGTGTGTGTGTGTGTGTGTGTGTGTGTGTAGCTCAATACACTTGGGAAATACAGGTTAATAAACAATAAAGTCATATATGTCTACATTTAAATTCTAGTTTTGCTCCTTACTGGTATTTACTAAAATGCCTAATTGTATTATTTGTTCTTTTCATTAGTAATAACAAAAACTTAATCACATAATCACCCAAACTCTAATGTGAATCACTAATCATCATAAGGTCTTGACATTTTTGAATGAATAAATATTTACCCCAACCTTATTTTGCTTTCTTCAAGCAAAGTCAAATTGATGTGCAATCCCACTTCCAAAGTCTCAAAGGTCTGTTTCATGCATGATGTATGGCCATGTGGTATACATGTGCATTATTCTAATACTAGTGTTCCGGTGCACAGATTCGTGCATGTTGAAAGGAAATTAATTAGAAGAAATATTTTAATATTGTTATTCACCCTTTCTCTATAATAAAAGTGTCAACCAAATTCATGATTGACAATGACAAATCAAAACACACGGATGTGATTGGCACCAGCAAGAGATTTATATGTATTGCACATGCACGAGTCAACTTAGCCATATATATATATATATATATATATATATATATATATATATATATATATAAACTTGCTTAATTAGACCTGCTTTCTGATTTAGCTAAACTTTTTCCAGCCCAGTGAAGCACCCCAACTTCTCTTTCAGGTAGTTGTCAGCAACACAGCAGTAAATATCAACACAAAGCAGATTATTATTATAGATCACTCAGGGAGAACAAAGGATAAAATATTTAACTGCAGCAGTGTTTGACTATATTCTGCGCAGTGAGAAAACCTGAAGTCATTTTCAAGTTCCACCATTTCTTACTTCTTTTCAGTCAGGTCAAGTTTCTAAACTTTCTAAATCTTCATTTTCTGGCTAATGAAAAAAAAAAAAAATAGGATTCCACTGAGTCTCCCATCTATCTACTTCAGGATTTCTGTGAGGATCAAATGAGATGAGGCATGGGAAAATTCCCAATGCTTCACAAACATTTGGTTAAACTGTAAAATGTTTGCACTTAACTATAAAGCAAGTCGGGTTTCTGGGCTGAAGAAACTCCAAAGAGGCTAGTCACTAGAGAGAGAAAGCCAGGCGTTGCTATGTGATGTCATTACTCGGTGCCCACAGCGACCGTTTACAGGCTGCGCTGGGCTGTGGGCTGCATTTTGTGCCATGGGGTCTTGGCAGTGTAGGCTGAAATTTGGTGGGGTGTCACTCTGGGGTGGTGGTGGGGCCTGTGTCCCACTTGGGGGAAGTTGAGTGTTGGTTTATTAGCGCCAGGTCCCTGGTGCCGTTTATTTTTAAATGGCCAGTGGGTGTCATGGCAGCTCCTGCGTTGACTGTCTGCCCCCTGGTGGTCAGTGTGCTGCATCATAGCTACTGGTCAGAGGGAAGGATGGACACTTAGCCCTTTATATATATAGATTACATAGATGAGGAGGGATACAAGCTTAGTGGCAGTGAAGAAGCCTGCGTATTTCATTGTTTTTTAATATATGGAAGAATTTGGCTATAGTCCAGTGGCATAAGTTCTGAAGATAACTAGCTGGAATAGGCTTATTGTATGGCACTACATGGTAAAGCCTAAATATTCCAGAATAACAATCTCTAACTAAATCTGCAGACAAGCCAACCACACACACACACACACACACACACACACACACACACACACACGGACACATACATACTCACTCACATACAAACTTACTTATGTATCTATGAAAGCTGCCTTAATAATCAGCCTACAATTTTTTTCCTATTCGTTTTCTCACATTCACTGACACTATCTCCTAACTTCACTGAGGCTGCTTCTAGCCAATCCTTTCATTTATCTTTCCTGGATTCAACACCCCCCACACACAGCCCCACCCTAACTCTTGGCTGGATGAAATCACCCTTTAGTGCAAAGATGCAGTATATTTGGCATGCACCCTGTCACCCACTCTTTCCTGGAACTGAGTGAATCTGTCATTATACTCACTCTGCTTATTCTTCCTTATAGAAAAGGAGTTGTCCTCATGTTCTTGAAAATCACTCTTATGACCCAAGTCCTCATCTTCATCAGACTCTCCTTTTATTTTAGCATCTTCATTCTCTCCCTCACTGACACCGTTTCTTCATTTGTGAAAACAGGAAGCGATGCAAACCTCGTGGTACTGCTGTGTGGGATCTACGTCCTTTGTTCACTCTTCTTTCTCCCACTCCCTGACTGTGGTCATTGCCCATGCACAGTGATGGAACTTCTATGACTTTGGGCTTCCTAAAGTGTGATTTTATAATTTTGTCTTCTCCTTTCACTCATTCCTGATGATTCTCAAATTGTTTCTTTCTCAGGTTTTGCCTTTATTCCCAGTTTGAATCACCAAGTCCTAGTGACTGCATTATTCTGTCAGTTAGGAATCCTCAGCATGCATTTCCCCACAGACTCTGTCATCTGCGTCCTCTCTCTCCCCCGTGACCCCATCTCAGTTTCTTTCATTTCTGTTCAGACTTTAGATGTTAGTGTTTTCTAGACTTTGCCATAACTTTTAATAATAGCCGATGTTTTCATTTCATTCTCGCTCTTTCTCCCAAGTTCTAGTGTCATTTTTGCAATGTAAGTCCTGGACACAGTTATATATAAATATAAACACTTATAGTTTAAAATAATCTTGTTTAAAGCAGTTCCACTATATTTCTCGTCCAGAAACTGTTGCCCACCCCACATTTCTCAAATCAGTTAAAAATACTATTCTCTCAGTCACATGAGCCAGAAACCTAGTTTTCATAATCCCTTTTACCCTGCTCCAATAATACAAACAAACACAAATTTAATGTCAAGTATCTCTCAAATTTTTTTTTTTTTTTTTTTTTTTTTCACAAATAAGCTTGGTCTCCATCACTATATGATAATGAATGAGGAGGAAGGAGGAAGAAAAATTTCAAGTGGAAGAGAAGGACAGCTTTCTTCCTATAAGGAAGATGTAGTCATATAATTATTTGTATTTATATTTCTTGAGCATTTATTCCTCTTAGGTGGTTGTGAATATTAAATAAAATAATATATGTTGAACACTTAGAACAGTTCCTGGGACCTGGTATACACTTAATAAATGTTTCCCCTTATCACCACCACCACCATCAGCATCATTATTACATATTTAGACTCCTTGAGAGCTCACCTAGGTAACCAGAACCAAAGCCACTGCAACACAGAACTGGAAAAATGAGGAAGAACACATTCCCTAAGTGTGAATGATGATGCATTGTTCCCAATCCCCCACCATACGCCACGTCAGTGGTTCTTCTTCTAGAAAAAGGTCTCCTTCAATTCTAAGACATTTCTATTTACCAATTTTTTAAAACTTTTTTTAGTTAAGGCATCTTGTTTTATTTTGTTTTGTACTTACCAGGTTAATTGACTGCTACTTTATGCTCAACTAATTTTCATGTTGGAATAAATGTAAATTGCATTTTATGTGTTTTTTTTTCTGAATATATTACAATTATACTTGAAAATATACAGTGCCTATGGCTCTAGGCACTGAAAATACAGCAATAAACAAGTCAGCTATGGTCTTTCATTTCAGAGAGAAATTTTTACTGTAGGGATATAAGCAGTAAACAGATATACAAAAAATGACTTGGTGAGATATTAAAAGAAATAAAATCAGGCATTAAGATAGAGACCGGCTGCCTTAGTTTGAAAGACTAGAGAAGGTCTCACTGAGATGATATTTGATCTGATGGCTGAATGACAGAAAGGAACAAACCACAGGAAGCTCAGCAGAAACTACCAGTACAGAGAGGACTCGGAAGGGGTCAGTTGGTGTGTTTGTTGGAGGAAGAGAGAAAGCCAAGAGAGTTGTGAGGCCCATATAAGCTCAGTACGTTTCTCCCTTAACTTAGCGCTAGTGATTTCTCCTTTTTACCTATGTGATTATGAAGATAAGTTATTTACTAACTAATCAGTGTAGGTAAATGCACATTTCATGTGAAGACTACTTTTCCAGAAGATTCTATTATCTAAATACCAACGTCGCTGTGAATTATATTATTCAGTCACATAAGAGTGTTTTGATGAATACAACTTAGTAATTACTAATTCCTGGAAATTAAGTAATATTATAAGTTTTCTAATATAGAAAAAAAAAGATGATGCCTAAAAGAAAGCCATAGAAATCCAATGCTAAACTAAAAAGAACATAAAATATAAACCTAAAACTGATGAGAACTCAAACTCAAGAATAAAAACATAACTTTTTTCTGATTAAATTTTTATTTTCTTTCTCCCAAACTCCTATTTACCTTTGTCCACATTGAAAACTTAGGGCAGCATCATTACCTCACTGCACCTGAAGTTTGTGAAGCCTCTAAAGTAGGTTTATAATGCAATATGGATATTATCAAAACCAATGTGATTTTCTCTATTCTTACTCTTTGTCCATACCCTCCCTAATTCCCCTTCCCTAGCCCATCTGCCACAGTGACTGTACTGAACCCTTCAGTAACCAAAATGAACATAAAACACCCATATAAAATCCAGTAGAAACTCCAGAGGAGAGGAGAGCATGGAGCAGTTCCATATGATCATAAAATATGCATAGCTGCCTAATTTTAAAAATGACCTATTTTATGTTCTGAAATAGAAATAGTGTGAATATTTCAGTTATGTATTTTATTACCTATATCTCTTAATTATTCTTTTCGTTGTTGCTATTGGAGAGAGAGAGGAAGGGAGAAAGAGAGAGACAGAAACAACGATGTGAGCGAGAAACACCCGTTGGTTTCCTCCTGTATGGGCCCAGACCAGGATCAAACCTGCCACCTTCTAGTGTATGGAATGATGCTCCAACCAACTGAGCCCCCCCACACACACATCTCCCACCGTTGGCCAGGGCTCTTATTACTTTATTTTTCTTTCTTTTATTTTCAAATAATGTTTAACATTTTTCAATATAAAGTTGTTGTTTTTTTTTGTTTGCTCTTTTATATAAATGTCTGGTAAAATGGTACAGTGACTTATGGAATTCAAAAGAAAATTGTCCATGTCAAAATTCTGATATGAGTTAAATACTACTACTTTCCTTACCTCTATATCTTTCAAACTTTATTTCCTAGTGTTGCCTAATAAAAACCCTCTCTTCTAGGTAGGCCTGCTTCCTGGGACCTAGAGAAATTATGCTGATTTCTAGCACCATGTCTAATGGAGAAATCTATTCACCTATTTAATAACTGATGCATTTTTATATCATTTGAACACCATCAATTTTAAAATCAATTTATTACTCTCCTTTGGCTGCTATGAAGCTTGAAAGCAAATGTGTGATCCATTTGGTACCTGTTTACAATGTTCTGGCATATATTTTTATACAAATTTTAACTACTGTGTTATTTTAACTTTATTTTCTTTTATGCTTACTAATGTGTAGTCTATTTCAAGGGAGGAATTCTTGGAAAATATTTTTTTTTTCAATAAAAGAGGAGAATAAAGCAAGTAATTGGATTCAATTCATGTAACCTTCAGTTTACATGAATTAAATTCAGTTTCTAGACCTTTTCTCTACTGTTAATTTTGTCGGGAAAGACTTTCTTCATTCTGGTCACTTAATTCTGTTTACCAAATCTGCCAGAGTCAGTTTACGTCATATCTGCTCTATGAAACTCTCCATAAATTTCTAGGTTTCTCTATAAACTCTCTATAAATTTCTAGGTTTCTTTATAAATGGTTTGTATTTATAACAATGGCCAAGATCAATACAACAATATACATAACCAAGAATTGGCAAGAGTGGAAGCAACTTCCCCCTTTTTTTACCTGAGTACATTTCTCCACCTCTGAACTGTGTCACCAAGAAATGTGGATGTGATGCAGAATTTTGCAAGATTTATTAAGAGTTTAAGGGAAGATGGGACTTGTCTGTGATTGCATTAAAAGTCCATAAACAAAGAGGAAAATAAAGCAAGGTGACCCTTCAATTCTCTCTTTCTCGTGCCCTGTTTCACGAGAACTCACTTTGGAGAAAACAAAAGAATCACAGAGATGAAAAGGTTACATGAATTTAATCAGTTCTCAAAATGAGAACTGTCTGAAGCCACACAGCAAATTGACTTTGATGTTTAGCAGGTGTATGTGCACATCTTTTGCATGTTCATATCAATTAATTAAATTCAGTAGTTGACTTTCCTAAAATATTTCTCTTTGGGATTTTATTTTAGTAGGTAGGATTTTATACCTACTCTCTAAGTCACACTCATTTTTTTTAGTACACAATACACAACTTGCAATACAATGATTAGAGGTTTAAAGAGGACTGGTGGATTGCATTTCAATATATATTGTCAAAGCATTTTCGAATGCACATTCCTAAGTATTCAACTGTGGAGATGGTTAAACATCTATTAACAGAGCAACAAAATAACCCTGTCAAATAAAACTATTTACATACAGTTTTCCTGAAGAGAGACTAGTAGCTCAAGGGATCAACTGAAGCTCAATGTCCTTTTAAGTGTTTTCATCCTAATCACATTTTCTTTCCAATCTTTTCAGTCGCTCACTTTTCCTTCACTTTCATGTATCAAGTGCAATACCTTCCAGTAATAAGTTAAGTACATGCTTGGATAATAATCCTACCCCCAAAAAAACTGCAATTCAAAGGTTGGCTTATAGTCTTACTGCATTAGCTAAATTTGTTTAAACTCTTTCCAAAATCTGGATAGCAGGCATGTGCAATGTAACAATTATATGGTGTTTATACATGTATAATCGTCAAATTATCACCGCTCTCTTTGTTTCTTTTCTTTAAGAAAAAGAAAGCAGATTCAAAGACAGATCCAGCCTTTTAAATATATGAAAAATATTAATTGCATTATTAATAATAATGTTTAAATAATCAAGTCATCCTGTAGGTATACATCACCTTTTCTTCAAGAAGATTTTATTGTGACTTTAATTGATACTTAAAACGTGTCCCTTTGAAACAATTTCAGTGCCATAAAATATCACTTAAATCAAAGGGAGATTAAACTGTGCTTTTCAGATCAGTTAGAAGCATAGGAACAAACTAAATTTCAAAGTGTTTGAGAACTGGCTTTTCCCTAAGCAGCAGGTTTCAACTAAGGACCATGTTTCTAACCTTGTGTGTCTCATGTTCCATTCAAATATATGGCTTGCTATTTTATTTCGAATAATGTGAAAGTCTTCTTGCTATTACGACGGGAAAAAGAGACCACCTCAGCTCAGTTATGTTGTTTCCATTAACTACTTCTTACATATCACGTCAGAGTTCATCTCTGACTCTCATTTGCCTGCTCCAAGGATTCTGCCTTACACCTGGGGACATCCCCAAGCTTTCCTCACCTGCACCTTTACCGTGTAGGTCACACTCACCTTGGGTTTCATGCCTTAACATTCTCTGCCATCTTATGTGCTCCAAATGTGCTCGACTCTGTCCTTAGATAAGATCTCTCCAGCAGAGCGTCAACTCCAAAATGCCCTGCTTCCTCAATAGGCAAATATCAATTCCAAAATGTCTGAGTTCTTCGTGTTCCAACTATCACTATGAGCAGTGAAAGTCTTCCTCCCGAAAGAGGAACCCTTGCAAGTCTCTTAATTGAGAATGCTGTTAAAGGGTGATAGCTGGGAAGGGAGACTCGCAAACTGGTTAGTCCTCTTTGGAGTTTTAGAAAGATTTCAAGGCACTCACAGGCATGGTTTAGGACAATGAATGCAGAAATATTTTTCCACCACAGAAAGCAAGCATGCACACCAAACCAGTATAACAGGTTGGGTGTACAGTACTGCTGCCCTCCGGCTGCAACTTAGGAGCACAGACACTAAGGCACCTTCTGCCTAGCCTTTTTTTTCTTCTCCTAGCCAAACAAAACGAGTATCACTTCTACCAAATGGCTGTATCATGAGCAACACTCAGTACATGTGCCTACGGACTTTCAAGCTGACTTCTCCTGGTTGCAGTGCGAGTTAAGTAAATGTCTTAAAGATCAATGAAACTTTTATAGAGTCAAGAGAAAACCCAAACCTGCATGGGCCAGCTTTCAATAGTCCGAGGGAATACTGGACAACTCTTCCCAGGTCATCACTATAGAAACTAAAAGATGGCAATGTGGAAAGCATTTATGAGCCTGATTCCCCTTTTGAAAAAGGAAAGTAAATGGGTCCTGATAATAACGTGCCAAATTCCTCTATAGAATTATAGGCTCTGGACAGCGAGGGTGGAGACCTGGCAACTGCTTCTGAGAAATCAAGGACACTTTTCTTCATAGGATCTCTGTTTGGTACCATAAAAACAGAGTGGAAATATTGGACTGGAGGCCCTCTAAGCTCCCTCTTAACTTGCAAATTTTAACAATCTACAGATTCCCGCCCCCCCCCCCCCCCCCCCCCAGCTAATTCTGACAACCAAATTCTCCTTCGGTGTGTTAGCTGAATTTTCTCTTCTCTGCTGATTGCTGTCTAAAGCTGGCCTTGAAATCCCATGGGATGTAGCCAACTCTTCTGTAATATTTTCCTCTGAGTTCTAGATTTTTTAGACTTGAGTGGTTTCCTGGATCTAGAGAACTAAGGGCAACTGAGGTAGGAAGGAAGGCTATAATTAGAAGATGCGCGAACACATCCACGCAGCTGATAGTAGGCAGCCTAAGGAACAAGACTGTACTGAGTAGCCCTAGGCCAGCCATGGGCAAACTATGGCCCGTGGGCCGGATCCAGCCCATTTGAAATGAATAAAACTAAAAAAAAAAAAGACCGTACCCTTTTATGTAATGATGTTTACTTTGAATTTATATTAGTTCACACAAACACTCCATCCATGCTTTTGTTTCGACCCTCCGGTCCAGTTTAAGAACCCATTGTGGCCCTCGAGTCAAAAAGTTTGCCCACACCTGGACTAGAGTCTTCCCTACCAGTTAATACAAATTTTGAGAGAAGTGGAAGAAAGGTTAGTGGCCCTTCCTTGTCAAGGGGGTAGCCTCTGGAGAAACCTTAGCCTAAGGAATTTTCCAGGGAGTTGCTTGCCAAGAAGGAAACTGACACCCTCTCTCATCCCAGCCACGGCCTTTCACTACTGTCAGGGATGGACCAAGTGCCACTTGATGGTACCTGTGAGTTTGCAGATATTATGCAAGGAAATGATGCTTCATTTTCTCAGCAAATGACAATGCTCAGAAAGCATTTACCCGTACTATTTTTGGTCATAATATATATATATATATATATATATATATATATATATATATATATATAAATTTATATTTTAAAAAAATTAGAAAGAAAATCCTGGCATTCTATCCTACTCTATATAATTCTATTATGTGAATCTTGAGAATATTGTAAACCTTCATGTATGGAATCTTTACACAATTGTCTGCAGGGTTACATTTCATTGGGACTGAAAGGATGAGATTGCTTTTCATGTTTGAAAAGATAACTGAGATATGTTCACAGTAAGCTGAAGATAACCTGCATTTTCTTTTAGAAAAGAATAGGTTCCCAATACTATTGGAAATATTAAATGTTGATAGTTTATGGGCTCCACTAACCAGGACTCACTCAACCAGCTTCGGGGTGTAAAAATAGGACAGAGACCTACAGGAAAATAGTCCTAAAATGAATAATCATTGACAATGTCTATGGCCAGCCCCACAATTTCTGGCTAGAGATGGTGCAATGAATCTAGAAATCTACATACGATGCATGGCCTTGGAAAACCATTATTCAAAGTATATGATGGACATCGAATAATAATCTACTGTCATTTATTATCTTATAGCCAAAACACTTAAACCATCCACTTGTTTACTGTACAAAACAGTATTTGAATATAGTCGTTTCTACTAGAGAACCCTTATTCATAAGTAGAGCTGATAATAACTAATATTATTTCAGAGAACTTCAGAGTATTTTGGTAAATGCTATCAAGTCAAGGCAAAATTAAACAACATTGCAAAATGCCTTTTTATTCACTTGGATACTTTTTAAACTCCAGCTCAGTTACAGGACAGGGTGTTGCACAGAAAACAGAATGTTAGAGCATTACATACATGAAGATTTCAGGATAAATCTTGATTTCTTTTATAAAATATTAAACATACTTATCAAAACCTCTTACCTTCACATGTATGAATAAAGCTGCAAATAATCCCCATAGTGCTTTAATTTATAATTTGAAATGCATCCAGAAATAATTTAAAACCAACAACCCAAGTACTGTTGTTTCTTATTAACTCTCACCTGACTAATAGGTTCACTTAATAATCTTAAGACAAATACAACTGGAATGGAAGCATTTCAATATCCCAAAAAGATATATCTGAGCTCTTTGTAGATCTACCAGGAATACATTGACTCAAATGAGATCAGAAGAGAACACATTCTCTATTGAAAGGTTTTCACAGAATGCATACAGGAAAATACCCTGGGAAAGAACTGATCTCACACGCATTTCCCAACTATAGGAGATTTATGGATCTAAGCACCTCATTTTCTAACTGAGACCATGACATTCAAATTATTTACTATATCTTTTGTTACAAACTTTGTGCATTTTTATATATACTGATTATTAATTCTAATATATATATATCACCCTTTTACAGTGGTACATGGTAACAGAAATGTAACATACATAGAAGTATCAGGAAAAAAACAACAACAGAAAAGCTATACATATTTTAAGACTCTAAAATAAGAAATAAATATTACCCATGATTCTGACACAAAAAGGGATGATAAGGGGACAGAGGAAAGGCCCATTTTCCTTAGTTTATTTTGGTCCCTTGAATGCAGACAAAGGTGATGTGCCCACACAGTTCTAGGACAGGCTGTGCAGATGGCTGCCTAGCAGTCATGTATGTTTCACACAAAGTCATTATTATATGAATAGCATATACTTTTTCAAGGGAATATATTACAGACACAATTTAGTAAGATACAAGTAAGAATCATATGCATAATATTTTGTCCATAAAACACATAAAAATAAAATATTTCATAGAATTATGCTAAAGGAGTCTTTTACCTCGTAGTTTTTCTTCAGTGGAATGCACTAAATGGCTTTTTTTTTGTAATCTTTAAATTAAAAATGCTTTACAATAGCACTTTATGCAGTGTTTCAAAAACGTTTTTAGGAAACATACAGAACTAAAAATAAGCTTCTGAGATTCTTAAGCCGGTTAAGTGGAGAATTTATTAAAGAGAATAAAGAAGATAATTTAAATCTATTAATTGGATTCTATACTTTTATAACCAGGCATGTCTATGATCATCTCATTAGTATTCTTGCATGTGTTATATTTCACAGATGTAGTTTTATATGTTTGATTACATGCACTTTGTGGAAAACTCAGTGGCTTGGGGATTTCCTTGGTAACTTCACAAGAACACAATAAAATAAAATAAAAATGGCATTATAAGTAGATTTTTTTTTAAATCGTGATTAAAGTGTTACTTGTAAAGTGGTAAATCATAAGAGAGTAGACTACTAAAAATCATATAAGCATATAAGCAACATATAAACATTCGGCCCACTTTCTTTTTTTTTTTTTTTTTTTTTTTTAGGAAAAGATTTTCCTCACTCAGAAAAGTGAAACATGTGAGGAACCTTGTACTTGTTTCTATCAACAAGCCTAACCATAGCAGCCGTGTCAAGCCAATGTCAACAGAGCCAGTGCCTTCAAAGGACAAAGGTATCTGATTAAGTAAGGCATGTAAAACAGACCGCTCTCCCCACTGACTTGCTCTCTGCTGAGATCCTGGTTCCCACCTTTTAGAAATAGTTCCATTATTACAAGGGCACTTCGCTGATAAAACCCAGAGATGGAAAAACTTGATTACAAATAAAAATTGTACAGGTAGAGACAAAAATCCGTGCTCCATCTCTCTTGGGAACGCTCCAAAATGAATAATGAACCAACCAGAGGTCGGTTGCACCATTGATCCAGCACTACGCTGGGCAGTAATAAGCATAAGCATCTCCCTGTGCTCCCTTAATGTGTCTGTCTGTGTCAGTCAAGTTGCTGAGCAAAACAGAGACAGCCAGCTTCTTCTGAAACAATTCCCACGTTTTCTCCCCACTGTCAAAACACACATTGAAACTTAACCCAGTACACACACACACACACACACACACACACACACACTGTAATGGACACTGCTTAAATTTCTGACTGCAGAAATTCCCGCGGCTCTTGGCACTTACCTTGCAAGGATGTGTTAGGTAAACTTGCTTCATTCTCTCCCATTTTTTATCTCTTTTTAAAGGGGGCGAACAGTTCCAAGTTGTGTCAGTTACCCTGCGAGCGCCCTGACCTTCTGACTTTCTGCTGTAGTAGTGTAACAGTACACTACCTGCTTTCTTCTGTGAATAATTACCATTCTGCTTCCTGAGTTACCTGGGCTTGCAGGACCTGTTTTACTATGAAGTGAGATCACATCCTTTGATCCAATGTGCTGCTATTATAATGTGAGCTTCACAAAACGTGGCTTTGTTTCCGTTTTAATATTAACTTTTAATTCCTTACTTTCACTTTAGTCCCGAAACCGATTTTCATTTTCCTCCTGAAAGTGTGTGGATACTACCAACCCACCGCGGTGCAGAGCCAGAGTTTCATTTGTTTTTTAGAGTTTCTGATCTGTTGCTCTTACAGAAATCAAATAAAATTTAACATGAATTTTGCAATGTCCATATTTAAAAATACAGAGAGCTAAGGAAGAGCCTGGGAATGAATATTGTGCTGTGGTAGAAAGACAGGCCACTACTAGTTGTTCAGCTAGTTGAGGGATGCAACATCTTTGAGACTGGACTTCCTCAACTATAAAATATAGGTAATATCTATTTCAGAGGATTATCACAAAACTTGAGAGAGTAATGGATGACTGCTAAACATTGTCCATGGCAGCTAATAAGCAAACAAGCAACATTTTCTCCTCCTCTTCTTCGTCTCTCCTTCACTTCTTCCTATTCTTCTATCACCTTCTTTCTTGTCTCCTTTCTCTTGTCCTTCTCCCCTTTCTGGCCAGTAGAAATAAGGCTGAAATAGAGCACTGGTGTCTGATGTCGCTATGTTCTGACATTAGCTGTGTTACTTATTAACAGAGAGTCTTAACGAAATGACTTGGTGTGTCACAAGTCCTCATTTATAAGTGGATACCAATATCTGCATTGCTTTTTTTCATAGGCACATAGTGAGCATGACTCAAACTATTGTGCCTAAAAAAAAAATAATAATCTCTAGCAAAAATTAGGGACAAATTAGAGATTTATCTTTATTCATTTGTAAGTGAGAGAGAAAGTAGACCACAAAAATTAGGCAATATATTTAAGCTCTATCTCCCATTAGACATCTAAAATTAAAAACAAACAAACAAAAAAAAAAACACCTCTACTTTCTCCCTCTAGAATTCCTTAACTGTTAGCTTTCGTCAGACTAGTTAAAAAAAAAAAAAGAAAAAAATATATCTATATAAAATCCAAGTCGCAAATATCTCCTCTTTTAATAGTTCTTTTATTTTCAATTTGGAAAAAATCTGCATACCACATTTGCTCGCTTATTAATGAAAGGCTGACTACATAAGTTATGTCAACAATAAAAAGGGCAAACACCTAGACAAGTTTTCTCAAAAGTATAAGAAATGAAAACAAACATGACATTAGCAGATTCTCATCAGAGTTCATTTAGAGTTCTTCCTTTCATTACCTCTCTTTGTCTCAGTTTCCCCATCTGTTCAATGAGGGAACTGGACCATTTATTATCTAAGGTTCATTCAATAATTTTAGTATCACAAATCTCTGATTTAAAATGATAGTTGTGGTTCATTTCAAGCTAGTATACTCCTTTGCCTAGTACAATTGCATGATGTAACATATATACCATGCTACACGGGTCACCAAAAGTAGCCTGAAATTGAATGTTTGCCAAAACAACATTATAATAAACACATTTTGACTTCCGCATAAGAGAAGAAACACACATATCAATCCTCACTCATTATGACAAACTTGCTAATGGATTTACATATCTGCCCTGGGCACCTATAAAGTAACACCTATAAAGCTCCCATTATCTAACAACTGAATTATGGCATGTAGGAAGTCATTATGAAAGTAGAAGAGTTCTATATCTGAGCCAAAGAAAAATGTAAAAATATAAACACCAGAAACCTCAAAAGTTTGTGTTGCTGAACAGACATTCAGCTATACTGAAATAGTTTCAATACTAATAAAGCACATCTCTCTCTCTCTTCCTCTCCCCTGCTTTCCCCTCCAGTTCCCTTGTGTCATTGCCTCCCGCCCCACATCTCTCTGGCCTTTAATGCCTGGAAAACTGGTTCCTTCATCACTTGCCCTTTGCCTAATTCATATGCAAGGAATCTTCTTGATCCTACTCTAGGTTGAGGTTTTGTGAGTCCTAGAATGAGTCACCCCAAGATGTGCTGCTGTGGTATGTAGATTGTCTTGAGCTAAAGGCAACTTGAGCTGCAGGATCAAGGGAAATTTATGTCCCCCACCCTTAACTGCCTAGAAGAATTTGAATTAGAGCCCTTGGCCATCAGAGATGATCACTGATAACTTTTGACCTAACTACATGGCAGGGCGAACTTTTATTTACTAAACATCTGTTCTCCTGACCATCCTGCAATGACCCTTTGAGCCCCCAAGATGCATTACCTCATTCCTGGCTCAGAATATCTTATATACCTGATAGCCCTTTTTATCACTAAATCTCTCCTGCATGCGGGGTCTTTGACTGTCTCAGGTATGAGGGTTTGCCATACATATGTATGTATGAAATTTGGTTATTTTCTCTTGCTAATCTGTCTCATGTCTCTTTGAGTATTAGACCAGCCAGAAGAACCTTAAGGGTAGGGGAAAGTTAGCTCCTCCCACAGTCTCTTTTTTGTACTTTCCAGATGCCCCTTGACAGCACAGAATGTCTCCTCTCACTATCACACTGTATTGTATGCAGTGTTTAATTACTTCTGTCCTTGAATCTGTATGTCAGAGACCATTTCTGTGGCGATCACTTTATCTCTAGCGCCTAGTACATTTACTACTACATCCTGTGCCTTCAACATATTTTGTAAAGATACATAAAATTACCATCATCAGAAAAGGTGAATTAAAGAATCTATTCCAGGAAAGAAAAATGATAAAGTTTAGAAGTTCATCTGCCAGGGCAAATTATTAAGAGCTACAGGGATAAAGGAATGAGGATAATTATGAAAGTTTTCAAAAAAGAGTCAAAGATACAAGTAAATGAAAGAAAAAAATAATAGTAAATGCATTACTTTAAATACACTGATAGAGAAAACCACTGGCCTAAAATGGAGTCACTTGGGCTAAAGTCCATTATACCAACACTAAATTTTTAATATTTAACCTTAACTGATCTTTCAGTCCTTCCCAGAAACATAATCTTAATCCAGCAGTCTGAAAATTTCTGGTCAATACCAATGAGGTAATCAGTCCCACGGGCCCTCTCTAGCCCCCATAGAAAGAAGCAATCTGTATGACAAAACCTTTGCTTTTCCTCTGGAACCACCCCTAAAAAAGATGTCCTGGTCTACAAATAATCATTTATCTTCTTCTGTTAATAGTTCCCTTGCTCCACCCTTCTTCCTACAAAAACCTTTCATTGTGTACAACCCCGCAGAGAGCCCTTCTAGTTGCTAGATAGGACCCTGCCCCATTCATGAAATGCTTAATATTGCCAATTAGATCATTAGATTTATTTAGTTGATTTTGTTTTTAGCAACACACACACACACACACACACACACACACACACACACACACACACGGCATGGGTGGCATTAGGCAGAGTAGCTTCACTGAATGTGAAAAGGAAACTAACATAATTATTAAAATTATCAACATTTTCTGAATCATGGAAAGGAAGTCTATGAGACTGAATATGTCTTTAAATATATTCTGAGGCTACTATAACATTACTGAGCACATTTTTTAAAAAATAATTTTATTGATTTCAGAGAGGAATGAACAGAGCGATAGAAACATCAACAATGAGAGAGAATCATTGATCAGCGGCCTCCTGAACACTCCATACTGGGGATTGAGCCTGCAACCCAGGCATGTGCCCTGACCGGGAATCGAACCGTGAACTCCTGGTTCATAAGTCTATGCTCAACCACTGAGCCACGCCAGCCGAGTCTGAGCATATTTTTTAAAAACAACTTAGATGACAAAATAAAAAGTGTTTAACCACATCACCTATTGTGTTTCCAACCTTCTATTTCTAAAGCAAACTCCAGGAAGAGTGTGGGCAAAGGAAGATGTTCCAGATGCATCCTTTATCATTCAGTTTGCGGGTTCTACCGAAACTGCACAAGAGGAAGAAACCAGTATTGCAGTTTAAACTTGTGGGTAGCTATTGAAATGTTTAGTTGATTTTGAAGTAAAGATATATGTGAAAATTTGAAAAAAAAGAGTAATAATTTAAAATTCTGAATGTTGGCATTATAGATTATAGAACACTAGAGGCCCGGTGCACAGATTCATGCAGTGGTGGGGTCCCTCAGCCTGGCCTGCGCCCTCTCGCAATCTAATAACTCTCGGAGGATGTAGTAGTTGTGATGCCGCAGGCTGCTGGTGAGGAGCCCGAGCCCAGGCTAGGCACCATACCGCTCCCGCTCATTTTCGGCCCTGCTGTGCCCGCCGCCGCCACAGGGTAGCGCTGCCGCGGAGGCAGGAGAGGCTCATGCCACTGCAGCTGCACTTGCCAGCCGTGAGCCAGGTGTCTGGAGCCCGTCAACTGAGTGGTGCTCCCGCTGTGGGAGTGCACTGACCACTAGGGGGCAGCTCCCGTGTTGAGCATCTGCCCCCTGGTGGTCAGTGCATGTCATAGCAACCAAACGGTCATCTGGTCGAATGGTCAACCAGTCGCTTAGGGTTTTATATATATAGATGAGACTCTGGGACCCAGGATGGATCTTTGATTATAGTTTGAAGAATTAGGTAGATGTGCCTGAAGGGTACCAGAATATGTCACCCTAAAATATACCTCTAGGACATGTGGATTATTTTGAGTAATTGAGAACCTGGTTCTCCTTACCCCACTTTACTGCCTAAAAGTAAAATGTAAATGTCTCCTTTTGTAAAGAAAACTTACATGCATACAGGAAATTTCCATTTAAAAGTATATCTTTCCTACTTCCAGGAATATATCCTAAGAATCCTGAAACACCAATCAGAAAGAATATATGCACCCCCATGTTCATAGCAGCTCTATTTACAATAGCTAAGTTCTGGAAACAGCCCAAGTGTTCATCAATAGATGAGTGGATAAAAAAAGCTCTGGCACATTTACACCATGGAATATTATGCAGCGGTAAAATCGAAGGATCTCTTACCCTTTGAGACATCCTGGAGGGACCTGGAGAGTATTATGCTAAATGAAATAAGCCAGGTAGAAAAAGACAAGTATCACATGATCTCACTAATATGTGTAATCTAATCAACAAAATAAACTGACAAACAAAATAGATCCAGAGACATGGAAGCATGGAACAGACCAAGGAATTTAAGAGTCAAGGCAGGGGTTGGGGTATGGGAAGAAATTAACCAAAGAACTTAGATGTATATATGCATAACCCATGGGCAGAAACTATTGTGGTGAAGTCCTAGAGAAGGTGTGGGAGCTTGATGGAGGGGGCCAATGGGGGGAAAAGGGGATATCTCTAATATTTTTAACAATAAAGATTAAATAATTAATTAAATAAATAAATAAATAAATAAATAAAATGGGGGGGAAAAGTGTCTTCTTACAAGGAAGATAATTATTCCTGAAGGCACCTCTTATCACCTGAGAAACTCACCTGGTGAAAGACAACCTTTAATTATCCTTCACTGTTGGTTGGCTATAGACAGAATTCCTAGGCTGGGGTTTTCTGGTTCCTATGGCTGCTAAACAAGATAGCTAGGTTAGCTAGGAAAGAGGGGGAAATGCATTGCACAAGAAGAATGGTTAGGGTTAAATTAAAGAAGATTCTCTCATGCTTGGAAATGCTGGTCCAAAATATTCTATCCCCCCTCTTCTGGATCTGAGTATTATTGTCCACCCAGTTGCCTTACACAGAAACTTATTCTTGAATATGCCCTCACACATTCCCCAAATAGTCACTAGGTCCTATCAATGTCATTGAAATCCACCTCCTTAACTTTCCATTTCCTATAGGTGAGGCAATTATCCTCCGTTGCCAAGACAGTAACTCCGTAAATGAATTGTTTCTTTCCTCTAATCCATCCTCTCTAAATCTTCCAGCATGATCTTTCTAAAACATAGTCATACTATTTCTATGCTCACCTGTGTTCATTGTTCCACAACCTACTCAATAATGTCACTACTCTATCACCACAAATTTTCCATCCCACTGACTCTTAATCCTCTAATAACATCTAGTTCAATTACTCAAGCTTCTCTGACATCCCCAAACACAATTGATATTATAATTCTAATAGTTGAATCCAAAATGCACATAATCGTATTTACTCTTCTATACATGTGAATATACTAGAAAAACTTGGATAAAAAAATTAAGGCCTACTCAGTGCTTTGTATTAGGATTGACTGATTGAAAGGCAAAAATATCCTTCCAATCCTACTAACTAAACTTTTAATTCTCTCTCTCCCCCCCCCAATAAAATTGCATACAGAATCTTTTGAAAGTCAATATTGATGGAGAAAGTAACTTTCAGTAGTAACAAGCATCCATTAACAAGGAAAAAAAGATAAGTCATAATTAATGGTAGGAAGAGTATTATCATTTTAATGATCTTTCCACTGCAGTTTTATTAAATAAAGAAGCCAAGAAACTATTTAATTATATGTTAACACACATACACACACAGCAGAGTTGCTTAACAATTACTGATGCTTTGTGGGTTATTCTTTCACATAATTAAGATAGACAATGACTCATCTAAAAACAGACACAGAGGTGCCAAATTGGAAGTCAGATAGGAGTGATACTACTGATAGGGTTCAGAACAGGCTATCCAAAATGTGTTGCTTTGTCATGAGGATTATTTTGAGCTAAATGCAATCAAAACCCAGAAGATTCAGAAAAAGCTCTTCACCTCCCCCCGCCCACCCCCATCCCCCAACAACTGAAATTCATATTGGAAAGAGGGCTTGTACCACAAAGAGAGCTATTACCAGAGATAACTTTTAACCAAATAAACTTATCTGCATTACAGGGCAACCTTTGTTTCCCACACACCTCCTTAGTTCTCCTGTAAATGACCTTCTTCCCCTTTGTATTCCCTTACATCCTTTTATAGCTCAGGATGCTATCTAAGCCTCACTTACCTGGCTGCCCTTCAGGCCTCATATTCTTATGGGGCTCTTGTAATTAAGTTCATTTCCTCCTGTTAATCTGTCTTATGTCAATTTATATTAGGAAAGGCAAAGAACCTAGAAGGAAAAATGTTTCCTCCCCTATTTCCACTAAAGCACTCTAATTTGCTGCTGGGAACAATACCATTTAAGATTGTGTCAGAGCTGTGTATCAAAACATTAAATACAAGCTTGTAATCATAGTATATAGTGACTTATGCACTTTTATGAGGATCCCATGAAATCTTGGCTTAAATGCCAAAACGTTTCAAATTGATAAACTCTTGTTAGCAAACTCAGCCTCATCAATGTGAGTCTACTGACAGTGGAAAGATTAGTTGTGATAGCTAAGTATAATTTGAAAAAGAAAAAGTAGTTAAAATTTAAATGTATATTTAATAGTATTATTGTAGGCAGAGGCAGCTAGTTAGATATTAGCAAAAGAGAGCAGACATCTCATTAAGCCAAATTAACTAGGAAGCTAGAGCTTTCAGACACCCCAGAGGAAAGCCCCTCCTTTGACAAAGGGACTCTAATCCCCAGGAGAAAGAAAGAACTAGCTTTCCAATCTCCACAGGGAACAACTGGCCATTTCCCCAGATTATAGGGGGAGGAAGAAGGAACAAAAGGGAAAGTCCTTTGCTGGGCACATACACAGTAGAAGCCAAGCTGGCGCAGCGGGGAGGGACCAATGCAAGCCCACAAAGAGCCAGGAAAGAGATTGGATAGTTTGAAAGAAAGCCTATTCTTTCACAAATCCAACATAATATTGATACCATTGTAATGAACCCAGTTATTAACAACTGGAAAGGAGCAAAGGGAAGGCCGCATTTATAGACATGACATCTGTGCAGCCAGGAAGCTGCAATTGAACACTCCCCTGGGTACCACCAGTCTCTCCCCAGCTCAGGGAAGGGACTGGACAGAGGAAGAAAAGATGCATGCCCAGGAAAATCTGGGTAACATAGGGAAGGTATTTGTCTGTCATACCTGGGAACAGGTCATTGGCCAAAGTAGGCATGGCCACTGCGAGGCGTGGAAGATTTGAGATGCATAAATTACTAAACAAAGGAGCTCCTTCTCTTGGTTTGTGGGACTCTTGGGACTGTGATTGTAGGGAGCTTCCTCTCCTGGCTCCTCTGCATTTACCCACATGGCCCATAGCCACGTGGATCCCACACAATGAACTAATGGACTACGACTGGCCTGATGCTACTGTAAGGCCGCTGAAAACCCCCCCTTCCCCCTGGACCAGCTTTTCCAGTAAGCTCTGGTTAATGTAAAGATTAAAGAGAACTTCCCCCTCCTGACCTTTCCCGTAAAGCTCTGGCACCCTGATCTGGTCATAGCATAGTTATCTTATCACTCCTCGGGATCGGCCTGCGCATACCAGACCACCCTGGCCCCTTAGGAAATGAGTCAACTAATAACAAAGACCTGTCCCTGTAAAAGATGAGTTATGAGTTAACTGGTAACCCAGTTCCCTGTTTTCCGGCCACCTGCGTGTGGTTTTTGCCTTTATAAACCCGTGTTCTGCAATTGCTCGGGGCTCCAGTCAGCAGCACTTCCTTTGTGTTGTTGCCTGCCTGCCTGAGAGCCCCTGCGCTGCGCTTGTAATAAAAATCCTCTTGCTCTTGCATCAAGCCCCGGTCTCTGCGTTTGACTTGGGGTCGTCGCCTCCTCTGCTGGACTCTCCGGGGGTCTTAGGGCCCAACATTTGGGGGCTCGTCCGGGATGAGGCGACCCCCTTCAAGCGCTGGGATCGGTCTTGGAGGTAAGCAGACTCCGGAGTCATTCAGTGTTTGTCTTGTCCTTTGTTCGTTCTTAGTTTCGGTTTTTCAGGAAGACAGGGTGTCGGCTCCGTAAGGAGTCGGCTCCTCTGGTCGTAGGGGCTTCGGCCAGAAAAACTGTCACCCTGGGGGACGCCCCAGGATCGGGCGGTGACCAAGAGGTCTTGGTCACTTCAGGTTCTGGCTGTCCGGCAACGGGCACTCGCGTGTCCGGCCGGACTAGCATTAGGGAGGGATATCATCCCTCAGCGGCCGTTCTGTATCTGGGTAAATTCTTGTGGATCCGGTGTCTTGTCGCGTCATTGTTTGTTCTTTGTTTTTGTCTTTTACTCCTCTTCTCCCATCCAGGTAACATGGGCCACGGAAGCAGCACCCCTCTTTCTCTTACAGTAGCACACTGGACGGACGTCCGGAGTCGGGGACTCAATCTTTCCGTCAGTGTCAAGAAGGGTCCTTGGCAGACTTTCTGTTCATCCGACTGGCCAGCCCTAGGCGTGGGATGGCCAGCGGACGGGACTTTTGACCTGTCTATTATTTTTGCAGTAAAGAATAAGGTGTTCCAATCAGGCCCGGCGGGCCATCCAGACCAGCAGCCGTATATTGTCGTCTGGCAGGACCTGGTCCAGAACCCTCCCTCTTGGCTGAAACCCTGGCTGCCATCCGGAACCTCCCGGGTTCTCGTGGCCCAGGCCCCTCCCGCCGCAGATCAGACGAAACGTCCCCTGGCAGATTCTCAAACCGATCTTCTCCTCTTGGACTCTCCACCCCCTTACCCCTCTCCTCTCCAGCCAGAGCCGCCGGGGAGACCGGAGCCTTCAGCACCTCCTCCCGCCCCTCCAACAGAGGGACCGGCCCAGGGAACCCGGAGTCAGAGGAGACATCCCGCGTCTCCAGATTCGACCGTAGCCTGCCCTCTCCGACCATACGGGCCTCCACCCCCCCGCGGAGACGATAATGAAACGGCTCCGCTCCAGCCACTCCAATACTGGCCCTTCTCCTCGGCAGACCTCTATAACTGGAAAACTAACCACCCTCCCTTTTCAGAGGATCCCCAGCGTCTAACGGGGCTGGTTGAGTCCCTTATGTTCTCTCACCAGCCCACTTGGGACGATTGTCAACAGCTTCTTCAGACTCTCTTTACTACAGAGGAAAGGGAGCGGATCCTCTTGGAGGCCCGGAAGAACGCCCCTGGCCCCGACGGCCGGCCGACTCTACTCCCTCATTTGGTGGATGCGGCCTTTCCTCTGGCCAGGCCGGACTGGGACTTCAACACGGCAGAAGGTAGGGAGCACCTGAAGGTCTACCGCCAGACACTAGTGGCCGGCCTCAGAGGGGCAGCTCGGCGCCCCACGAATTTGGCTAAGGTAAGAGAGGTCATACAGGGGCCCACTGAACCGCCTTCTGTTTTTCTCGAGCGATTAATGGAGGCGTTCAGACGGTACACCCCGTTTGACCCCACCTCGGAGGGGCAAAGGGCCTCAGTAGCTATGGCTTTCATAGGGCAGTCAGCATTAGATATTAAGAAAAAGCTGCAGAGACTTGAGGGATTGCAGGACTTTACCCTCCAAGATTTAGTTAAGGAAGCAGAGAAAGTGTACCATAAGAGGGAGACCGAGGAGGAAAAGGAGCAGCGGAAGGAGAGAGAGAGAGAGGAGAAGGAGGAGAAAAAGGAAAAAAGGGAAGAGCAGAGACTAACCCGTATCTTGGCCGCAGCAATAGAAGGGAGTAAGCCACAGGAGAGAGGAAAAGGAAGACAGATAGGGGCCCTGGGCAACAGGCCACCGTTAAGGAAGAATCAATGTGCTTATTGCAAGGAAGAAGGACATTGGAAGCGGGAGTGCCCAAAGAGACTAGCAAAGAAGGCGCTGGCACTCCAGGAAGATAGTGATTGAAGAAGTCGGGGCTCGGATCCCCTCCCCGAGCCTAGGGTAACTCTTAAGGTGGAGGGGAAGCCTGTTAACTTTCTGGTAGACACAGGGGCCCAATATTCAGTTCTTAAGAAACCACTAGGACCAGTCTCCCAGAAGACCTCCTGGGTGATAGGGGCAACGGGAAATGAGCAATATTCCTGGACCACCACCCGGACAGTTGATCTAGGCACGGGAAGAGTGACTCATTCCTTCTTAGTAATACCCGAGTGTCCAGCCCCCCTTCTGGGAAGAGACTTGCTAACTAAAATGGGGGCTCAGATCACTTTCACCCCACGGGGGCCGACCCTGACCCAACATGGAGAGCCAATTACTCTCTTGACACTCCAGCTCGAAGACGAGCATCGGCTGTTTGAGAGTAATGTCCGAAAGGACGAGAGGATAGCGGGATGGTTACAGCAATACCCCAAAGCTTGGGCTGAAACCGCGGGGATGGGCTTAGCTACCGAACGGCCCCCCGTGATAGTAGAGCTTAAGTCCACTGCAACCCCGATTGCAGTACGACAGTACCCCATGGCAAAAGAAGCCTGGAGGGGGATCAAGGTTCATGTCCAACGCCTCCTACGCCTTGGAGTCCTCGTTAAGTGCCACTCCCCGTGGAACACCCCACTCCTCCCGGTAAAAAAGCCCGGAACTGATGACTACCGACCGGTGCAGGATTTAAGAGAAGTCAACAAGAGGGTACAGGATATTCATCCCACGGTCCCCAATCCTTACAATCTCTTAAGCTCTATCCCTCCGTCCCATGTGTGGTATTCAGTCCTAGACTTAAAAGATGCCTTCTTCTGCTTAAGACTGCATCCTGCCAGCCAGAATATTTTCGCCTTCGAGTGGAGAGACCCAGATTCGGGAATAACGGGGCAGCTGACTTGGACCCGACTTCCGCAAGGATTCAAAAATTCCCCCACTATCTTCGATGAGGCTCTTCATCAAGACCTGGCTGCTTTCCGTGCTGACCACCCGCAAGTCACCCTTCTCCAGTACGTGGATGACCTTCTCCTCGCCGGAGCTACTAAGGAGGACTGTGAAACAGGTACCGGGGCCTTGCTTTTAGAGCTCTCCCGCCTAGGATACCGGGTCTCGGCCAAGAAGGCCCAGATATGTCAGCGGAGAGTGACCTATTTAGGATACGCACTAGAAGGGGGAAAGAGGTGGCTCACTGAAGCCCGAAAAAGCACAGTCACCCAGATTCCCAGACCACAGACCCCCCGGCAGGTACGCGAGTTCCTGGGAACAGCTGGATTCTGCCGCCTCTGGATTCCAGGTTTTGCAACCCTAGCGGAGCCCCTATACCCGCTGACAAAACAAGGGAACCCCTTCGAGTGGGGGGAGACTCATCAGAAAGCCTTTGACGACATTAAAAAGGCTCTTCTCTCGGCGCCAGCATTGGCCTTACCAGATGTGGCCAAGCCCTTCACTCTGTTCATAGATGAAAGAAAGGGAGTAGCCAGGGGGGTCCTAACTCAAACCTTAGGCCCCTGGAAGAGGCCGGTAGCCTATTTATCCAAGAGACTAGACCCAGTGGCTAGGGGGTGGCCAGGCTGTCTAAGAGCAATTGCAGCTACTGCCCTGCTTGTAAGAGATGCGGACAAACTTACCTTGGGGCAGAAACTAACTGTGGTGGCCCCACACACTCTCGAGAGTGTTATCCGGCAGCCACCGGACCGGTGGCTATCCAACGCCCGGATGACTCACTACCAGAGTCTCCTGCTAAGTGAAGATCGAATCCGCTTCGGGGCTCCGGTAGCTCTCAACCCAGCAACCTTACTACCGGAAGTAAATCCTGAGAGCAAAGAAGTCCTACACTCATGCCGTGACATTCTGGCAGAGGAAACAGGGCCGAGGAGAGACCTCAAAGATTCCCCCTTGCCAGAGCCTCAACTCACCTGGTACACGGATGGAAGCAGCTACCTCTATGAAGGTAAGAGGGTGGCGGGAGCGGCTGTGGTCAGCAAAGACCGGACTATCTGGGCTAGTAGCTTGCCCGAAGGGACTTCGGCCCAGAAGGCTGAATTAATTGCTCTGACACAGGCTCTCAGGCTGGCAGAGAACAGCCGGGCTAATATTTATACTGACAGTCGTTATGCTTTTGCCACTGCTCATGTGCACGGGGCTATATACCGTCAGAGAGGTCTCCTCACCTCAGCAGGAAAGGAAATTAAAAATAAAAAGGAAATCCTCGACCTCCTAGAAGCCATTCATGCCCCCCAAGAGGTAGCTATTATCCATTGTCCCGGCCACCAGAAAGGGACCTCGGAAACAGCTATAGGAAACAGGAAAGCGGATGCCGAGGCAAGGCAGGCCGCTCTAGGGCCCCGGCTACTCGCCCTCGCTGTTGGCCCCGCAGCACCACAGCCAGAGACCCTCCACTACACCCTAGAGGAGGAAAAAGACCTGCTTAAAAGGCCAGAAAAATACCATAAGGACAAACTAGGAGTGTGGAGGACTGCAGGGGAAAAAATGGTAGTACCAAGGGCGGCAGCCACTGCCTACCTCCAACAACTGCACCGCCTTACCCACCTGGGGGCCAAACACCTCAGCTCCACCAGCCGGGCAACGGGACACTATGTCAAAGGACTCGATCGCCTTTCAGAAGAAGTAGTTAAGCAATGCAAGGCGTGTCAGCTGGTAAATGTACATTCATCCCAGGTCGGGACCGGACACAGGCTCAGGGGAGACCGGCCCGGGAGTTACTGGGAGGTGGATTTTACAGAAGTGAAGCCCGCCCGATACGGTTATAAATATCTTTTAGTTTTCATAGATACCTTCTCAGGTTGGGTAGAAGCCTTCCCTACCAAAAGAGAAACTGCAACTGTGGTCGCCAAGAAGATCTTAGAAGACATCTTTCCACGGTTTGGAATTCCTAAGGTAATTGGATCAGACAACGGTCCAGCTTTTGTTGCCCAGGTAAGTCAGGGAATGGCCAAGATACTAGGGGCGGATTGGAAATTGCATTGTGCTTACAGGCCCCAGAGTTCAGGTCAGGTAGAAAGAATGAATAGAACATTAAAAGAGGCTATGACTAAATTGTCCTTAGAGACTGGCGTGGCAGACTGGACGGTCCTCCTTCCCTTTGCCCTTTTCCGCGCGCGAAACACCCCAGGCCCCTTGGGGGTGACACCGTTCGAGGTTTTGTTTGGGGCCCCTCCGCCCCTAGCCGCTGACCCTTGGTCCGTGCCCACAGACACTCACACCCCTCAATCCCTGCTTGCCAGGCTGAAGGCCCTCGAGACTGTCCAGAAGGAGGTGTGGACTCCCCTGGCCGCCCTCTACCAACCAGGAGAACTGCAAGTCCCCCACCAGTTCCAGGTCGGAGACTTTGTGTACATCAGACGCCATCGGGCCGCTAATCTCGAGCCGAGGTGGAAGGGACCCCACCTGGTATTGCTGACAACCCCAACAGCGGTCAAGGTAGACGGTGTAGCTGCTTGGATCCACGCCTCCCACGTCAAGCGGGCACCCCCATCAGACGACACCGATCATGGATGGACTGTGGAGAAGACAGACAACCCTCTCAAGCTACGGATTTGCCGCCGCCCTCTTCCTGCTGAGCCTGCCGCTGATAAGTAGCAACCCCCATGCCCCAAAGAGACTAACTTGGAGGGTAATGTCCCCCCACACCGGACAGACGGCCTGGTCGGTCACCAATATAGCACCTAAAGGGACATGGTGGCCAGACTTAACGCCAGACCTCTGCGCTATGGCAGCAGGATACAGACTATGGGACCTCCCCGAGAGAACAGTAGAAGAGACTAAAGCAGGTATAGAGACCCGAGCTTACATAGGAAAAGGAAGAGATTTGCAATTTGGAGTTCACTGTAGTTATCTGGGGGCCCGTGAGCGTCTTACGATGACCCAATTCTATGTATGCCCCAAAGACAGGCAGGGACATAGAAAGAATTGTGGATCTGAACGAGAGTATTTCTGTGCAGAATGGGGATGTGAGACAACTGGTACTGGATATTGGATCAGAGGGCCCCCCGAGTGGGACCTCATCCAGGTTCGGAGAAATGAGAGCCAAACCTCCGGACATAGGGGTTGGGTTAACGCCCTGAATATCTCCTTCACCTCAGCTGGGCGGTCATACGACCTAAACAAGTGGCGCTGGGGAGTGACATGGGGGATCCGGCTGTATAAGGACCAACATGATGATGGCCTCCTTTTTAAGATAAGATTAGATGTACAGGATTACAGGCCACCAGTTGCAGTAGGACCCAACACCGTCTTGTCCAGCCGGCAGCTCCCCACGAAAGAAAGGCCTCTTGCCACCACCACCGTGGCAGGAACTAGCCCAGCCTCCAGGGAGGAACAGGCCAACCCCATAGAACTAGAGACAAACTCAGGTCAGAGGCTATTAGGCTTGGTAGAGGGGGCCTTTAGTTCTTTAAACATGTCCAAGTCTAACCTAACTGAGTCTTGCTGGCTCTGCCTAACTACAGGGCCCCCCTACTATGAGGGCATAGCCTTCCAGGGAAACTATACCAACACCACCAGCCATGACCACTGTTCGTGGGGACAGCAGGGGAAGTTGACCCTTACTGAGGTCTCAGGGCAAGGCACATGTATAGGACAAGTGCCAAAGGACCGCCAGCATCTCTGCAAGGAGAACCTGGCATATCCCTCCTCTGCAAGCTATTACTTAGTGCCCCCAACAGGGGGATGGTGGGCCTGTAGTACGGGACTTACTCCATGTTTAGCAGCCCAGGCCTTTAACCGTTCTCAAGATTATTGTATCCTTGTCCAACTAGTCCCCAGGATCATGTATTATCAAGCTAATGCATTTGAAAAAGAATTTGACTCCTATTCTCCTTCCCATCGGGATAAACGGGAACTTGTTTCACTGACCTTGGCTGCTCTCCTAGGTCTAGGGGTCGCGGCAGGAGTAGGAACAGGGACAACAGCCCTCATTAAAGGCCCCACCTATACTGAGGAGCTCAGAGCTGCTATAGATGAAGACCTCAAACATATAGAGCACTCCATAACTAAACTTGAGGAGTCTCTAACCTCTTTGTCTGAAGTAGTCCTACAAAATAGGAGAGGACTAGATCTCCTATTCTTAAAGGAGGGAGGGCTGTGTGCAGCTCTCAGGGAACAATGCTGTTTCTACGCTGATCATTCAGGGGTGATAAAGGATTCCATGTCAAAACTTAGGGAGAGATTGGAAACTCGCAAAAGAGAGCGAGAGGCCAAGCAAGGCTGGTTTGAAAGTTGGTTTAACAGCTCACCGTGGTTCACAACCCTGATATCCTCTCTCGTGGGACCCCTGATCATTTTACTCCTCCTTTTGACATTCGGGCCATGCATAGTAAACCGCTTAATCGCCTTCATCCGGGACCGGATTAGTGCAGTTCAGGTAATGGTCCTCCAACAGCGGTATCAGCCTGTACCCTCAGACATTAGCCTGTAGTTCCATGATTGGAACTTCCCACAAGAAAAGGGGGGAATGTAAGGCCGCTGAAAACCCCCCCTTCCCCCTGGACCAGCTTTTCCAGTAAGCTCTGGTTAATGTAAAGATTAAAGAGAACTTCCCCCTCCTGACCTTTCCCGTAAAGCTCTGGCACCCTGATCTGGTCATAGCATAGTTATCTTATCACTCCTCGGGATCGGCCTGCGCATACCAGACCACCCTGGCCCCTTAGGAAATGAGTCAACTAATAACAAAGACCTGTCCCTGTAAAAGATGAGTTATGAGTTAACTGGTAACCCAGTTCCCTGTTTTCCGGCCACCTGCGTGTGGTTTTTGCCTTTATAAACCCGTGTTCTGCAATTGCTCGGGGCTCCAGTCAGCAGCACTTCCTTTGTGTTGTTGCCTGCCTGCCTGAGAGCCCCTGCGCTGCGCTTGTAATAAAAATCCTCTTGCTCTTGCATCAAGCCCCGGTCTCTGCGTTTGACTTGGGGTCGTCGCCTCCTCTGCTGGACTCTCCGGGGGTCTTAGGGCCCAACACTACTTAGGACTCAACTCCACCATCGGACGGAAACTTTACAAGCTGGCTTTGCTTTTCTCTGCTGGAACCTCAAGTGCACAACTTCCAGAATGAGATTAAGAGAAATGGGACTTTACAAATCAAGGGATGCAATTCCACACAAATAAAGATCACTTTCTCCTGTGTGAGCCTTTGAAAATTAATTTTTTCAAGATATCATAAGGACTCAACCCTCAGAACTTAGTGGGGAAAAGGATCCCCCACTTCCACTGATAACAATATAATAAAAGCTTAGCAAAAAGCTCCAGGTTAGTTCGTTCATTTGCCCGTTATTCATAGACACTCTCTGCATCAGCCCTGGGGGTCAAGTATGGGCCTGGGTTTGGCAGCTCAGCCAGGGCATAGCCAGGAGCAGAGACTAATCTAGCTGGCAGTGGGCAGAGAGTGGGCTAAACTTTGGCATGGACTGAACTAAACTGTAGAAACTTCTGATGTCCAGCATCTCTGGGGCCTGGCCCTTCTTCTGGGCTTAATGAGAACAAGTGCAGGTCTGAGGCCCCAGGAGCTGGAATCCTTCCACAGAGAGATGGAACTGAGCCACCTGGTCCTGGATGAGACAGCAGGCACCTGGGGGTGGTCCTTTGTTTTCGCACTAATAAATCTTGCGATTATACCTCATCCTTCCATACATGGGACCCCAAAATGCTTTTCTTGAGACTCAGTGGAAGAACCCTATTATCACAGGCATCATCATGAAACTATAAAATGAAGAGCCTGTGTACACACACATACACACATATATACACACACATACACTTGACTAATTTACATATAGCAATCCATTGTTCAACAAACTCTGGCAAAACTCCCTCAAGAAAAACCCTAAGGACATCATTAAAGGAAAGGAATATAAGGAATATGCATGCTAACAGCTTGATATATAATAGAATGGTGAACTCCTCCATTTGAGAATTTTAAGACAATTTAACAATGTACAATAAAGCTGGGAAAAAAACCTACAGTTAAAACTCAAGAACACCAAAGTTTAATAGAAAGAAGACAACAGAATAATAATAGAATGTCATCTTTTTAAAATGCAGTGAAAATGCTTACATGATATTATTAGCCTGGAGATACATGTTTTCCCTCCAAACACCCTGAAATGACCAATTCAGGATACAGAAGTTTCATCTCCATGACAAAGAATGATCTAAAACAGAAACAGATTTGATAATATTTTGCTAGTACAACCCAGTCATTCAGCCTCTTCACTATAGACTCAATAAATAAATAAATTAAATAAATAAATAAATAAATAAATAAATAAATAAATAAATAAATAAATAACACCAAATGTGCTGCAGGAACTTGTTGAACACTAAACAAAAAACAATCAACAGCTATTCAGGGGGTAAAAGCTTTCTCTTCTAAGGTGAAGCTGAGATAAAAGAGCAGGTTTCTCATGGTATTTAGAAACATTCAATTCCTCTCACTTATCTTAAAACATTAATAATAGATGAATGTATCCAAAATAAACACAGTAACTATAATGATCACTTATTAAAATTAACAGAGTGCCTTGGTCAACTTAGGAAGTATATCACATTGCTATCTTTAATTTTGTAGTTCTTTTTATTTTTCTTTCATTTCTTCTATGCACTTTATTCTTTAACTTTCCTTATTTCCCTTCTTGTTCTTCTCTTTCCTCCTCCTTCTCTTTCTCCTCCTCTTCTTCCTCTTTGTCCTCCTTCTTCATCTTTAAATAAAGTCAAAATATGGCATAACATGGTTTCCTAGAAAAATGATTCCAGGAAAACTACTTTTGTTCAACATCATAATGGGTCACTACTTTCTACTGAGAATGTTTTCTTTCCGAAAGCTCCGCTTCTGCTTCCACAGCTGACTACCTGCCTAGGCTAGCATTGTTACAGAGAAGGAGATAAAGGATTAAAGTCTCCAACCTTCCCCTACAAGAAGCTAGTACCTAAAATAGACTTTCTCTAAAACGAACAGCTGCTCTCTTTCTATAGTTACAAAAATAAGGGGAAAAACAGAACAAATGAAGTTAGATAAACTTTTCTGGATGGATTTTACAAAATAATAAGCTTAATGGGGAGAAATGTAGAAAATAAGGAAAGAAAGAAAAAAGCAAACAAACAAACAGGATTCCAGTCCGATGTGGCTCAGTGGTTGAGCATCAACCCATGAACCAAGAGGCCACCAGTTTGATTCCTGGTCAGGGCACATGCCTGGGTTGCAGGCTCAATCCCCTGTAGGGGCAGTGTAGGTGGCAGCAGATTGATATTCTTCTCTCATCAATGTTTATGTCTCTCTCTTCCTCTCTCTCTAAAATAATAAATAAAACATATTACAAATAATTTTTAAAAATCCCAGGGTAACACTGGAAAATATGGTATCTGAAGCAATGAAAGGCTCAAAATATGTGAGCAATTTTAAGGATGAATAAACATAAAAATTGAAATAGATATTCATTGCTAAAATTACCTTTGAGTACTTATTTCATTTTTTCCCTCACCTCTCTTCTAAAACCTTTAGTCTTCTTAAATACTAACATATGATTAATATTTCCTTAATATTTTAAGAAATATGCTAGGCAAACATGGCCCTGTCTTCCAACTCTCGAGGCACACATTTAGAGCATGTGTTGCTTTCAGGTCTGCCAGATTCATAGAATTCTATATAATAAAAGGGTAATATGCAAATTGACCCTAACAGCGGAACAACCAGGAACAACCAGTCGCTATGGCATGCACTGACCACCAGGGGGCAGACGCTTAATGCAGGAGCTGCCCCCTGGTGGTCAGTGCACTCCCAAATGGGGAGCACTGCTCAGCCAGAAGCAGGGCTGATGGCTGCAAGCGCAGCGGCGGTGTCCAGAGCCTTTCCCACTTCCTCAGCAGTGCTAAGGATGTCTGACTGTGGCTTAAGCTAAGCCTTCAGTCAGACATCCCCTGAGGGCTCCCAGGCTGCCAGAGGGATGTCTGACTGCGAGCTTAGACCCGATCCCCTGTGGAGCAGATCTAAGCAGACAGGTGGACATCTCCCACGGGGTCCCGGACTGCGAGAGGGTGCAGGCCAGGCTGAGGGACCCCCGCCCAAAGTGCATGAATTTTTGTGCACCGGACCTCTAGTTTAATAAATACTTGATGACTGATTAATTAAAAACATAACATATTTATACTTTATCTTTCTCCTAAAATCTTTAAAATAAATTACTAAAGAGCATACAGGACCTTATTAATTTAGAATGTTTCTAGTATTCCTGCTTTCTCTGAAGAGGCCAGAATAATAAGCTGAATGGGGAGAAATCTATAAAAGGATTGTTTTGAGCTGAAGGCAATTAGTTCTATGCCTTTCCACTTTCTGCTTAAAAGCAGGACATGTTAACATTTGTACTAGTGTCTACTTCTTCCTTAGTAGGGAAAAAAAAAAAGCTTTAAAGACAACTCTTAGTACCTGACATGACATATCTGAATAAAGAACATGCTAAGTAACCCTTAATTTATAATGGCCCACTGCACAAAATTTGTGCAAGGGGCTCAGTCCCCACAGCCCCGGCTTTGTCTGGAAGGTCATCTGAAAGGATGTCCAGAAGGACGTTCAGCTGTCCGGTCTAATTAGCTTATTACTCTTATTATAGAGTCCTCTCATCTTACCATAATTTACATCCCTCCCCCCTGAAATCTCAAACCCCTTTTTCTTTGTCCAGCCCAAGATGGTATATAAGCCTCAAATTCTAACTTCTTCCTGGAAGCACAGTCCTTTGTATGGACATATGTATGTAGGTATACACATCCAAATGTATTTTTTCCTCTTGTTATACTGTCTTTTGTCAGTTTAATACTCAGGATCCTCAGCTACTGAACCCAGGAGAGTAAAGAAAAAAGTTTCTTTATCCTCTGTACTTTCAAATATATAATTTCACATATAAGAAATTTATAACAGCATACTACCTTTCCTCCTTCCAGTCCTTTGTAATGCTGATACCATACATTTATTATTACACACTAGAGGCCCGGTGCATGAAATTTGTGCACTGGGGAGGGGGGGGGTCCCTCAGCCCAGATTGCGAGAGGGTGCAGGCTAAGTCAAGGGACCCCACTGAAGCACAATTGGCCAGGGGGGGACTGCAGGAGGGCTCCAGGGTGTGTCCAGCCTGTCTTATTCAGTCCCAATCAGCCATACCCCAGCAGCAAGCTAACCTACCAGTTGGAGCATCTGTCCCCTGCTGGTCAGTGCACATAATAGCGACTGGTTGACCGGTCGACTATCTCCCCTCTGGTGGTCAGTGTACGTCATAGTGAGTGGTGGAGTGGCCTTAGCATATCATTAGCATATTACGCTTTGATTGGTCGAATGGCTGACCAGACACTTAGCATCTTACACTTTTATTATATAGGATGTTATAAATTACAATACAGTGCTATTGTTTTTGCTTTAAGCAATGAATCATTTTCAATTATACTAAATATGAAAAATACTTTCTTATATTAACCTACACATTTACCATTTTTGCTCTTTGTACCTTTGTGTAGATTCAAGTTTAATTTTTCTAGGGACTAAAAAGTGCCCTTGAACATTTCATTGTGGTTCTTGTCTCCTAACAATAAATTCCCTCATTTTTTTGTTTGAAATAGTCTTTATTTAGCTTTTATTCTCGAAAGATATTTTTTTATACATAGAATATTAGGTCAATGTGTTTCTTTCTCTTTCATCATTTTAAGTATATTTTCTCTTGTCACCTCTCATGAAAATTATATCTTTTCTTATCCCTTATCTTCTATATGCCATGTGTCTTTTGTCTCTTGCTGTTTTTATTTATTCTATTGGTAACACATATTTAATCAATTTGATTATTATGTGACATTGTTTGTGTTTATTATGCTTGGCGTTTGTTGAATTTCTTGGATCTGTCAGTTTATAATATTCACCAAATTCTAAAAAAACACACAATCAATTTGCCATTAATTGTTATCTTCAAATTTTTTGTATCTCCTTCCTTCACTCTTCTTTCCTTCTGGCACTCTACATTTATGTCATAAATATTCATGGAGATATATGATAGATATAGATGATTATATAGATAGATATGGATTAGATATAGATATATAGATATAGATATAGATATATTCAGATCACCAAAGCTGTTAATTTTTTTAATCCCTTTTATGTTGTATATTTTTTCTTTCTATGTCTTTCAGTTAGCCAATGGTTTGTTCTGCAGTATCTGTTTTAATGTAAATCTCACCCAGTAAAATTTTCATTTCTAACTTTTTATTTTTCATTACTAGAAGTTCTATTTGGAACTTCTAATATTTTTAACATTCTAAATTTTTTTTATTAATTTAAATTCTTTATTGTTTAAAGTATTACATGAGTCTCTTTTGTCCATTGGTTATGCTCATAGGCATGCATACAAGTCCTTTGGTTGATCTCTTACCCCATCACCCCCCACCTTCCCTAGGTTGCACAGTCTGGTCGACACTTCTATGTCTCTGGTTCTATTTTGTTCATCAGTTTATGTTGTTCATTATATTCCACAAATGAGTGAGATCATGTGATATTTATATTTCTCTGACTAGCTTATTTCCCTTCATATAATGCTCTCCATGTCCATCCATGCTGTTGTGAATGGTAAGAATTCTTTCTTTTTTACAGCTGCTTAGTATTCCATTGTGTAGATGTACCACAGTTTGCTAATCCATTCATCTGCTGATGGGCACTCGGTTGTTTCCAAACTTTAGCTATTGTAAATTGTGCTGCTATGAACATAGGGGTGCATATATCTTTTCTGATTGGTGTTTCTGGTTTCTTGGGATATATTCCTAGAAGTAAGATTACTGGGTCAAATGGAAGTTCCATTTTTAATTATTTGAGGAAACACCATACTGTTCTCCACAGTGGCTGCACCAGTCTGCATTCCCACCAGCAGTGAAGGAGGGTTCCTTTTTCTCCACATCCTCTCCAGCACTTGTCCTTTGATGATTTGTTGATGATAGCCATTCTGACAGGTGTGAGATGGTACCTCATTGTCGTTTTGATTTGCATCTCTCAGATGATTAGTGACTTTAAGCATGTTTTCATATGTCTCTTGCC
Source organism: Myotis myotis (assembly GCF_014108235.1). Lineage (NCBI taxonomy): Eukaryota > Metazoa > Chordata > Mammalia > Chiroptera > Vespertilionidae > Myotis > Myotis myotis. The sequence continues at coordinate 182,369,771 of NW_023416324.1, forward strand.
TTCTGTAAGTCCTCTTTCCAAAAGTGCTTGGCCCTTTTTTATCGGATTTTTTATTTTCCTTTTGTTAAGTTGTATGAGTTCCCTATAAATTTTGAAGCTTAAACGCTTATCAGAGATAACATTGGCAAATATGTTCTCCCATGCAGTGGGCTCTTTTGTTGTTTTGTTGATGGTTTCTTTTGCCTTGCAGAAGCTTTTTATTTTGATGTAGCCCCATTTGTTTATTTTCTCTTTAGTTTCCATTGTCCTAAGAGCTGTATTGGTAAAGATATTGCTATGGCATATGTCTTCTATTTTGCTGCCTATGGATTCTTGTAAGATTTTTATGGTTTCCCATCTTATATTTAACTCCTTATCCATTTTGAGTTTATTTTTGTGTATGGTGTAAGTTGGTGGTCTAGTTTCATTATTTTGCATGTATCTGTCCAATTTTCCCAACACCATTTATTAAAGAGACTGTGTTGACTCCATTGTATGCTCTTGCGTCCTTTGTCAAATATTAATTGAGCATAATGGCTTGGATTGATTTCTGGGTTCTCTCTTCTATTCCACTGGTCTATATGTCTGTTCTTTGCCAGTACCAACAGTTTTGAGAACAGTTGCTTTATGTCTTCTATTTTCTCCTCACTAGGTCTTAGTTTGCCTTTACATCATTGCACATATTTATAATAGTATCTTTAAAATTGTGGGCTAATTTAATCATTATGGGTATATTCCTGTTAATTAATTTTCTCCTGATTCTGAGTTTCAATTTTCTGCTTCATTGCATGTCTGATAATTTCTGATTGGACACAGAACATTTTAACACCATGACTTGTGTTGTTTGAGTGATGAATGTTTTAATATTCCTTTACAGATGATATACTTTCTTTGGGCAGGATGTATTTGTAGAGCAGCCTGATCATTTTGATAATTGTTTTTGTAATTTTTTAGTGAAAGCCTAGAGTAGCCTTAATGATAAAGGCTTTACCATTAAGGTGGATGATACTTTTGGAGCATCTGTCCAGTCAACAGGTCTCTCCACCCTCGTTGGTGGAAACATGAATACTTTCTAGCCAGTGTGAGTTCTGGAATTGTTCAATTTCGAGCTCTCTGGTCATTCTTCTTTCTTAACAGTTGTTCTTTGTTCAACACCATGAAGTTTCATATTTCCCACTAATTAAGTTAAAGACTTTGAAGTTCTTTGTAGATGTCTAAAGCTCTTACTTTGTGCAGTTTTCTTTTTTTCTAAAATTATATCCATATACACAGAACAGGTGGCTCATTCTCCCCAAAGTTTGATCTATACCTCTTCAACTCAGGGTATTTTCCCATCATCATAATTTTTAAATTGCCTCTGAGTAGAAGCCAGGCTAATTATAAGGCTCACCTTATTTAATTCCCCTTTCTCAGGAATCACAGAACTGAGATCCCAATTTCTAATGTCTGAAAACAATTGTTTAGATATTCTGTCCTATATACTAGCTTTATGTCAGAAGGCAAGTCAAATAGAATTTATTTCTCCATAGGCAGAGCAGAAATGATGTAACTTTTCTGGAGGACAATTTAGCAAATATATCTAAAATACTAAGTAAAAGTCATACCATTTGAAATTTCACAACTAGAAGATTTTCCAAGACAATAATCAGAAGTCTGAAAATGAGGTTATGCAACATTCATTGGTATTGTTTACAACATAAAAAAATAGGCAATTAAATGCTAACAAAAAGAGATTTAAAAAATCAATTATAAATTAGAGGCCCAGTGCATGAAATCCGTGCATGGGTACAGTCCCTAGGCCTGGCAGGCAGTCAGGACCTATTGGGGCCTTCTGGCTGCTGGCCAGGGCCTTCCTTTGTTCCACACCGCCACCTGGTGGTCAGCACTCATCATAGAGAGCGATCAAATTTCTGGTTAATTTCTGGTTTCCCAGTCAAACTCCCGTGGGGACATTTTGCAGATTAGTCATAGATAGATGATAGATGATAGATGATAGATAGATAGATAGATGATAGATAGATAGATAGATAGATGATAGATCGATAGATAGAATAAAAGAATAACCTGCAACTATTAATGCAGAACTATTTATTGACCTGCAAAATGTTCAACATGTGTGTTATGTTTCATCAAGACATATGACATATGATAAAAGATAAAAACAATTATTTCTACATTATAGGATTATTGGTTGTTGTCTAATTTTTACTTGCATCTTTCTCAAGTTTTGACAATTTAAAGCAAGTTATGTATTACTTTAGAATCAAAATAAAGATTTGTTTACTATTTTGAGAAACAAATTAAGCCTTATTTATGTTTCTTGACTGTTATTTCTATTAAGTTAGCAAGATAAAAAAAACAAGAGGATCTAAACTGTGCTTTCAAAAAAATGCCAAGGGTATTCACACGATTTATCTATAATTTATGTCTCTGATGTTCCTATATGGAATCTTAAGCTTGTTAGTTTTATTAAATAGCTAATATAAAGAAATAATTGTATGTGTATAAAGAGGTATTCAGTAAGTACTTAATGAATTTAGTTGATAAGGAAATATATTTTTGTAAACTTTAATAGGAAATTCTAGGAGGGAAACCTATAGGATAATTTAAAACCTACAACACCATTTGGGGATGGAGAGAAGATAAATGTCACTCAGCAAATACTTCACAGCTTGTTTCTTACAAACCCATACTTTCACAGAAAGTAATGCAAGTGTCTTAGCCACCATGTTGTTTGGGAAGATTTATGTTAGAAAAAGGAAACAGCAGGACAATTCTGTCTGAGCTCTAGAAGAAAGCAGACAAGAAGCCACCTAAGGGAACACGTTCACTCTCCAGGAACATAGCAAAATAAAATAAAAAATAAGCTCAACATTTCTTGTTCTTTATAAAACAAATGAAACTGTCTTCATAGGATTATTAACACTATAGGATCATTAACCAAAATATCGAATTTAATAACAAATGATTCTATTCTCAGAGCTAGCCAGTATTAGCTTTTAAATATATTTCTTAGGGACAAAGAGAGGGAAGGGGAAGCATAAGGGTAAATAGGTATAAATATGATATAGATGTAGAGATAGAGCCACAGTTATAGACGTGCATAGATATATAAATTCTAATAATGTGCACATTTTGAAACAGGTTTTTTGGTTAAAATTATACAGTCGATATCATTCTGTTGACATAGTTTTGATGGACCTTGGAATCAGAGAAATGTGGATTTAGGTCATGGCCACTACTTACTCCCAGTGTGATCTCAAACAGATTATTTCACTTCTCTGAGCTTCAATTTTATTTTATTAAAATAAAGAAAACATCTGAACTTCTACAAAGGGTGGAGGTGATAGTTCCATATAATAATTTAGGGCCTCATCATAATAAGCTCTTAACAAACTTATGGAATAATAATGATTATTATTTCTGTTTTATTGTTATTATAAGATTTACAAATTAATATGATACATAGTTTTTGGAATTCTTGCCAAGTCACAATGATTCTCTCTTATGTATTTTCCAAACCCACAGGTATGAATCATTTTGTTCTATGTACTATAGCTCATTCTATAGGTTAATGTTGATTGAATCAGTATGTACATAAAATTCCAACTAGGGAGATCAGAGATTTTGCCGCCTTGAATTTTAATTTGGGACTGAAAGAGAATTAAAATCAGGTTTGTTACATGCAAAATCAGGAGATAAATGCATAGCCATGTTTACCCATGTGAGACGGGGGACCATAGAACAGCTATTCATGAGGGAGATTAATACAGCTCATTGGTATCGAGAAACAGAGATAAGAAATTAGTTTGAATTACTCATGGCTTTTTCATTAGTTTTAGTCTTTCCTAAGACCTGGCCTTTGAATTTCATGGTACAGTGGTTCAACTTTAGGTACCATTCTCATCTTCATGAATATGAGAAAAACACCTCTTTGACCCTACACCAACTGAATTAACAAGAAAATTATTACAAGAACCTTTTCTGTTACCCCAAGACCTCTTTGCCTGACTAAAGATATTATATTGACCTGAGAAATTATAAGAGAAAGTTTGATGAAGGAATTGATGAACAACTTACTTTGTAGATATCAATTGCTGTGTCATGAGACTAATTCATTTTTTAGGGATGGGGGAAGGAACTGGGAGAGTAGCAACTTTGAGTCATTAGCCAGAGTAGAGGGACTTCAGGGGAACCACATGACAAGCTTTGGAATGAAAAATGTGTTTGCTACCACCAGAAAGTAAAAAGGAAGTGTCTTGGTCCATGCCTTATAAAGCTGAATCTACAGAAAAATCCCAATCTACAAGTCAGGACTTAACTAATATTTGGCCAGATATGGTAGACAGTATAATGGACCCCAAAGATGTCTATGTCCTAATCTCTTAAACCTATATATCTATTATGTTACACTAGAGGCCCGGTGCATGAAATTCATGCACTCAGGGGGGTGGGGTCCCTCAGCCCAGCCTATGCCCTCTTGCAGTCTGGGACCCTTCAGGGGATGTCCGCCTGGCAGGGGGATCGGGTCTAAGCTGGTAGTCAGACATCCCTCTCGCAGTTCGGGACTCTCACAGTTGGAGATCCCTCACTTCTTACCGATCACCTGCAGCAGAGGCAGGAAAGGCCCCCGCCACTTCACTCGCCCAGAACTGACCAGTAGGGGGCAGCTCCTGCATTGAGCATCTGCCTCCTGGTTGTCAGTGCATGTCATAGTGACCGGTTGTTCCACTGGTCATTCCGCTGTTAAGTCGATTTGCATATTAGGGTTTTATTATATAGGATGACAAAGGGAATTAAGGTTGCAACCATGGAGAGATGACCCTGAATTATTTTAATGATATAATATCACAAGTCCTTAAAAGGGGAAGAGGAATAGAAAGAAAGATGTGATGCAAAAAAGATTTGATCTGCTACTGTTTGTTTAAAGATGGAAGAAAGGGCATAACCCAATGACTGCAAGTAGGCTCTTGAGGCTGGAAAAAATAGATTCTTCCCAGGTTTCTAGAAAGAGACACAGTTTTGTAGATCCCTTGATCTTACCCATGTTAGACTGCTGATCTCTAGAACTATTAAGCAATGACTTTGTTTTGTTTTAAGCCATTGTGTGTGTTAATTTGTTATAGCAACAATAGAAAACTAATAAACTAGTATGTTCTAAATACTGAATTGAAATTATGTTTGTAATTTAAAATGACTGTAAGACTGTTCTATTCCATAGTAATTAAAAAAAAAAGTAATGATATTGCTAGGGTTTTCATCCAGGAAAGGGGAAGACTGAATCCAGACAGTTTAAAAGGTCAATGGAAAACAATAAAATTAGGGTATGAACATGTTATGGATGATTCTTGTTCAATCTGTTAAAATAAATGTGCTTTCATTAACTTCTTAATTCATTTAGGCTAAAGTTAGCTTGAATTGTTTTTGTTATTTATAACCAAACGATTTTAATTACTAGAACTGTTAGAGATAATCATCCCAAGGACAGGTAAATATGGTGTCAGGCAGGGCTGTTGGACACTCCCTAGTTCCAGAGTGAGAAAAATATCTAGGGCTTCTAATTTTTTTCAAACAAAAGTAAGTCATAAAATATGCTATAAAGACCACTTCATTTCAATCCTACAAAAACCTCAAGAATGTCAATACAATATTATATACTGAGAAACTAAGGTTCAAAAAGTTAAATAACTTTGCCAAGGTCATAATGGAACTTGCATCAGATCCTGATCTTTCTGACAACAAAGCTCTATTACAACATTCATTCATGCATGCAGACATTCATTTATTCATTCAGTTTATTGATTACTTACTATGTAAAATAAGGCCTCATTATATGCCACATAATTTACATATGTTAATTCATGTAATCCTTGTATTATTATCCATTTTATAGATGACACACAGAAGGATAAGAAACTTGCCTGAGGCCGAAACCGGTTTGGCTCAGCGGATAGAGCGTCGGCCTGCGTACTGAGGGGTCCCAGGTTCGATTCCGGTCAAGGGCATGTACCTGGGTTGCGGGCACATCCCCAGTGGGAGATGTGCAGGAGGCGGCTGATCGATGTTTCTCTCCCATCGATGTTTCTAACTCTCTATCTCTCTCCCTTCCTCTCTGTAAAAAATCAATAAAATATATTAAAAAAAAAAAAAAGAAACTTGCCTGAGGCCTTGTAAGTGACAGAGCCAAAATTCAAACCAGATAGTGTGGTTCTTTTGGTTCTTATCTCTATTGCTGTTTTTCCTAGGTGCTGATAGACAAATATAGGGTTGTTCCCCAAAATGTATACACACACTTTGAATAATTATAAAGGCAGTGTTTATTAAAATACATTTCATTTTCAAAATTGAGCTATCAGCTGTTAAAGTGCGTATACATTTTTTGGGGACACGCTGTATAGTCTCTGTTCTCATTATAGTTGGAGAACCAGATGATAACAAAGCAAATAAATAAAATAAATGCTAATTGTCAGTGAGTTATGTAAAATAGAGCAGGATGTGATATAAAAAGATTACAAGATGTCAAAATAACTCTATGGAAGAAACATTTAAAACATAGAGATAAAATTTGAATAGCCAACCATCCTATCTAATAAAGAAGGAATATGCTAATTGAACCTCATGCTGTAACAAAGATGGTGGCACCCACAGGCAATAAGGAGGGAATATGCCAATTGACTGCCCCTCCCTCAAAGATGGTGGTGCCCACAGCCAATAAGGAGGGAATATGCTAACTTACTGCCTCAACCTCAAAGATGTTGGTGCCCACAGCCAATAAGGAGGGAATATGCTACTTGACTGCCCTGCCCTCAAAGATGGCGGTGCCAACAGCAACAAGATTGTGGCGCCCAGTCCCCTCAGCCTCTCTGGGGTGGCAGGCGCGCGGAAAGTCCAGGCCCTCCCCAAGGCGGGCCTGGCTGCTCCATGTGCCTGCCTCCAGAGACCCCACTCCCCACTGCCCCCCAGCCACCCAGGGCCGCCCGAAGCTCAAGTAACCAGGGCCAGCCGAGGCTTGCACTGCCAGCAGTGGCAGCAGCAGAGGTGTGATGGGGCATCGCCTTCCCCTGATCGCCAGGTTGCCTCACACCCCTAAGGGCTCCCAGACTGTGAGAGGGGGCAGGCCAGGCTGAGGGATCCCCACTCCAGTGCATGAATTTTCATGCACCAGGCCTCTAGTAAGGAATAAAACATTCAAGAGGTACTGAGGGGTGCATACTGAGAAGCATGAGAAGAAGCCTAGAAGTAGATAACAAGTTGGTACTTTCTTTCAATTGAAGAAAAATCAGTATGCCTGAAGCAAAGGTTTGGCTAAATAGGATTAAACCATGAGAATTGCAGCAATAAATGGACAGATTTAATATTGGTTTTATAATGTTTTTTTTTATCACTTGAAACAACATTTTCTCAAAGTATTAATAAGAATTAATTTTAAATCCCATTTTCAAAATGAATTATATATTTCTTTTTTTAATATATTTTACTGATTTTTTACAGAGAGGCAGGGGGAGGGATAGAGAGTTAGAAACATTGATGAGAGAGAAACATGGGTCAGTTGCCTCCTGCACACCCCCTAGTGGGGATGTGCCCACAACCAAGGTACATGCCCTTGACCGAAATCGAACCTGGGACCTTTCAGTCCACAGGCTGATGCTCTATCCACTGAGCCAACCGGTTAGGGCGAATTATATATTTCTAATAAAATAAATCATTTTGGCCCCTTCTCTTCATCTATATTAGAAGCATTGTCATTTGCTTCCAATCGGGACCGAGGCACAACACTACTGAACAGCAGCTATTCCAGGTGCAGGACCAACGGCTTCTGCGGCATAAATTACATCCAGGCAGTTCATGCTGTCAATTCACTCCTAATTACTGATTATCAGGTCAGTTTTAGCTCATGGTAAATGAACTAAATTAACTTTATATTTTCATTTTTGGTTATAAGTAAAATCAATTATGAGATATACTGCATAATTCAGAAACTTGCCTTATTTAGTTATGTTTAAACCTAGTACTTAATTTCATAGTCAAAATCAGAATGTTGATCAGAAATTGTGTGAAAAAGAATGAATTAACATTAATATTCTTTTGTTAACAGGGGTACACGTTCAGAATGTCTTCTTGCTTAAATTATTTAAAAATAAAATAAAATACTTATAATTACTAATGATTAATACATTAAAATATTGAACAATATATACGAACTATGGTTTAGTTATAATTTCAATGTGACAGATATTATAAATAAATTAAATTATTAAACAAAATTATATGCAATTATAATAATAAAAAAGAGTAATGCATAATTAGTTTATGACTCATACTCCATAAAGATTATTCCCCTCTAACTCCATTTCCCAAGAATAATAGGAAGTGTTAAACTTGGAAAAATTAATGACTTACAGAATTGATATATTTTTAAACAACTTTAAGTTTATTTTATACAGAAATCACTGAAATTTGTTGGCATCCTCTGGGATTAAAAATATAAAAACACTAAAAAGGCAAATCATAAAGTAATATTGCAAAACAAAATAATTAGTGTTAAAGAGCAAATCTCTTACATTTTCTTTCCCTTATGACAAAGAAGAGTAGAGGCATGTGAGACTGAGATTGTTTTTATATCTACTATATGGGCATACTCTTTGTTAAAGATGATGTTAAAGTATCATTTCACTTTTCCAAAACAGTAAGTATAAAATCTGTTGACCAATACATTCCTATTAAAAATGTCTGGTACAGTCTGTTTTAAGATATTGGAATAATATATGTTGCTATATATTTTGGTTGCTGCAAAGTTGCCCTCTAGGAATACTACAGCCTTATACTCCAGCAAGGAATAGAAAGCACTTGCTTAATGAGAATTTGTGTTGGCAAAAAAATCCTTCGAATGGAACATTTTAATTAGGCTCTCTCAATGAGAAAAATTACAAAGATATTTTTTAAAAGGAAAGAAGTTGTATTTTCTCTGTCTATAAAAAAATAAAAAGAGACAAAACAAAACAAAACAAAAAAACAGAGACACTTGGGAAGAAGAGCAAACCTGGTGTTATATCTACTTTGATGGCAGTAAATTTTTTTCCCAAAGCACGCATGTATAAAGATATAAACTACTTACATCTTTTATATCCTCTTCATAGCTTTAGCATAAATTACTTTCATATGGTATATCTAAATATTATAGTTATGTGGAAAGACAGGGACATGGGAATTGTTTGTTTCTCACTTTCTTTTTTTGTCCTATTTATTTGAGGAAAAGTCTATAAATATATCAAGTCTATAAATATATTTCTTGATATAATAAAAAGTTAACTCCTTTGATAGAGAGACAGAGACTAACATTAAATTGCCAGTATAAGGCAAAACAAAATAAGGGTGCGCATTGTACATTCTCCAACAAAGCAGGCCCTAGACCAGCTGTGGGCAAACTACGGCCCGTGGGCCGGATCCAGCCCGTTTGAAATGAATAAAACTATTGAAAAAAAAGGCCATACCCTTTTATGTAATGATGTTTACTTTGAATTTATATTAGTTCACACAAACACTCCATCCATGCTTTTGTTCCGGCCCTCTGGTCCAGTTTAAGAACCCATTGTGGCCCTCGAGTCAAAAAGTTTGCCCACCCCTGCCCTAGATACTCAAAAATGCCCACAGTGACATCTTGGTTGAGCATCTGAGAACAAGACACACCATTCACATGTCCCATGTCCCTGCCTTTTCACATACATTTTCCTGTACCAAAGATGCACATATACACCACAGATGAATATATCCTCCAATATATAATACTAGAGGCCCGGTGCATGAAAATTCATGCACTGGAGGGGGGTCCCTCAGCCCGGCCTGCCCCCTCTCACATCCAGGAGCCCTCAGGTGTGGGAGGCGACCCAGCAATAAGGGGAAGGCCATGCCCCGATCACACCCCTACTGCTGCCACTGCCAGCATTGCAAGCCTTGTTTGGCCCTGATTACCTGAGCCTCTGGCTGACCCTGCGTGGCTGGGAAGCTGCCATACAAGACTTGCCTGCACCTCAGCTGGCCCTGCTTGCCTGAGCCTCAATCAGTGGGGGGTGCAGGAGGACCCAAGGCCCCTAGCAAGGCTGAGGGAACTCCAACATCAGGCATGCGGAGCAGCCAGCCCAGCTCTGCTGCTGTGGGCGCCACCATCTTGTGAGGGCATGACTGTCAATTTGCATATTACTTCTTTATTATATAGGATACCACATAACATTCAAGACCTATTTCAGGCCATACGTCAGCCCTCTGAGCTGACTCTCTCTAGCATCCACCCTTGTCCCTGATCACAGCCCTGTGTGGGGCTATATGTTCCTATAACAGTTCTGCAGCTCATTTGTGGGCAGAGGTTACAAATATCTATGCAGGAGTCAGATAAGCCATGAGTAACTTTATATTTGGCCCAGAAGGTATTTTTTTCATTTTAAATTAGTCCAATATTTTTATATTACATAATTTGCCATAAAATTCCAGATTTCCAGCTTTGCTGGGGAAGAACAAAAAATCTGCCACATTTTCACAGGGCAAAATTCTTTGGATCAGTACAGCTCTCATGCACAGGCAGGAGCGATCAGTCTCAAAACCCTGCCTCTTGTCTCCCCATTCCAGGTCTGTCAGCTGTTATGTAGTTTACTATTTGCAGTGTGTGTGTGTGTGTGTGTGTGTGTGTGTGTGTGCGTGCACACACACATTTTTATCACATGAACTATTTCTCTCTACTTAGCTCAATTATTTTCTCTCAATCATCTCAATTATTTTTGTCATTCTAGCCTGTGTGTTATGTGACTCTGAGACCTCTAGGCTGTGGAAACATGAACACCACAGATAATTTAAATGCACACATCATTTATCACTACCGTTATCTTTTTTATTTCAGTTAATTTTAACCACAACTTCATTCCCTCACTTCAAATTCATTTCCAATGCTACAAAAAATACCTACTTATCGTATCAACCCTTTCCTCAAATGTTCTTTCTAAAAATTTAATGTGTTGAACATGTAATGACCATAAGGGAGGCAGTCAGAAGGTAAAGCTATTGATGATTCTCAATCTGGATAACTGATCCGTAAAGAGAGATATTAGTTTAAACAATGCCCCATGTTCTTACTTCCCTTCCAGATGATTGGCTTCCTGCCCAGCACTGAGCACAGACGGCCCAGAGAAGCACCAGAAGTTCTACCATAAGCTTCCGGAATCAGCTGACAACTGCAGGTCCTCAGGGGAGTCAGAATTCTGTGTAATTGCCTGAAACTCCTCCAGGCCTAGCTAGGCTTGATTGCAGTGACTAGTGGTTCATTTGCTCAATCTGTCTGATAGCTCACCAGGAGAAAACAGGCTTTTCATTACTTGTAAAATGAGAAACATTATGTGTTTCTTTTTTTAAAAAAACAACAACAATAATCAAACTTTGCCCAGTCTCTGTGAAAAGTACAGAAAAAAGTATGGGTTTCTGTTTAAACATTAATAAAAATAATAGCAAATATTATCTGATCATCTACTACATGCCAAGTAATGAAGTAGGTGATTTAGACATATATTTTCATCATACTGCTCAAACTTGAGCTAGGTATTGTCATCCATTTTTATAGATGAGGGATCTGCATTATAAAAGAAAGGTGAGAGGTATTTCCTAATGTAATGGAATTAATAACTTGAAATTTTAGGCTGTAAGCTTATCTAAGTTTGATGCCAAGCATGTACTTATTTTATACTAAGCTATACTTCGCCTTCTCCTAAGCTTTCAAGTCTACTCATTCCCAGTCTTCTTAGAGGAGTGGGGCCTTAGCTAATGAGCAAATGGGTCATGAATCAGTGGTTGATGACAAGTCTGGAAAGCATAATCATACTGGAAAGCACCTGAGGATTTTTACCTGGGAAACAGAAGACAAAAGACCTAACCGGTGTTTCTGAATATTTGTAGGATGAATCAGTTGTTTGATGGCTTAAGGTTCATTCAAGAGGAGCTTTTAATAAAAATAGATAGACAATTACAAGTGAAAAATGAGTTATTAAAGTGAATATATTTAGAGTAAAAAATAAATTTATTTATCTATTTAAAGTATGTTTTTATTGATATGAAAGAGAGAGGAAGGGAGAGGGGGGAGAACCATCAATGAGATGCCTCTTTCATGCCCCCTACTGCAGGTTCGATTTATGATCAAGGCACAAACAAAAAGCAACCAATGAATGCATAGATACATGAAACAACAAAATTGAAGACTCTCTCTCTCTCTCTCTCTCTCTCTCTCTCTCTCATCAATAAAATAAAGATTATCTTAAAAAAAGAACTTACCAGCAAAGAGAGATGTCCAACAATATAATGGGCTGCATAAAAAGTTGCAAACTCCCATTACTGAAAGTAGTTGAAAAGACAAACTCTATAACATCTGGAAAGGATAGGGTTCTGAATATTAGGCATACAATACATGCATGACACTTAATACCTCTAAGTCATTTTGATGCTTAGTTTTGACATATTCATTCCTTTTTTTCTGGTTGTTTATAAGAATACTGGTTGAAAATAAGAAAGTCAATCTTATCTAATAAAATAGAAATATGTAAATTGACCATCACTTTGCAATGACCACAGCCAATCAGGAATGAGTATGCAAATTAAGCCAACAAAGATGGAATTGCCCACCCTGGCCCCTCAGGGGCTCCCTGCCGTGCTCCACACCTGTCAACTGTCCTTGTGGCCTCCCTTTGGCCCAGCCCATGGGCTCAGAGGCAACCTTCTGGTGCCTGAGGTCATAGCTCCCGGGGTCTGGTGTCTCCCTCTACCCCACCCCTGCCCTGCTGCTCTGGTAAACAAAACCCAAGCACGGACACGCTTGGGAGCTCACTCGGTGCACAGTTAGTGTGCCCCGGGAGCCCTGGGCCAGCCAAGGGGCAATGGTAGCAGCCGTGGCGGCAGCAGCAGGCGGCTCAGCTTTGTTTTGAATAGATGTAAGAGGCCACCTATACATTAACCCAAATTATCAGATCTCCTTCCTCCCTATCGCCAAATCAAGAGGGGAGGGGCGACTGGCATGGAGGGAGGGCGAGCGGGCAGGAGGCAGAGGGCGGAGGAGGAAGAGGATGAGGAAGGAGGCCAGTTGCATCCCACTTTCACAATGGGAAAGTGAAACGCACTAGTGTACCCAACCTCTCCAGTCCTCCCTGCCTCCACTGCTGCTGCAAAGGCTGCAGGAGCCAACCCACCGTGTGTTGGCAGCCACGGGGAGGAAGGCCTATTCTTGCACAAATCTTCATGCATCGGGCTTCTAATATAAAAATAAATGTATAATAGAATGAAGAAATTAAGTTATTCAAAGACATTCAAATTTCTATGTTGAATTGCAATTTTTCATTTGACTTAGTGTCTCTTTTTTAAAGGATAGAAAAAGAAAACTTTTTACAAAATAAAATGCTAAAAGCAAACCAGATGAGAATGGGGCTGCTCAGTTTGAAGTAAAGGTTCAAAGACTAGAAGCCTGTCTTTGCTCCGCTCCTTCCCCCTCACCCTGCAGTAACCCTCCTACACTTCAACAGAATTCAGGGTCCCATGAAAATAAATGTTCGAAGTTCCATCCCACAGACTGAGGGCCTCCTCATGAATTTGTACTATCCATGTGAATTTCTGCATCTGAAACATTGTTATAGTAAACCTTAAAGCAAAAAGACTTTTGTGAAATATCTCATGAGGGTTTCTTAATCTGAGGCCTGAATATTCCCGGTGACAGTTACAGGAAGACCTGCAAGATAAAGGCCACATAGCTTCCTGGTATGCCTGTTTTACTTTAAGTACATGCAACATTGTTATATTCAAATAAATTCAATAACAAATGCAATGATTTTTTTTAAAGATCAAATACATAATTTCAAAGCAAATTCTAGCTAGCTATAGATAGTGGCTGTTAGGACCCCAGGCCCTGAACACAGATATGTTCTTCATTGATGTCTGCAGTTAGGAGTATTTCAAAGAGAAGCCCTGCATCAGGCTAATAGGTTCAGAATTGGTTTGGAAGTTGGAGATATGACTCCTAATCTCTGCTCCAAGAGTGTTTGACCATCTAAAAGTCAGAGGAAATGGCACCTGTCTCCCCTACTTGGCTGCAAAGATAAAAATCAATCCAAGTGATTTTTATTAAACGACTTCAGAGTTCTTGGCATTTCAAAGAATGCTACGGGGTAAAGATGTATAACAGAGCGCACAGTCTGTGTCCTTTAGGAACCTGCAACCTGATACCGACAACAGAGACAAATCAATGACTAATCTCGAATGGTTATCAGATGAAGGAAGCCCAGGGAGTTGAGTTTTGAAGAGCAAAATGCAATCACGAATTTTCTGTGGAATAAAGTTATTATAGAAATATTCAGAACTGGTTTTGTTATTGGCAGTGAGCATGTAGCTATCCACAATCTGAAGAGCACAAGTTTCCTGATAAGACGATTTTAAAAAGATAAACTGAATCAAAGCTAGAAAGTAATTCTAAAATGCTGATTGATAATGAAGGCAAAGTGAGGGTTTATAAGATGCTAATAGCTATGCTTATAAAATTAAAATCCTAAGTGCATTACTCTAAAGAGGGTGATAGAATATTTCTAATCTTCTTTGGAAAGTATTTGTGTGTTTTTTTGTTACTATGCATTTTTATCATTTTCTACTTTAAGGAACTTCTGATAAGAATCACATTCTCATATTTTCATATAAGATGTTTGCCAGGATATTTTGCCGAGTACTTTATAACAAAATAAACAACTCGGTATGTAATTCTAAGACTTATTATTAAGATTGCAGGTGATTTTGTCATTTTATTTGATTCCTGTGGATTATCTAATCACTCAACTTGTTTCCTTTTATTCTGGATAGCTGTTTGCTATCTGTAACCCTGCCACCAAGATAACTAAAAAAAGAGCTGAAGTTACATCTTCAGCTTTAAGTATGGTTTTCTCCTCAAGTACATGCAAGACTTTGGGATATTCCACTGTATGGTTTGCTACCAGGCCAGTTAATGTCACAAGGACTGTGGCTTAAGCATGCCAATGACTCCTAGTCACTGAGCTGGCTTCAGAAATTCTGGTGCTGGCCTGCAAGACATCTATACTAATAAAGGGTAATATGCTAATTAGACCAGGTCAACACAACATCTTCCGGATGTCCGACTTCCTTCCAGACAAAGCCACGGTGGTGGGGCTGAGGCAGAGGTGTTTAGGGGCATTCAGGCCAGCAGGGGAGCATGCAGTTAGGAGTGATCAGGTCGGCAAGGGAGGGCAGTTGGGGGTGAGATCAGGCTGGCAGGGGAGGGCAATTGGGGGCAATTAGGCCAGCAGGGGAAGGCAGTTGGGGATGATCAGGCCAGCAGGAGATGGCATTTGGGGGTGATCAGGCCAGCAGGCAGAGGAAGTTAGGGGCCATCAGGCAGGCAGGCAGGCAGGCAAGCAGTTAGGAGCCAGCGGGCCTGGATTGTGAGAGGGATGTCCGGCAGTCAGATATCTCCTGAGGGGTCCAAGATTGGAGAGGGTGCACGCCTGGCTAAGGGACACCCCCCCCCCCCCCGCCACACAAATTTCGTGCATGAGGCCTCTAGTATACTATAAAATGTAAGCAAAAAACTGTCAGGGCTAGGGGAAAAGCAGCTCAAATAAGAAAAAAATGAAGATTCTAATAAATAGTGGTTAAAAGCAAGAGTTTGGGGAATAACATACATGAGTTAGAAATCAAATTCTGCTGCTTGGGTTACCACAGGGTAATCTTAGGCTAATTCTTCAACCTAAGCTTCAATGTCCTTGTTGGTAACATCATATTTCAGGCCACCAAAAGAACGATTGAGAGTATATGCTTGTGTGTGTGGAGGGGAGAGGATGACAATGTAATTATCTCTACAATTTATCTATATATCACTGAGGTACATATAGTATGATATACAATTTAAAGGCATATATAATAATAATCTATGGGCATATATTTTGACAATGGATGAGGTAATTAATAGGCCTAATGTTTGTTTAGATTTTTTAAATAATGTAGGGGTCTAAATTTCTGTAAAAGTTTAAAGTTCAATTATATCTTCCCCCCAAATCATATATTAAAAGTCTAACACTCATTATCTCAGAATGTGAACACACTTGGAGATGGAGTCTTTATGAGGTAATTAAGTTAAAATAAGGTCATTAATGTGGGCCCTAATCTAATATAATTGATGTCCTTATAAGAAGAGTAAATTTGGACACAGAGTCCCCTTTTTAGATGAAGAACTGTTCATATTATTTAAATACTGTGCCCAGGGCATATTCAATGGTTAATGGCTGAGCCAGGATGACATCAATCACTTATTCCTTTTTTCAGCTCCAGTGTTAACTTTGATGAAGCGATTGGGTTTCAAAACCACTTTTAGAGACCTTAGGGATTTCTATACAGTGTTTTAAAGGTAATAGAAAAATAGTCTGAAAAATCTTTTTTGTTATTTAGAAAGGTTCTGAAAAGACTGAAAAATATAACCATACCACAACTTTTTTCAGATGAGTGATCATGGGTTTTTGGGTCTGAATCCTAAACAATTCATGTTGAAGCCCCAACTCCCAGTATCTCAGAATGTGACCTTATTTGAAAACAGGGTATTTTCGGAGATGATAAACTGGAATTATTGGGGTGGACTTTAATCCAATATGACTGGTATTCATATAAAAAGAGGAAAAACAGGCAAGACTAATGTGAAGACACAATTCGATGAAGGCAGACTACAAGCCGGAAACTGGAACAGGCCTCAGCAGGAACCAACCCTGCATCAGGTTGGTCTTGGACTTCCCAGTCTACAGAACATGAGAAAACAATGTTCAGTTGTTTAAGCCATGAAATCTGTGGTATTTTGTGATAGCAGCCCTAGCAAATTAATACATTGTCTAAATTGACATCTCTGCTGCATGGATGGCCACTTCTATAAAGAGGTGAACTCAAAAATGTTGTAAAACTAGGGCCAGGACTCTTAAAATAACTTGGTCCCCCTACAGCACAAGCAAAGAAAAACTCAATTCTTTGTTTTTAATCTATTAATAACAAATTATATGAAGCATATCCAACATGTGATGGACATATATGTTATGAAATGTCATAGGGTAAGCGTGGCATTGTTTTGGCCCAGACATTTATCAAGCTGGATTTACCAGACATTTATCTAAGGCTAAAAAGTGTTTGAAAAATGTGCCCTCAGACCACCTCTTTCTGAGAAGCAACTCTGCAGTCAAAGTTCCAGGATAAATTAATTGCAAAATATACTTTTAAGTAATGAACAGAGTTGGCCGGCTACATTTTAGAAGATGTCTGCCAAACATAACGTTTGTTTCCAAGTAGTAAATCTTAAAAAAAAAAAAATATTTCTGGACAAAATTAAACTGGACATTATTATTAGGGTAACTCCTACACACACACACACACACACACACACACACACACACACACACACGATATCATCAGAGTAAAGGAGGACACATATCTTTCACTGATTTACGGAAGAAGAAAATACTGTTATCTTAATAGCATTCATATTATAACCCAAAATGAAGCTGGAATTGCCACCCAATCTAAATCAAGGCTCCAAGGAGAAAGCAAGATAAATAGAGGTTCCAACTGAAGTATCTGTAATGCCCTCTCAGGGAATTTTACATTAACTGTACAGTCCTGGGAGTTCTGGAATCAATATTAATGTCTAGCATCTTTTGATGTCACTTCAGGAAATGGCCTTTGATTGTTCCATTAAGTAGATTATTAAAGCTTTCTCTAAAGCAAATCCTGTTTTTTCATCATCTTCCATTAAATAATCAGAGGAGCTTCCTCTGTAGGAGAAAATAATTCACCAAGCATAAATGTGTAATGATAAAGATATTAAAGTGATGGCCAGGTTCCTGGAAGGATGGGAATTTCAGCAAGCTCAACTATTAATTAAGCCTGTTTAATAAGGGTAGTTCTACTGACCCTTTTGCAACATTTTCTCTAATCTGTGATGAAATGTATATTAAATACAATTTATAGCTTGCATATTTTCATAAGTGTGGGTATTCTAGAATTCTTTAAATTCCACTAGAAAGTAGACTCCCCAGTGTTTGCCTTATTTTTCAGTTTTGTTTAATTTGACCCTTTGCATCTGGGCATATTGCATTAATAGACCTGAATATCATATGACACTATGTGAGGCAGCATTAATCAGATATAGACAGGCCTTGTTTATTGATCATTTTACCTTTATTATATGTATTGTAAGGAATAAATTCATAATAGATGTTATGTAATAAGTATTAATTCTTCATAGTTTGTTATATCAAATGATATCTGTATGTTTGTTATTAAGAGAGTCAGAATACCAAATTATCCATTTGCCATTAATAATGTTTCTATAATTCTAAAAACACCAGGCAAGTTTCAAGTAAATCTTTTTTTTTTTTAAAGGATAATACAACAATATAAAAACCCAAAGGCCAGGTATCTTTAGTGAACAAAATATAATACTATGCCTTAAAGAAGACCACATAGTAACTTAGTTTGGAATATATATAAAACAATGGAAATAGAAGTCATAACAAAAGTTTATTTTTTATATTAAGGTTATATAGAAATATAACTCTCCTTTCTTTTTAGATTTCTTTTAAATTGAAGTTATCTTTATGTGAATGTTTTAAATCTTAGCAATTACCTATAATCCAGCTAAAAAGGAACCAAAAGATAAGGCCCAATATTAAAAATAATATACAAAAAGAATGAGAGAAAGAAATAAAGATTTTTCTTGTTAAAGTCTGTTCTGCTCATTTCTACTCCGAGTACTTGGACTACTTAAATATACTTTAAAATCACAAATTCATAAAAAAGAAGACTTAGTGAAGCTAGCAGCATGGCCACATGTCAAATGAGCCAATTACAAAAGAAAAATATGTTCAGGGAAAAAGCAAAACAGAAAAGAATATTGTGGCACAAATTAAATCTGCATCCAGTGAATTCCATAACTAATAACATGGGGTGGCTATTGCCCTTATGCTTCAATTGAGACACAGTTGAGTGTGTTGTATGGGCAAGAACCAGAACCTATTCATAACAAATAGAAGTACTCTCCAGTAGAGTTAACTGTTTTTTGTTTTGTTTTTTTTACTTCATTGTGAAATTTCTGTATAAATTTTTGTTAACTAGAAGCAGAAGTTAAATATGACAAAGGATGACTATTATGGTATTCGTGAGAAAAAAAAAATGTAAGGTAGTAAAAATGCTGATGTAAGATATATATTCTCAATCAATTAAAGTAGGACTTCATAAAGACCTGGCCTGAGAGCTAATAAAATTTCAAAGTCTCAAAGCTGAAACACTAAAGTACACAAGTACCTTCCCAATGAATGAATTCTTAATGAAGAGTACTGTATCTGTACTCTGGACTTAGAAAACTCAGGTTCAATTTCAAGTTTTCTTATTTACCTTGTGACTGAGTAAAATTACATAATCGCTTTTGTGTCTACCCCCTAATCTATAATTGGAAATAATGATGCTTATCCTGTCTTGTTTACCAAATGGCTGTAAGAACCTTATCTGATCATATTATGTCAGAGAAAATGTACTATAAAATGTAATGCAGAATAAAAGGGCTATGTACATTAGTTACAGTCACATCAGTAGGAAGATATTTAGGCATTCATGAGCATCAGAAAACCAAAACAAAACTGGTGTCTTTCTGAAAATTTTATCACCATACAAAAATCTGAAAAAACAATGAATTACATTATAAAGTACAGGGTTCTGTAGTTAGGCAATCCTAGTTTGAATCCCATTTCAGGTAATTATCTATGCAGCTGGACTAGTCTCAGTTTTTCTCTATGTAAAATGGGGATAATTGTATTTTCCATTCAGAATTTGTAGATTGTTAAATCTCTGATTCCTTCTCAAAAGAGGACTTACTGCCTCCATTCCTAGGAGAGCTGTTAGAAGTCAGGATTTAGCTTTCAGTCCCTTCAAATGTTAGTCAGGTACACAAAAACATAGGCAGAGTGTTCCACCTGGAATGACTAACTTACATGGAAATTAAAAGTTGTGTCCTTCTAGGCCAAAGGTAGGATAACTCTAAAGGACCATCCTAGCGCCATATCTTACTAGTGTTAGCTAAGGGTTTCACTGGGACTGGGGAGAAGTGTGACTTCTCCTTTGGCCCACTACCTTTTCCTTTCCTTCCTTCCACAGATGTTGATCCTAAGGGCACTTGTACAAACCATTCTGTAGCTAGCTCCAACTATGAGAGAAGGCTTACCTGTGACAAGAGATTAGTGATAGTACATAGAGTCTTATAACAAATTCACTATTCAATAAGTAACTATGGTTAGCCTAAAACAATTATTTTAAACTATAAACCAAGTGGTTAATAATTATCAATGATACAGAAGCAAAGAAGTCCAGGTATATGATCAGAAACAAAGTTAATTTAAGTACTTTGATGATTCATAGAATAATTATAGAGAACTAGGGCTTTCACATGGATACTTTAGGTCAAAAGATATTTTCATATAAAATGCCTACATAACTGAAGCAGAATTTTTTTCTTTGCTAGTTATGGAATGTCTCACATTTTCATCTGTTTTCAATTGTGAATATAATCTAAGATGTCAAACTTTGATGAAATCATTATTTGGGTTATCCAATGGTCTCCTTTAGACAGTGGTTTCTATTTCACAGTGAGTCGATTATGATTTTGTAAGAAAATGCCTAAGCCAGATTAGTGAGTAAAGATTTAACAAATGTCACAATGGAGACTTCACAAAATAGACTCAAGCTGAGATATAATAATTCCTGAAACATTAACATGACGTCTTACTACCAAAACAAGAACAGACTCGATAGGTATTATTTATTAATAAGATATCATAAATAGCACTAAAACTTTATGGTTTTGTGCTAAGTTGTTTTAGGCAATGCTGGACAGCAATCAACAAGTAATATTTAGGAGTGCCATACCAAAGCAAATAAGCAAACAAAAAAACAGTTCATCACTATAATTTTAGAGCAATAAATGAACCATTGAGATATATAATTTTTCTTACCAATATCCAAGATACTAAACACAGAAAGAATGCTAATCTATAAAATACATGACATTCCTTAGATCTCATTTTGTCCAATACAAGATTAATTAATGGGGTAGGAAGCAATCACACTTGTTTTTACATTTCTAAATTTTCCCATTTTTATGGCCAAAAGATTTCACAAACTAATTAGTGGTAGAAGTAACTAACATTTATTGAGTCTTAATAAGTGTCAGATGCTACACTAATTATCTGTTTGGACTAACTCACTTTTAATCCTAACAAATAAATTATTGGGAAGGAACTCTGATTATTGCCTTTTTATGGAAAGAAAAAAAAATAGAAAGATTTATTAATTGCACAAATGAACCTCTTTTTATATGATTAGATACTTTAAAAACTAAACCAAATTAGATGAGCATAGCATCTTGTTGTCTTCCCAATACATAAATCAATTAAATATGTTATCATGATTTAGTAATAAAATCAAATGAAAAAAGAATAAATCTTTCAGGAAGACAGGATATTTTAGAATTCTCTATTCTCATTTTATCCTATGAATTGTAGTTATTTCTTTAACTATCATCATATAAATGTCCAATTCATTCTTTACTATAATTGAGAGTCCATGTCATAAAATTTCTGTAGGGCCTTATATAAGGAAGTTTATGTATACCATAATTTATAGACCACTAAGAGATTTTCAAGGGTAGTCATGGATATAAGCAATTTTCACTCCCTCTCCCATATTCAATAATATTTAATTTCAGTTTCCTATCTTACGTTTTATTTATAGCACATATCACAATCAGTAATTTCACATTCAGTTTTGTGCCATCTGTTCAATGTTTGTCTCTGCTCTATACTGTAAACTTCATAAAAGCACAAATACTGCTAATTTTGTTTATAGTGTTTCCTTAACATTTGGTATGGAATTGTACCAAGTAGAGGAATGATACTTATTGTTGAATGTATGAGTAAAAGTAAGAAAGGAGGGTGTTTACATCATAAGCCAGTTAAAACCCACTCCATAATAATAGAGAATTCACTTTATACATGATAAAGATCAATATAATGATGATGAATTTAAAAGAATATATACTATATAGACTTTGATATTGAAAACTCACAAGAGAAAATTTTAACAAAAGTATGATCTCATCTTTGAAAATGCCAATTGAAATAATTGTAAATGTGGTTAAAATGTTTTCAGACTAAATTATTAATTGGTAGCAAAGATAGGAATTTATAAAATTAATTTCAGCATTAATTTCTGTAACACCAGTCACAATTCATTAACCAAAATAAAGATGCCATAGTATAGATGAGTTCTTTGGAGAGCCCCTTAAATCACCTTGATAAAAAACTCATTAAAATTTACTTCAAAAATGATAACAATTTAAAAATAAATTAATGTAATATACTATGTAAACGAAATTTAAGCAAACAAAATTATATGATAATTTAAATAGACATAGGAAAAGTATTTAACAGAATCTGGCACACTTTCATAGAAAACTGTTCAAAATACTAGGAATGAATGCAAAGGAATTTCTTAATGTGGTAAAGGGCATTTATGACTAAAACACAGCTAATATAATAATTAATGGTAAATAAACTTAATGCCCCCCCAAAAAAAAATCTGAAACAAGACAAGATGTCTACTCTTTCTACTTGCACTCAACATTCTAGTAGATGTTCTAGCCATAGCAATTAGACAATTAAAAAAAATGTGTCCATCTAGGGAAGGTAGAAGTAAAACTAATTCTCTTTACAAAAAAATGCTAAAGAATCCACTAAAGAACTGTTAGAACTACTAACCAAGCTCACCAAGATGGCAGGATACAGGATCAAATGTACAATTTAATTATATCTTAATGCACTAACAAGTAACTGAAAATAAAATTAAAAAATTGTTCCATTTAAAATAGTATCAAAAGTATAAAAGCCTTAGGAATATTTTTTTAAAAAAGAAATAAAAGTGTTATACACTGAAAACTACAAAATGCTAAAGAACTATAAATAAATAGAAATATATGCCATGTTCTTTGATTGGAAATCTTAATATTGCTAAGACAACGCTCTCCAAATTTATCTAAAGGTTCTAAGCAACCCCTATCAAAATGTCTGTTGTCATTTTTGCAGAAATCCACTATATGATCCTAAAATTTATATGGAAATTCAACAAACTCAGAATAGACAAAAGAATTTTGAGTGGTAGGAAACATTTAGTAAGACTCACAATTCCCAATTTCAAAACTTACTATAAAGCTACAGTAATCAAGACTGACTGGAACTGACATAAGGATATATGGATCAATGGAAAGGAATTGAAAGTCCAGAAATAATCCTATACATTTATGGTTAACTGCTTTTTTTAAATAAAAACACTTCAATTCCAGTTTATATTCAGTATTATTTTATACTAGTTTCAGGTGAACAGAACAGTGGCTAGACAAGCATACGCCTTACAAAGTATTATCTCTGATATCTCAGGTACCCACCTGCACCAAACATAGCCACCAAAACTAAATTTCCTATGCTGCACCCACATACCCCTGACCATTTAGGGATGCCAAGATAATTCAATAAGGGAAAAACAGTCATTTCAACAAATTATGCTGGGACAACTGGATATCCAAATGCAAAAGAATGAAGTTGGCTCTCTACCTCACAATATATACAAAAATTAGCTCATTATGGATTACAGACCTAACTGTCGGAGATAAACTGTAAAACTCTTAGAAGGAAATATGAGAATAAATGTTTATGATCTTGGATTAGGCAATGTGGTTTTATTTTTGTCTGTTTGTTTGTTTTAGATATAACACGAAAAGCACACGGGGCAAAAAAAAAAAAAGAAAGAACAAAAATTTTGTTATTTCGAAAGTAAAACCTTTATGTGCTGTAAACAATAACATAATGGGGCTAGTTAAAATAAAACTTACAAAATGGGGAGAAAAATTGGAAAGTATATATCTGATAGCAGATGTATTAGTCTGCTAGGTTTGCTATAACAAAATACCACAGACTGTTGGCTTAAAAACAGAAAGTTATTTCTCACAGTTCTGGAGGCTAGAAGTCCAATGAAGGTGCTAACATGGTTGTTTTTTCCCTAGGTCTCTTTCCATGGCCTTTCTACCCTCTTTCTGTGTCCTCATATGACCTTTCCTTGTTGCATGACAGTGGAGAGGTGAAGAGAATAAAAAGAGGCAAGCATTTTTTTACAGACATTAGTCACAGGATTAGGGCCCACCCATCTGATTCAGAAAGACCCTATTTGAGAAATATTGTGGGTTACATGATCAACACATTCATTTTAGAGGGGAAACAATTCAGTCCTTCTCAAAGAACATGTATGCAGAATACATAAAGAACTCTTACAGCTAAATAATAAAAATGGAACCCAATTATAAAAAATAGGCAAATTATTTTAATGGGAATTTATCCAAAGAAGATATACAAAATATCAATAAACATACAAAAAATAAAGCTCAACACCCTTAGTTATTGAAAAAATGCAAATCAAAATCACTATGAGATATCACTTCATACTCACTAGGATACTATAATAAACAAGATATACAATAAGTGTCAGTGAGGATGTCGAGAAATTGAAACTCATATATTGCTAATAGGAATAAAAGATAGTACAACCACTTTTGAAAATGATTTGGTAGTTCCTTGAAACATTAAACTTAGAAATTATTATAGGACCCAATAAGTCCACTGCTAGATATATACTTAAAAAGAATACATTATATGTCTGACCAAAAATCTATACACAAATGTTCATATGTCCATGCAAAAATCTGTACCTAAATGTTCATGATAGCCAAACAGAGGAAACCTTCCAAATATATGTCTTCTGCTGAATAGATAAATAAAATGTGGTACAACTGTAATATTTATCAATAATAAAAAATAATGAAATACTGATATATGCTGCCACATGAATGAACTTTGAAAGTACAATGCTAAGTTAAAAAAAAAAAAAACAGTCACAAAAAATAACATTATTTGGTAGCATTTAAGTGAAATGTACAGAAAAAGAAAGTAGATTAATGGACTAGGTCTGGGTAGGGGACATGCAGAGAGAGGTAGAATGGGAAGCAGTTAGTAATAGTTGAGGGATTTCTTTGAGGGAGGATTAATATGCTAAATTAGATTGTGGAGATGGTTGAACAATTCAGTGAAGGTACTAAAAAACATTAAATTACACACATCACATGATAAATGTATAATATGTGAACTATCTATATATAAAAAACGCTGTGTCCATTCAACCGACCGGTAGCTATGATGCGCACTGACCACCAGGGGGCAGGCGCTCAACGCAGGAGCTGCCATGATGTGCACTGGCCATTTAAAAATAAATGGCACCACGGACCTGGCGCCAATAAACCAACAATCGGCTTCCCCCAAGTGACACCACCCTGGAGTGATACCCAACCAAATGCAGCCAATGCTGCCAAGACCCCATGGTGCAAAATGCGGCCTACAGCCCAGCGCAGCCCGGAAATGGTCGCTGTGGGCAATGGGTAATGAAATCACATAGTAACTCCAGCAACTAGCCTCCTTGGAGTTTCTTTAGCCCAGGTACATTACTTGCGTTATAGCCAAGTGCAAACCTGTTACACTTTAACCAAATGTCTGTGAAGCATTTTCCTGTACCTCATCTCACAGAAGTCCTGGAGTAGGTAGATAGGAGACCCCATAGAATCCTATTTTATTTTCATTAGTAAGACACGAATAGCGATATTAAAATATTTCTCCTAATTAATTTCCTTTCAATGTGCACAAATCCATGCACCGGGATGCTAGCACTGTAATAAAGCTAGGTAATATATTTTTATTTATATTAAATCATTTTCTACATATCTATGTGGCTTTTCAATCATAATTATTAGCCTACTTATAAAGAAATACCAAATATTTTTTAAAATGTGTGTGAAACAAGTGCGGGAAAAACATTTCTTCAGCTAAGGTAATTTAATTGTTTTTCAAATGTTAAGTGAATATCTCTTACTTAATGCTATTTCTAAGATATTTACATTTTATTTGAAGGATTAATCACTTAATAACGCAATTATTTTCAGACTGTCAGTCCATTTTTATAATGGCATTACAGAACATCTGGAGAGCCACTGGTCTTTATTTTGTTCTCAAATTTTGACTTAAAGGACTCTCCTATTTCCTAAAGCAAATTCTATTCCTTATTTTATAAATATTAAGTAACTACAAATATATCAATAGCAAAAATTAATACAATAAGTCTTGGTCTCTTTTCTGCAAACAATTTTAGTTCAAAGACACCACAAAATCTCATAATTGAGTGGATCTCTACAAGTCATTACCTGCTTCCCAAACTGAACACATAATATTTAATTAATAGAATAATTGCTTAAAGAACTATGTCTAGACAAGAATTGAGATCTAGAAATGCAAGCTTCTCCATAACTGTTCAACACTTTCACTTAGTCCCATATTTTATAATCATTCTACCATTACTTTTGTGAGATAACACACCCAAAACCTAAAAGAGAGAATGAGAGAAAGCAGTGAAATCATCTCACAGATTACCCATGAATGGTTGTTTTTCCCCCATTAAAAATTGGAAAAATGCCAATTTTAGCATTAGACTATTTGCAGCATATAAAAATACTTAAGAAAATTATACACTTATACTCAAACAATTAGCCTCCCTATTAGAGCACATTGGAATAATTATATTAATAAATGCTGGGCTAGTAATTTCAACTTTTAAATTAAATGATAAGATTAAGTTTTTCCCCAATGTTGTGAAAAATTGGTTATTCACTTTATTATAAATCCATTGTTTAGATTTTACATGATGCAAATTTTCTCATGAGAACTGTAGGTTTTTTTTATAAATCCTAATTTTGGTTTTAAAAAAGTAAAAATCTCCATATCAAGAGTGAAAAAAAATATTCAACCAAAGGACTTGTATGCATGCATATAAGCATAACCAATGGACATAAGACACTGGGGGGGTAGGGGCGGCCAGGGGACTGTCAAGGGCAGGGGAAAAAAAGGGACACATATGTAATACCCTTTGTAATACTTTAAGCAATAAAAAAATAAATAAAAATAAATAAATAAATAAATAAATAAATAAATAAATAAATAAGTAAAAATCTCCATATTAAGAGTGAAAAAATATTAAAGGATCAGTAATATATTAATTATAATTCTCTCAAATATTCACAGTAATTTATTTCTCAACAACAGAAATATGCATTTAATGTGTTAATAAAAGTAATGAAAAATAAAAGTCTTTTAAAATAAAAATTTTAAATTGGATGGTAAGCTCCACATGGGAAGGACCATACTAACATTTGCTAGCCTCTATGCAAAGGATGTTTTTCTGTGATGGTTAAACCTAACACTACAAAAAAAAAAAAATACCGTGGGTTGGCAACCAATCAATGACTGTGGAAGAGAATGGTTACCAGCCTCTAGTAATTAAAAACAATGGATGTAGAAAACTACTCATTTTTATTTTATTTCATTCTTATATTTTCCCTATTATGTTCCATCCCTTATTCTTCTTTAATGGGACCACAAAATAGAGGATAAATATGGTAGAAGATTATAATCATATATTGGTTATACATAATCAACTAATTTGTTTTGTAAAACCAAAAGTTCATCTAGTACTTCTAAAACAAAAGAAAAAAATAAATTAAATAATGTCATTGACATGACTTATTGAGTAAATATTAGAGCAATCACATATGGTAGAGGGTTTTCACTCTCTGTTTCTAACCTGTTTTTCATCAAATATATTTAAAAGTTTCACAAAATCAACTTTTCCCATATACTTCACTTTGGAAATGATGAAAATGAATGTGAAACTACAGTAAAAATGAATGGGTCTTTTTATTATTCTGAAACTTGGACTTCTCACATTCTCTCTAGTTGCTCAGCAACTATAATTGTATTAGATCACTTATATTAGACATTAGATGCTTCCGAGCTTTATTATTCTTTTTTATATAAAAAGTTATTGTTAAGCCAAATAATTTCTTTGAGGATAAAGGCAGCAGCGTTTTGAATCTGAATGAGCTCAAGAGTATCTTTGCACTGGCACAACTCAAATCACGTCTATGCAGATATAAAAGCACCCAGTTATATTATGTGTTTTTGTGTCTTATGTGTTAAGATCTGAAAAAAAAACCTCAGGACTAATAAAAATCCTTTTCAAAACAACTAAAGTCTTAGTTTATATAATTATTTAAATCATGCTCTCTTTATGAGAGAACTAGCCATATAAATACGTTCTTTATAAAATAACCGATTTTCAACAGTAGTTAGATTTTATGTATTTTGTTTTGTTTTGTAATTAGGAGAAAGAACTATCTACACATATTGGTAAAATAATATGCAAAACAGCCAATGATTCTGGATGACTTCACCCAGAAACACCCAGAATTACCAATGGCAAATAATTTGACCATAGCTTTGGTGGTAATTGCATCTTATTTACAGAATTTCTCAACGTCCTATCAAGATGTATACCCTAACCTGCCGGGATGGCTCAGTGATTGAGTGTTGACCTATAAACCAAGTTATGGGCTCTGCCCCTAGTAGGGGGCATGTAGGAGGCAGCTGATAAATGATTCTCTCTCATCATTAATGTTTCTAGCTCTCTCTCCTCCCTTCCTCTTTGAACACAATAAAATTATATTTTAAAAAGTGTATACCCTATATTATTACCCAGGAAATAACTGTTTTCTGAATTAAAATGAATAAAATAATCAACCATAGAATATACTATAAACACATGTTAAATAATCTGAAGTAACCTAATTTTTCCTAGCTGTTATTTACCATGACTATTATCTAACTGGCTTCTATTTTTAAAAATTAAAAGCCACTGTAGCCCTGGCGGGGTGGCTCAGTTGTTTGCAGTGATGCCTCATGTGGGTTTGATTCCCTGTCAGGGTTTGATTCCCACATACCTGGGTTATGGGTTTGATCCCCGATGAGGGTTAAAGATGTAGTTAGGATGTTTCACAACTTTTTCAAGTAACTGCATTTTAAAATACATTTCTGACAATCATTCTCAAGTCACAATTGGGCTGACTGACTCAGTAATACTTTGTAGGGTCTGTTGATCTTCCCTTCCCTCTTTATGCAACCCCTTCCCGTGATTTAACATTCTTGGGTGGCAGCTGAATGCAGACCAAGTAAATGAAATAATACAATCTGCCACAACAGGTAGCAATTGCAGACATGCCTAGAAGCTACCACACAGTTACTGTAATCTGTGCTCTCTTCCAGGCTCGGGGCTCTGTTCATGTATGATTGGCCACCAGACAGAAGAAATGAAGCCATATGGGTTAATGATAGAGTGTTCTTACAATGACCGTGATCTCAGTGGCAGAAGATACAATAATTCTCCAGGACCCAAGGAGATCCAAATCTCAGGAGACTCATTACAATCTTTCTATTTAAGACCTAGGTTTTTTTTTTGTTTGTTTGTTTTTTATGATCCTTTCTGTTCCTTATAACACAAAACTCTTTAACTCCTCCCCGAGGTGGGCTTAACAAAAGCCTGGTTTCTTTTTATCTAATTACTGTTGTTTGTTTTGTTTTTGATTTTTTGCATTAATTAAACATTAATGAGCTGGAGGTGGGGAACCTATAATCTAGGTAACCAGGAGTGATGCCTATGCAGGTTTGTCTCCCTTCAGCCTTCTGTTCAGCTTCATAGAACTCTATATCTGGTTCACCTCCATGTGTTAGTGTTGAAAATGTAAGGATTCTCCAGCCTCCTTTTCCTTATTCCCATGCCTTTTTCTTTCCTCTGCTAAAATAGATTTGGGTCATCAATATCACCCGATAATATTACCATCCATGGTGCCCTGTTTCTGTATTTTGCTGGATCTAAAATTCCAAATTTCAGTGAGACTCCTCCGGCTAAAGTTAAAGTTTTAGGAGCTCTAATTGTTTTCTCTCCCCCAGGAAGAAAAAGAGCCTATCAGCTTTTCATGAGAGGGCCTGAACTCATATCAAAGAACTTAGCAAAAGATGTAAGTCCCTCTTTTTCAGTTGACCCTAGAGAGCAGCAGGAATGTTTATCTATAGGTACCTATCTATTTACCTATTATCTAATCTTCATATCACAATAACTCTAAAACTGATTTTAAACTATTTTTGAACTTCTTTTCAAATTCTTCAGAAAAATACGCAAAAGTTATTAGAAAGCATATGAAATTTTAGCTTATATAAGAAAAATTTGACCATTGATTTTGTAAAAAGAAAAAAAAAAGCATCACTATAAATATTCATTCCTTACTTATTATTAATAAATCTATGTCCAGGCCATATTTAAAAAATAAATGGACATTAACAACTACACTTGTCCAACAATTCTTAGCCTTTAATTTTGCTCAGTGAGCTACTTCTGAATTACCTGAGCTGAGAAGAGGCAAATTCTTAAATTATTTAGTCTTTGCTGATTTTCTAATATAACTTCTCAATTCATTCATAATGATCATCTTTTAATGCACAGTATGAGTTTGCCTCCAATGCTACAGATCTGTTACTATAGCAACCATTTTCTCCCATTAATGTGTACATTGACTTCCTTTGTTTTTGAGGCTTCCCAGACACTTTTGCTCATGGAAATCTATGATAAGTCACCTTTCTCTATGTTGTTGTCTAAAGCTAAATTTAATTATTCTTAAATCTGCAATTGCAATATGCCCCTGCTGTATTGTTTATTTTACCCATTCTTCACTTATCACTATAAATAATACACATTTCTCTAAGTCAATTTAACAGTTGAAGGAAATCAGATTGATCATAGATAAGCCTAGATAAGCAGACTTACTTAATATGCTAATATATTCCAAGGCTTTGAAAACTTTAGGTATTTAGCATACAATGCACTGTCATTACGTCCTTTAAATTACTGAGCTACCCCTCTCCACACCCCTCTCCCATTCCTGGTCAATATTCACTGACTTTTGGTTCCCTTCATGTTTTCAGTTCCTTTATTTAGGGAAGTGAGGGGTGGGGATCAACTCTTATCTGCTATGTCCTTTCTTATAATTATACAATAGCCACTCTTTCATTGGATACTAGAGGCCAGATGCACAAAATTCGTGCAAAAATAGGCCTTCCTTCCCTTGGCTTCCTCCGGCACTGGCTTCCCTCTGGCACCCCAGACCTGGGCTTGCTTCGCAGCCCCGGCTTCATCTGGAAGGTTGTCTGGAAGGATGTCCAGTCTAATTAGCATATTACACTTTTATTATTATAGATTATATAGTCCTACCTTATCCATAGTACTTGGCCTTCTGGAATTCTTCAAAATACTATCAAATTGGTAATATTTCTTAATGCTTACTGAGTTGAGAGTACACCATCACACACACACACACACACACACACACACACACACACACGAATACAGGAATGCCTTGTGTCCTGGCTCAATAACTTGTAGATACGCTATCCCTGAGCCCATAAACAATAGAAGAGTTAAATACTACACAAGGCAACAACCCAAGAAGAAACATTGCAAGGTAGTGCATGATTAATTGCTTGAACAAGGGGTATAGACAAAAAGATTCATGGTAAACAAGAGACTAATTATTTAGCAATTCTGAGTCAAAGGATTATTCTCCAAGTTGAATAGAGAAATTTCTGCCTGGGCACAAAGAATTTATCACATTTTGTCCAGTTAATAAAGAGATTTCAATGAAATTTATGATTCTATATTATGAAATCTTCAATACACTGAACCTGTGAACATTTGCTAAAATTGCTCAATGACATTAATATTCATGGTTTCTTCCCAGAAAACCTCCAACATTTACTATCACATATTTAATTAATTTATTCAAAAATACTTACCTTAGTTCATCTAGTACTGTGCTAACTACTGGGGTGCACAGGCTCTAATAATCAGATTATAGGTGACTCTAAGTTAATATGGTTTGTGACACAAAAAGTAAAAGCTGACATAGGCTCTTCAACCAAAGGTTGAGCTGTACTGCAAAGACTCATCTTCATATATTGAAGATGACGGGAGCTGTTTAGAGAAATACACTAGTCCCTCTGATAGCATCATCAAAGCTCATATTCATAGGTACACCTTTTTCTATCTTACACTTTTAAAAAGTCACCATCTGATTTAAGGCAGAGAACCTTTTATTATAGAACAATAATAGAAGTGGGCAATATTATTTTACACGCACGCCAACTAACGAAGCAAATAACTGTGTATGCCACACAACAAGACAATAGCCTCATAGTGATTTAACTATTGGACCCAAATCTACATGGTGTATTTTCATCTTATGTTGAACTATTTTAAAAGTGAAAAATAACAAATTAACTAATATTTAATAAATCCTGAGGTCAAGAGAGCAAAGCACACTCCTGGCAAACCCCGTGTTAAATGAGGCACATTTCAATTCTCTAGTCTTTGAAGCTCAAGTCAAAAGCACCTTAAAAGAATCATTAAGTTAATTTAGCATGGATCTGTCAAAACAACAATGAAATTCAATAATTTAGCTTTGCAAAGCCCAGAAATGTAAATAAAACAAGATGCATTTATGCGGTCTTGGGTATGGTGTTTTCATTACACTTGTGAAATATTTTGTCAGTTTGAAGAGAGGAATAAAAAACCTAAAAACTTCATCAATTCTAAAGAATTCAAATCCAACTCTAAACCCAAAGATGTCATCTCCTCTCCTCATTAGTCTTTAAAGCAGAATAGAGACAACTATATTAACCAGTTAATTAAAGTTTAACTGTATTATTTTTCTGATTTGTAAAATTATTTTATACGATGTGTAGCTATCACATTGTGATGGTTAGCCAGATGTTCTAGTTCATATCAGAATATCGATAGTTATTCGATAATGCACTAGAGAAGAAACAAGAAGCATGCTAGCTTTTGTACCTTGAGGGTAGGGGAGAAGCTGAGTTATGGTCCCTCAGTACGTATTACTATAGCAGGGCATAACCTTATCTAACCTTCAAACAAACCCTGTTTACCTCAAGTCACCAAGGACCTATGCCCTTTATATAACTTTACAATTCAGTTGTATACCTGATCTTTTTTTCCTCATCAACATGGCGTATCTTTCCCTAAATTTCCTATGCAATATTAGCAACAAAATTTCCCTAAACAAAAGATAAAAACAGCAACAACAAAAAATCGTAGGGCCCTGGCGAGTATGGCTCAGTTGGTTGAGCATCATCCCCTGCATTGAAAGATCGCCAGTTTGATTTCTGGTCAGGTCTCATGCCCTGCTTGTGGACTTGATCCCAGGTTGGGGTGTTTGTAGGAGGCGGCCCATCCATGTTTCTCTCTCACATTAATGTTTCTCTTTCTCTCTTTCTCTCTCCCTCTCCCTTCCTCTCTCTCTAAAATCAATAAAAACATTTTTTTAAAAAATTATTACATCTACTTGTCATAGAAGGAGAACTAAATAAAGGTGTGGGAGGGAAATACACAATGGACTAATAATTCTTCTATACAAGAATAACAAGCATCATTTTACTTTTTACTATAAAATTTTTTACCCAAGCAAGGGATCATGCAAAATGGCAGCTTGATGCTAATTTCACTAGAGCTCCTGGCTGTGCCCTGGCCTTTTGGTACCAGTTAACTAACTAGACATTAGTATAAAGATACCACAGCTAATCGTGTAATCCCTGTGCCTTTACACAATCGCTGGAGAAAAGCATCAATATCAGCTGAGAAGAGCCCGCCATAACCCACTGGAAACACGGTGGTAAAGGAGGTAATGAGGAGGCAAGCTTAATAGGGAAGCAGAGGACTCTGCCAAGTTTTAGAGCCAAAATTCACATGTGGAACTCATTTAAAAAATCAGAAACACTCAGTTTTAATTTTAAAAAGTTCAAACAGCATAGGAAAAAAATAAATAAATGAGATAGCAGGAAGAGAACATGACTGCCATCTGTTTCTTATTCTCTAGAGACAACATATTAATATCCACTTAGTTGAAATGCAGCAATAGGAAGTCATGGGTAACAGTCCCAGCAGAGGACCTGAACAATAGCATCAAATCCATATCTGTCTGGGTAGAAAATGTCAAGAATCAGTAGATTTGCATAAAGTCATATTCAAAGGACCAAATAAAGCCTACCATGTCGACAAAGGAAAAATAAAACAAGACTAAAATAACCTTTATGTCTTTCAGAATGAGCTGGCTTTGGAAAGGAGAAATAATATATTATGCATTGACCATTTACTTTTACATTATAGAGATAAAAATTAAAGGGCTATAGGATCTGCCCAAGGACAGAAGTGAAAAGGGTGCTAGGATCTGATATGAGATTGAAGAAGACATGTGCAAAACCAGCAATTTATCTGAACATTCAAGATAAATAAGTAAATAACTCTAAAGTGCAAATACAATGTGTCTCTTCACCTTTAAAATGCACTTTAAATAACAAAGAAAATGTGTTTTCCCCTGTATCACGACTACTTTGTAAACATTAATTAATTAATCCTAATAATACCCTTGTGAATGTGAATACATATTTTCTCTCTGTGGTCCACAAATGAGAAAAGTATAATGCTAATTATGTACGCTTATAAAACTATTTCCCCCTTAGGGGTTCAGGGTGACTTACTATTTTGAAATCACTAAAAAGACATTAATTACTAGTATAACAATACCTCTGTGAGGTATTTAAAGCCACCATTAGGTAAGTTTAAAGTTTAAAAACAAAGAACAAATGTTATTGTGCATTTTACTCTTCCTAAAAATCAACCTATACAGCAGGATAATCTAGGTTGGGTGATAAGATCTACAGTAATACTGAGATACTATTTTGGAAATATAAAGATATTATACAGGTGTTTTATTTTTTTTTCTTTAAAAACATACACACACACACACAAAAAAAAAAAACTGCCTTCGATAAAATCTTCAAATTTTCTAATCAAAAGGAAAGGAAACAGAGGAGACACAAAGAAGATAGGAAGTTAAAGAGAACAATAACTATGTAGACATCCTATATAATAAAAGGCTAATATACAAATCGACTGAACAGCAGAAGACAGGTCGCTATGATGTGCACTGACCACCAGGGGAAAGATGCCCCACACAGGAGCTGCCTCCTGATGGTCAGTGCGCTCCCACTGGGGGAGCACTGCTCAGCCACAAGCAGGGCTGACAGCTGGTGAGTGTAGTGGCTCCCCTCCGCAGCAGCACTAAGGATGTCTGACTGACAGACATCCATCCCCCAAGGGCTCCCAGACTGTGAAAGGGTACAGGCCAGACTGAGAGACTCCCTCCCCCACCCCCCACCCCCGCCCAGAGTGCACAAATGTCATGCACTGGGCCTCTAGTTCATTAATATAGAAATATCTACTTAGTTCTGATGATAAAGTAACCACTATTCTAGGTTCATCGAATATAGAAATGAGCAAAATAAAGACCTGCCTTCAAGGATCTTACATTCCAGAAGAGGAGAAAGGCAACAAAAAAAAGGAACAAGTAAAATAATTTCAGCTGAAAAACAAACGACTATGAAGTAAATAGACCAGGTAAGCAGACAAAGAGGGAGGGCTGTGGCCTGTGCAGCTGGGAGAGGGCTATAACAGAGTTCAAGATGGAGAAACCAAGAAGGGGAGAACAAGGGAAGGCTCCATTAGTGTGAAGACTCAATAGCAGAACATCCATGGAATGCTCAGCACACAGTAACCATTCAATAGAGGGGTTGTGGTTTTGTTTATCTTTAAAGGTTGTTTTTTCCTTGATAACTATTGTAGCTGCCGAAACCTTGAATTACTGTATGTTTGTCTAGTTACAGCGGTGCTCAACCTGTGGGTCCTGACCCCTTTGGGGGTAGAACGACCCTTTCACAGGGTCACCTAAGACCATTGGAAAACACATATATAATTACATATTGTTTCTGTGATTAATCACTCTGCTTTAATTATGTTCAATTTGTAACAATGAAATTGGGGGTCCCCACAACATGAGGAACTGTATTAAAGGGTCGCGGCATTAGGGAGGTTGAGAACCACTGAGTTAATATATCTAGGGAGGCAGACTCCTTTTAGCCAGGGAAGTCCTCTCATAATGGTTTCACCCCTGCCTGTACATTAGAATCACAAGGGAGTATTTTTTTTAAAGACAGATACCCTGAAAACCCTCTGAAATGTCCAATATAGAAATTTGAGGTTAGGACTGAGGATCTGTTGTCACTTCCACAGCCTTCTTTTGCCACTGCAGAAAACTGAAACACCAATGTTTTCAGAGCCAGAAAGATAAAGCTGATGCCCACAATTAAGCAGCCTGGGGCCGGGGGCAGGTATGGGTTGGAAGGGGTTAGTGGGGAAAAGAGGACAACCGTAAAGATTTTTTAAAAATCATTGGAGTTGTGGCACTCATTAAGGTATTCCAAATAAAAAATATCAAAGCCCCGTGGAGATGTAAAATAACATCCGAGGGCTGGATTTGGCCTTGAGAATGGCAGTTTGCCACGGCGGCAAAATGCACTATTTGATTGCACCAAGTGCAGAGGACTTTAATCCTAGTGAGGAGCTCTGCAAAGGGTCAGCATTGGCCGGGATGTAGCCATACCTCTCAGTGCAGAGAGAATACCTCTGGGAAGCATCATTGGGCTGCTCATGCTAAGAAGTAATTCTCCTGTTTATCAGGTATATAATTGTAGCAGAAATTCAGAGAAGCCTGAAAGGGATAAGACAGGAAAGGAAAGGAGACTATAGCCAGTAGATAAAGGCTGGCAAATACCTCTACCCAGTCGAAACCCTCAAATGAGAAATTACAAAAATGACATTTTCCATTTTACACTTAAATATGGAAGTTGCAAAAGGCATATGTGTTTAAAATAATGAAAATTGTTTTTAGAATATGGATGCAAAAGAAAATGCTGACTCCATTACAAAAGGTTTTGGCCGTCTATATGTTCCGCTCATCTTTACGTGGAAACACAACATGATGGAATCTATAAAACAGAGGAAAACCAGTCATGGGACACCAGCATCTTCACTTTCAATGTGACAGAAAGCGTTTATGTCATTGCTTAATTTAGCCTCATTATTGCTCAGTTGGGTGAGGAGTTCACAAAAACTAACCACATAAGCATTTAACACACGCACATTATAAACACAGAGATTTCTAAATTATCTTCTTTTGTCATTGCAAACATTGGAATTATGTTTGCATATTAGGCAACTGTGTAAAAGCCAGCCGAGCAGTAAAAGTACCACTGAAAATCAAGAGAAGTGATCTATGAAACATACCCACTAGCGAGAGACACACTACTTCTGTACTAGTTCCTTCTCTAGCTTCTATTTGAACTCTGCTTCACTTAGAGAATACCCTTGGTTGCAGTGTAATGTTGTACTCAGGAGCAATGCTGTTCTCTGGATCATCAATTTGCTATTTAAACCCTATTTTTTGATCTAGTATTTAAAAGCTGGAAGGAGAGAAAACAACTGTTATCTCAGCAGAGAACCAAAAACAGCAGCTGAGAGTTAAAAAACAAGTGTATCTATTCTTACACTTCCCTCCAAGGAGAAAAGACTCAGGGATATATCTAAACTTTCAATGATGTTTGTGAAAGAAAATAGCGGCCCTGATCTGTCTCCTAGGGCATTAATAACTTGCATTCAGTAACAAATGAAATCATGGAGTATTCTTCTGTTGTTCCATTAGGAAAGAAGAGGAGCAGCATTTACTCTCCACCATGAAAAGACTCCCCTCCCCACCTATTTCTCAAGCGTAAATCCCAGTAATTCCTCTACAAAAATCATGACTGTGGCCGGGATGCTCAACACTATCCCTCCTGAACAGTGTGAATACTTGTCTCCAACACTTCACTCATTTTGTTCCCCTTTCTAGACCATTTATTTCCTTTTGCACAAAATCTTATTCACCCATTAAGACTTACTTCATATCTCCTGTTTATTGCTACAGAGCCTTCTAAGACTAGAAAAGTACTCCCCCCTATGTTAACTCCTATAGAACTTATTTTTACACATCATCTACGGGCACTTACCACATACCGCCTTGCTAACTGGTGTCTATATAATAGGGGGTCACTGAAACTTAGCACGTGGAGGGACTACAGGGGACTTCTGATCCAAAGGCTAACCAGTGCAGGACAATCTCCACACCACTAGCAGACACTCATCTGGACTTACTTAGCTCCCACTTCCCTCCTGCTTCCAAGGATGGGAAGTGCACATTTTCTTCATTAAATATAAATATACTGAACAGAACTTTGTGCAGTGCTGCCCCAATAAATGTCTGTTGAGTGAATAAAAATACTTTATTTTGAAATTGAACAACCCTAACTTTACACCAGTCCTTCCTCCCACTTTGCTAAAATGTGGCTCTCTGTCATTTTACCTCATGACAATCACTTTAAGGTTCTGCCTGCTTCTATACACAACAGAAATCACATGCTTCAAGCCAGATTATATGATGAGGAGGTTCATCGTGACCATGTTGGATTTCCTCATTCATCATCTAAGATCATTTCTAGGTCCTCTCTTCTTAGGGCCAAAAAAAAAAAAACCAAAACAAAAAACCTTGGTCTATGGTGTTGAGAATAGAGTTCAATATTCCTCTGAATGCTAGGCAGTATGAATTGTCTCCCCACCTGGGACACAGTATAATACCCAGCACTGTGCCAATATGCCAATAGTAAGTGTTACTCCATACAGGTTGAAAATCTGTTTATGTGATTGGCACAGACTTGGACAGCCAGTACCATAGCAGCCCTGAAAGATACATGTATTCATTCCTAGAAATACTGTAGTCCATGTGCATTTTTTTAAGATCACTTTCTGACATTCAAATGACCACCTTGATTTCCCTTATAGCTGTTGCCAACATTTCACAAGAAAATTGAAGATGAAAACTGTGGAACCATGAAGAGAAAATGAAGAATGATGTGCATATGCCTGCATGTATGGAAGGGAGAGATTCAAATTGCAGGAACAGTAGATGGACCAAGCTCCACAATGGAGCACGTTTAGCATTGAGATACTGTGCTCTATTTTTCATTCCTTTAACCTTCCATCTTTCAGGAAATCAAATCTCTCATCAAGACAGAAAGAATAACGCAATGTAACAGCTAAGTTATTGTTTTCTCCCAAGAGAACATAGTGTTGCTCAGGTCGACATTAGCTATTATGAGGTACATTTCCCTTTCATCATCTCCAGGAAATGTACTTTTGTTTTCATACCTCTAACATTGACAATTTTTAAAGTATAAAATATATTTTTTCAATATTTTCAAACTCTTTAATCATTTTAGGGACTTCAATTCCAGTTTTATTTATTTCCACCACATCCTTGTGTCAGAATAAAGGAAGGAAGACAGTTGATGGTAAAGGGTTTGATCATGATTTTCTATGTACCACCTATATTTTAGCTAAAATAAACTATGAAATACATGTATGTTGTGATCAAAATATTCTTTAAATTAATGTATATTTCAGAGAGAAAGTGTGAGAGAGAGAGAAAGAGAGAGAGAGAGAGAGAGAGAGAGAGAGAGAGATCCCTTACAAAGAGATAAGAAAGTGGTTTCTGGGCTTATGTCCAAGGTATCAAAGAGGAGGCTGCAGTATTCTCTCCCTTGAAAAGATTATGATAGTTTACAAAGGCACATAATCACTTTACTTATTATTACTGTAATTGAAGTTAAAGTGGATGAAGCAATAAATTTTGGTTAATTAATTCACCATGATGCATGGCTTTCCACTATTTTCCAAAGCTGTCCCCATTGCTTTTGCAGCAAAGAAACTGAAGGAAAAATTTTTTAAAGGCTTTTTCTATGATCACACAGTGTGCTGTGTACTCTAAAAGGAATTATGTCCTTAAATATGTATATTGTGTGCAAACAATAATGCAGGTTTATCATGCGCGGTGAGCAATGAAGCCCTTTATAACTGAATCAGTGGAATTTCTTAATTTTATGACACTGCCACCATGATTCATAGGAAGTATATAATGATCCATCATAGAAATGGGGAAAATCTCTCCCATCTTCAATAAGTAAAATCAAAAGCAATATGCACCTAGAGATTAGATCATCTGTCAGTTCCCGTGCATCATTACAGGTTCTCAGATGATGCATATGTAGTTTTCTGAGTGGCAAATTTCATAGCTCAGAGTGTACAGATGAGTTTCCCAGTTCACAATGAGGTCTGAGGAATTCAGGAAGATTTCCGGCACCTCAGGACTGGATGGAGCATATGGTTCAATGTCATTCATAAGAAGGTTTCAGTAACAAGGGGCTCCCGAGCTGTGGAGTTGCAGTGTTAACAGAAAAAGAGACTTTGTCTTACTTGTCCAGGTCTGTCAATCAACAGCATTTATTGAGCTGCCACAGTGTGTAAATATTCTTACTTGAAGAAAGCTGACTCAAAGAGGAAGAAGGTGAGAGCTTCTGCCTTCCAACTGCTGGGGGGAGGAAATAAATGAATCTGATTTGGGTGTTTATTTTTTAAAATATATTTTTATTGATTTCAGAGAGGAGGGGAGAGGGAGAGAGAGAGAAACATTAATGGTGAGAATCATTGATTGGCTGCCTCCTTCGCGCCCCCTGCTGGAGATCCAGCCTAAACTAGGGCATGTGCCCTGACAGGGTTCAATTCGAATTGTGACCTCCTCGTTCACAGATTGACACTCAACCACTGAGCCATGCTGGCCAGACAAGAGGCTTATTTTTAATTCATCACTTTCAGAGTGCACATCTAGATAATGAAGCACTTCTTTTCAACAGATGTTTGTTTTAGCCATAATAGCTACGGAGATGTGACACTCAGATTGCTCTTTAAGAAAAGACTTGCTGAACTAACCAGGTGGCTAAGTTAGTTGGAGTGTCCTTCCATGTACCAACAAGTTTCTGGTTGTATCCCTGATTTGGGGGTCCTGCCGGAGGCAGCCAATAGCTATTTCTCTCTCATGTCTATGTCTCTCTCTCTCTCTCTCTCTCTCTCTCTCTCTCTCTCTCTTTCTCTCTCTCTTTCTCTCTCTTCCTATTTTTCTAAATTGAGTTAAAATGTATTTCTGGGTGAGGATAAAAATTTAAAAAAAGGAAGAACTTGCGGCCCAGTTGCAAGGAGTGTGGTTAGCCAACAGCTAGAGGCTGTGGCTTTGCCTCAGCATCTCCACTTATTCTCAGGACAGCTCCTGGCCAATCACCACACAAGGCAGTGGTACAAGAACCTGGCCATTTCCTCTAATGCAGACCCTGTCGGGAAACGTGCCTCATGGTCTGACAGCCCCCCATACACTCTTGCTCCTGCTCATGTCCTTTCACAGGTATTACTCACCAATAAGCCTTTTGCACGTCTAATTCCATCTCTAAGGTTCTCCCGGAGAACCTGACTTGCAACAGAGAGTTTTTCTAATGTGCTTATCATTTTATTCTGCAATAAAAAAAGTGAATGAGATACTGATACATGATGCACATGCATAACCTTGGAAACATGATGTTAAATGAAACAAGCCAGTCACAAAAGACCCACATACTATTTGTCCAAAATAGGCAAATCTGTAGAAGTAGATAGTCATTTAGTAATGACAGGGGCTGGGAAGATGAGGAGGTGTAAGGTGACTGAGAATGGGTATGGGGATACTCTGGATGGTTGAAAACCACCCTAAAATTGAGTGTGGTAATGGTTGTACAACTATGTGAATACAGTAAAAGCTACTGAACTGTATACTTTAGTTAAATGAACTTTATGTTAATGAATGATCTCAATAATGCTATTAAAATATTATTATATGCTTTCCTGTGTATTTTTTAAGAATATGCTATAAGGAATATTTGTTATTATTAGTGATTAAGTAAGGGAGAGGGAGAGAGAGAGAGAGAGAGAGAGAGAGAGAGAGAGAGAGAGAGAGAGAGAGAGAGGAACATCTATGTGAGAACAAAATATCTATCAGTTGCTTCCAGCACATTCCTCAACAGGGGATCAAACCCGCATCGTGGGTATGTGCCTTGACTGGGAATCGAACCTGCCACCCTTTGATGTAGGGGACTAAGCTCCAACCAACTGAGCCACACCGGCCAGGGCCTGTTTTCTTGAAAAGTCCATAATCATAACAGTGGCACCAGGGGACTGTGAGGGGGCGTGTGTCTATTCTTTACTGACATTTGTCACTTCCCAATGCATGAACATAGAGCGGCCTACCTAAGTGACATCCACTTGGAAGAACTGAAATGAAAAGCAAACAACAAAATTTGTAAAATCATTAAACTAAATATGCATATAATTTAAAAGTTTTAACCTGAGTTTGGACAAAGTGAAACACAAGGCTCTCTCAGAGAGTGTTCTCTCCTTTAGAAGTTTACCTTTCTATCACTTTTGTGGCTAGGATAGCAAAGTGTATCCAGAATCCACTTGTATGTAGTATGTAATAAGTATGTACTTGCAACAAGATGCTATGTGAGAACTTTTCAAATATGCTAAATACTACAATTTTAAAAGAGAACAGTCTATGAGACATCTAAAGTAGGGGCAAGACATGAGCTTACTATAAGGAGGCAAAACTGTCCCGATTATCATTAACCATCATGTCATCTCCTCTGTAGAAACTGTGAAAGAACAGGGCTATCATCAACACACTCTGTCTTGTGAGGAATCCATGCTC
This sequence comes from Myotis myotis, assembly GCF_014108235.1. NCBI lineage: Eukaryota > Metazoa > Chordata > Mammalia > Chiroptera > Vespertilionidae > Myotis > Myotis myotis. The sequence goes on from NW_023416324.1 coordinate 182,412,447, forward strand.
ATAATGAGAAGTTGCTGTCTCTTCCTGAAGCCAAGAGTAGGACGTGGAGGCAGTGCTGAGGGACTCTATGGGGTCCCTTGAAAACAAGGAATTCAGGCATTACATGTCCTGATTGGGTGTCTGTTTGGGCAACTAAGAAGTAGACCTATCTAAAAGCCTACCTAAGCAGTGGGAAAAAAGACATTGGAGAGAGATAGTAGAGCTAAGATAGGTCCTACCTGTGGGTTAGCCAATATTTCTACCATTTAGCATGACAAAGATATATGCATTTCTGATGGACCACATGGATGCCACAGAAGGTAGGTAGAGTTGAACCATTTAGGAAGAAACAGAGTAGCATACCAGCCCAGGAACAATAAAATATTGAAGACAAAAGATTGAAGATTTCAAGAAAGTAATCAGACCTCGCCCACTGTTGAATTTTTATATTTTTGGAAAGTATATTCTTATTGTTTACTCTTATTCTTATTGTTTACTCTTATTGTTGCATTCCATAAAAGAGGGCCACATGCAGGGCAAAGGGATTCCACCTAAAAGCAGCTGTGGTTTAGATGAACAGTGTTGGGAACAGGGAGGTGGGACAGCGGAAAGGGTGCAGTAGATAGATGATCAAGGGGCAGAATGCATCATCCAGGCATGTAAATTAATGAGTTACTCTTTATAAAAGTACACCCAGAGTTCAGTTAGAGTTATTATGTATTAAGTTTTGAAATTATTACCAACCTTTCATTCTGTGAGTTTTTTTTCTCAGAATGAAATCTGCAGCTAAACAATAAAAACTGTTTATTTCACTCAGTCAATAGTCTCTACTACTTGGATCAGTGTGACTAACAACACTACATGTTTCAAATCACATTTCCTTAAATTCATTCTTTAAGGAAAACACCAATTAGCTACCTATTATAGACAATTAAAAAATCTGCACACTAATTAGCATCCTCTCTACTCATTTTGAATCTGCAAATATTCAAAAGAAAACTGCAATGAAAATCTAGGGGGTAATACATTTCTATTTGTCTCTAATGCAGTAATAAATTATTTTTTAAAAGCCTTGCACACATAGTTTCATTTTTATTATCTAAGTCATTTAGAAAGAAACAGCATAACATACCAGCTCAGGGACAATAAAATATTGAAGACAAAAGATTGAAGATTTCAAGAAAGTAATCAGACCTCACCCACTGATCAATTTTTATATTTTTGGAAAGTTTACTCTTATTCTATGTCAAAGAGCATTCATAAATTATTATCATGATCATGAAAACTGAAATCTCACTAGGAGAAATGCCAAGCAATGAGCTTTATAAAGGCAAAAATTGTATGCAATACATGCCTGTGTCCCCCTACCTAAACCAATGTCTAATCATGCAGAGTTAATGAGAGTGTAGATGGAAGGTCGATTGTGTTCACGATTGACTAATCTTTTCCTTATTTCTCCTTCACTCTCTAAACTCAGTCAGTCATGAAATGTTGTCAGTTTTACCCTAGAAATTGCTCTGGAGATTTCCACTTCTATTAAAACTCCCTCCAAAATTCCAACAACTGTTCTCTCTTATGTTCTTACAACAATCTCTCCAGTAGTTTTTTGTTTGTTTGATTGTTTTACTTTTGTTGTTTTGTTTTGTTTTATCTTGTACTATCATTGCAGGAACCCATCTAAGTAACAAGCCATAGATATCACTCTCCTACTGCTGACTCTCAAATGACCCAGGTTTGTGTGTAAGATGTAAACATCTTAGTAAACATATTAGTAAAACATATACAGCCCTTAGGATCAGTCTCCAAGTTACTTCTTCATGTCTATTTCTGGTCATTCTGTCAACAAGTCACATGCACCTATGCAATACCCAGAGTCTCCCTACACCCTAAGTAGCCATGCTAGCTATTGTATCCAGGCTATTGTACATCAGCATAGTACCCTCCCCATCTTTTCTTCATTAAGTGACAATCATGTTCCTAGTACTACACTGGGTGTTGGGTAGAACAGTGGTCGGCAAACTGCGGCTTGCGAGCCACATGCGGCTCTTTGGCCCCTTGAGTGTGGCCACGAAGTTTCAATCGCACTGTACGTGCCTGCCCGCACGTGGTATTTTGTAGAAGAGCCATACTCAAGGGGCCACAGTTTGCCAACCACTGGGGTAGAACCTTATGTTGTAATTTGTTATTTTATATCAATACACATCTCTGATGTTACCTTTGTCTTAAGCCTTACACAGCTTCCTCAGACAGAGGTAGAGGTGTTCTTATTATACTTCGGTTTACTTTAATTTTTGTATTTCAATTATTTGTGTATATTTATATATCTTTCACTAGAAATCATAGGCTTTGCCTCTCACCTACATCCCTAATACCCAACGGACTTCTGGGCTTGTAAAATGCAATTACTTAAAAAACAAAACACACACAATGAATGAATCATCAAAGTGATACAAATAGCCACACATATCCTATCTAATAAAAGAGTAATATGCAAATTAACTGTCACTCTGCGACAAAGATGGCAGCACCCATAGCTGCTGGGGTGGAACATTGGCAGCATTGCCCCAGAGGCATCGCCCCGGCAATGCAAGCCCAGCAGGCAGCACCCAACAACCCGGGAGCAGGCAAGCACGGCCCACAGGCAGCACCCAGCAGGGCCTGCTTGGCCATCGCCACAGCGACCCACGAGCAGGCAAGCGCACCTGCATACAGCACCCAGCAGGGCTTGCTTGCCCATCTCCATGGTGTGAAACAGGCAGGCTCCACAGAGAGCAGAGAATCACAGGGAGCAGGCCTAAGCTGTCAGTAGGACATCCCCTGTGGGCTCCTAAATTGGAAAGGGTGCAGGTCAGGTTGAGGAGAGATTCCCCCACCTCCCATGCACAAATTTCATACACTGGGCCTCTAGTATTTAAATAACAAAATAAATTTAATAATTTAGAGTATATAAGTTCTAAACTCATGTTGGTTTAGACAAAGCCCACATAGAAAGCCATTATGTTCAATTAATTTTTGACAAAGGAGGCAAGAGCATACAATGGAGTAAAGATAGTCTCTTCAATAAATGGTGCTGGGAAAACTGGACAGGTACGTGCAAGAAAATGAAACTAGACCACCAACTTACACCATAGACAAGATTAAATTCAAAATGGATAAAAGACTTAAATGTGAGGCCATAAAAATCCTAGAAGAAACCATAGGCAGCAAAATCTCCTATTTATTTCCTATTACAATTTATATATTCTTTAATGAAAATAGTCTACTGAATTACATTAACTAGTATTTAGAATTGATTTTTCACTAATACATGTAATCCATTAATTTATAAAATATAAACAACCTTTGCTATTCACAGGTGAGAAATAATGGAATCACTCAGGTTCACACAGAATTCAATTCCAGGCTTTCAGACCTCCAATGTAGTGCTGTTTTACCAGCTCAATAGTGTAACATTTGTTAACTCTGATCACAACTAATGATTACACATCATTCTTTCATCATATATTGGATCCTATTCCAAACTGGCAGACACAGTGAGTACAGATAAAATCTAAGTTTCTTTTCCTTTCTTTGAACTCAGTGATATCATTTATCAGAGGCAAGTTTGTGAATTATTGCATGCATAAGTATGTGTTACACATTCACTGTGATTTTGCTGAGTGTCCATATAGCTATAGCATAACAGATTACTTCCTGCCCTATATGTGAATTAATAAAAAATGTTTTTGCTGACATGCAGTTTCTAAAGATGGGTATCTAATATTTTTATTGCAATTTTTATTTTAAAATATACATAATTTTTGCCTTATGGAAAAAATGTGGAGGCATCTACTTCTTAAAATTTGGTTATTGGAAAAGCAAAATATTTTTTATTTCAATTGTAAGAGAAGATAGACAATAGGGTCAAATCTGAAATAAAGATTTTAGCAATTTTAAAATAATTTTTTCAAGGAAATAAATAAAATAAAATTTAAGAAAATATATCAGAGGGAAATTACACTTGTTTTTAAAAGAGTAAAATGAAGACTTCCATAGACGGGAAAAATAGGTCCTAGAGAAACTGGTAATACAAAATCATCCAATTTGCACTTTCTGTGCTTTTCCTTGCTGTATCTTCATGGTTGAGCCTAAATCTTGCAAAATGTAAAAATGAAAGATATAATTACAAGGAAAGAAAAATAATTTGGAATATGCTAACAGTCCACCTTTGATCCCACTTCAAAATATTCAGAATATTAAAGAAAATAAATGAATAGATATACTAATAATATACTTAAGTGCATACGCTATAAAAGAAAGAAGCTTACATATGTAATTGGACTCATGGCTTGTGATGGTTAATGTTTTTTAATTTCTTTTAAAATTTTCAATTACAGTTGACAGATAATATTATATTACTTTCAGGTGTATGTGATGATTAATTTTGTGTGTCAACTAGACTTAGTGAAGGGATGCCCAGATACCTGGTAAAACATTATTCTGGATGTGTCTGTGAAGATGTTTCTTGAACAGATTAGCATTTGAAAGGAAGGCTGAGGAAGGAAGATCCTCTTCACTAAGGCATCACCTAGTCCCTTTAAAACCCAAATGGAACACAAAAGCAGAGGCAAGAGGAGGAGGAACATCTATCTCCTGCCTTTGAACATAAATGCTCTAGGTCCTCTGACCTTTGGACTTTGACGAGGACTTAGACCATTGGCCCTTAGGTATTCAGGCCTGCAGCGTTGGACTGGGACTTATATGGCTCCTCTCGTTCTCGGGCCTTCGGGTTTGGACTAGAACTACACCATGGCTTTCCTGGGCCTCCAGTTCACAGACAGATTATAGGATTTATCAGCCTCCATAATTCTGTGAGCCAATCTCTCATAATGAATCTCTTTCTACATATTTCTATATATCCCATTGGTTTGTTTCTCTGGAGAACCCTGACTAATGCATACTTCACTTGAACAGTAGTGGCAGGAAATTATTTCGCCAGTATATTAAAACATTTACAAGATAAAGGCTACTTTATCGCACCAAGGAGATGAAACATATACATATATGAATAATGTTATAAATAACATTTTCCAAAAACGGTATAATAAAACTACAATTTACAATTTATTGAAATAACAAAATATCAATGACAATAACAATAAAGGCATGGGGCTCCCTCCCCCCACAAAAAAAGAAAAACAAAACAAAACACAACAACCACAAAAAGCCACTGAAGAAATAATATAAAATACTTAGGAAAAAAATGATTATTAAAACAATATCTTCCGAACACTTATCCAAGGAGCCAAAATAGTAGTTAGATGCTATTTCCTAGCTTTGGTTGCTTATATTTTAAAATAAACATAAAATAAACCCATTTTAGTTCATCAACCCCAAATTTCAATATATAAAACCAAACAACCTGTAGGATAAATTAATGAAATTAAAGGCATACTATATAATTGCATTCAAAAATTGGTATCATTACATTGTAAATAATAAAGTTTTTAGAAAAAATATTCCAGCAAAATTAAAAATGAAAATGGGGTTTAATAACCAAAACATTTTTAAAGTTTAATTATCTGACAATAACACAAATGACTTCAATCAAATGTATAATTTTTGATCATAGCATAATGTAATAATTAAGATTACATTAATTCTTTCCACCATAGAAAGCAGGACTTTTTGGACTAAGCAACAAAACATTTTAACCATATTCTATACTATGTTCAAGTCATAGACAAAAATGTAGTAACCCCCCTAATTTATTCTATGAGATGATTAGGATTCTTAAAAAAAATAAAAATAAAAAGCAACAACAACATAAACTACTAAATATATCTCCAAATATTTAAATAATGGTAATAGGAACATTTGGTTAAGTACTTTGTTTGAATCAAGCACCAGAGAAGGTTTTTTTTTTATATTATCTGATTTAATCCACACAACATCCCTATGTTAGTGTTATGATTTCCTCTTTTAAACGAAGAGGCTGGGTTCAGAGTTAATATTACATGCTAAGGTCATCATCAGTAACTAGCAGGGCTAAAACATAATCCTAGTTCTAGCTCACTCAAAAGTTCTTTTTCCTAACCACTAAATTATACTACCTCCCAGCTACCACATTATTATTTCCTTATTATATTATCTAATTATGGGTACTTATAAAAGAATCCCATGATTTCCTCACTGAATGAACTGCCAGGAAAAACACAGCCTCTCCAAATAAATGTATCATCTTCTGACTCAAGGAAAGCAAAATGAAACTGCTAACTAAACAGTAACTTACCAGAAAGGTTTTCTGTAGATTCTGATACTTCTCTTTCCTCCACTTCCACCAGCTTGTTTAGGTGACTTGCTTCTCTGAGAACCATTACAAAACCTATAGCAAAATATTCCAGACTAGAGTCTAGGTAATGGTTTCTAATATGTCTCTGTACTTTTATATTTCTGTTCTATTGGCAGCTATTTTATTTGTTGGCCCAGATTAAAAACACAAACTTTGCAATTTGATCAAAGCCAAAACCTTTGCACTTCATTGCCAATGCATTCTTTGCTCGTTCACTCAGCTCTACATCAGGAACTTCACAGGGAAAAAAAAAAAATGTGTATGCAAAAGAGAATAAGGAAGTTACGCTTAGTTAGGATATTCTTGATAATCTATTTTTGGAGGATTCAGAAAATAATAGCTCCAAGAGAGAGTCAACCTCTGGACACTTATATAAACCTGTTTCAGAGTCAGGAGCTGTCTCTTGAGGGTAAGTGGGGTAAGAGCTGGCAAAGACAGCCAGGCTTGGCCCTTCCGGTGTATTTAAGCCAGAGCGTGGTCTGCCTCTGAGCATTACACCAGCAGTGGACAGTGACTGGCATGGTGTCTAGTTGACACCATGTGACTTTGGGGCAATGTATCATGATGGCATGTGATAGGCAATGAAGAGTTGTACTCAGAACTTGAACATTGTGACATCCACATGGAATGGCCTGCAAAAGGCACTGTTTGCAGTTTAAGATAATTATGCTAAACTTTCAAACGATATGTTTAGTGAGCAACTAGAAAGATCTCACACTAGACAGGAAGATTAGCCTGGATACAACTTGACCATGTCTCTCTCTGGAGTTTGGGAAGATTTGAAAAGTCTGATGTCCTCTGATTTCCTTTGCTACTGAATCAATTCTTTCTGTTTAATTGCAGTCAATTCTAATTTCTATCAATTGCAGCCATTAAAGGCTAATTTGTGCTTATTTTCACCAAGCTTTAAAACCACTCCTTCAAAAAACACAGCCCTATCTTCTCTCAAGAGAACAGGTGGGACTAAACCAAAAGCTGTTGCCTCTAACTCAGGGGTGGGCAAACTTTTTGACTCGAGGGCCACAATGGGTTCTTAAACTGGACCGGAGGGCCGAAACAAAAGCATGGATGGAGTGTTTGTGTGAACTAATATAAATTCAAAGTAAACATCATTACATAAAAGGGTACGGTCTTTTTTTTTTTTTTTTAGTTTTATTCATTTCAAACGGGTCGGATCCGGCCCGCAGGCTGTAGTTTGCCCACGGCTGCTCTAACTAGGTCTGGCCCAGCAGTAGGGCTGTGAACCAGGATGTGTAGGATGTGTGCTACACAATTCCAGGGAGCATCTTTCACATACACAGTTAGGGGAGTGGCCCTCTCAGGAGTTGCCTATTGTACAAAATTCAAAGTTGTGTGTGCTGGCTCTCTTAAGATCCGTAGACAGTAAGTAATTTCAGCCCATTCTGTCCTTAATATAGGACTTTATGTTCTCTAATCCCTGCTAGATGTAAGCTCCCAGAGGGCAGGGATTTTTTTGTCCCTTTTCCATTCCTGATATGCTATGACAAGTACCTGGGACATTGCCTATTGCCAATACTTGTTAAGTGAATCAGTTAAAGGAGGAGTATAAATCTAGAACAAGTAAAAAAGATTCAGCTAGTGTCTAAATAATGATAATGCTAGAAAGAAATCATAATGATAAAGGAACTATGATAGTGGCTGTAGTGGTATAGACATTTGCTGAGGCTCTTTGAAGAGGGTGCCTTTTAATTTTGCTTGAAAAAGAAACTACTGGCCTTAACTGGTTTGGCTCAGTGGATATAAGGGTCCTGGGTTCGATTCCAGTCAAGGGCATGTACCTTGATTGAGGGCACATCCCCAGTAGGGGGTGTGCAGGAGGCAGCTGATCAATGTTTCTCTCTCATCGATGTTTCTAACTCTCTATCCTTCTCTCTTCCTCTCTGTAAAAAAATCAATAAAATATATCTTTAAAAAGAATATCCTATATAATAAAGAGGTTATATGCAAATTGACCATCACTCCAACACACAAGATGGCCGCCCCCGTATGGTCAAAGATGGCTTCTCTAGTGTGGACACAAGATGATTGGCAGAGGAGGGCCGTTGGGGGTGACCAGGCCTGCAGGGGAGCAGTTAGGCATTGATTGGGCAGGCAGGGGAGTGGTTAGGGGCTGATCAGGCTGGCAGGCAGGCGAGCAGTTGGGAACCAGCAGTCCTGAATTGTGAGAGGGGTCCCAGATTGGAGAGGGTGAAGGTTGGGCTGAGGGACACACCCTCTTCCCCCCCTCCACCTGTGCACAAATTTTGTGCACCGGGCTATTAGTATTATATAAAAAAAGAAACTACTGAAGTTCATAGCTTTGCTTATTGACCTGTGCACACAAGATACCCTTACCCATCCCTTACCTTTCTGACTCACATCTTATGAGAGCCTGAATAAACTGGAGAGATTTTAAAAAGCATCAGCCCTCAGGGATTCAGTGAGAGATTAAGTGAAATCAACAATACCAGTGCTTTGAGGATACATTAAAACCATAGCTTCAGAATGGCTCCTCAAAATCCAGGCCTTGTGGGCCAATAGCCACACCTAAGGAGTGAATAGTGATTAACTTCTAGAAAACAAAACTGAGCCAAGAAAGGTACCATGATATCAAAACTGAATGTAAGCTTTGCACAGTAACAGCCCAATAGGGTAAGAGAAAAGAGGGTGGTATAAAGGCGCATTCCCCAGAGAAATCAGAAGTCTCTTTGCTTTCAAGCTGCCTCTGAAATAACATCAGCACTGTAACAAACTGAGGACAAAATGCCCAAACCATTAAAACTACTGAAGGATGCTTATCTGTAATGATCCTGAAGGAGACCCTGCAGTGGAAGTAAGGTTGCTGTCCTCAAGTGTCTTGTGTGAGTATCATTCAAAGTGGCAACAGTAATTTGCTCATTTAGATGGGTGCACAGTACCAGGAAGGCTCTCTCTCTCCTCTGATCTCTCCTGTCACTGTCACACTGATAGGTGAGGATATCACATTCATTTTGGCAGGCAGGTCTTGTATGGTGCGAAAACTCAAGTGACAGAAAATAATAGAAACAATTTTTCTTGTTATTTTGTCAAAAAATGGCATTCTTCTGAATAATATAAAAACCTATGTCATCTGCAAAACTGTCCTATAGCCTGCATTCAAAAATAAATAAGAATTCGCCCACAAGAATCTTCACCTCAAACAACATTGTTGTCAATTTACCTAAAAAATACATATGACTGGTATTCATTGCTACCCCACTCCTTTAGGTTCTATAATAAAAAACAGTTAAGTTTATCAAAGTTTCAAAGCCAGAGGAAATTGTTCACCTTTTAATATAAGGCAAAGTACAGGGAAGTGAGAACAGTGAGGGAGAGGAGTGTGATATTAAGGAAAAACACAATATTATTTAATGGCAAAAGGTAATGGGAAACCATAACAATCTTAGAGGAATCCACAGGCAGCAAAATCTCAGACATATACCAAAGCAATATCTTCACTGATACAGCTCCTAGGACAATGGAAACTAAAGAAAAAATAAACAAATGGGACTATATCAAAATAAAAAGCTTTTTCACAGCAAAGGAAATCATCAACAAAACAACAAGAAAGCCCACTGCAGAGGGGAACATATTTGCCAATGTTATCTCTGATAAGGGTTTAATCTCCAAAATTTATAGGGAACTCATACAACTTAACAAAAGGAAGATAAACAATCCAATCAAAAAATGGGCAACGGACCTAAATAGATACTTTTCAAAAGAAGACAGAAGAAAGGCCAAGAGACATATGAAAACATGTTCAAAGTTACTAATCATGCGAGAGATGCACATCAAAACGACAATGAGGTACCATCTCACACGTGTCAGAATGGCTATCACCAACAAATTAACAAACGACAAGTGCTAGCAAGGATGCAGAGAAAAAGGAACCCTCCTGCACTGCTGGTGGGAATGCAGACTGGTGCAGCCACTGTGGAGAACAGTATGGAGTTTCTTCAAAAAACTAAAAATAGAACTCCCATTTGACCCAGTGAGGTGCCAATGGCTGCCTAGAGGGTGGAGCTTTTGACACTGACTAGTATACAAACCGACCAATCAGAACCAAATTGGCCAGCAGGGGAGGGCAGATGGGGGTGAGATAAGGCCAGCAGGGAAGGGCAGTTAGGGGTGATCAGGCAGGCAGAGGCAGTTAGGGGCTATCAGGCAGGCAGGCAGAGGGGTTAGGGGCAATCAGGCAGACAGGCAGGTGAGCGGTGAGGAGCCAGTGTTCCCAGATTGCGAAAGGTATGCCCGACTGCCTTTCAGGCATCCCCCAAGGGGTCCCCAGTTGGAGAGGGTGCAGGCTGGGCTGAGGGAACCCCTCCTCTGTGCATGAATTTTGTGTACCGGGCCACTAGTATTTAATATATGGAATTTGAATAGACAAACCTTGTGTGTGTGTGTATGTATGTGTGTGTTCACATGTGCACGCATCGGTGCATGTGTCTCCAGTCCAAATCAAGTCACTTGATTTACTTTTATTTTCCTGGCCATTTAATGCTTCTTTGTGTTCTTTTCATGCTGTCACAGAAACAGAAAAGAAACAAAGGCAGGTAGAAAGTAATTTTACAAGTATAACTTCCAAAATCTCCATAACAATTTTGGTCTACATTTGCTTCAGGTTATCCTTTAGCATAAAAATAAGTTCCCCTTGATTGCTCCTAGTTACAAGACTCACACTGTGGAAAGATTACCACATCTACTTCTAGTGCTTTAATCACTGGTCTTATTTTTTCTCATCTCTCCATTCCCAGGACTACTGCCAGAGTACATAGCCTTTACCCTTATCTATCCCAAAAGTTACTGGTAACTAATTTTATTAATGATCAAAGTTTCTGCAAATTTGTCCTTAAAAACTAACCATAGGCCTTGATCTAATAGCATTATTATATGTGTTTTTATTTTTTTTCTATTTCTAAGTCTCAAGAAATGGAATTGCACATATGGTACACAAAAGTTGCCTAGATTAGCCGAAACCGGTTTGGCTCAGTGGATAGAGTGTCGGCCTGTGGACTGAGGGGTCCCAGGTTCGATTCTGGTCAAGGGCATGTACCTGGGTTGCGGGCACATTCCCAGTGGGGGATGTGCAGGAGGCAGCTAATCGGTGTTTCTCTCTCATCGATGTTTCTAGCTCTGTATCTTTCTCCCTTCCTCTCTGTAAAAAATCAATAAAATATATTTAAAAAAAATTAAAAAAAAAAGTTGCCTAGATTAAATCTGTGGATTAAAGCAAAAGGTTATGAACTACAGTACATATAATCACAATAATTACTATTTGGGAATTCTAGTTAGAACTCATCCAGTAAGTGAATAATGATGTTTAATAAAAACTTTGTTAAAAATAGTAGATAATAGAAAGAAGGGGGTCAGTGGATAACCCTGGCTCTGGCGGTAATTACCGTTGTGTTCCGGGGACATTTTCAATCTCTTTGGATCACAAAGAGCACATAAGATTTTATGGTTTTCTAGGTCTCTTCTTTAAAAACTATTATTCAATTTTCTCTTTCTAAGCCTCTTATTTAAAATCAGGAGAGAGGACAAGTTGATTGATTAACTTTAGTCGCAATCATATCTAAAATGTTATGGGTCTAAAACAGTTTGGGACTTTAATCTTTGTGTGTGTGTGTGCGCATGTGTGTGTGTGTGTTTGTGTGTGTGTGTTTTCCAACAAAAAGGGAAAATAAGAAAACTGATGTATAGGCCTTTTAAAAATCAAATTTCAGGCTGGCCAGCATGGCTCAGTGGTTGAGCGTAGACCTATGAGCCAGGAGGTCACAGTTCAATTCCCAGTTAAGGTATGTGCCCTGGTTGCAGGCTCAATCCCCAGCACAGGAGGCAGCTGATCAATGATTCTCTCTCATTATTGATGATTTTATCTCTCTCTCCCTCTCCATTCCTCTCTGAAATCAATAAAAATATATTTTTAAAAAAATCCAACTTCAAATTATTTTTCACCTTACAATTTTCATCAACTTAACTACTTTCATAGGTAGATTTCATTTTTTACCCCATTAACACTTAATACACTGCAAATTCATTGAACCTGCTCTGCTACAGTCAAAGAATGAGCCTGTGATACATGTCAATTTTTTTTCTAATAATCTGCTTTAGTGCACAAAATCCTAAGATTTAATTATATTAATTATTATATTCATATATTCCTCTGGACAGAATTGGAAGTTTAAATTCACAGTACATTTTCAAGTTAAAGTCAAATTTATAAATTAATGTAGAACATTTAAAATAATAAAATGAGGTCAATCCAGTGTTTTACTGCACTATTAATAATAAAATCAAATATTGTACTTTAAAAATTGGAAACACATTTAGGGACAAAGTAACTGTTTATTGTGTAATTTCTCCTGAAATTGTGGCTATGTCTCTTTATTCACAATCATTAGTTGGAATCTCCCTCTTATATGACAGAGTCTCAACTCTTACACTGTAAATGACACATATTTATTATAAATTCTATATTATAATAATACAGCTCAATAATTAATAAATAATGTTTTAAAATTATTAATGGTTTTGAAACTATAATATTCAGCAGATATGTTTCTATTAATGGAATTTTATTATTGCAAATTTGAAAGTTACTACATTTGGTCTCTAATGAGCAGCATATGTCAATCTGATTTTTTAAATAAGCTTTAGTATGTTACAGAATGATGCTGTAAGAATGATGCTGCAAGACTGCCCCAGGATGACTTTCATGGCAACGTCTAGCAACCAGGTGGCCCTAATTCTAACTGATAACAATTTGAAATTCAAAAATTTCTGTAAGTTTCTTTTGTTCCTCCTTTTACTCACTTAATATTTAATGAAGTCAGCTCTTTAGTGTTAACTTCTAGTTTAGAATGTGACATAGTAGAAGGTATCTGTTAAAAATGTTGAGTTCAGGAGTTGGCTAACCTTGAGTTAAATCTGACTTCTACCTCTGCATGATCTTAGGCAAATTAGATAAACTATGAGCTTATAATCTATAAAATGGAAACAAAGCAGTATATTTCCAAAGGTTTATAGAGATAATGAAAATGAGATAACACACCCTATTTACTTAGTGAAGTATCTAGAACTCAGTAATCAGGTCAGTAAATGACAGTTACCATTATGATAACTATATGCTTCAGTTGGCCTGTTATTTCTTAATAATTTTTTGTGAGTCTTTCTTTTAAAGATAAGGAAAGAAGGTACAAAATTTTATGTAATTTTTATTAAAACTTACGAGGCAGCATAAAAGCACAGTTGGGTCACAGGGGCTTGTTAGAACATGTAGTTTCATATTTTATGAAGCTTCATAGCTAGAAACTGGCTATAAACTATTGAGAACTTCTGAGGCAAAGTATACAATTCTGGCCCAAGAGGGCAACATAGAAGGCTCCTGAATTCATCTCCTCCCATTGACACATCTAATCTACAGCTACACATGAAGCAATTCCATCTGGAAAAAGTCCAGAAACACATTGGACAAGTAAGAAAATGCCCATATCAAAATAGATTTTGACAAACCATTACCTACTGGGAGCCACTAAGAATAAAAAAGGTGGTTTGGACAATCACAAAGATTTGAGGGACAATAAAGAGCTAGGGATGAACAATAATAGTCACCTTCTAAATAGGTGGTTCTCAACCTTCCTAATGCCGCGACCCTTTAATACAGTTCCTCATGTTGTGGCAACCCCCAATTTCATTGTTACAAATTGAACATAATTAAAGCATAGTGATTAATCACAAAAACAATATGTAATTATATATGTGTTTTCCGATGGTCATAGGCAACCCCTGTGAAAGGGTCATTCGACCCCCAAAGGGGTCGCAACCCACAGGTTGAGAATCGCTGTTCTAGATAAAACTACTCCATTGAGACTATGAGAGGTGGCTGCTTTTTCTAATGCACAGAAACTACAGACAGTCAAGAAAAATGAAGAAACAAGTGTTTTGTGTTTCAAACAAAAGAGCAAAATAAAAATACAGAAATATAAGTTAAAGAAATGGAGATAGTGATTTACCTGCTAAAGTGTTCAAAATAATGGTCATAAATATGCTCACTTAGGTCAGAAAAACAATGCATGAACCAAGTGAAAATTCCAATAAACAAAAAAGAGAAAGAAAATATAAGAAAGTACCAAACAGAAATCACAGAGCTGAAGAATACAATAACTCTACTAAAAAAATACACTAGATGGGTTTATCATCAGACTAGATCAAATAGAGGAAAGAATCAAAGGACTTAAAGACAAGGCAGTGAAATTCATCCAATCAAAGGGGAAAAAAGAAAGACAAATAGTAAAGATAGCTTATGGGACTTATGGGATACCATCAGGTAGATCAATAATGGCATTATAAGGGTTCCAAAAAGAGAAGAGAGGAAGTAAAGGGTAGAAAGTTTATTCAAAGAAATAATGATTAAAAACTTCCCTAACTTGGGAGAATAAACAGGCATCTAGATTCAGGAAGCTTAGAGAGTTCCAAATAAAAAGAATTCAAGAAGATACTCACCATGACACATTATGAATTGTCAGTAATTAAAGACAATGAGAGACTCTTAAACACAGCAAATAAAAAAACAGCTTGTTTCTTACAAGACAACCCCCACAAGGCTATAAGCAGAAATTTCAGCACAGTTCAGAAGAGTGTGGCATTATATATTCAAAGTGCTTAAAGGAAAAAAAAAAGTCAAATAAGTATACTCTACTCAGCAAAGCTACCCATAATTGAAGGAGATACAAAGCATTTTCCAGACAAGCAAAAGCTAAAAGAATTTGTCACCACTAAAATGTCCTTACCAGAAATGATACAGGGGTAAGATTAAAATAGACTGTTATATAAGATATTTTATGTAAACCTCATGATAACTACAACCAAAAACGAATAGTAGATACACAAAAGAAAAGAGAAAGGAACCGAAGCATACCACTACAGAAAATCATCAGATCACTAAAGTAGAAAATAAGAGAAGAAAGAAACAAAGGAATTATAAAAGTCAAAATCATTTACTAAAATGGCAATAGTAAGTCAATACCTAACAATGATTACTTTGTAAATAGACTACATTCTCCAATTAAAAGACACTGTGACAAAATGGATAAGAACATATCAGCTATATGCTATCTACAAGAGACTCATTGCAGATGTAAGGACCCATATATACTGAAAGTGAAGGAATGGGAAAAGATATCCCAGGGAAATGGAAACCAAAAGAAAGCTAGAACAGCTGTATTTACTTCAGACAAAATAGACATTAAGCCAAGGACTGTAAAGAAGGTAGAAAAACAAAGAAGGTAGCTCTAGCTGGTTTGGCTCGGTGGATAGAGCGTCAGCCTGTGGACTGAAGGGTCCCAGGTTCGATTCCAGTCAAGGGTGTGTACCTTGATTGCAGGCACATCCTCAGTAGGGGGTGTGCAGGAGGCAGCTGATCGATGTTTCTCTCTCATCAATGTTTCTAACTCTCTATCTCTCTCCCTTCCTTTCTATAAAAAATCAATAAAATATATTTTTTAAAAAAATAAAAACAAAGGAGGTAGAAAGTAAGAGAAGAAGGGGTCAATCTAACAAAGGTTATAATATTTTAAAATATTTATGTATCTAATATAGGAACACCTATGTAAAGCAAATATTAATAGAACTGGAGGGAGAAATAGACAGTAAAATAGAAATAGTAGGCATTTTAGTACCCCATTTTCAACACTGGATAGATAATGCAAACAGAATATCAATAAAGAAACTTTGAACTTCAATGACATATTAAACCAGATGCACTTAACAGATATATTCAGAGCACTCCATACAAAAGTGGGAGAATTCATATTCTTCTGAAGTGTACATGGAACATTTCCTAGGATAGATCATATGTTAGGCCACAAATCAAGCCTTAATAAATTTAAGAAGATCGAAATAATACCAAGCAGTTTTGCTAACTACAGTGGCATGAAACTAGAAATCAATAATTAGAAAGTTCAGAAAATGTAGTGTTTAAATGACATGCCACTGAACAACCAATGGCTCAAAGAGGAACCCAAAAGAGAAAGAAATCTGAAGACAAATGGAAGTGGAAATACAACATACAAAAACTTATGGTATGCAGCAGAAGCAGTTCGAAGAGGGAAGGTTATAGCAATAAACAGCTACATTAAGAACAAAGAAATAACTCAAATAAGCAATCTAACTTCACAGTAATAAAAAACCTCCCAACAAAGATGTCAAAAACCAAATGTTTTCACTGGTAAATTCTACCAAACATGTAAAGAATTTTTAAAACTAATCTACATAAAACCCTATGACCACTAGATGAAAACATAGGAGGTCAGCTTCTTGACATTGGTCTTGGCAATATTTTTTTTTAATTTGAAACAAAAAAGCAAAGGCAATAAATAAATAAATAAATAAATAAATAAATAAATGGGATTACATCAAACTAAGAAGCTTTTGTACAGCAAAAGAAATAATCAGCAAAATAAAAAAGCAACTTACAGAATGGGATAAACTAATTGCAAGTCATATATCTGACAAGGGGTTAATATCCAATATATAAAAAGAAGTCCTACAACTCCATACCAAAACAAACAATGCATCTAAAAACTGTTCAGAGAAACTGACTAGTAGACATTTTACTAAGGAGATATTCAAATGGCCAACAGGAACATGAAAAGGTGTTCAATATCACTAATCATCAGGGAAATGTGAATCAGAATCACAGTGAGTTCTTAGGTCCCACCTGTTAATATTGCTATCATAAAAGGGCAACAAATAAAAAGTGTTGGAGAGGATGTGGAGAAAAGGGAACCTTTGTGTACTGTTCATGGCAGTAAATTGGTGCAGCCACTATGGAAAGTAATATGATCCAGCAATTCCACTTTTGGATATATATCCAAAGGAATATACTGAAGAGTATCATTTGAACTTTCATGTTTCTTGCAGCCTTACATAAAAAGTCAAGATATGGAAACAACCTAAGTTCAACAGGTGAAAGGATAAAGAAGATGTGAGAAAGATATATTTTCACAACAAAACACTAGGCTGCCATGAGAAAGAAGGAAATTTTGCCATTTAGACAACATGGATGAAACTTGAGGGCATAATTCCAAACACAGCAAGACATATAGCAGTACCGCAGGGTATCAGTTATATGTGGAATCTAAAAAACGATAGAGTTCAACTCAGAAACAGAAAGTAGAAAAGTAGTTGCCAGGGGCTGGGTATTAAGGAAATAGAAAGGTTGATAAAAGGGTACAAACTTTCAACTATGAGATAAATAAGTTCTGAGGCTCTAATTAAAACATGGTTGATAACACTGTATTATATGATTGACTTTTGCTAAGAAAGCAGAGCATTAATGTTCTCACCAGAATAAATGAATGACTGAATAAATGAATGAAAAAATAAATAAAGTAACAGATGTATTAATTCACTAATGTGGGAATCAAATCACATTGATTCACAATGTAAATCAAATCATCTATGTACACTTTCAACATCTTACTATTTTATGTGTAACCACCTATCAATAGATGTAAGTAAAAACAAATAAACACACATAAATAAATTAAATGGGGGAGGGAGAGGCAGCATAAAAATGACCCATATTTCCTCAAAGCAATCATTCCTTCCAAGAGCTGGGACATGAATACTGCTATGTGCAGCCAGTACAAATGACCATATTTTTGTGCATGACCCTTGATGCCTAAAATTATGCTCAAACTCCAATATTTGCCAAAGAATAAGAATTTCTTATTCTAAGTGGAACTAACCACTAAGCAAGATTGTAGGCTGTCCTCACTTTGAACTGACATATTTTTTTTCCTTACCCAAAATTACTGGTAATCTAACTAATTGCATTAATAAGTGACTAATTGGTAGGTAGCTGTGTGAGCAATTATCCGATTTGCACATGTAAGTGATGTTTATTTCAAGTGTACTTCATGCCACGCTTTAGAAATTTGGCTGAAAAGTTCAGGAAGACAAACTGACTCACAGCCATATGATGCTTTGTTTACAACCATAAGTAAATAGAGCATAAATAACTTAGTGACTGTGATATGCTATGTGAAGTAATGTAAAGATCTCAAAATATCTTTCAATTGTACTCTCCAGGTGTTTATAAAAAAGAACAAAAGCCAAATGTCTTATTTTGCCAAATATCAAAAGCTTAAACTGTACTTTGTCAGGTCATCTAGACAAGACAAGTGGCAATAATCTGTCCATGAAAATACACAAAATGGAATAGTCATTTTAAGATTTGAATGGAAAAAAAAAGACTACCCTGGTAATATTACTACAAACACATAATAATGACCTCTGTCAGCACCTAAATACTGGGCAAAATTTTTTCTTTTTAAAAAAAGAGAGAAATATTGCCGGGAGCCGGTCCATCCTTGCTGTTTCAAGGGACCTGGCGTATATAGCATACTGTTCTTAATATGTTTGCTCCCCTTAGCGCTGTGTGTTTTAACCAAGGTCACCTCCGAGAAAGGTTGTTTCCCCAGGTAGGGATTTTTCCCTGAAGTTAGGGAGGGGATGAAACTCCTTAACTAAGTGCCAGGCGGGTAGTTAATCACTTTAACTACAAACAATCATGCTTAAGCTACATAATCTTTACTCCCTGGAATGGAGATAAGAAACGCCCTAACCTTTGTAATAGAAATTGACAGGATTAAAATCAACTGGTATAAATACAGATGTAACAAGACAATAAACAGCAGAACCTCTCTGGAGATCCAGACCAGAATTTGGCTGGAGATCCTGGCTAGGCTGCTGATCAACTGAACACTGTCTCTGTGACCTTCCTTCTTCGCCGACTCTGTCTACGCCTTTGGGAACCCCTGGACCTGCTGGGGTTGGACCCCGGTAAAATATGACTTCACTCCTAATGTCTTTTAGCAGGGCATTTTATATTCGTGGCGAATTTAAGATTGTTTCAACTGGTCAGTCTTATCCTCTGTCTTCCCAATTTATGACCCTCTCCTTCATTTCCCATCTCCCACAAAATAGGGAGGGGGAAGGCACAAGGATACATTTTCACAATATACAGAAACACAAAATTTTTTCTTTAGAAAATGTGTACCAGCCAATTATCTTTCTCAGTATCATTATAGATCATTTATTTCCAAACTACTAAATGTTAATTTCAAACTTTTAAATAAAAAATGCTTTTTATGTAACAAAATAACATCAAAGTCACTCTAAATTACTCAACAAGTATCTTCAAAGAGGTCCCACGTTAATTAGAAGATGTGTTCATGGAAAGATTATTTCCCCAGATACATTATTTTCCTTCATTTGAAAAATAAGAAAAATTCAATAGGGGTTGGTTTAAAAAATACATTAGATATGTGTCTATACATTTGGAACGTGTAACATTGAACACACAGACTCAGTGATGTGAAACTTCCCAAAATAGGAAACATAATGTTTACCTGAAAAGAGTAACATAGAACAGAGAATTCAAATACAATTGAATTTTTAAATGATTTATAGTCTCTCTGTTAGATAAATCATAATAACTATAACCATTCACACACAATCTATCTTTCCATTGAATTGCTGTTTCTAGAACAATATGAATAATACATTTTACATATCATGTAGTAAGTTTTTATTTGCTATTTTTCTATTATAAGACATTAAAAATACATTTTACTGAACATTTAGGAAGTTTTATTTTAAAATAGGAGCCTACTGGCTTTTGGTTACAATTAAAACTTGCAGGTGTGTTAGTTTTTCCAACTATTATCAATGTAAAAATATCAAAGAGCTTTTATAAAATAATCATCAACAGGGACCCCATTAAATTTTTCCAATCAGAATAATCAAATTCAATTATCATTATTAGGTAGATATGGCAAACCTCTTGAAAATGAATTCTGGGACAGCACCATTCTCTTGGAACAATTATTTCCTTCAAACAGAAGGGATATAAGACAATCTGACATGCGAGACTAGAGTGTCAGACTTCAGTGCACACTATTGTGGAAAGAATTCCAGATCTGAGGTTAGAAAGGGAAGATTATATTTAAAGGGCCCATGAAGGACCCTTGGGTACTGTATCAGCTTTATGGGAGTCATTAGGAAATAACAGATGATGACATGCTACGTTTGCCCTGAAAGGAATCATTTCTTTTCTCTTTGACCTCTGTTTATTAGACTCAAACAATCATAAAAACACACACAAATTAAAATACATTTTAAAAGATAAAACACTGAATAGAAGTCAAATCAACTAGCTATGACAAGAGAGAGTTTCTTATCAAACAGGAATGAAAGCCAATTTTGAGTTGTAGCCAAAAATCCACTCTAAATGGCTGCATACCTAGGAAGCAGCAACGACAGCAAGAGCCTGGCAGAGACCATCCAGTGCCTGTCCACATGGTAAACATGTAGCTGTCTCCTGACAATGCCCCGTAACCTCTCTTGGTGATGCTATACACAACTGAGTAATTAAATTCTCCACTAAAAATGAATAAAGTAAAATAAAAAAGAATCAAGGATCACACTAAAACTGGGGCTCACTTATCTGTGTCACACACAATCCCTACCTTAATGAGTGAATGATGTCTCTGTGAGACTGAAGCTAGCCAATGTGTTTCCCAGTAGCTTAGAAAATGCAACCGTCTCTTTATAATTTACTGCAGAAACCCTGGTGCAGCTCCTGGGTGGGAAGGCCTCTTTGGGAACGCACTGGCCATATGGTGCCAGGCGTAGGCTGCACCAACATGGGGATGTTCTGAGACATCAGGATGAGAAGGACGAATTGCAGGCCTTCCACTTTTTCCTGCAGCTTCACTCTTCAGAGAATCACATTCTTTGAGTGTAAAATGGGTAGAAGATTATTGCCTATTCTATCTACTGTATAGGGGATTGGAGATCTAAATAAGATGCACTTGAACTGTTTTGGAGACCATAAAGCATTAGTCAAATAAAAGTTATATTAGTGTATAGCAGAAGAAATGTTACCAGGTTTAGTCTGGCCCTATTTCTAAAGTTCTACTAACAGATCTGTTCATTGATGATAAAAATGTACTTTAATTGAAAAGTAATCCTCAATGAACATCTAAGCTTCAAAGTGTGCAATACATACAATTCCTGCTTCTACCTTTTATATACTCCTCTTTTCCAAAAGTTAACAAAAAGCATTAAGCAGGAAACACCAGCATCTTTATAATTATATCTTCACCAATTAATAAGGCAACACACCATGTTCAAATCAATCTGTGTGGAAAACGAGAATTTCATCTCCTAAAAAGCATGGCAAGACTTGCACAGGCAAACAAATTTGCATCTGGATCTTTCAAGCAAATTGTTAAAAGGAAAAATGATCTTTTTATTCCTTATCTAAAAACAGATACATTTTAAACATCTGAATCATTCCCGATAAACTGACTGAATACAAAATAGCACCAGAGCCTTGAATTATAGCCATTATAAAATAATACAAATAGATTAATGCCAGCTGCCAAATACACAAATAATTTTGTTAGTGTAAATGAAAAACAGATTTTCTAGTTAATTCTGAATATCTTGAGAAACAAATCTTATTTTTTCTACTAACAAAAGAAAAAAAATGTGGATGAAACTACTTCCGTTGTAACTAGAGAGAATGTTTGCTGGGCATAATTATTTTCATGCACATATTTTTCTAAAGTCCATTATGAATTTTAGAAATAAGCATTTTATAAAGAAAACAGTTTATACAGGGCCTAGTAAGAAACAAATAATTAATCTCATTGCAAAATGTTGTTCAAATGTTTTTTCTTTAGACTATGAGATCCAGCAGTATGAAAAAGTATCTGCTTTTTCATGATCTAAATGAAAATAAGTTGTTAGGTTTATCCTAAACGGACTGTATGTTCATCTATATTACAAGGCCATTAAGCCATTCCATACACTGGAAACATCTCTGCCTTAGTCTGTTCAGGTTGTTATAATAAAATAACACAGATTGGGTGGCAACAGAAGTTTTTCGTAGTTCTAGGGGCTGGGCATTCAAGATCAAGGCAGATTCAGGGTCTGGTTTCTTTCCGGTTCACAGACAGCACTTTTCTCTGTTCTTTCACATGGCAGAAAGGGTGACCTAGCTTGCTGGGATCTCTTCTTTAAGAGCACTAATCCCAGTCA
This sequence comes from Myotis myotis, assembly GCF_014108235.1. Taxonomy (NCBI): domain Eukaryota; kingdom Metazoa; phylum Chordata; class Mammalia; order Chiroptera; family Vespertilionidae; genus Myotis; species Myotis myotis. Next base: position 182,434,888 of record NW_023416324.1, read on the forward strand.
CGTGGGTTCTACCCTCTTGATGTAGTCAACACCCATGGGCCCCACCCCCATCACCTTGGGGGTTAGAATATCAACACATGAATTTTAGGAGGACACAAACATTAAAACTACATAGCCTTCTCCATAGTTTAGGCACGATCTAGGTGAGCATGAAGCTGTTTCTGGATAGGTTCCTTCTACTACCAAGCAGCTGATTATAAGGCAAAAGGCTACCCTAAAGGCAAGCCTTAGACAAAATTTAAAAAGGGGGAATTTTTGTCTTCTGGGTCTGAGGCTCTCTTTTTGGGGTACTCGTTCTATGTCCAGGATTCTACCCTCAGGTGCTCCTACTACATGCACTTCACCTATATTGTCAATATTTACCCTTGGATATTGCTGATGACTTCTTATTTCAAGGGTATTGGATGAATATGGGGGAGGAGAGAGGAATATCATTGAGCACCTCCTATATGTCTTTGCTCTGTTTCAGTTTCATATGTTACTATTCCATTAACTAGAGGCCCGGTGCACAAAAATGTATGCACTCAGGGGGGTCCCTCAGCCCAGCCTGTGCCCTCTTACAGTCTGGGACCCCTCGGGGGATGTCCACCGGCTGACTTAGGCCCGCTCCCTGGGGGAATGGGCCTAAGCTGGCAGTCAGACATCCCTCTGGCCACCCTGGAGCCCTCAAGAGATGTCCACTTGCCAGTGGGGAGCAGGCCGAAGCTGCAGTCGGACATCCTTAGCGCTGCTGAGGAGGCAGGAGAAGCTCCCGCCATCACTGCTGTGCTGGCAGCTGGCAGCCTGGCTTGTGGCTGAGCAGAGCTCCCCCTGTGGGAGTGCATTGACCACTAGGGGACAGCTCCTGCATTGAGAATCTGCCTTCAGAGTGGGGGTCCCTGCTGGGGTGCCTGGCCAGCCTGGGTGAGGGGCTGATGGCTGATTGCAGGCTGGTCAAGCTCCCCAGTGGGGATCCTCACCCTATGGGGGTGTGGCCAGCCTAGGTAAGAAGCTGATGACTGTTTTCAGGCTGGCCACGGCCACGGGATGGAAGCAGGTATCTGGGATTTACTTATCTTCTACAATCAAAACTTTGTAGCCTTGGTTGGGCTTGAAGCCTGGGTTGCCCCCTGGCAACTCAGGCTCCCAGGCCCTCCTTGAGTGGAGACCACTGCGGCTGGAAGCAGGTACCTGGGATTTATTTATCTTCTATAATTGAAACTTCGTAGCCTTGAGCGGAGCTCAGGGCCGGCAGGGCAGGTGAGAAGCTTGGCTTCCTCCATTGCTGGGGGCAACCCAAGCCTCCTGCTCGTTCTAGCTCCATGGCCGTGGCCATCTTAGTTGGGTTAATTTGCATATTCACTCCTGATTGGCTGGTGGTCATGACTGGTAGGTGTAGCAGAGTTATGGTCAATTTGCATGTTTCTCTTTTATTAGATAGGATTACTCTGAAGGCAATTAATAAAGGCGGAAAAATGTTAGCACAAGGATTCAAACATATGACCTCCATCATCTTTCATTAAACCATGTTGCCTCCATGAAAAGATAAAATACATTATATACACCCTAGGGCAGTGGTCAGCAAACTGCAGCCCCTTGAGTGTGGCTCTTATACAAAATACCACATGCAGGCGTGCATGTACAGTGCGATTGAAACTTTGTGTGGCCACACTCAACAGGCCAAATAGCCGTATCTGGCTCGTGAGCCACAGTTTGCCGACCACTGCCCTAAGGAGATTTGTATTTCAACAAAAAGGAAAGATTCTGAAATGTGGAACTGAGGCAATGTGGTTTTCCCTTATTTTTAAAATATATTTTTTATTGATTTCAGAGAGTTAGGGAGAGAGAGAGAGAAACATCAATGGTGACAGAGAATCATTGATTGGCTGCCTCCTGCACGCCCCCCACTGGGAATCAAGCCTGCAACCTGGACCTGTGCCCTAATCAGGAATTGAACTGTGACCTCCTGAATCATAGGTCAATGCTCAATGACTGAGCCACGCCAGTTGGGTAGGCTTACTTTTTGAGAACTGAAAGGAGCCCACACAGGAGGCCCCTGCTGGTCCCTACTGTGAGTTGTTGAGATCTTAAGGCAAGTGGCTGACACCCTCAGTTCCAACCTGTAGACCTCTGCTTTCTGCAGCTGCAAAGAGTAATGGTAGTATCTCTTCAGGTCACTATGTGCCTTTGCCCTCCTTTGCTAATTTTTAAAAAGTTTCAATTTCTGAAAAGAAAAAGTTAGAATCAATTACTTTACTGGCTCTGCCTGCATTTTGCCAAGAATTAATTATTCATCCTTTTATTAATTCTTTCATTGAGGACCATCATGCCCCAGGAATACTGCTGCAACTGAGGCTTTCACTAGAAGCAGACTAACGACTAACATGTCTATTCCCAGATGAGTTCCCTGTTTCACCGCAGGCCAACCTTGAGAGAAAATGATAGCATCACTTTTATTTCCTCAAAATAACCTCTAGCAGCAAAACCACTGGTGAAAAACAGAGAGTAAATATTTTGTAGAAAAGTCAGAGACGAACGTAAACGTCTCACATGCCATAGACTCCCACTTCCAAAATGCTCCTAAGGCAGGGGTGGGCAAACTTTTTGACTCGAGGGCCACAATGGGTTCTTAAATTGGACTGGAGGGCCGGAACAAAAGCATGGATAGAGTGTTTGTGTGAACTAATATAAATTCAAAGTAAACATCATTACATAAAAGGGTACGGTCTTTTTTTTTTTTTTTTTTTTTTTTTTTAGTTTTATTCATTTCAAACGGGCTGGATCCAGCCCGCGGGCCGTAGTTTGCCCACGGCTGTCTTAAGGCATGCTATGTGCCAAAGCCTCTCTGCTTAAGCATCTAACCAGAATACTCTTCACCATGACCCGCCCATCCATTAAGTCCAGCCTTGCTCATCAGCTGCCCCAGCAATGGCGTCCCTGCATGTGGTCTCCCTGCCACCACCTACCCCAAACCTTGCAGGTATTTTTATGCAGAACAAAGGTGCTCTGCCATAACTTCTCTGGACTTGAGTACTTAAATCTCAGCATTTTGCAAGCAAAGTGGCTCAAAGTATTGGGACTTCCCCTCCTTAGCAAAAGCAGCTGATCTTAAAAAATAATAAAAATAACATTCTGTTACCTTAAAGGAGTCCAGAGTTTAATGAAGAAAGATGGGTATGTACAGAGACAATTATTTTGTGGAAAAATAATGCTAAAACAGAAATTCATTGGCGGTACCATAGGGACATAGAGACGAGAGCTCTTTTTTTTTCTTCTTCTTCTTCTTTTAGCTAGGAGTATCAGGAAACACATAAAAGGAACTGTCAGGGTACTTGAAAATAGGAGATAGGAGTTTCTAAGTAAGCAAGGTTGGAAAGGGGGCTCTAAGAGGAAAGAAGAGCAAGGACAAAGGCAAAGAGAGATGAGAGGTCAGGGCATGTCTGAGAACAAATAACTCATGGTGGCTGTGAGATGAGCAATCGGAGCAAATCGAACACTGTGGCTTCATTTCAAAATTCACCTGCCCTCTTGCACCAGCCCCTCCCTCAGTGCAAAGCTGTGCTCTACCTCCTCATGACAGAGACAGTGTTGGCTGCATGTATGCAAGCACAGCTGAGTAGGATCCATTTAATAGTTTTATCTTAATTCTGCTCAGAGCTTTCTCAATTTAACTAAGTAACTTTAATGCCCTCTGGCACCATGCTTAGGACAAACTGTCTTTAAAAGCCATTATAGAAATAGTGATTTTGCTAAAGAGTGTACGTTGTCGTCAAAATCATTATTCCAGGAGATGGAGCAGAGGTGACATCAGAAGAGCTGCACGTTGCCTGGCCCAGAACACACAGCAGAAGCCCAGACACTAAGTAGAGCTGTGAAATGGAACAAGCGTATTGGAGAGCAACAACTGCACATTGCTGTGTGCTGCTTGGCTAATCACCTAATTTGGACTTAGACAATTTCACATCCTATTCAAAGTGAAGGGAAAACAACCTTAGGCAAATATCAAAATAATTCTTTAAAGAAACATTCATATTTTAGAATGAGGAAGCTTTAATGCTTGTTTTAAAGTCCCACTGGGGTGCTTGTCAATCATTCTGTGTAACACAGATGAGGCTGAAATTCTTAGTGGAGCCTCTACATGCATGGCTACTTCAACCTCCCACTGATGCAATATGTGTTTCTTCCCTCCTAGACCATTCATGATTGCCTGATATGGAATTAAGAAATAGATGAATAAACGCAACAGGCTACAGGCTTAAAATCTCTGCCTACACAATGGAGCTATGAAAAAGTTACTTTCTGGAAATTGTGAAAATAGAGAGTAGGCCATGCAGAATCATATTTGGGAACATATCAGTAAGTGGAATTACAGGCATTAAAAATAACAGTGGAAAAGCAGATACTTTGATTAGACCTTCTAACGATTATATGTCAGGTAAATGTCTTATATCTGATGAAATTCCTTAAGAATTATGGAAGTTGTGGATGAACTATATAATTTATGGTTTTATAAAATAAGTTTGATAAGGAAATAATTTCTGATAGTAATTAGAAATAGAAAATGTGTCCTGTTTCTCTCAAGAGCCTACCATGGGTCTTGTTCTGTTAAACTCTTTGGTAGAATTGGATGAATCAAAGGTAGACTATGTGTGTATTCAGGACACAAGCAAAGTAGAAACACTAAATTTTTTTTTATTAAAGATTATATTTGGGCCCTAACCAGTTTGGCTCAGTGGATAGAGCATTGGTCTGTGGACTGAAGGGTCCCAGGTTCGATTCTGGTCAAGGGCATGTACCTTGGTTGTGGGCACATCCTCAGTAGGGGCTGTGAAGGAAGCAGCTGGTTGATGTTTCTCTCTCATCAGTGTTTCTAACTCTCTATCCCTCTCCGTACCTCTCTGTAAAAAGATCAATAAAATATATTTAAAAATTTTATAAAAAGATTATATTTGGTATTTCACTGAAAGGTATCTAAGTGATCATCAGTAGGAAAAAAAAAAAACTTTTTGGAATTTAACTTGAGCAGAATTTTTATCTAATAGAGGCACTCGTTAGCTACATTTTCAAAAAAAATTAATTCTGCTCCACCAGCGTGGCTCAGTGCATTGACCTATGAACCTGGAGATCACAATTCAATTCCCAGTCAGGGCACATGCCCAGGTTGTGAATGCAGCCAATCAATGATTCTCTCTCATCACTGATGTTCCTACCTCTCCCTATCCCTTCCTCTCCAAAATCAACAAAAAATGTATTAGAAAGAAAGAAAATAATTCAATGGTTAAGAGCATGACTTAATTTAAACCTTAGATTTGCCACAATCGATTTATATAATCTCTCTTTATTGTACAATGAAAATAACAAAACCTTTCACAAAGAATGGTAGTGAGAACTAAGTGATATCCTATATAATTAAAGCCTAAAATGCAAATCCACAATGACCGGTCACTATGACATGCACTGACCACCAGGGCACAGATGGTCAATGCAAGAGCTGGCCCCAGCCTGCAGGCCCCAGGCCAGCCAAGGCGGGTGCCAGCGTGGGCCCCCTGATCGCCCCACCAGTTTCCCGAAGATCAGCCCTGATTGCCAACCAGGCTTAGGGATCCTACTGTTATGGGTTCACTCAGCGAGATAGACCACTGACTCAGAATTTAAATTTAAGAGCCTTTATTAAGCTGGCCAACTGACTACAGTTACAGCACCCTGTCAAAGCAGAGGCTGAACTGCAGTGCCAACTTCCATGGCCAGTGACTACAGTTACAGCACCCTGCCGAAGCAGAGGCTGAACTGCAGCGCTGACTGCAAGAGTTACATTTTATTATTAAATTCTGTGGAGGCCCATAGAAAAATGTGTCTTTCAAATTCTGGGCCCCCAATATGGAGGAAACTTTATTTATACTTTTTTTATACTTTTATTTATACTTTTTTCTTTATTTATACTTTTTCCAGTCCTTTGTCTCCCAAATTTGGAATGAGACTTCAGGGCCTTCTGAGAAAGAAGGCCTGCATGCTGGGAAAGGGCCATGAGACCATATCTCAAGGCCTGGCCTGATGTCAGTACCTTCCTATCTATGTGTTTTAGGAACAGACAGCATAGCATGACCCATCTGGCCAAAGCGCCAGATATGCAGCCCAGCACACTACTTATGCACAAATTTCGTGCACCAGGCCTCTAGTAATGTATAAAAAGCTTCCTTAACTCCCATTATTAATGAAAATGTTAGACTCATTGAATGGGCCAGGACTGAAAGAAAGATTAAAAATCACAGTTGTAAGTGAATCCCAAAGCAAGCACTTCGATGAAATGATATTCATATCTAACCCACTTCATTTTAAAGCACATCTTAATTTCTAATCTTAAAACAATAGGGGGTGGCCCTAACTGGTTTGGCTCAGTAGATAGAGCGTTGGCCTGCGGACTGAAAGGTCCCAGGTTCAATTCCGGTCAAGGGCATGTACCTTGGTTGCGGGCACATCCCCAGTAGTAGGTGTGTAGGAGGCAGCTGATCAATGTTTCTCTCTCATTGATGCTTGTAACTCTCTATCCCTCTCCCTTCCTCTCTATAAAGAAATCAATAAAATATATTTAAAATAAAACAATAGGGGTGAGTGTGGGTTGGAGGGAATCAATGGGGGCAAAAGGAGACATCTATAATACTTTCAACAATAAAGATACATTTAAAAAATAGTGCTGTGTCCTAGCTAGTTTGGCTCTGTGATTAGAGCATCAGCCTGTGGACTGAAGGGGCATGGGTTCGATTCTGGTCAAGGGCACGCACCTCTGTTGCAGGATCAATCTCTGGCCCAGCTGGGGTGAGTGCAGGAGACAACCAATCTATGTGTTTCTCACATCAGTGTTTCTATACCTCTCTTTCCCCCTTCCTTACAGTCTCTCTAAAATTCAATGGAAAAAATACCCTCTGGTAAGGATTAACATCAACAAAAAAATAGTTCTGTAATTTTGCATATGTGGAAATATACTGTCCTCATTTCATACTTTATCAATCTTCATTCATGCAGGAATCATGAATTTCTAAGAATTTACTTAAGCATAAGTAATACTTTCAGAATTAGAAATTTAAAATACTTTCATTATACATAATAAAAACACATTTTTATTATACCTCTGTATATTCTGCTTCACACGCATTTAAAAAAACATATATGTATCTTTAAAGAAAATTTCAAAAAAAAACCCTTCATTTTCCAAATATTTCCAATTCCCCATTATAATAACTACTATGGTAAAAAAAAGTTTTACTACTTTGAAAAAGCCATAATACAATTTTTTTTAAAAAAAGACACAATAGTTAGCAGAGGCTTCCACAAAAGAAATGGAGTGACATTGCCTAACTCAGCTCAGGCTGACATACAAAGTACCACAGACTAAGTGGCTTAAACAGAACTTACTCCTCACTGTTCTGGAAATCAGGTCTCTTTGGTTAGAGCTTTCTCCTTGATTTGCAGGTGACCATATCCTTGCTGTGTCCTCACGTAGCATTCCCTTGGTGCATGTGGGTATAGACAGAAAAAGAGAGAAAAAAAGGAAGCAAGTTTCTAGTGTCTCTTCTTATGAGGACACTAATTCCATCATGAAGGTCCCACCCTCATGGCCTCATCTAAACCTAATTATCTTCCCAAAGCCCCATCTCCAAATAGCCTTAAATTGAGAGTAAAGGCTTCAATGTATGGATTTTAGAGGAACACAATTCAGTCCATAGTGATCACTTTGCTGGAACAGAAAAAATATAACCAATGGCTAGGGGATGCAAACAGCTCTAAACATTCACACACACACACACACACACACACACACACACACACACACACCTTTCAATCCTGCCATACATTCCTTCTGAGGGTTCTTAATTTGTCAGGAGTTGCATAGCTATTCATTCCCTCAGAGAACTGCTACTTATAAAAAAAAAGTATTCTCTTAAGATACAATATTTGCCTCTCCCCCCATAAATAAAAGAATTAAAACTATAAGTCTAAATTTTGAAAATAAATTTAAAGATTATAAAGAGAGGGGAATTACAAACTTATGTAGTAATTTAAGTCTCCCCACTAATTTTATAATAAAATCCCAGGAAAAAAGGAAATCAATAAGAAAGTAAATTTGTAGACATAGTAGAGATTAACATATAAACAAAACATACATAAGTTACATACATAAGTTAATTACATACATAAATTAATTACACATCACCACAAACCTTATATGCCTGGAAAAGTCAATATCAAGATGCACATTATTAAATCTGTAATATTTAATTGATCTGGCTCAATTTAGTACCACACTCAAATGCTTTGCTTCAGCAAAATATGCATGCTGTTTCCTGCCTCTCTGTATAAATACTGTTTGTGTGTATAAACTATGTAACTCCCATTCTTCCTGGAAAATGTAGTTCATAAAAGTTAAACACATTATTCATGAGGTAATTATTCTTCTTAAGTAGTTTATCTATAAAAAAATCAACAAAAGTAAATTAAGAATCTACTTCCAGAGTTAGAAAAAGAGTGGCAAATGATATTGAAGCAAAAAAGAACAAATTAATAAAGAAAAAGAAAATAAAACTGAAAACACAGTAGAATAAACAAATTTAAAAAGAAAAAAATCTCTGGTAAGCTTAATTAATATTGATTAAAAAGGAATAAAATAGAAATCACAAAGATAATTATAAATGACAAAAGAAAAATAACTGCAGTTATAATATATGTAAAATAACCATAATAGACTATATAGCTAAACAGTATGCAAATAAATTTGAAATCTAGATATAATTGATAATTTTCTAAGAAAATATAATTTACAAAACTGACCTCAGAGGAAATAGAAAGCCTAAAAGCAGATTTACATTGAAGAAATAGAAAAATTTATCACTAGATACTTTCAAAAGTATCAGTCTCAGATGGTTTCACAGGGAAATTTATTTTTAATCTTTAAAATATGGACAATTTCAATGTTCTAAAATGTCTATAGAGTTATAAAGAAGAAAACTTCTTGGTCCACAAAAATTGCACACACACACACACACATGCACACTCAAGTAAATATTATTTATAAATATCAAAGCAAAAATACTAAATCAGATATAAACCAGGTGTACACAAAAGTAATTAAACATCATAACCAAGTGAGGTTTATTTCAAAAATTTAAGAATTTTCAATATTAGAATATCTATTAATATGTTTTTCTAATAATATTGATATATCTTAGAAAATATTTTATTCTCTTTGTTGATGCTAAAAAGCCATTGTCAAAATTCAATAATCATTTTGGATTCAAATACTCAGTAAAATAAAACTAGATGGCAATTTCCTATATGCTATATTGAGCTTAGACCTAAAGCCACTATTGTGCTTAATGGGGCAACACTAGAAGCATTATCAACTAAGTGAGAAGCAAAAGTATTATTTAACACTTTACTAGAGATACCAGCCAAAATAATTAAATAAGGAAATTACATTATAATTTAATTTAAAGACACTACTAACTTCAGTCAACATAAAAATATATCAGTATGTGTAGAATATCTAAGAAAGTCAAGTGGCTTTTGACTAGCATCAGATTTACTGAGGGAAAAAATGGTTTTGTGAGAGTTGTGTTTACAAAGAAAGTGTAACTATATGAGACATCTAAAAGACCTTTAAGCTTCCAATTTTCCAATACTCTCATTATAACTAAGGAGGATAAAAAAACAAAAGATCCTTCCAGAGATACAGCCTAAATCCATGGAGCACAAAGACTGGGGAACTTTATCCTAAGAGCAAAACCAAGATTTAATTCAAGATTATTATTTTACCCTCAGGTAGCAGCCTACAATATATACCCTAGTGCATTTCAGAATTGCTAAGGACCTCTGACTGCCATATGTAAATCATTCTTCTTTTTTTCAAATTGTAGTGATTGTTGCAGAATGAGACAATAAAACATTGTATCTGCATTTGCATTTACATTCATAAAGATGCATATGAAACTAATAAGTGAGTACTGCTTTAGCCTAGGTGAAAACTAGAAAGACTGGGGACAAGTTAGAAAGGACATAGATTTTTCTGTGTGCATCTTTTTGTACTTATCATTTTTGTAAGCATGGGAAGACATTCTATAGTTGGCAAATACTATGGAAAAAAAATATCAGGACTTAGTGAATTACTAGAAAAGGGGTTAAGAAAAGGATATTAAATATGATGCTTCCTTTGTTTCTGGTTTGATAAATTTAGTGCAATACACCAAGTTAGAAAATATAAGCATGTATGGGACATAAGACTGTTTTAGGTATGTGATTACCAATTATATAAAAAGCTATCATTGGTCTTAAGGTAATAAACAATTCAGATTTGCCTGGCACTATTCAAGTTTAAGCCTTAAAATTCCTACATCCCAGAAACCCTTCCTAGGGATGCAAAACATCCCAATTTTCATCAATGGGTACAGAAGGTTATAGGGAAAATACAAAACCCATATAGCCCAAAAAACTGAGACTAAAACACTCAATTTATATTCATGCTAGAGGTATCATGACGATTTCGTGCACCAGTGAGGTCCCTCAGCCTGGCCTGCAGGATCAGGCCGAAACTGGCTCTCTGACATCCCCTCAGGGGTCCCGGATTGTGAGAGGATGCAAGCCTGGCTGAGGGACCCCACAGGTGCACAATTGGGGCCCAGGAGGGACACGGGAGCTTGGCCAGCCTGGGAGGGACCACAGGAGGGCTCCAGGGCATGTCCGGCCCATCTCATTCAGTCCTGAACTGTCAGGCCCCAGCAGCAAGCTAACCTACTGGTCGGAGCAACTGCCCCCTGGTGGTCAGTGCACATCATAGCGACTGGTCGACCAGTCGACTGTCTGCCTGCTGGTGGTCAGTGTATGTCATAGCAAGCAGTTCAACGGCTTTAGCATATTATTAGCATATTACGCTTTGTTTGGTTGAACGACCGGACACTTAGTATATTAGGCTTTTATTGTATAGGATTGATGTGGCATAGATTATCTACTTTTGGAAGTTTCTATCACTGTGTTTTCCCCAACCACTGACATTGGCAAGCAGGATTTTCAGTTCCTAATAATGGAACATCCATTGTTGCATTAATCTGAGTGATGTGACTTATGTGTGCAACCAAAGTTCATTGTAATCAGGAGCATTAATAACTGTCTTTGATTTTGCCTGTGGCTTACCTATGTGCTTTATATTGAAGTAATGCTCATTTCATTTTAACACTGAGTTCAGAGAATGATTAGAATATCAATGTCAGCATAAACCAGACAGCTGTATTATGTTAACGACAGATAGCAGGACACATACAATTGGATTGGGGAGGTAACTAACCAAAACAGAACACTCTACTCAATCGGCAGAAAGGAATTTTGGATTGGGCATGGTAGAAAAGGGAATATGAAAGTCCATAAGAAGTCAAACTTTACAAGTCCTAGATGAAACAGGCAAGTACTTCTAAATCTGCCAAATGCTTTTTCATCTCTTCAAAAGACAGCAATGCTTAGTGAAAATAGTCACTGTATTAGTTGGTGGGCGCACCACAAGAATTACCATGTTTCCTACCACTACTTGATTATGCTATAAAAATGAATACAGTTATATTTCCTGACTCAAAGGTTGCAACCATGTAGGCAAACAGAAAATATAAAATTTTAAAATACATGTGTTGTTCTATTACAGTGAAGACCTGATCTAGTCAGACCTTATCAACAATCATGTTTTCACCTTAACTCAAGTGATGCATGGAATCGAGCCAACAACGTAAAAAATGTTTCCTTTAGTTCTTGGGCATTTTTATTTAAAAAATGGAGTTTCAAATCATCTTATAGATTTTATTTTATTTTTTAAAATATTTATTACTGAGAGTATTACAGATGTCCCCTCCCTGCCCCCCTCCACCCAGTCCCCGCCCCACCCCAGGGTATTTTAATGAGGATATTACAAAACTGCAGAAAACATAAAACAAGGAACACAGACTTTTTGTCCAAAAAAAACACTAGACTTTGACAACTGTAGTAATTCCCTATTACTGCTGTAACAGATTACCACAAAAAGTGGCTTAAAACAACACAAATCTATTATCTTACAGTTTTGGAAGTCAAAATTCTGAAAAGGGTCTGAATGGGTAAAAATTAAGTTGCAAAGGCTAAAAATCAGAGTGCTGGCAAGACTGAGTTCCTTTTTGGAGGCTCTAGGGAAAAATGTTTTGATTTTCCCCTTCTAGGAGGTCACCTCCATTCCTTCCCTGGAGGCCTACTCTCATCTTCAAAGCAACAAATGACTGGTTGACTCTCATACAACACATCACCCTATCACTGACTCCTCTGCCTCTCCCTTCCACACTTAAGGGCTTTTGTCATCACAAGGGCATTTTTCTAATCTTATAGTCAGTTTATGGTCAACCTTGATTTTATCTGCTGCCTTAACCCCCCTTTGTCATGTAACATAGCATATTCACACATTTCAGGGATGAGGTCTTGAACATTTACTGAGGCTGCTAGTCTGCCTACCATACTCATCTACCTGCATATCTAGCAGACAATGTGAATATAAATTTTGACAGACCCCCTCAGCCTGTGAACTTGTGACCAAAGAAAATGCAAAGATATTACCCACTAAATGCTCAGCACACCTTGTATATGATACTGCTAAAGAGAGCATACTTTTCCCACCGGTGATATTGAGAATTTCATAATAAAAGCTATTGATCATTTTTATTTTTTTTTCTCAAAAAGTGCAGAAGGACTTAATGAGATTTGGGACTTCAGAGACATGGAAAAATATATCCTCGTTAGACAAGTGCCTATTTTTTTCTAAGTATGGGGCAAGAATAATGTTCTTCTCTAATTTGGAAATACATTGAAGAGGAGAAGGAAAAAATTAAAATAAAATAGACATTTATGTGCTGTTTCTCTAAGTCGGTTTGATGAACTCTGAGTGGCCTTAAGGAATCTAAAAAAAAGTGAAGTGACTGCACCAGAGATGTTTGATGTTTAGGTTGAGAAAAACTCACACTACTTCAAAACTCCAATACATATCAGCAGAAAAGGGAAGCCAAGTTAAAAGGACTTTCTCTATTCTTTCCTAAGACCACAATGTATTTGGAATCCAATTTGTTTTTATAAGTTCAAATCCCTGTATTTTAAAACCATTATCCCTAGGGAGTAGAGGTTCAACTATAATGTCATGCAATGCACACTGAAGTATCCAAAAATGATAGACATATTAGACAGGAATGGCCTATATGTTAAATGTATAAATGTAACAGAGCTGGTTGACAAACAGCTCTGAGAGCCCATCTGTGCTTCAGAAGTCAGGTGTATAGGTTTGCTTGTTTTTTTTTTTCAATAAAGGTGCATGCTTTAATACATTGGCTTTTCACAATGCAATCAAAGTCTCTTGTATTAATTAATTTACATGGGGGCTGTCCTGTCCAGTAACACCTCCCTGGTGTTGGAGAGAAGGGCCTATAACATTAGCGGGTCTACCAAAACAAGGCTGTAGATACAAAATGGATAGACAGACCTAGAATCGAATTCTCAGATATTTAAACACCTGTGACTCCTAAGAAGTAAAGTCATAAGTAAGCAGATATTTTTGTTGAGAGGATATTTAGCTTGATGTTATCATATTGCACTACCAAGAATTAGTGTAATTGGAGCTTGATAAGAGCAGAACTTGAAATTTTACATGTGACTATATTCATTTTTACTATTAAAAGAAAAGGAGGATGACCCAAAGGCTGCATGCAGTTCAAATAAGTGTTATTGAAAAGGATGAAGAATACAAATAGCTTACTGCATTATGGGACAGGAAGAAATACGCCATTGTCATTTGTATTAAATATAGTTTAGTTAGTTCGTTAGCATTTAAATTCTCCATTTATAATCTCAAATTCATTTATCTGAAAAATTCATAATAATGTGCATAGTTTACAAAATTTAAATGTGCAATAAAAGTTCAAAAAATTGGTGAAATAGGTTATGTATCAGAGGATAAAACGGAACAAAGAAGCGTTATAACAATATTATAGTTTTACACATATTACTTATTTAATTGGTCTTGTTAATTACTACTAATTGCTACCTTTAACTGCTCTACTGCTATTTTATTTAAAGGATAGCAATAATGTAACAGAAAAATAAATAAGAAATATATAACTTCAAATAAATTTGACATATTTTTCATACTGTAATGTAAATTAATAACACACATGCATATAATAATTATACACTATTAGAGGCCCAGTGCACAAAATTTGTGTACTCGTGGGGGGTCCCTCAGCCTGGCCTGTGCCCTGTTGCAGTCCAGGAGCCCTCAAGGGATCCCCGGGGTGAGCGGGGCTAAGCCTGTAGTCAGACATCCTTAGTGCTGCTGCAGATGCAACAGAGGCTCCCACCATCACTGCTGCATTCACCAGCCAGGAGCCTGGCTCAGGGCTTCTGGCTGAGTGGTGCTCCCCTGTGGGAGTGCACTGACTATCAGGGGGCAGCACCTGCATTGAGTGTCTGCCCCCTGGTGGTCAGTGTGCACCATAGTGACTGGTCGTTCCACCATTCGGTTGATTTGCATATCAGTCCTTTATTACATAGGACTACAGTCCCGGTGCACAAAATTCGTGCACTCAGGGCAGGGGGTCCCTCAGCTCAGCCTGTGCTCTCTCAGAGTCTGGGAGCTCTGTGATCAATTGCCCCAAAAAGGTAGGCCCCGTCCACCTGCCACAGCACTGCCAGATAGCCTGGGCCTCCCTCTTTGGGGTGATTGTGGAGCCCCCTGATTGATCGATCGCCCTGCCGGCTGGTGGCCTGGGCCTCCCTCTGCAGGGCGATCATGGGGTGATGGCCAGGCCCTGACCAATTGCATCACACCCGCCTTGGCTGGCCTGGTGCCAATGGGTGTCATAGCATGGTCGTCTGGATGGTCGTTCCGCTGTTCAGTCATTTGGTCAATTTGCATATTATGCTTTTATTATTATAGAAGATATTATGTCATTGATTTCTATGGGCTGTTGTGATCTATGTTTTAGGTTAGCTCTCTAAAAGCAGGTCACCCTAGTATTTGGATGTGAAGTGAAAGAGATTGATCTGGGCTGAAGATAAGTATTTGGGAGTTTA